>NC_140542.1:14421127-15021127 GCF_057382185.1 Mchenga conophoros
GATACAAAGGGGTTACATAAAGAATTAAAAAATTATCTGTTTTTTAAGTATCTTTACAACTTGTACTTACATTATAACCAATCCGGTCCTTTATCCCCACTTAAAATATTTTTACAGAACTATTGTAATATTTGCTGCCATTTCTGCTGTGCTCTTGGCCAACTTACTCTTACAAAATACATTTTTAATGTTAATGAGATTTTTTTTACTGCATAAATAAAGGTTATATAAAAGTCGCTGCCAAAAACTGATTGCGGCTTGTATCTTGCTACACGAATGTTGTTTGTGGCTCAAGATGACTTTATGTCATCCATAAGGGATGCATTTGACATATGTTTAACATATTATAGCCCAACAAGTTACTTATAGCACTTTAAATATGAGCAATCGCTTTTTGGCAAATACCGGAAATCAGTTTTTGGCAGACAATCACTTTTTGGCACAACACCGGTCCTACAACCGCATCCAAGAATAACATGCAGCTTATCTCAGAACTGTCGGTGAAAATTATTCTTGGAGCTAGGTTTAATTGAGCTGCATTTTAAAGAGGTGCAATTTCACAATTTGTGTATATTTTCTAAGTTCACTATTTTGTCATGTGTTGAGAAAAACACAGATTTAAAAATTACATGGTCTAATATTTACATTTAGCATAACTGCAACATTATTTTTTCTTTTTTTTTTTTTTTAAAGACTCGAAAGGACTTGAAATTCAAAATTTCAGACTTGTGACTTGACTCGGACTTTTACACCAGTGACTTGAGACTCGACTCTGACTTGCCTGACATTACTTGAGACTTGACTTGAGACTTGAGGATAAAGACTTGAGACTTACTTGAGACTTGCAAAACAATGACTTGGTCCCACCTCTGACACACACACACACACACACATATATATATATATATATATCTATACACACATACACATATACATGTATACATGTATATATATACATACATACACATATACATGTATACATGTATATATATACATACATACATACATATATTTTATGTATATATATATATATATATATAAAATATACCAATTTTAATATTACAAGATTACTTCAGGCTTCATTTCTTAGTTGACAGTCATGAAAAGCAACTAATATTAGTGCAGAGAGAGAGTGCAGAGGCTCAATCGCAAAAGCCCTAGCTGGATAAGATTTCGAGTAAACAGGATGGTTTGCATACATGCCCATTTCTGTATATGTGTGTCTGATGGTTAGAGATGGGAGCTATCAGCACTACCTGGCTAAGTGACGAGTGCTGGAGGATTTGGCCATGGCGGGAACCATGTGGGAGACCTGGAAGCATGAGGACCTTCCTAGATGTGGAGGAAAGAGACAAATGAGTGATTTAAAGAAAGCCTACAGTGCTGCGAAAAAGCATTTCCCCCACCTTGATTTCTTATTAATTTGCATGTTTGTCACACTTTAATTTTTAACATTAGACAAACAAAAAACATGTAATGACAAAATGCAGTTTTTAAATGATGATTAAGGATTTATTTATTAGGAGGATAAAAACTACCTGGACCCATGTGAAAAAGTAACAGTTAGAGAAAGCCAGAGTCCCTGGAGAGAACTCACGTGGGGGCAGGAAGAACATGGCTTTATTATAGTTGTCAGATGCAGGAATTGCTTATATATGAACAATATATAAATCCCTGCCATTATTTGAATCTAAAAATGTATAGATTTAACCACACTTCCCCACCTAATATAACTGAATTCAGCATCAAACCGTTTACATAAAAATGTAATGTAAAATCCAAAAACATCTGGCTGTTTAAAAAAATGCTTTCACACAAACTGATTAGAAACTGAAAAAAAGGTGTAAACATCACTTTTATCTAAAAGAAATCTATTGTCATCATTATCTTCTTTCAACTGCTCCCTTTAGGGGTCACCACAGTGAATCATCTCACTCCATCTCACCCCATCACTAGCATTCTATTTGGTCACACCAACACCTTCCACTTGCTCCCTAATCTCACTACAGACCAAAGTGTCATCTGTAATTATCATAATCCACAGAGACTCCTGTCTGATCACAGTGGTTGACCTGTCCATCACCCCAACAATCAAGAAGGGACTTGGAACATGATATAATCAAACCCCACTTTGAACCCATCTGTCCTTCCTAATCACTGTCTCACTGTCCTCATACATGTCCTGCATTAGCCTCACATACATCTCTGCTACTCCCGACTTCCTCGTTCAGTACGACAGTTCCTGTCTTGGTACCCTATCATATCTCGAGAGCCACAACGACATAATGCAACTCCTTTTACTCTGTAGTTACCACAGTTCTCCACATCACCCTTGTTGTTGAAAAGCCACCCTCTTCACTGTCATTTTAGTCATGCATCAGCTCCCCAAAGCATTCCTTCCATTTTTCAATAACCTCTCTTCACTTGTTAACACATTTCCATCTTTTTCTATCTGGTAAGTCTTCCCTACCATCCAGAGTCAGTTTCAACTCCTTCCTGAACCTTTATGTCCATTTCTCTCTTCTGACTGACATCTAATCTGTGGTGCCAATGCAGTGGCAACATTCAACATTACCCTTTCAAACTCATGATCTTGTCTGACATGCTTCACCTCCACAACAATATTCACATATTCTTCCTTCAAGATTGTCTCTAATCCATTTCTCTTCATGTCTACCATCTACAAGCAATTAGTCGTCCTAGTAATAAATACATCAGCACATATATAAATGAAGATTTAAGGGTAGCTTTTGGTTTTGTTTACTATAATTCAATAAAATGCTTTGTTCTGATGTTAAGTCTTGCATTAAATGTAACAATTTTAAAGTAATTTTAAAGTATTCAAAGTATCTACAATAGATATGACAGAAAGGAAGCTATCTGTATGTGCTTTTGCATAGCCAGAAGCAATAAAAACTAAATATGTGACTGGTTATTTATACTCGGGTGGTTTGACGCATTAGTGCCAAATCCAAATGCGTCATCCAGCTCTGTCTGAGAATATTACAAACACTATGTACCCAATGCACGCCACAAATAGTGTAGGAAAATGAGGAATGAATAAGACGGGTGTGGTTACAAACAGCAGTTAATCTTACTCAGACCTCTAAATTTGGCATTTTTCTGGCTGTTAAGTCTCTTGTCAAGCGTGTGTTCTGAATTACAGTCCGGAGGCTCTGTACCAAGAACAAATATGAAGCTTGCTACAAAGATGTGAAATCACAACTCCTACTTGGAAGACACCCGAGACGTGTCTCTAGATGCATGAATTTGTGTTGTGATGCTGGTCACGAGCTGAACTGATTGGAGCTTCTCAATTTCACCTGCAGCTTTAGTCACAGCAGAATGTGTAAAAGAGAGGTAGAGAAGCAGGAAGAAAGTGGAGGCAGATCCAGGCTTTAATCTCCCCCATTCACTTCTCCAGGCCCTCCCCCTCACCTCTCTGACAGATGACAACTTTATTATTTCAGATGGCAAATCCAGCCAGTTCCCCTAAGTCTGTTAGAGGATATGTGAACGGTGCTACAGCCACAAATGTGAATATACACTCTCTGTACACTTACTGCCATGTTCTTGGACTAAATGTCTTAAATGCAGGGTATCTAATCTGTATAATTTTATGTCAACTGAAATATGTCCAAACCATGAATATAGCAGTGAGAAGTGTTGTACTTTAAGAACTAAATTTTCTGCAGCTAGAAAACAAATGAAGAGGAGAGGCAAGAAGAGTTGAGTGTGGAAACAAAGCGGTTTATTTACCGGCCAATCTATGTTCCTACCCTCACCTATGGCCACATCTTCTAGACGGTGACTGAAAGAATGAGATAGGCAGACAAAATGAGCATTCCCGTCATAGAAATCAGGGGAAGAGCTTGGTTCTTTGGGAGGGACTCCTTCACACTGAAAGACCTCCTAGACACCCCCTACGTGAAGCATTTTAGGATGTCCAACTGGTAGAGAACCCGAGGAAAGACGCAGAATATGCTGAGGAGATTATATCTTGGGTTGGGTGGGCGTGCCTCCATGTCTCTGTAGGAGAAGTGGCTGAGGAGAGGACCACTCTCAAAACAACAGTAGCTTTACCCACCTCCTGTTATAACCTTATAACCTTCTTTGCAAGTGGCAACCAATCAAAAAAAAAGACAACAGTGTCATTCAGCATAGGAAGAACTGAGGGGAAAATGTGAACATAGTGCCTAATACTGGCCCAGCCATTTTTTGGTAATTTAAATACAATGTGAAGCAAGCGGTCACATTTGTGCCCTTGTTATACTCAGATTACAATGGTGGAAATTAAGTCTCTTTTAAATATATTTTAATTAGGAAAATGTATTTGACATCTGCTTGTGAGAGGAAAACACTGAGGCAGGCTCATTCAGGCACATTATAAATTTCCACGGTGGTTGTGTGAATTGTTAGTCCTCTTTGAACTTCAGAAGTTGTTGAACACACAACACATATACCTGTTCGATTGATGGACATGTTCGCTGCTACGGTGCGGGACAGCTTATTGGCTGACACACGGTATAAGGACCCACGAATCCAACACATGCTGCTTCCTCTCCACTGCTGGGTGGATGACGGGTGTCTGTCGTGGGGAGCTCGAAGACGGCTCTGAAGGAAACTCCTTAGAGAAAGAGGGATTCAAATAAAAGAAGAATAGATGGTATAAGGAAACATTTGAGGAAATCAAATTACTCCCAATTCTGGTTTATTGCTACTTGGAATTATCCACTCAGCCCAGTTAATACACTGTAAAATTTTCATTCATGCATTGCTTTGAGCGAAAACCATCTGCTAGAAGACTTTCCGCTCACCCTCTTTCTTTTACCCATCCTTTCTCCCCAGCTCTCTCAGTATAACCCCTCTCTTCACTTTATGTTTCCCATCCTGTAGTCCCCCCTCTCTCGCTCTCTCTCTCTCTCTCTCATGTCACAGCACTCTGTTAAATTGCTCCTCTAATGGAAAGGACGGTAGTGTGGAAATGGAGAGAATTGAAAAGAGGAGAGAAGGAAATCAATGAGATAATAGGCAGGGCAGGGGGCCAGAGCAGCACGGTTGGCCCCTTACACTTGAGTGTAGAGATCACACACACACACACACACACACACACACACACACACACACACACACACACACAGAATTACAACACATTCCTACTATGGTATGTATAGTACACAAAATCGCAGGCCTCTGCACACAGGTTCAAGATTCAGGAGTCCCTCGGTTGGCCTGTGTATGTGTGCGGCATCTGTACGTGCGAGTCCACAGTGTGTGTGGAGCTTCTGGGTGGTGGTGGGGCGGTGCAGGGGTTATGGCGATAAATTGCGCTGTCCTGTCACTTCTATTTGGGGCGGATTGGGCTAGTGTGCAGGGCGCCGCTGGAGGTAATTTGCTGCCGTATTTCAGATGGGCTGGAAATGGG
Source organism: Mchenga conophoros (assembly GCF_057382185.1). Classification (NCBI taxonomy): domain Eukaryota; kingdom Metazoa; phylum Chordata; class Actinopteri; order Cichliformes; family Cichlidae; genus Mchenga; species Mchenga conophoros. The sequence continues at coordinate 14,426,553 of NC_140542.1, forward strand.
TTTAGAGCGAGAGTTCATGCCTCCCATTACAGAAAAGAGAGAGAGGGTTACCCCAAACGCATGGCGCGCACAAAACAACTGACATGGATGCTTAACACGTGCAGAGCTGCTGCACTGCTGCAAATAATATCAGCCATCAGCTGTGTTCACATGCACGCTCTATTAGACTGTGTGCCATAACTCAGCAGCACAGACACTCAGTTTCACTGATACAAGATCAGTGGACGCCCTACACAGGGCAACTGCAGCCAGGGGAGCTGTAATGGAGGCTAATGTTGGAGCACTGACTGCCACCCAGGGAGGCTTAAACAAGGACTGGGTGGCCTAGGGAGCCACAATGGAGGTTAATGGGGATATGACATGAACAGTTAACACAGACGGCAGTTAACCCTGACACAGGGCTGCAGTCAAGGGGTGACGTTAGGATGTTCTCTCACCGGGTTCATATGTTCATACAAGTCTAAGTGTCAGAGCAATCGTCCCAGTGATTTCACATGTCTGTGCATGACTACTTTCATGTGTGCCATCCCCATCACAGAGCAGTTCTTCCCTTTGGCACAAAAATTATAACTGTTTGATGTACACACCTCTAATCTTGCAAACTAAGATCTGTTCAAGCTTTGTTCAATCCTTATGTTCATTATAATAACAGTCATGTCTATAAATTGTAATAAAGAGGGAACCCCAACAATCAGATGACTCCCACTGAGCAAGCACTTGTGGACAGTGGGAAGGAAAAACTCCTTTTTAACAGGAAGAGACCTATGGCAGAACTCAGCCAGGCTCGGGTAGGGGTGAGAGGAGGAAGATGGATGCAACTCTGCAAAGCTAAGCCCTGCTTCCATGTTGTCTTTAGAAGGAAGAGGTTGTGTTCTAGAAACACTTCCAAACAAGCCATACATATTCAGTCTTGTTCTAATTGTTATAAACAGTTATGAACTTTAACTCTTAACGTGCTAACTGAGTCAGAGATTTAGATACTGGGTTTTTCTGCAATTTATTTCAGCACTGCTTGGTCTGAACTTGGGGTGAAGACACTGGGATGTCCACTCCTGGGAATATTGTGTCATTGTGTTAACACACACACCTGAATATTCTATATGAGAAAACTACAAAAACTCTTTCCTTTTTAGATAAAGGTGCCATATTTACTGATACTTAACACACATGCCGCCTTTGATAACACAGCATATGGCTGCTATTTATCCTCTTTTTTTTCTTCTTTCTTTTAATTCCTATGAAAGCAGTCAGGCTACGCATATAGAATAGTTGCTACTGTAATAAAGTGCTTTTTGAATTTGAATAGTTTTTTCACAGGAGTCCATTTAAAAAGATTCAATTAATCTACAACATTGGAGGAGGAAAATGTTGCTGGTGCTGAAGTTCTGAAAAAGCAATACCATTTTCTTGTGATGAAAATATTAACTAATGAGTTACTTTTAAGTAGGCAGCACTGTGATGTAACAGATTCATTTTTGATGAGCGTAATCTTGTGTGGGTTTTATAATTCATCTTTAAGGACACTTGGGGGTAATGTAGTCCATTCTCAAAGCTGAAGACTGGGCTGGTAAACCATCTGGCAACACCAAGACAAAACATCTCAAAAGAACGTCTTTTCTTAGACAAAATGAGAGCAGCTCTGAACTGCATGCACACACGGAAGTGCACATAATGAGTCACACTGGTTCACACATGGCTTGTTTATACACAAATAACATAATAGTAAGTTCCAGAGAACACAAAAAATGAAGCCAGCATTTAACTGCAGTTCTTTAAATGGCCACTTGAGGCTCTCAAGGCTTTGTCACAGGGCTGTCACTGGGGATGTTGCCGGTCCAGCACAGGGCCTGCTAGGTCTCACCTCTGGTAATTTGTGTTTGTGCTGTTGGTGCTTCTTGGAGCATTTTAATGACATATTCTGACAAATAATATGACTTGCTATGGTAAGGCGATAAAAAGAAGTTATGCTTCAGTTTTGGTGAGTGAAATTGTTTCTATTGGTCCTTCCTTCATAATAATTAGCAGCTATCTCCATCTGTACAATGCACTTATACAGCCAATTGATGCAGCTCACAGATCCGATGACAGCTTACAAGGCGGCTCAGATACTGTGACAATGAAATAATCCATGCCGGTCTTTGTTCACTTCACCATGTGTCAGCAGCAGCGCCCCTTTGTTAGTGGGAGAGCTTAGATAGAGATAAAAATCTGTACTTTGCAGTTTTTTTCCTGCCTGCAATACCAACAAGTTTTTTCTGTGACTAGTAAAAATTATTTCAAACTGTGGTTTGAGTTTACATTTCTTTTTCATCTCTCTCTCTGCACAGAACTGCTAAAATCTCAAAATATCATTTTCCGGGGTGCGTAAAAATGTGATAATCAATTTCTCAAACCAACTGAAAATAAAATTTTCTTTAAATATCTTATAACTAGCAGAACAATAACAGTCAAAACCACAAACAAATTAAAATTACACAGACATAAGAGGAGCTCAAAGAGAATGGGGAGGCGTTTTTGCTTGATTAATTTATAGGACAATTAAATTTACTTTTAGATTGAAGTTCTACAAATTAACAAATTTGTTCAGCCCTGAAGCACAGTTTATGTAATCTTTACACTTTTAAGTGTGCTAGAAAGCATAAAATAAAGATTGGAGGTCACAGACAGTAAAAGATCTTAAACTCATCAAAAAAAACCTGTAAAAAATATGGTGTGAAAAAACAAGAGAACTAGAGGACAGGGCAAGGCTACAAAGAAACTCTCTTGAGACCATCCAGTATGTCTGACTCTGTATATGTGTATGCAGGTGTGTGTATGTGCGGTGCTCTGACCATGCAATGCACAGATAAAGGAGAGCGCGATTCAGCACTACCGGTGCCGTTGATGAATGATCCGACTTTTGTTTTAGTGACAAGGAAGAATTTGGAGGGTCGCGCAACTGCTCAGAATAATGCTGCCCTTGTCTTATTTGTCTGCAACCCCAGCATTAGTAAGCTCATATTGGGAAACAGTTACCCTTGAAACAGAGCACAGCAAAAACAGTTGTCTGGCTAATTCTAACCGAGAGCATTGCTTCTTCACACTTTTAAAGGAAACCAAAGTAGCCGAGTTACGCATCAGGATCCTTTCAAATCCAACGTAAGGGGAACTGACTGTAGTGTAGAAAGTAACAATAAAACATATTTATTGAGAACTCAGCATTAAAAAGCAGCAGAAGAGAATCTTAACACACAACTGTATGGTGGGAGGTGGATGACTAATGTGATAAGTAATGAGCAAAGGAATGAATTGCGGTATAAAGCGGAATGAATGGGGTGGTGAATGCAGGAAAAGAAGAGAGAAGTGAAGAAGAGGGAGCGCTGCTTCACTTTATTGCCCAGTCTCTTACATCCTGTACTGATCAATACTGAAGCACTAAAGGAGATGAGCGCCGGACCAGATGTGTGTGTGTACATATTATATATATATATATATATATATATATATATATATATATATATACATACATATATACACAAAAGTATGTATGTATGTATGTATATGCATGAGGGCCTTAACATTTATGCCAGAAATAAAGAAGAGAAAGATGGAGGCATTTGCAAGACTGACATGAAATTTTATCAAACAGAAAGACATAAAACACAAGAAAGAACAGCAACAGAGCAAACATAGGGGGACAGAAAATTAAAGAGTGGTTCGCGGGGAGAAAAATAGCAAGGGAGATGAAAGGAGGGTTGGGCTGTAATTTATCCTCCAGAGTGCATGCTTTACAGCTTTCTTAATTCAACTCCTGATACTATTAATGGAGTTAATGTTGAGATTATATCTATTTTCTGGTGGTGGAGCCTGAAATACTGCAGCCGATTCCCCCGCCCCTTCAAACTGTCACCCAGCTCTAAATCACACACCATGCCTGTTATGGCTAAAACTAGGAGAGAGAACGGTATGTTGGGCAGAGGCAACCTCACTTCCTGTGGGCCTGGGAGCAAGACATCTGTGCAACTAAATGGACGAGAAGGACAAGTTTAAAAAAATAAAATCAGTTTTACCAGTCACATATTTACAGATAAACTGTTTTTTAAAACCAAAAACTAAGTAAAACTAGTTAAATTAAACTCCTTAAGCAACCCCCCCCCCCCTTCTCAATAGAGGCACCATCATCAGCCTCAAAAAATCCTTAGGGGATGCAAGATGCCCATGAAGCAGAATATTCTCAGTGTTGCAGGTACATGTTTCAGCTTTAACACTCTTAGTACCCATTCTAAAATGTGTCACCAAGAACAATTTTCAAAAGTTTAAACAAGTCAATGCTAGGATGGGTGATTGGAACAGAGGCCAGTGGGAACAATAATAGTATCCAGGACATCCCTGTGCTTTTAATTAAGGCAACCAAAACATTGCTCACAAATCTCGGCCTGGAACTCAGTGACACTTTGACTCTCAACATATATGATACACAAAGTTCACCTTTATTTTATTTTTGTTGGACAAGATAAGAAATGTTTCTCAATGACTTTTACCAAACCACAGATAAATGCGCCTACAAGTGCATGCTATTTAGGCAAGCTTTATGTTCAGTCCTTGAAATCATTTTTGTTGAATGCAGACAGAACTTTAGGGGAAAATGTGTTTAGATTTTTTTCTTAAAAAACAAAAAAAAATATATATATATTTTTTAATATATGCATATCAGTGAATTAAGTCTTAACAAGAATGTCAAAAATGGATTAAATGGTACCACATCACTTTTAAATATCTAATCAATGGCTTTTCTCTACAGGTTATCTGAACACATTGGGATCCTCTGGACTACTGAGCGGTCAGGTACGGTATGTATGGTATGTTTTCTAAGATGCAGCTGTGGCAGGCAGAGATAAGAGTTGAGAAGGTATGAAGCGAGACCAACGGGTCTGATAGGCCAAAGATGAAGAGGAGTACTCAGTAGTTAAGAGCAAAGAATATGAGCTCATGCTGCACTCAATAGCTTCAAATTGATAAAAGTGGTGGTGGTCTTTGGAGTTAAACAGATAGATAAAGCATAAAAAAGGAGCAGGTATGAGGGTGGGGTGGGGGTACGAGTCTCCTTGGGGACCCGATGGGTCCCCCTCCCTCCCTATCTCTTTCCTCACTTCTACACATGTGGTGATATTTCACAGGATGTCAGGGGGCTCAAATTGAAAATCCCTTGATGAATCAATATTTACTGCAGCAGCTAAATGAATAGTAATAAGTCACCAGACGCTGAGTCCAGCCACAGTCCAGGGTCTTCTGTTTCACCAAATCTGGATTGCACAAATTAACTCTGCTCATCATCAACACACAAAACAAATACACAAAATTATTTCATTACAAGTGGCTACGCGAACAAATTACAAGATCGCACAATCTAAATGACAAAGACAGCACTGTTGAACTTACCAACAGTGACAGCTGTAGACATATCGAACTCCTTTCTAGCACTACAGAGCAGCATGAAATCTGTTCACTAAGGTCTGTGACACACTATGTAATTCAGAGGCATAAAGTTGAACTTGATTCTTTCTAAACTTTGTCATGTTAAACTGAAACTTTTTGCATGGGCCAAACCTTTATTCTTTCTATGTGTACAAAACAAGTTAATCTCATATACTGCAACAAAGAAATGAAGCAGATATGTCATCTCGGTTTCAAACCACCCCTAATCGAACTCTTGGGAAACCAGAGAATTGAATTATGGTTTATATTTAAACTGTTCTTCCAAGTCTTGGCAAACAAAAAACATAGGACATAATCTTACACACATAAAAAAAATATATCACATTCTTTATTCTTTAGATCTTAGTGTTAGGCGTCTTAAACATGCATTCTTGAAACTGGCCAGCAGGGGGGAACCCACTAATTTTAAAACGAGGTCTGACTGTGAAGAAGTCTATGAGAAAATGTTTCTTGATTTTTTTCTGAACTGCTAGTTTCACTTGTTCTTTAACATAACATGTTAATTTTGTAAATCCCAGTCGCATTTAGAATAAAATACACAACCTCACCCAACCACCATCGCCCTGGGAACCAAGGCAACAACATAATTGTGGAAAACCTTGGAACAACCATGTTTTCAGGGATTTCAGTGTTTAAGCTAAGCTTACAAGTCTCGGTTATGAAAAGATTATTCAAGAGTGAATTTTTCTCAGTGACAAAACCTTGGATATCACATCACATAAAGAGGAGTTTGACCTCCTCTTAGCACCATATCAAAAAGACACAAAACAACCTCCATTCTCTTTGTTAGAGGGCTTAAAATATGGGTGCTGCAATGACTAGCTGATTAACTGACATAGCTTTCTGGCTCCAACTTTTCAAATGTGGTATACAATGAATCTATTTGAAAACACCAATAAAGAGATCTCTTTGTGAATCTGGAAATGAAACAGTTTGCATTTTTAATGACAATTTTGATGGACAAAAAAAGATGAATGATAAAACCAGTGAGTCCAATTAACATGCATTCACTGTGAACTCAGAAGTACTAAGACAAAGATGAAAGATTGATGAATGAAGATAAAGAAAAAGTGAGAGATGAGGGCTGCAATGACATTAAAAAATAAATAAATAAATAAAAACACCCAACCACCCAGCTCCCTCTCTCTCTCTGTATCCGTCTTGGATTTGATGTGTTCCCTGCTGGTATAAATTAATGTGAGGAGCACACTATTGTAAATGGTTTATTCTCTGGGTTATCTACTGTGTAAAAATGAACACCATAAATTTTCGACCCCTACCACTCATGCTACACATGACTGTAACATAAAAGACAGGGATTCACTCTGCACTGAAAGATATTAGAGACTGAATCACATTAAAGCCAGACCTGAGGAAGTATCTGATAACGTGGATTACCTGGCAGACTGGAGCCTCTTGGCACGCCAGGAAAGGGCTGGGTTGTAATAGCGGGTCTGCATGGCACTGGAGCCCACATGGGTCACCATCTTGTAGCGTGTCCTGAACACCCTTTGGGAGGCGGGGTTACGATGGGAGGAAGAGTTGGCATCTATGGGCAGGGATGATTAAGAAACAGAAGCCAGAGTTAAGCATCCAGGTAGTGAGTGTGAACAAATGCACATTGACATCATTCTGAATGCATAATGTGTGCATACACACACATAAGTTTGTCTGAGAACTCTGGCAGGTGTGCTCTTTAATAAGCTTCACATATAAAAATGAGAGGGAATAACAAAGGCAGAATTTTTATGAGTCTAATAAATCATATGCTCTGTCTCCTTCCTCGCTGCCATCATTTCTCCTACCCAGCCTCCCTCCTTCCTTCTCACTTTAAGTCTCATTCGTTATATCATTTTACAAATCCATCAGAGAAGAGGCATAAGAGCAGTGAGATCGGAAAGGGGGTTGGGGGGCTCTAGTGTTGTTATTTATTTATTTATTTATCTTGACTGTTTATCCATCAAGTTATTTTATGATGGCCTAAGCTGGCTGACGCACAGAGAACAGAATTTGCATTGAGGATCGCTGGAGTCCCTGTTCACATCAACATCAGCCACTACAAAGGCCTGTGCACTGAAGGTAAATTGCAAAGACATTGTGAATACCTCTAAAAGGTTTTTTTTTGTTGATCACACTTCTGTATTCTGTAGTTACTGGCAGTCGTTACTAATATGTCAGATAAAGTTATTTATTTCATATTCTGTATAGTTTTTCATATTTATATCCTGTTCATAGCCTGTACATAGCTTGTACTCACTACAGCCTGTACATACTTATAGTTATAGAATATTCACAACATACTTCATACCGTGTACATTATAACATACCATAATAGACCCATTTCTGTAATATACTCATATATCTATATTATTGCTAATATATATTGTAATATATCTATATCACTAAAGCACTTCTGGATGGATGCAAACTGCATTTCGTTGCACTGTACCTGTGCATGTGCAATGACAATAAAGTTGAATTCTATTCTATTCTATTCTATAAAATGTATTTTTCTGAAAAACTACTTACTTTTTACTTTCCTTTTATTATGAAAACCCAATAATGAATAATAACAGCAGGGGTTAGTGTCAAAAATGTAGTAGTGTATTCTAATTCATGGTTGTGCTGTAGTTGGCCACCTGCAGACTAAAACCACTGTTTGGGTTACTCGTCTGTACATTACGAGTGAGTCTTTGACGTGGTCAACGTGCTGGTGTTCACATTCCTTTTCAAGCCAACTTTTCAACCAGTCAGCATTGTCAATGGTCTCATCACAGTCTGCAGTCTAACTCTAACCCTACCCCCCACCACCACCCCGAGATCTGGTATTCATGATGAGAGAGTTGGACTGCTGCATAATGTCTTCTGCAGCATATCTCAAAGATTCTCAATGCCGTTGAAGTCTGGAGTCAATTGTGGCCAAGGATTGAGTGAAAATGATGTTTTATGGTCCCTGAACCATTCTTTCACAATAAATTCTGTCATTGTCGTCCTGGAATATGCAAGGGAAGAAAAAAGAAAAAGTAATCCACTGATGGAAAAATCTGTTCATTCAGTACAATTAGCTACACTGAATATAGACCTGAATCACTCTGTAATAGAGTTAATCTAATCAAATCACACTGGCAATACGTCAGGAAGGGATAAAAGTCTGCCAGTTCAGACATGCAGAGCTACCCTTTGTGGTATCCCCTTGTAACTGGGAACAGCTAAAAGTGGCTTTATGTATTTATATGTTATGCAATTGTTTTTATTCAGAAGAGTGAATTCAAACAAGTTTGGCTATAATCTGGCTTGCTTTTTATGTTTGTCACTGTGTTATTTGTTGATCTGTTTTGCTTGTTAATGCTTTGTTCTTAACCTTTCATTCTCTTTTTGGATGATTATGAAGCACTTTCGACAACACTGATGTTGTTTTTAAAATGTGCTATAGAAATAAATCTTGATTTGATTTGATTTGAGAAGAAAAATAGATTGAACCTGGCTTTTGTTGCTGAATTCAATTTTAGCATTCATGTGAAATCTACTTTTCAAAATAAGTTTTTTTGAAATTCAGTGTTCAAACTGGTTGGATGACAGTGGCTTAAATACTGACCAAAATCACTGTGATAGCAATAAGCAGCATGAAGAAACTTTGTTTGACCTTCATCAAAAGTTCTTTGAGCCCATCATCTATCAGGCTACAAAAACACTTTAGTCACTTTTATTTATGACCACATGTGGTCATAAATAAAACTCAGTCAAACTGGTAAAACTCAGTTACCTACACCCATTTTCTTTACGTTTTAATCACTGAGTGCAGCCATGACTGCCTGTAGAAAATGAGGATTTTCTAACTTTAATGTTTTTTTAATCTGTTTCTTCTTCACAAATTATGTCAAGTAATTTGACAGCAAGCATGGATTTAATGGTGCTAATGTTAATGATATTTGAAGAAAAAGCAACAATCTCCCACTACCACAGACAAGAAAAAAAAAAAAGGTTTAATGCAACATGAGTCAGTTGCTCAGTGTATTCAATCAAACTATTAAAGAAAAAAGAAGTCATTATCTGCACTCTCTTCCCCCTTCTACCAATCATTCAATGCAGTGGTCAGCGACAGCACTCAGTCTTCCTAATGAGTAAAGAAAAGAGTGAAGAGAGGTGTTAGAGGGGGGAATTAGGAACGAGTTTATGCACTCAGTGCAGAACTCATTTCCCATCACCTCTTTTACAAGTCTTTAACTGCCAGTTGTTAGGATTGTTGCTGTTTTAATTAGCGCCCAATAACAAACCGTGACTGTCACAAGGTCTGTGGTGAAGAATAATGAAATGATTCCATTTCCACTTCTACTCATTCAACCTTCCCTCTCTCCCTCTCGCCACACCTCCCCCTCATTCTTCGTCCTGTTCGGAGATGCTGGTTTCATTTGTCAGCCATGATGCAGCTCTGGATCAGCTGGAGAATTTATCTCAGACACACATTTACTGTTCAACAAATCACAGGAAGGGGGGAGGCAGGGGGCTGAAATACTGACAACAGGTTTACAACACGATCATAGACACAAGCACACACCCTACATTAGTACACCAAGCAGTTTAAGTTTGTTATTTATTTATTTTTTAAAAGGTAGCATTTTTTCACCATCCCTTTCCTTGCTAGAGGGTGCAACAGGACATGACTGGTGTGTTAAAAAGAAAAGAAAAAAGGCTTTCACACTGTATCAACAATCAAATTGTATCAATAATACATGTAAAGAATAAAAAAAAAAAAAGGTGATTCTGTTCAACTGGATGCAGGGTTTTCAGTGGGAAAAATATTTCATTACCCACTCTGTGCCAGCTGACTGCAATGGAAAAAAGATTTATCACGATATGAATTATTTTATATCACGATAACGATATATATCACGATATACCACCTGACCTGTGGTCATCTGGAAAGTACGCAGTCTGTAAACAGCGACAATAGAGGGTGCAGTCTTTGTTAATGAAATGGATGGTTGCGCTCATGTAGGGCGTATCTCTGCTCGTCCATAAGTCAGTCATCAAGGCATAATGCACGACACTGCAAACATCCATCTCTACTTTGGCCCGGCATGCGTCATATAAGCAAGGCAACTTGACTTTACTGAAGTGCTTATGTACCTCGGATCAAGGACTTTGACGAGGTCACGGACGGATGTTGGGGAATGGAGCACGATCTTACTTTAAAGCTCAGACTTAAATCTTTCCTTTTTGGTAATGCTTATGGGCTAGTTACGGATGGCTGCTGGCGGCTTCCCCTGATGTACTGGGTGTGATTTTTTTTCACCGTCTTAAACCAGTATCAGTAATTATTAAACTATGTCTCTAATATAGTCTGTATTTTGTCTCATCTCCCTTTGCTGTCTCTCCTCTTTTCGCTTTTCACTCCCAATCAGTTGCAGCAGATAGCTGCCCCAGTGTGAACATTGCTCTCCTGGGGCAATCTTCCTGTCAACAGGGAGTTTTTCCTTCCCACTGTCACCAAGTGGTTGCTCATAGGCTTTTTTTCTCTCCAATATTGTAGGGTCTTTAGTCTTTCAATATAAAGTGTTATGGGTATTATTATACTGTTAGCAATGCAATAAAAATATTCTTTTAACAGGTTTTCGACCATAATACATATATTTTTTTATTAAATGATTCAAGATGTTCAATAATTAAACAACACAGACCAATCATTTCTGTGTGTGTAGTTACTTCTCAGAGATCCATTCTGATTAGTGATTGCCCTGTTGTAAACAGGAATTAAATTTACTTTTGTCATGTCAAAAAACTAAAATATCATGACAAAACTGAAATAAATTAAGTCAATTTAAAATAAGAGAGAGCGAGAGCGAGAAAGACCTAGCTTAAAAATAAGACAGTACAAAAGGTAGCCCTAGAGGGGGAATATGGGTGGGGGTAGTCATTTGTACAGGATTAGTTGCCTGGCTTCTAGTCACTTTTTCTCCCACAATCCATCTGTACTCCAGTCTGAGCTATTTGGGCATCCTGGGAGATGACAAATAGGGCTTGTCAAAGGTGCTGCCACGATTCCCACCCTGCAACCTCATACACCCACTTTCACCTACCTTCCCTCCCAACTAACACCTCAATGTGTCTCTAAGCACTCATTGCAAACATCATGACATCAACCGTGTCCAAGATGCTGTCGCACAGCTGTTCCACTCCTGCTGTTGTTTAATGACATCTATAGTGAGTTGTGCTGTTGGTGTTTTCGTTTGTGTGCATGTCAGCAGGGATGGATGGACGGTGTTGCTCTGATTGTAAACCACTGCAGGTTGTGTTGGTTGAGTGGCTCTTGGAGCAATGGGGTTTCAATCTTCCACTATAGGACCATGACCAATGAGCATGTGAACACATACACGCACACACAAACACACACTTACTCACATACATACACCTGGGGTCTCCATCTTCCCTTAATAGACCTCTGACAGTGGCCTGCCTTGCAAGTGGCGCCCTACACTGTGAAGCCACCATTTGCAGACGCACGCAGCTCGTATCCATCCATCCATCCATCTCTCACTGACTCGCTGCTGTGAATCTACAGATAATCTACTCTCGTCACCTCACGCTGCACTCATCGCTCCTTTTGCACGTGGTTTGCCTTCTAGTCAGAGCCACATTAACTATATAACATAGTTTTCCACTTATCCCTTAGGATACTCTTGTTTAGTGCTTCTGGCCCAGTACAGAGGTGAAAGTTTGTTTAATGACAGTATATGTCTACCTAGTATAATAACAATGCTACTTCTATCCCTATTAAGTAGACCGAGCATCAGGCATGACATGACCAATTACTGTATTTATTTATTTTCTGTCAATCAGTTAAAGCAACCAAGCAAACGGTATCACAAAGTCTGTGGTTTTCAAGCAGCTTTAGTTATGGTTTTTAGACCATTACACTGAATTTGCAATCAATTCAGTTGTTCAGGTGAAATTCAGTCATTTATTGTCGCTAAATATGTTAATAAGTTTAAATGTGGTTTTGTGCATTTCAGACATTAAGGTATTTTACGACCCTTTGACAACACTGATAACTCATTTAGACACATCCCAAAACGGATAATTGAAATGCTCGTAGTTGAACTATATACCATATTGAAAAAACTAAGAGTAAAAGCAGCCATCAGAGAGGAGGGCTAGTATTCAATATTAGAATAACACCAAACCTTGCTAAACAGACTTACTTTTAATTTTAAAAGCTCTTGCTTAGGTGTTTTGTGTTTCTTGCTCTTTGGGCATTTGGCTCGTTGTTGCAACGCAGTCACGAGAGAAACGGGATAAATCTTAAATAGACCCATAACAATTTGCATATCTACGGCATTAAAATTTGAAAATTTGAGTGAACCAATACCTCAAACCAGAAATCAAGGTTTTTTCCCCTTCACTTCGTCCCTCTGATTATAACAGTCCAGCAGACAAATTCACTTTTTTCATTTTAGATCCCACTTCATCAACATGAAGAGACAGATCACTTAAGTGGATCTGAAAGTGTTGAGCTCAAGTTCTATCCTTAAGATGACTGAGCCCCGTATCATAGACTAGACTTTAAGAAAACTTGTCTTCCATGCTCTTTTTTACACTCTATCCTAAGCTCAGCATCCCGACAGTGCACCACTCTGAACCTCCAATCCTGCATCCTCTTAGGGATCACCCAGCAGTCTGCCTCTCCATACCTGACGGCTAATTCCAGAGAACAGCAGTCTCCTTCTGCCCCCTCCCTGGAACTAACCGATGGATAATAAATCTTATTATTGACAGTGCCTGTTCCCCTTGCCATCACATGTTCCCGTCCCCTGGGGCTCATCCTCTGACTCCCACAGCTCCATCTCTCTGAAAGAAGACAGCAGTGCCATGCTAACATCAGACTTAACAAGCAAGTTACCACAATTTAATAACCCACTGGAAGTCAACACAGTTATGATAATATGATCTCTGCGTGTTTGACACCCGGCGACACTCTCTGACAGATGAGCCAGAGACGTCAGAGTTTGATGTCCCGCCCTACCAAGAGAACTGCATTCCATGGTCTTGAAATTACAGCATCTCGTAACTCCCAAGACAGCAGTATCATCCGCTCACAAAGTATGAGCAGAATGTGAGCCCTGTAGGTTATGTTGCATGTGAACAAGTTTAGCACCTTGTTTTAGGAAAATCAAGAAGGATGGGGAAATGTGCCAACAGATGATAAAAAGTTCACATTTTTCCATGTAACACTTAATACTTGAAGCATTCTCTGTCAGGACAGGCAGAGTTTATCTTTATCCGTTTTTAAACCAAAATTATAAACAGGGTCTATTATGTCCACTGTTTCAGGACATGTGATCCGTGTGCTTGCGTCTGTTTAATGCTTTATATGGATTGAGTAGGCACATTATTAAAACCACTTACTGCTGAAGCAAGTAACACTGATCACCTTGGAGCAGCAAACTGCTAAGAAACCTCTGTTTTTGGCATTTGTGTGGATGGACACCCCTTAGAGCAGGGGCCTTATAGTGCGGCTCCGCGTGGTTTGGGAAAATAAATTAGAAGTATTTGGGCAGATTTATTTAAACCTTGCTGACAGGAGCTATTTCACTCTCTGCTGTGGGGACATCACCTTAATCATTTACAGTCTTTTTTTTAACTAAATTCAAAGATCAAAAAATATTTTAAGAATTCACGAGGATATGTGTGTATTTTTAATTATGTAAATTTATTCTCTTTATAACCCGGGATTGATTCCCATAGATTAAAAAAGTTTTTTTTTTTAAATTGGCAAAAAAAAAAAAAAACTAGATGAAGAATTAGTTCTACAATAAATGTGATGACAGACAGATGGTGTTAACAAATTGCTCTTCAGTTCATGACCAAATTAACACTTGGATACAAGTGGTACAATGTTTTATCTACCAAAGTATTTCTGTATGATGGACCTACAATCTTTTTAGATGAATACTCATGGGCTCCATTAGTGGTGAGTGCCATTAGCAGATGCTGTCAACCAGCGTGTTGGTGATGTCACCACAAAGAGGGGTGTTCAAGGGGGAGAATGTGGTTTGTGGAGTAGGGAGTGTGGTGAGGGAGAGAAAGGGGAAGGCTACTGGCTTGTGGCCTCGTCCGTCATCATAGTGGTTGTTATGGCCCTGTCCATAATCTGTTTTGGTGGCTGTTGTTGTCTGTGCCTTTAAGTCTTTGCAGGTCCCGGAGTGGATGAGCTGACGGCTGCTGATTGGTCCCCTGGCCATGTGATCTTCATTCAAATCCCTCACCAGCAGTTGTCCCGGGGCAGCCACTGACAGCAGCAGCAGACCTGACCCTGGCCTCCAAAACCTGAGACTTTTGTGCCTGTGACTTTGTGCGACTTTTTTGGAGTTTTGTATATAGTGTGTACATTAGTTTTCATTGTAAATAGCACCTTGTAATTAGCACTGCAACAGAAGGGGTGAGCTGCCTTATTGTTTTTCCTTGCACTGTTTTCTCCTGTTTATTTCAGTTAGGGAGTTAGGTGTAGCGCTTGTCTTTTGTTTGATGTTTGATTTCACATAGGGTTTTAGATAGCACCTCCTCCTGACTTAGCTTGTTTTGTTTGTTATTTTGGCCTTTGTTCACCCTGGAGCTTCATTTTTGCAGTGTAGATAATAAATCACGATTCACTAAGAAATTGGTTTCCCTTTGTGTATGGTTTTGGGGACCAGGGCGGGGCAATCCTTCCAAACTTGTGTTGCGTTCCTGTACCCCTAGACTGGGGCGTAACATAAAGTGGGGGCTCGTCCGGGATCTGAATGGCAGCAGGAGCCTCCGCCCCTGGCGACACCCGTCCACTGGGAGCTTTTGGGATGGTTGCAGCAGCTTCTGCTCCCGCATCCACCACCAAACCTCCAGTCGCCTCAACCGGCCGAGGTTTTGACTCCGCAAAAACCCCCTTATCCACCAGCTGAGCTGTCAGGCACTGCTTAATTTCTGCCTTTTTAGCATGTAAAGGCACACTAACATTAAACAAATCTGCCACCAACAACAAATCCGCCTTTGTGCATCGATCCAACTTATCCACGGTGGGTTGTAGTGCAAAATCATCCACATCAAAAGTCCCCAAACGTTGGCCCAGCCGGACAATCAACAGGATTGGTTACGGAGGATCTTGGGCTTGCCCTTCGCCTGAAAGAGGTGGAGCTTGCGACTAAGTCCAAAGAAGTTGAGCTTATGCATCTCCGCATAAGGGCTATGGAGCTGGATCCTTCCCGGCAGCGCAATGTTACCTCTACCCCAGTGAGTAAAGTTGTGAGTAAATCTTCTGATTCACTCTCCTCTGACCAATTTGATGCTAGCAGGCAAATTGCTTTAGTGCCACCTTTCAGAGAAAGTGAAGTTGACTCTTACTTTAATGCCTTTGAACGCATCGCAACCACTTTGAAATGGCCCAAGGATGTGTGGAGTTTGTTGCTGCAGTGTAAATTGGTGGGGAAAGCACAGGAAGTGTGTGCGAGCTTGTCTATTGATGACAGCCTGGATTATGAAATTGTGAAATCCACTATTTTAAGGGCTTATGAGCTAGTTCCAGAGGCATATCGCCAGAGGTTTCGGTCGTGTGAAAAATCTGCCAACCAACCACATGTAGAGTTTGCCAGGGAGAAGACTCTCTTGTTTGATAAGTGGTTAGCTGCAAGTAAAGTGAAGGACTTTGCTCAGCTAAGAGAATTGGTCCTGCTGGAGGAATTCAAAACGTGTCTTCCAGAGAATGTTGTTGTATATATCAATGAGCAAAAGGTGGATTCGTTGTCTAAAGCTGCTGTTCTCGCAGATGAGTTTGTGTTGACCCATCGCGTTGCGTTTTCAGCTGTGCGCCGTGAATGTGCCCCGTTGTCGAAACCTGCGAGGAGTTTGAGGGTTTCTCCTAAGCGTCAAACGCGCCCTGATCAGGTCCCCATGACTGTCCGAGAATGCTTTTATTGCCATGATACTGGCCATCTCATTGCCAGTTGTCCGTCGCTCCGTCGCAAAGAGCAAACTCACACATGGAAAAAGCCAAAAAGCATTGGTTTTGTTCAATCGGTTGCTACTCCTAATCCCGTCAGTGATGAACCAGGAGATGACAGTCTTGACAGCAGTTACCGACCTTTTATTTCACAAGGGTTCGCCTCACTGACTGGAATAGAGGAGGATCGCGTGCCAATTGTAATTTTGCGCGACACTGGGGCTGCCCAGTCTCTCATTTTGGAAAGCGCGTTGCCTTTTTCATGTAACTCGTTTTGTGGTGCTGATGCTCTCGTGTGGGGAGTGAAAATGAGTGTGTTACGAGCTCCGCTGCACAGAGTCTTCCTACAGTCGCCTCTCGTTTCGGGCCCGGTAACAGTTGGGGTGCGCGCTCGCTTGCCCGTGCAGGGGGTTACTATGATTCTGGGGAATGATCTAGCCAATGGGAAAGTTTTCCCGATCCCTGAAGTAATTGAAAACCCCGTCGATGATTTTGATTTTGTTTCCGAGTCTGCTGCTGACAGTCTGCCCTCTGTTTTTCCTGCCTGTGTTGTCACACGCGCCCACAAGCGTAAATATGGTGATGTTGACTTGTCTGACTCTTTTCTATGTTCTGAAGCTGTTCCTGAGAAAGCTGAACTGCCTGTGGAAAAAGCTGAAAAATGTGTGTCTGATAAACTGCTACCCGCTACACCTGACCTGTCTTTTGAGGTAAACAAAACAGATTTCATTCATGCGCAACAGTATGACCCGACTTTGGCCAAATGTTTACTTGCCGCAAATTCAAGCGATCAGAATCCCCGTGTCTACAGCATTGAAAATGATGTGTTAATGCGCAAATGGCATCCTCCCTCCTCTAGTGATCTTGGCTGGAACGTATTTCAACAAGCAGTTGTACCGCAAAACTTCCGACACCAAGTACTCAGCCTAGCGCATGACAGTTTCTCTGGACATTTAGGAATTAGGAAGACCTACCTTCGTATTCTGCGTCACTTTTTCTGGCCAGGTTTGAAGACTGATGTGACCAAATATTGCCGCTCTTGCCACGTTTGCCAGGTCAGCGGAAAACCCAACCAGGTTATTCCTCCTGCTCCATTGCACCCAATCCCAGCCTTAGGCGAACCATTTGAGCACATAATCATCGATTGTGTAGGTCCGCTTCCAAAAACCAAGTCAGGACATCAGTACCTCTTGACTTTAATGTGCGCCGCCACACGCTTCCCCGAGGCTATTCCGTTACGCACTATCAAAGTCAAAGCCATTGTCAGAGCATTAGTAAACTTTTTCTCCCTTTTCGGTTTGCCTAAATCAGTTCAAACAGACCAAGGGTCTAACTTCATGTCCAAGATATTCGCTCAGGTCTTAAAATCGCTATCCATCAAGCATCAAAAATCCAGTGCATATCACCCCGAATCACAGGGTGCGCTTGAGCGTTTCCACCAGACTTTAAAAGCCATGATGAGGAAGTTCTGCCTCGAGTCAGGAAGAGAGTGGGACGAAGGTCTGCCACTTCTCCTTCTAGCGGTGAGGGAGAGTGTGCAGGAGTCCACGGGTTTCAGTCCCGCAGAGCTGGTGTTTGGACACACAGTGCGTGGTCCCCTACGGCTGCTTAAAGAGAGATATCTGTCCGACACAGCTACCCCCGAGCAGAACGTATTAGATTACGTAAGTTGTTTTAGGGAGCGTCTGCATAAAGCATGCGAAATTGCACGCGAGGCTCTTTCCGTGTCTCAGGAAAAAATGAAAAGGAAATTCGACAAAAAGTCCGTGCAGAGAAAATTTGAAGTGGGTGACAAAGTGTTGACTCTCCTACCCGTTCCTGGATCCTCTCTCCAGGCAAAGTTCTGTGGGCCCTATACTGTCCAAGAGAAACTGAGTGACACAGATTATGTTATAGGTACCCCAGACCGTAGGAGAAAGCGTCGTGTGTGTCATGTTAATCTGATGAAGCCTTATTTTGTTCGTGATGCAGGTGTAAACTCCTCCTCATCCCCTGCTGCGCTGTCTGCCGTGTCGGTAGTTGTGCCAGCATCCCCGTCTCAGTATAGCCCAGAAAGTGATGGCTTAGCTTTCGTTTGTGCTGAGGGTTGCTCCCGACTCAGAAACTCTGAAGTATTGGATAAGTTGAATTCCCACCTAAAACATTTAGATGAGGCCGCCCAGACCGATGTGTGTTCTCTGATCAATAACCCATCTCTGTTTGCTGACACTCCGTCTCGCACTACTGTCCTCGAACATGACATAGATGTAGGTGACCACCCTCCGATCAAACAACACGCTTATCGTGTGAACCCTACCAAACGTGCACTTTTTCAGCAAGAAGTTTCCTACTTGCTGGAAAATGGTCTTGCTGTCCCTAGTTCGAGTGCCTGGAGTTCCCCATGCCTTCTTGTGCCGAAGGAAGACAAAACTCCACGTTTTTGTAGTGATTTTCGAAAAGTGAACAGTGTGACCAAACCCGACTCCTACCCTCTTCCCCGCATGGAAGATTGTGTTGACAGGGTTGGCTCCGCAAAGTTTGTCACCAAACTGGACTTATTAAAGGGTTATTGGCAAGTTCCCCTCACTCCGCGTGCATCTGAAATTTCTGCTTTTGTCACTCCGGACCACTTCCTCCAATACACCGTCATGCCTTTTGGCCTTCGAAATGCCCCTGCCACATTCCAACGCCTTATGCACATTGTCTTAGGTGGTGTCACAAACTGTGAAGTGTACTTAGACGACATTGTAGCCTATTCAGAGACTTGGTCAGATCACCTTGGAACACTCACGGAGATTTTTGAAAGATTACAAGAGGCATCCCTTACCCTAAATCTTGCCAAATGTGACTTTGGTAAGGCCACTGTGACTTATCTAGGGAAGCAAGTGGGTCAGGGACAGGTGCGCCCCCTGCTGGCTAAAGTCCAGGCTATCCTAGATTTCCCTGTGCCTCGCACTAGACGTGAGCTTCGCCGGTTCCTTGGTATGGCCGGCTATTATCGTGGCTTCTGTAAGAATTTTGCAGATGTAGTTGCACCTCTCACCAGTCTCACAAGTGTGTCAAAACCATTTGTATGGTCCCCCACATGCCAGAATGCTTTTGAGTCTGCCAAAGCTCTCCTCTGCAGCACACCAGTACTTGCCGCTCCTGTTTTCACACATCCGTTTAAACTTGAGGTGGATGCCAGCGCCAACGGTGCAGGTGCGGTACTGTTGCAGGAGGATAGGCAGGGTGTTGATCACCCAATTGGTTACTTTTCGAAAAAATTCAACTCCCACCAACAGAAATACAGCACCATTGAAAAAGAAGCCCTCTCTCTATTGCTTGCTCTACAGCATTTCGAGGTCTATGTCGGTTCCAGTTCAGCACCTGTCATTGTTTACACAGACCACAACCCCCTCGTGTTTTTGACCCGAATGCAAAATTCTAACCAAAGGCTCATGAGATGGTCCCTCTTAGTACAAGATTTCAATCTGGAGATCCATCACAAAAAAGGGACAGAGAATGTACTGGCAGATGCGCTGTCACGTGGTTTTCGGAACCCCTAAGCGCCAAACATCTTTAGGGGAGATGTTTGGTCTTGGGAAGGGGGGTGTTATGGCCCTGTCCATAATCTGTTTTGGTGGCTGTTGTTGTCTGTGCCTTTAAGTCTTTGCAGGTCCCGGAGTGGATGAGCTGACGGCTGCTGATTGGTCCCCTGGCCATGTGATCTTCATTCAAATCCCTCACCAGCAGTTGTCCCGGGGCAGCCACTGACAGCAGCAGCAGACCTGACCCTGGCCTCCAAAACCTGAGACTTTTGTGCCTGTGACTTTGTGCGACTTTTTTGGAGTTTTGTATATAGTGTGTACATTAGTTTTCATTGTAAATAGCACCTTGTAATTAGCACTGCAACAGAAGGGGTGAGCTGCCTTATTGTTTTTCCTTGCACTGTTTTCTCCTGTTTATTTCAGTTAGGGAGTTAGGTGTAGCGCTTGTCTTTTGTTTGATGTTTGATTTCACATAGGGTTTTAGATAGCACCTCCTCCTGACTTAGCTTGTTTTGTTTGTTATTTTGGCCTTTGTTCACCCTGGAGCTTCATTTTTGCAGTGTAGATAATAAATCACGATTCACTAAGAAATTGGTTTCCCTTTGTGTATGGTTTTGGGGACCAGGGCGGGGCAATCCTTCCAAAATTGTGTTGCGTTCCTGTACCCCTAGACTGGGGCGTAACATAAAGTGGTGCTATCAGCTGTAACATATCCAGCTGACCTGGGAAACAGGCTGCCCAGAGGAATGGCAATCCTCCCATTCAGCCAAGTGCAAGCACAAATGCATGAGATGGTATAAAACAAGAACAGCTACATTACACTGTTTCTGATACTGTTTTTGAAAGTGCATGTAAAAGTTTCAGTTATCTAGTTCCAGCATTTCAGCCCAAACCCAACAGAAAGGTACAAAGTGATATTTTTACACTTCTGAAGGGTTGTGCCCCTTCGGGGGGGGGGGGGGGTTCTGGGACTGGGTCGCGGTGATGCGGTTGCCTCTCCAGTGGTCCTCCTTGTACATTCGGACCCTGGGGGGCCTGTGGATGTCCGGTCCTGAGTCTCCTCCATGTCTGCTTCATGCTCTGGGGGGCAGGGCTATAGCTCCCCACACCCTCTAGCAGATCGTTACATGGACAAACCTTTTGAACTGTTCGCTTGTTGTTTGTTTCCTTTTTTCTTCTTTTAACAGGTGATCCAATGGATTCTGTCAGTGTCTTCTCTTACTGTCCCCCGTTCCACTCTGTTTTTTTTCTTCCTTTCTTTCCTTCTCTTTCTCCCTTTCTGTCTAATTGTCTGTCCAATTTGTAATAACTTAAAATTAAAAAAAAAAAATAATAATAATAATATAGATCAATCAAGTGGACCAATATGGCGTTGCCATATGTTCTCCACTTGAAAAAATAAATCAGTTGGGCATCTTTCCTGGCCTTCAGACAACAATTCTGATTGCTAAAGTACCAAACGGGACAGGCAAGAAAGACGGAAAAAAAGAGAAGAAGCAGCTGAAGAAAGAAGACTTCATTCAAAGAGTTCAAGAAGGAGTTGAGACAAGCTCTGGGTGGTAGGGTGGAGTTACCAAATGACTGGAAAACTACAGCTGTAGTTCTGAGGGAAAATCCAAAGAATTTGTTTGGCGTATCCTTTGGATAGAGGAAGAGGATAAGGAGACTTGGTTATTGAATGAGAAGGAACATGAAAATATTCAGTATTCAAAGGAAGAATTTAGCAAAGAAAAAAGGGGATAGTCAGGAAGTTTCTGGGAGACTAGGCATACAGCTACGGTGGCAAAGACAAAGGAAACAGCTTACAGTAAATTGTATGTGAGGCTGGGGAGTAAAGATGGAGAAAAGGACTAGGGGCTGATGAATGCATAAAATGAAAGAGAGCGAGAGATGAGGACAGAGGATAGTTAGAGAGAGGACAGTGGAATTTTTAACAAGATTGTTCAAGACAATCTTGAAGAGAGAGAAGGTTCCTGAGTAATGAAGAAGATATGTGAATGAAAGTCAGAATACATGTGTGTGAATGAAAGGGAGACAGGTGGAAAAGTAAAGATGTAAGAGCAGACATATTGAAAAGAGAGAGGAAGAGAGAGGGGTCGAAAATCTAAAGATAGAACTGCCATTCAGAAGGAAAAGAGGAAGAATTCAGAGGTTTATGGATGTAGTGAAAGATCGGAGGGTTGGTGTGAAAGAAGAGGATGCTAGGGACAGAGTGACATGGAGGCCGATGACCTGCTGTGGCCACCCTTCAAGAAGAAGAAAACACAGCACAATCCTTAAGTATTTTTTCAAATGCTGAATAATATTTAAGTAGGCTTGACAACATCCTTGATGAATAATTAAATGTTAATAGCACCTGTGTGTGTTTTTCCAGTGTACATGTATGCCCTTGTGGCCATAAAGAACATTAATAATGTAAATACAACATGGTGAAAACATACATTTCCTGTGAACTCAACCTTGACCCTGACCCCAAACCCGTAAGCTGCCAAAATCTTTAGTGGTGATTGGGACTTGGTCAGGTTCACTTCAAACGCTTCATACGTGTCCCAAGGTACACACACCATGTTACGTTTGGTCAAAGGGTCAAAGTCTGGCTGTCAGTCAACATATCCCATTAGACACATCAAGAAGAAGTGCCTGGGGCTTAGTCCACTTAAGGACTGCTATTATACCATATCTTATATGTGCATGTCTTTGTGAGTATAGAGTAGGTGTGTTTGTGTGGGTACTAAGAGTGAGGTTAAAATGTACTGTATCTTATAAAACCCTTTTTGAAGTGCAAACGGAACACCTCTCAAGGGCAACCTAAGATTCAATGAGGCATGTGAGCAACACACATCAACAGCTGAAAAATCCCACGGCACAGGAAGAAGAAAAAAAAAAAGTGATTGAGTTAAAGAAAAGAATGAGAATGGGAAAGCGAATGGGCTTTTAATCAAATGCTCTTCTGTTTTGGATTTTTATATTGCAGCATTAACCAAGATGTAGCCATCTCCAGGTGTCTGGAAATGAAATATTTTATATCAGTAATACTGAGCTGTCAACATGGTGACAAGATTATATGGTAAGATAACCCCAGGTTCTTCCTGAAGTGTGAGGAGTCGGATCCTGGATGCACAGAGAGTGACCACCAGGACAAAACCACTGTTAAGGTCCTGAGTGGTGAACCAACCCATATGGAAAAGAAATAGTGAAAACTTATATGATTTACTCATGAAAGTGGCCACTTTTTCATTACTTTCATATATTGTTTTAGTAAGTATCCAAAACATACAAGTTTCATTACATAATTTTTCAAGGGATCTTATATCTGTTTTCACTCTTGTATGCTTTTCATACAAGTTTCACACAAGACAGATACAAACTTTATAAGATTTATATACATCTTTTCCATATGGGAAGGCACCTTGGCAGTGGACAGGGACCCTGCAAAACCTTCCATACAAATCGATGGAGAAGCTTCTATAATATTTGAATTTTCATTAGATTACTTTAAAACAGTTTACTGAACCGGACTGTTTCTCTGCATTTTATATTATTATGTTTTTCAATTTTTTTTGGTTTCTTTCTTTGTTCTTTTAAACCAGAGACTGGCAGTGTTTCTCAATCAATATCTAACAGCATTCTTGCTTTAAATCCTAGTCCCTAACATCAAGTCTATTAGCTCTTGAAGAAGACTACCAGGAGTGTATCCCTTAGGTCATGGGTGACACAAACTAATGGGTGTTTTTGACCATGAAGGTCATCTGGCACGGGCAGACACTCTTTCCTGCCAACCTCAGACTCCCTGAGAGGGGCTCTGCACCTCCCTGGTGTCTAAAAAGTCTGAAAGGTCTTGCTGTTGTGCCCACAAATATCTTGTGCTTCTTATGATATCACATCTGGAGAAGGACCGGCACTTGAATTGTAAGAGACACGAGCTTGTGTGTGTTGGTTTGACTTAGTTGATTCGTCTTACTGAATGATGGGTTAAAGACACATGCAGGGTCTTGCAGTTTGTCAGTCACTGCACACACAAGAAGCAGAGGTGACTCACTGGTAGAGATTTAAAGCAGTACTGAGGTTCTGGTTGCAGATGCCAGCGTGATGCACATCCATCATGCTGCCGATTCTTTTGGGCCAGTGAGTGATGGAACCCAGTCAGCCGGTTGGACACCGGCCCTCAACTTATGTTTCAGCCACAGAATGAAAGACAAGGAGGTGATGTACAAGCCCACGGCGAGACACACAAGCATCATGAATGTGTTAGAGTTAAAAGAGAAGGGGAGAGAGCTAAGGCTGTGGAAAAAGGTGGTCAGGCTGTCGAAAGGGACCCGGATAGGACAGATAATGCCAGTGCAAAAAAGGAGCATTTACAGTAGATGTGCTTTACACTTTTCGCACTCATTCAAAGTCAGCAAACATCAATGCGGGCAAGAGTTTGAAACTTACGAAAGAACTAAATGATGCCTTTCTGCATGTTCCATGTATGGCTAAAAGAAAAAAAGATAATTGTACAGACACTAAACTTTTACATTTTGGGCTCTTTCATTAACTGAAATTTTTGCAGTTTGTGATTATTCTGTGGATATTACATTTAGTCCTTAGCTAAACTTCAGATATTTGTAGTACAGTTTGATTTTGTAATTAATGTATAGGCATTTTCTTAGGATGCCAATTACATTAACATCTGTAAGCACTCCTATATTAAAATCTTCCTCCTTCTTTTAGGACTTCTTCTCCCTCTATAATAATCAAAGTTGTTAATTTATTTATTTTTACTAAGGATGCTACATACATGAACAGAAAGTGTCCTTGTGTTACTGTAAAGTTTTAAGTATCCAGTAATATACAGACTATAGATTTACAGATGGCCCTGGGCAATGACAGTGATATTCAACCTCTGACTGTCAAAGTCATGAAGACTGCCTGCTGGGATAATACACAACTTGCATTTGATAGTACAGTCTGGCCCCATGCCATGATCAGCTCAGTAAAGTAAAGGCACTGCATTACCAGGGTGAAAACTAAGGGTTTGTGGGGGAGGGTGATGAGACACAGCCAAGTCTCTTATTGGCTTGCCAATTTGGTGAGGGGAAGAGCCTGAGAGGATTCCACTACCCCATCCTATAGAGAAAACAACCATGTGTTCTATGGAAGACCCCCCCCCCCCCTCCCCCGAAAAAAACAAAAAAAAATAAAAATAAAAAATTGGCCCTCTTGAATGCTTTCCACCTGTAATCATCACCAATCATCACTACAATTTCCTTTCCTTAGTTTTAATGGATCATTCCTCGCCATGTCTGCGTAGGTGTCCGCAGCTCTATCTGTCCTTTTTGAGTGCAGCATCCTAACCCACCCATAGCCCCTGCTTCATTCCATGGTGGCATTCTGGGTGCAGCTGCCAGAATCTAATTGGTCCCTCTGGGCCAAGGGAGAGCTGGCATCAGCCTGCTAAAATGCTGATCACAACCAGAAGAAGTTGGCATCTGGTAGAAGCAGAGATTGCCACCAAACCACTGGCATGGTCCACTCACAAATACACAACACAGCAGCAAAAACACTGCTAAAGGTCCTTCAAAGTCACAGATAAATGCTTCAATTCTTGCGTCATGTTAAAATTGCTTACTGAGCACAGCACCAGAGAGTATGATCAGGACCAGCTGAAAAATAAACTACTTTATCCATGAGACATGCTTCACACCAAAAAACATAAAAAATAAATACTGCAACCATCACTATTTAGCAGGTTGTATAGAAACAGATTCCAGTCACTTGATCAGATTTTTAAGTTGTCATTAAGTCAAGTATTAATAATATCAGTAAATCTCAAGACAAGCTCAGTCAGTTATGTCTTTAACTAAAAAAAAGAGAAAAAAACTCAGAAAAAAAACAAGACTAGAAAAGTTCTCTGCAAACAGCATGTGTTGTTACGGATGATGCCTGCAGCAATTAGGTTAACTGTCCTCATCAGAATGCTGTATAAGCATTCTGTTGCTCACATTCGGTGTGCGAGGTAGCATCAGCAAAAGCACTGCCAAGACTTACATGACTGTCGATTATGTTGCACTACAGCATTGTCCTGATTATTTGGGATCAGTATACCATATTATGTACTCTATATTCTACCATATACCTAAATACCAGTGTCAACAAAGTTACAACATTATCATACAAAAGTTACTGCTAGCTGGCTAACCGTTTCTATCTTCCTTTAATTTTGTCGATTACACAAAATGCAATTCAGTTTTATTTGTACAGCGCCAAATCACAACAACAGTCGCCTCAAGGCGCTTTATATTGTAAGGTAGACCCTACAATAATACATACAGAAAAAAAACCCAACGATCATATGACCCCCTATGAGTAAGCACTTTGACAGTGGGAAGGAAAAACTCCCTTTTAACAGGAAGAAACCTCCGGCAGAACCAGGCTCAGGGAGGGGCGGCCATCAGCTGCAACCAGTTGGGGTGAGAGAAGGAAGACAGGATAAAAGGCATGCTGTGGAAGAGAGCCAGAGATTAATAACAGGTGTGATTCAATGCAGAGAGGTCTATTAACACATGTTGAGTGAGAAATGTGACTGAAGAGGATATACTCAATGCATCATGGGAATCCCCCAGCAGCCTACACCTATTGCAGCATAACTAAGAGAGAATTCAGGGTCACGTGATCCAGCCCTAACTATATGCTTTAGCAAAAAAAAAAAAAAAGTTTTAAGCCTAATCTTAAAAGTAGAGGTAGTGTCCGTCTCCCAAATCCACACTGGAAGCTGGTTCCATAGAAGAGGGGCCTGAAAACTAAAGGCTCTCCCTCCCATTCTACCTTTAAATATTGCTTAGTTATCTACATTTATGTTGTACTGCTAATTTATTGTTGGCTAAAGTCAATGTTTGACATCACAATAATTAGGGTAAGTTTTGGCTTTAGCATTTTTTAACAATGGTTAAGCCAGCTATCTGTAACATAAGAGCATCCACACAGAAAGCAATTTGCTCACTGCACACCACTTTGTTGCAGACAGTTCATTGCTAGAGGACATTCCAGGTTTCAGTGGCCTGAAGCCTTGTGTCATGAAGCTCCATGCTGTAATAGCAAATCAGCATTATAAAAAAAAAAAAAAAACATGCAATTTTGGGAATTGTTTTTTGTGAACATCATTACTGAGGTAAATCAACACAGGTTATTCCAAACTCTTCACTATATATACACAAACACGTTAAAACAGGAATGCAATAAAATACATATTCCAGTGTGAGACAGACAAATGGAGGAACAGCAGTAGAATAACTGTCTCTAAAATAGATGTGGGGTCGTGAAATTTAAGTATACAAGCCTACAGTGGGGCAAAAAAGTATTTAGTCAGCCACCGATTGTGCAAGTTCCCCCACTTAAAATGATGACAGAGGTCAGTAATTTGCACCAGAGGTACACTTCAACTGTGAGAGACAGAATGTGAAAAAAAAAAAATCCATGAATTCACATGGTAGGATTTGTAAAGAATTTATTCGTAAATTAGGGTGGAAAATAAGTATTTGGTCACCTCAAACAAGGAAAATCTCTGGCTCTCACAGACCTGTAACGTCTTCTGTAAGAAGCTTTTCTGTCCCCCACTCGTTACCTGTATGAATGGCACCTGTTTGAACTCATCATCTGTATAAAAGACACCTGTCCACAGCCTTAAACAGTCAGACTCCAAACTCCGCCATGGCCAAGGCCAAGGCCAAAGAGCTTTCGAAGGACACCAGGAAAAGTATTGTAGACCTGCACCAGACTGGGAAGAGTGAATCTACAATAGGCAAGCAGCTTGGTGTGAAAAAAATCAACTGTGGGAGCAATCATCAGAAAATGGAAGACATACAAGACCACTGATAATCTCCCTCGATCTGGGGCTCCACGCAAGATCTCATCCCGTGGGGTCAAAATGATCATGAGAACGGTGAGCAAAGCTCCCAGAACCACACGGGGGGACCTGGTGAATGACCTGCAGAGAGCTGGGACCAAAGTAACAAAGGTCACCATCAGTAACACACTACAACGGCAGGGAATCAAATCCCGCAGTGCCAGACGTGTTCTGCTGCTGAAGCCAGTGCATGTCCAGGCCCGTCTGAAGTTTGCCAGAGAGCACATGGATGATACAGCAGAGGATTGGGAGAATGTCATGTGGTCAGATGAAACCAAAGTAGAACTTTTTGGTATAAACTCAACTCGTCGTGTTTGGAGGAAGAAGAATACTGAGTTGCATCCCAAGAACACCATACCTACTGTGAAGCATGGGGGTGGAAACATCATGCTATGGGGCTGTTTTTCTGCCAAGGGGACAGGACGACTGATCCGTGTTAAGGACAGAATGAATGGGGCCATGTATCGTGAGATTTTGAGCCAAAACCTCCTTCCATCAGTGAGAACTTTGAAGATGAAACGAGGCTGGGTCTTCCAACATGACAATGATCCAAAACACACCGCCCGGGCAACAAAGGAGTGGCTCCGTAAGAAGCATTTGAAAGTCCTGGAGTGGCCTAGCCAGTCTCCAGACCTCAACCCCATAGAAAATCTGTGGCGGGAGTTGAAAGTCCGTGTTGCTCGGCGACAGCCCCAAAACATCACTGCTCTCGAGAAGATCTGCATGGAGGAATGGGCCAAAATACCAGCTACTGTGTGTGCAAACCTGGTAAAGACCTATAGTAAACGTTTGACCTCTGTTATTGCCAACAAAGGTTATGTTACAAAGTATTGAGTTGTATTTTTGTTATTGACCAAATACTTATTTTCCACCCTGATTTACGAATAAATTCTTTACAAATCCTACCATGTGGATTCATGGATTTTTTTTTTCACATTCTGTCTCTCACAGTTGAAGTGTACCTCTGGTGCAAATTACTGACCTCTGTCATCATTTTAAGTGGGGGAACTTGCACAATCTGTGGCTGACTAAATACTTTTTTGCCCCACTGTAACTGTAGAAGAGCAGCTATGCTATTATGTATCACATGCACAGAAGCAGGTGATACATGCACAACACAACTGATGGTCCCAACCCCATTAAGAAAGCAAGAAATTCCAAAAATGAACCCTGACAGGGCACAACTGTGAAGTGAACACCATTTCAGGTGACTACATGAAACTCATTGAGAGAAGGCCAAGGATTTGCAGCACTGTCAACAAAGCAAAGGCTGGCTACTTTCAGGAATCTAAAATATAAGACATATTTAGAGTTATCTTTTTTTTCTTTGCTGTAAAATTCCATATATCTTGCTTCATATATTTGATATCTTCAGTATGCATCTACAATGTCGATAGTAATAAAAATAAAGAAAAAACTTCAATGAGAAGGTGTGTCTAAACTTTTGACGGGTAGTGTGTATCTTCATTCTGTTGCTCTGGAACAAACATCTGCTTTCTCCCTCTGCCAACATCTTCTTTTCAAAAACTTTTTTATATATTCTCATTTCTCATTTCACTGTTATGCAGATGATTCTACTTTCCTCTTAAAAAGAATTCTACAGCCTCTTTAAAAGTTTTGCCAGACTGCCTTGATGACATTAAATCATGGTTGGCATTAAAATGTTTCAATGTAAATGATAAAAAAAAAAAAAAAAAAAAAACTGAGGTTATACTATTTGGACCCTCGTTCTTCTCTTTAGGGGCTGAGAAGAACTGGACTTCTGGAAAAGTCCAGAACTCCCTTCGTAACAAATCTGGGGGTGTTCTTTGATTTATTCAAAAGTGAAGGCACACTGAGCCAGCATGTCTACTACAGCATTCTGCAGCAACATGTCATCCCATCTGGTTTGTGTTTAGTTGGTCCATCATTTATTTTTCAACAGAACAATGACCCGAAACACACCTCCAGGCTGTGTAAGGGCTATTTGATAAAGAAGGAGAATGATGGAGTGCTGCACCAGATGGTCTGGCGTCCACAATCACCTGACCTAAACCCAGTCAAGATAGTTTGGGATGAGATGGACCGCAGAGTGAGGCAAAAGGGTCAACAAGTACTCAGGATCTCTGGGAACTCCTTCAAGACTGTTGGAAAACCATTTCAGGTGACTAAGGCCTAGAGAACATATGGTGACTGTGACAAAGTGGAGAAGAAGTTGTAATTCTCTCCATTTGTCCCATATGTGTTTACCTTTTTTTTGCACATTGTACACATTATTCTGTTTCTATGTATTTGCTATGATTTGCTATTTGTCAAGTAACATTGCTTCACTCACTATCCCGGGTTTGTTTGTGTAAGCGTTTTGTTGCCGGCAAATCAAACATTCTGCAAATTAAGACAAATACTAAGTTATGTTTCTTTATACTTTATTATGTTACAGATTAAGTCATTTGTTCATACTTACTCTGTTTGTCTTTTCAGTCATCATGAGTGTCAGGTGTGGGGAAACGCCCGCTTGGCATTTCCTCATTTTAAAGTCTTGATCATGTCACACATGACATCATCAGGTCAAACCATGTGGAGGGGTTTCTTTTTCCAGAGAGATGCTTCCTTTTGTTTGTGTTAATGTTTAAAGGGATTTGTTGAATGTTTTTCCTTTTGTTAATACTGCCATTTAGTTGTGTAAATGTGCATATTAGAAGTGTGTAGAGGTTTTGTGTTTTTAGATAACCTGAGTAGAGTTTTAGATCCCTCAGTTGAGTGAGTGGTACTGGCTGGGCAATTGGAGGGAAATTGATGGCCCTATTTAAAGCCAGTCTCTACCAGATGCAGGAGAGAGGAGAGGTGAGCTGTGTCACCAGAGCCATGTTATGTTGAGTTTTGTTAAATGAATTGATTTGGGGAAAGTTTTGTTAAGTTATACATTAAATTAAGTTCACTGCAAATAAATTGCTCACCTTGGAAACCCAAAATGTCTGCATAGTCTGCTTCCCTACCACCTTCCTTGACGTTCGAGTGTGACTACTTCACAGTGACCCCCTGGCAACATGTGGTTGTTAGGGAAAATTGTCTATTTCCTGACCGATTGGCCAATAGAGATTGAAAATGTGACGTCACTCAGGGGTAAAACCGCAAAGAATTCTGGGAACTCGTGGCAAGCGGTACTAGCGCACGCTGGCTTTCAATTGAAATCAGTTACACAGCGATAAAAAGAAACACAAAAAATGTCAAGAAGCTGTTGTATTATTAACTGCAATAGCCGGTCGCATGACAGCCACGGGAAGCCGACGGGTAAAGAGATCGGTTGTTATCAGATTACGTCGTTGAAGAGAAATTGTTCGAGCCATGTTTCCGAAGTAACAAAGAGGCAACGGGTGGCCTGGATTGCAGCCATTCAAAGACAAAATATAACGTCCCAGAACACTCCAGCTCACAGGTTAGTCTGCTCCAAGCATTTCCACAAAGGTCAGTCTGCTGTAGTAGTTAATACGTCATTTTTCATAACATAATTGGTGATATAGGTTACAAGCAAGTCTGGCGCTGAACAGAAATTGTCGCGCTATGCTCCTTTATTTATTGTGCATAAATAGTGAATTGTCCTGACACAATATTGTGTTTCGCTTCTGTTATTACCATGGTACACTGACAAAAACATATACTTTTATTCACAGGATAAAACAGTTGTTTTGTATCACTAATTGCCCAGTACGATTACAGCATACAATATTATTGTCACTGCTACATTTCTGTAACGCGTACCAGAAATTATTTCCACTACTAATTAATTACCATTGAGCTCAAAGGTTATATTAATAAACGGTTAACGAATGTGTATTTATGAAGACGATTTGTGAGACTGGTAAACTTATATGTAGGATGGTCTTTACTTTCTACACGGTGCATTTCAAGGTCCTGTACCCATCCGTCGGTAAACTGTACCTGGGCTTGTTGCAGTGACCTGAAGTTACTAAACTTCACAAGTGTATGCACTCACTCCAAGAACCGTATAATTATAAATATGAGCGTGGTGAAAGTTGGGCAGCACGCTAACGTATTTTGTCCCTCTGTGTGCTCGTAAGGGTCTGACCCTTTCACTGGTTTGATTTTTTTCCTCGTATCTTTTCTTTGACTTTTCATCAAGTCTGTCTTTGTACGGACCGGCACTGTTCTCCTTCGTTTTGTACATACCTTTTTGGGGGGCAAAGAAAAAGCATTGGAACCGAATAATAATAATAATAATAATAATAATAATAATGGATTGGATTTATATAGCGCTTTTCAAGGCACCCAAAGCGCTTTACAATGCCACTATTCATTCATTCACGCATTCACACACTGGTGGAGGCAAGCTACGGTTGTAGCCACAGCTGCCCTGGGGCAGACTGACAGAAGCGAGGCTGCCATATCGCGCCATCGGCCCCTCTGGCCAACACCAGTAGGCGGTAGGGTAAAGTGTCTTGCCCAAGGACACAACGACCAGGACAGAGAGCCCAAGGATCGAACCGGTGACCTTCCGGTTACAGATGCGCTTCCCAAACCCCTGAGCCACAGTCGCACCCAAGAATGAATGTTTTGCGGTGCTGCAAATGCTTGCATTTGATGCAGGTACTTGGATTGTTTTGCCACGAGTTCACGGCATGCAATGCGCGAAAGTCACGTGGTCTGTCAATCTCTATGGCTGGATATTGCTGGGTGTTGTCAGGTTAACTGGTCACAGTAAGAATTTTGAACTGAAATCTCCGTGTGATTGTTTTGGTCACTAGCAGACTGAAAACAGTCGCCCATACCTGAATGAGTTTTACAACCCTTAGATAATAGTGCAAATATTTGCAGTTAAGTCCACATCTTCCTTGCAAACTATTCTGGACTGAACCTCCAGCAACCATTAGCCAACCAGTTGGGGAATTTCCCTAGCGACCTGTGGATGTCAGGGGCATTGACTCTGTCTCTGTGTCAGCTTGACTGCGGTTTTAGCAACTAATTTAACAGCAACTGCATTCAACAACCAACTGGTCAGGGTAAACAGATTTTCTCTTATCAACTGGTTGTTGCCAGCTGGTTGCTAGGTTAGATACCCAATACAGGTTTATGGTAGCAACTGGGAGTTCTGCACTGCAAGTCAGTTCTGCACTTTGTGATTTTAAGGACAGTCATCACAGAGATTAATCTTTCTTACAGACAATTTAGGAATAATTCTTTCTTTACTTGGGTCTTTCTTTACTTTCTGTGTTTATGTCGGGGTTTATACTATTAATGGAGGCCATTTGGCCAGGATTACTGTCATTGAACAAGATGATCAATGATATCTGTGTGTTCTTCCACAGAGACAGAGTGAGGTATTTAACACCTAAGCCACCCAAAGACTGGACACAAATTAACCACACACACACACGCGGTGAGAAGAAGCCCTCTGGACACAAGGTAAATTAACCACTTCCCCCAGAGCAATTCACAAGGGAGCAGGGGACAGTTAATGGTAAACGATCAATACTGCCTTCTTCAGGAGAACCCACGCAATATTACCCCCACATCTAGATACATATACCATGTATCTACACAAAGTTACGAGGACATAATCCATATTTTCTCTGTGTAAACACAACATTTTAAGACTCAAATGAGGACAGTTTGATTTGTCTGTGGCAACGCTGGTCTATGAGGTCATGATGCTTGTCTCTCTTTTAGTCAAGTGGCTTTCTACCCCCAACTCCCTTTTTCTTTTTTCCTTCTTCACTCCTCTTTAACTCTGAAGCTATAATGACAGGAGACAAACTAGCCATTTCCCCCAGAGCAACTCACCAGGGACAGCAGAAAATGAACTGCCCCAGATCAATACTGCACTCTTTCACACAGTCACGCTTCTCTCCACCACAGACACTCAGCAAAGTGTCCCACTGTGAAAAAGACACTGCTTTAATTTGATTTCAGAATTGAAAATAAAATGACTCTCTTTGACTCTCTTTGCACTGACTAGAATAAGCCTAAGACAATAAAAGAAAAGAAAAAAGAAAAGACTGCATGTCTTTTCTTTTGAGACTTTCACAACAAGTGAATTGCATTATCTAATAAAGCCAATGTACAAATGTTTCTCTGTGTTAACATTCATGATCCAGCCTGGTAATTTATCATGCTCTGGGTAAGTCAGCCTGCTTTCATGCAGCTTCAATACAATAAAACTCAATACTTGCTTTCATAAATAAAACTATTTACTTGGATCATAAGGCCTGCAAATGAAATATACCCACAGTAGTACAGACTTACTTGAAATAAAGCCATTTTTGACCCAACTGAATTTACAATGCATTATACTCCTGCACATTTTTTTCTTCACACAGATAATCCTTAATAGTTGATTTCATCTTACCTGACAACTTCTGTTTGTTCAGACTGAAATGATCAACAGTTTGACAAACTTTGGGTCTAATTACACATCGTGATGGCATAAAGGAAAATCATGTCTTAAAAATGTAACTCCACCAACTGCATCATTCTGAAAAATCCTAAAAAGTTTAAGAAGTAGAGACAAAGGGAGGAGGTAATGTGGATATGGGATGGATGTATCTCAGTGATGCTCTTTTGAAAACATGTTTCCTGAAACACACTTTAGTGTGGTAACTAGAGGATCATGATGGTCACAAGTTGCATTAATTCAAGCCATTAACTCGAGCCCTAGTAATATAGAATTCGACAATCTAGCAACACATGATCTAGTGTACTAACTTTGAGGGCAATGGACAATTCTTGGGCCTCTTTCAGAGTGGCCAGTAGATATCTGGACAAGACCTTTGCTGATAATTTAGTTTTCCAAAGACAGAGTTTACATGGACAGGTTTCCAGAGGATATTCTAGGAACTTATTTTAACATTCATTCATTGAAATCATTCTGGGAGAACAACTGCAATGAAATTAACTTATACAAACAATGCCTCTGCTCTCATTTAGTCTCTTCAATCAGCCAGCCACAGCTGGCTTACATGTCCTCTGTAGTGGACTGAGCCAGCAGACCACCTCCTGCTGTGCAATGCAGAGCAACTCAAATCAGACACCGCATGAAAGAACAGTCGCAGGTTTGTGTGCCAGAGACTCACTTGAGAGGCAGCTGATCATATTGCTCAGTTATTACTCACAATGGACATGATAAGTCATGTTTGCAGAAGAAAAAGCAATAAGCAGCAAAGGCCCTTTACAGAGCTCAGAAACATTTGCACAAATACTTGCAAGCGATGCAAGTGCGATAAGTGTACTTCCTCCGGATTGTAGATGTGTGGGAAATACCATCACTGTTCAAGTGTGTGCTTAAAATAAAAGGTAATAAAATGACATGTTAACTGGTTATCTTTGAGATTTTATTTCAGAAAAAAGCAATACCTCTTGTTCTCCAGGTGATTGTTTACCTGCTTTTAATTAAATTATGCTCAAATGTGATGACTCAATAGCACACGGTCCAAAATAATAAACCAGGAAGCTTTGAGTACCAAAGATTTTGTCCCACAACATTGAAAAAGACTTGATATGGAGGTAGGGCTGACACGATTAGTCAACTAGTCACGATTACGTCGACGACTGATTTAATAGGCGACGTGTTGTTTGAAGCTTTGTAAGATCACAAAAGACGCAGGAATAAGTAGTAGGATTTAAGAGTGTAATAACGGACTGAAACAGAAGATGGCAGCACTGCATGTACAAGGATGCCAGCTGCCGTTAAACCCAGAAGAAGAAGAAGAAGCTGTGTCCCAGAATTCATAGCTCAGCCGAGGTCAGTTTCCAACAATGGCGGCAGCTAGTTAGTTTTAATGTTACTCTTATTATTCTTTCTGTGTCACAAAATAAACGTTTAACATATTTTCAGGTGAGAATGTAGCTGTGTAAACTTCAAATATCTGCTCAGTTTATCAAGACACCGCATATTTTCAAAAGCGCTCCGACGTTTTCGGCGAGGTCTGTTACCCACCAGCTCGATAGCTAGCCGGGGGCACGGCTCACTAGAGCCTGTGAGAACACCGGACTCCCAGCAAATAGTTTTCAAACCCACCAACGTCTTTCGCTACTCCGGTTAAACATGTAATATAAGTCACTTAGATAACTTAAGAATGTTGTTGTTTGGCTTTTTTTAGTATTTTATTTGTTCCTGAGTAAATCGGTTTGGCTGAGATTAAAGTTATAGTTTTTATACAGCTGAATAAACTTCAAGCAGACAGCTGATCATCAGAAGTGTGAGATGCTCGAGAATATACTCCAGTGTCCTGTTATATTTTAGATAGCAAGGAGTTTATTAAACTTCACCAAAACAATCTGCAAATTTCATTAAAATTTAATAAACTATCATCTTGTCTTTATTTTTAGTTAGCACATACCTGAAACACTTAAAGCTGTCAGCTAATGATAGTTATATAAGAGCAGATGCATGCTGGTGCAATAAGCTGTACGCTGTACGTCCAATGGATGATGATCTGATTAGTCGACTAATCGCAAAAATAATCGGTGACTAGTCAACTATCAAAATAATCGTTTGTGGCAGTCCTATATTGAGGTCAGATCTTAGCCTTTTATACACTGGCTCTGTGTTAATTCCACACCGCTAAAGGGCTGTTCGATATAACTATATATACCGGATGACGATATTAAAACATCTATCGTTTCCTGTTACGCTATCGTTTGTTTCGTGATGTCGTAAAATAAACTGTTTACAGCAATATGTTTTCATCTTTTTGATGGTCACTGTAGTGCCTATATTAATTTCCTTAAGTTCTCTGCTTGTTTGTTTTTCAGTTAACACTTTCACAATAAAGCTCAAGATCCTGTTGAGACTTTTCAAAATAAACTGAATCATGTCAGGTGCTAAAAAACTAAACCTTAGACTCAAACTTTCAAAGAAAATGGTGGCCGTTACTACTTATGTCTAAAAATGTATAGTTTCATGCATCGGTTAAAATACTCGACTCCAGGTAAAGGACGCCCAGCTGAAAACACTTCACGCAAGTCGAGTTGCCCGAGATTCACAGAATTTACAGAAAATGTTACATTTTTGTGATTCATATCGTTGTCAGGACGATAAATATCTTATATTGGGATATGAGATTTTGGTCATATCGCACAACCCTACACTACTACTATATTTTCTACATCCTTCCACGACACCCTAATGTTTACTAGCTGCAGTCATCCCCCACCATTCGCATGGAAGAGAACAGAAAGAGACTACTCTCTGGATTCTCATCTGCCAGTGAGAAACAAATGAGAGTGAGATAAATCTGTGACTAAATCATTACTGCTGGAAGCTGAACCAGAAGTATTGCAGGAATGAGTTTTACGTGTTGGCAAAAAAGTTAGAAAATTATTAAGAAATAATACTTTGGTCATGATCTTCTAAAAATTAATAAAGTTGAGTGTCAAGTTGGATCCTTATAATGGTTGCCATGGTTGCCAGTGATTTTAGATGCCAAACCATAAGCACATTTGCTGTGTAGTTAGAGGTTGTAGGTTCAGCTTGAGTGAGGGACAAGTTCATCAGCTGCTTAACATGCTGAGGCAGCAGCACACATGTGCAGAGCCCCCTCTGCAGCTCATTGGCAGCAGTGCAGAAGGAGGACACTCTGGTGAGCGTATGGGTGGTGCATACGAGTGAATCCTCAATCTGGCTGTACACTCTGATCCACTCACAGGTGAGTATAAATAGTACTGACCCCAAATTCTGCAGGTCCCTGCTAATTCTGTGCTGGCCCAAAAAGACATGACAGAATCCATGCCAGCTGCCTTCCACTGACCAGTCAAACCAGCATCACTGCCAGCAGACTACAGCTGATAACCCACCACCGGCCGGATTTCATATTTGGAACAGACCAACTAATCATCAACAGGTCATCAAATTATTATATTTATAGAGAATTTTATTTTTGTTCTGCTATGCAACAGTGAAATTAATTTATCAAATTACAAGTGCAGCATCAGTAGCTGTGTAACAATTAACCCTTTAAAGCCGGTCGGAGTGGGCACACTCTGTTTTGCGTAACTATTTTTAAATCCCGGTAGCTCTGCAACCACGTAAGCTAGCGCAATAGTTTTTTTTGCATATGAAACCGGAGGAGTTGTACTTACATCTTATGCCATCAGCTTGTCATAGGTCACAGTTTCCTTCCACATATAGCTTTGCAAAAACTGCATAAAAAGCACTTGCAGCAACAAAAACATAATATTCCAGAAACACGCTTTGCCGATCCGATCAGCTGTTCATAACACTTCCTACGTTGGAATAGACGTCAGCGCGAACTTTTGCATGTCTGCCATTACCTGCCCGAAACAGGAAGTGACATCATTTTCGCGGAAATGTAGTTTTTTTTTTTTAACCATCAGGGCCTCAGGGCCTATACTGGTGTTTTTAAAAGTTATCTTTGACTTTATGACTTTCTGTATCGTTTCTGGGATGCTTAGGACTCATATTGCACTGCTGGAAATAGTTTATTTTGATGCATATGCTGCTTTTTTGCAAATTTGCAGTATAATATTTATTTTCGTTTTTTCTGCAATATATAAAAATTGGTGTATTTCAAAAATAAAACTATGAAGACACTCAAAATAAATTTCCTGTGGTAGGAAACTATTTTGTGCAACTTTTTTGTATTTACAGTTTTGAGGGATAAGCCTCTTAAATTTCTCTAACTAGAAATATATGTTAAAAAAGCAAAAACGATTTTAAATTTTTTTGTAGTTTATTGCACTTTTTTGCAATTTATGTAATTACTATGCACTTAATGAATACATATTATTAAAATCTGGGCTATAATTGTTGTATTGATGTATAGCAACTTGAAATGCTCCCAAAAATGGCACCACACCATGTAAAAATATAATATAAGCTCTGGCGGACTTGGTTCTATGGTAGGTCTTAAAG
Source organism: Mchenga conophoros (assembly GCF_057382185.1). Lineage (NCBI taxonomy): Eukaryota > Metazoa > Chordata > Actinopteri > Cichliformes > Cichlidae > Mchenga > Mchenga conophoros. Next base: position 14,465,255 of record NC_140542.1, read on the forward strand.
GGCTAAATAAAAGATTAAATTAAAGAAATGATTGAAAAAATCTTTCAAGTTGAAAATGTTACAAAGATAAAAATAATACTAGAAATTGTACTGTAAAAATGAATGAGGCATTTTGTAGCATTTACCCATGATAGTCCTGGGAACTAATTTGGTAACCAGTTTAACATGAGGAAAACACAAAATTAAAACCAAATGTCTGACTAGTTGACAAGTATGAAATTAGACTGTTAAACTGTTAAAACTGATCACATCCTTAACCACAACCTTAAGCTAAACACCGTCTGTACACACACTGTGTTAATCACATTGTTCAGTGCCCAAAATAAAATACCACACGTGTTGGTGTGTTAGTGGCAGCACAATACCTTAAACAACATCCCCTTATAAAGGTGACAAGGAAGAAAACATGCATGGTGAATAATGAAACATTTAGCATTAGAATGCAGGGTCAGAGTGCTGTCATTACTACACTAATGATGATTGACAAATCTTTCATCATTGTTCTGGCGTGTAGTGCCGGTTATTAATATCACACTCGGAGCTCATAGTCTTTCCACCCATTACAGCTACCAGAGTTGCCATACCAGAGCAGTTGCACGTTTACTACCATGAATGCCAACACAATGAGAGTCAAACCAAAGCTGAACACATACTGGAAATCATCTGAGATGTTTCAACAAGCAGGACATGATAAGTTATATTTTATTGTGTCTTCAGTTTGTATAGGGCAAGAAAAACAAATAAAACCAAATACATTTTCACTCCAGCCACACATAGAGTTGAAGACTTAATTACATTGCATCTGTTCAGAGCAAATCTCCCTAATTAAAGAGTTTAAGCATTAATTATTCAAACACACAGAGAGTAGGGGACTCTTGATGAGTTACTGAAGAAGTGTGTGAAGGTGGTGATGAGGGGAATGCAGTGTCTTCTCAGGCTATAAAAACAATCAACCCAGGCATAGCTAATCAATACATGCCTAGCAGTTATCTTAAAGGACTTTAACAAGAGTGTAGCAACTGACAAACACAAAACAATCATCTATTATTAAATACCAAACCACATCCTAGACTGTGGGAGGAGGACGGGAACAGCAATGGGTACACAGAAATTGATAGTACTGGTACCACAGACCATTGATCCCTTCCCTACCCATCCTGACTGATTTTTCTCTAGTTTCGGTTTAGTCTGGTAACATGAGATGGTACTGCCCCTTCAGCTTGCACAGGTAGTCCAACTCCTCAAACCCCTCACATGTTTGCAGTTCCTTCCAGCACACTCGCAAGAGTAAGGAGGAGATACCAGGAAGCAGGCTGTTAAACAAGCAAGATGACAGAAGGACCTCAACCCAGCAGAAGGACCTGTGTCTGCTACTTTATGCAAGGAGGAAAAGGGGGAGCACTGCCAGGAATTCAGTAGACTACTTCTGACCAAACTGATAGACTCAGACTCCATGATGGTGGCACAGAACCCAACATCCTTCACTTGCACCAGTGCTCAAGACTCACCATCATGCATATTGATTGGCCCCTGCCAGAAAAAGAAAAAGGAACAAACCTGCCAGGTCCACCACTGGCACCCTATTCCATTGAGACAGCAGGTTCACACTGACCATACATGACAGATGTGAAAGAATGTTAGCTAACACTGCCCTGACTGTTGTTAAGTACATGGCCAATATCCTCAAACCCATTGTCAGAACATATGCTGGTGCACTGGACCCTGGGTGCTCCAGGTGCAGGAGGATAAGTATGTAAATTGTTCCAGGATGACAGGCATTGATGCAACTGAGTGGCCATCACTTTCTCCAGACTTGAAATGAATTCAGAACCTTTGAAACATTGTGTGTGAGTGCACAGCTAAGCAGTGTTTAAACACCTTGAGGTAACTGTTGTGATTTGGTCCTATATATTATAAATAAAACTGAACTGAATTGCCTCAAGGCTAACACTGAGAAATAGCACCAAAAGGCTGCCTATGAGCTTATTGATGCCCTGATAGGAGATCTTCTGGGACACCATCTGCCATCTCATCAGGAGCATACCCAGGTAGGAATGCATGAGCCACATTATGATTCAAGTTGGATCAGCCTGTGAGTTTAATGGTAAATTTTGACTTGCAGTGTCACTTTGAATCTAGCCATCAAAAGGGTTAATGTTTTTGGTGTGTAATGGCCATTAAGTAATTTTATTCTCCACACAAAGTTTATCAACATTTTCAACTTTTATGATTCATTCATTACTATCTGATGTGTGATTCAAATGTTCCTCTAATTGTTTGAGCAGGGTTAGGGTTACATTTGGCAGATTACATCATTAGAACTGAGTTTCAGTTCAGCCCCTCAATCTATCCATCAGACAAAGCAGCACTGGTGAAATTAAAAAGACACCAAAAACTGATCAAAAGGTAGGTGAAGAGAGAGAGAGTAATGTGGATATTTAAATGGACAGAAAAAAAGCATTAGGGACTGGTGGGCTAGACAGTAGAGGGCCAGTGAATACCTCACTCAGACCAGAATAGAGTTGCAGGGGTTCAGATGTCCAGGCCAGTAGGTGGATGGAAATGGAAAGTTGGAAAGCTTGGATGAAGGAGAGAAAAAAAAAAACATCTTCAAGATGAGGGGTCAGGTTTCTCCTCAGCTTGGACCCTGAACTTGAGAACCTGATGCTTAGCTTTGAGTCTTGTATGGAGACTCAGGTAGAGCAGACAGATTTGAGAAGGGCATATGGATGAAATTGTAGAAGAAGTAGAAGTAGAAGAAGTAGAAGAAGAACTAAGTCTCTACTTAGCTCTACCAGCCTACTAAGACATACAGTCAAGCCCCATCAATATGGGAAACAGCTTTATTCCACTGTAGGGTAGAGAGAAGTAGAGAAATAGAAATAAGTAGATAAATGGAGTAAAGATGTGGTTAACCTCTGCAGTGATAGTGCCTATAAGAATTTAGATGGTAGTTGCAGTAACAGGTTCAACAGAAAATTTCACTGTTACTGGTCCAACACCTCTCCTAATGTTAAATGCCTAAAATATTTTGTAATTATTATGTCTGAATAAAAAGTCTAAAACTAGTAGACTATAATGTAAAGAAATAAAATGATACCAGGTTTTAGTACATTTGATACCCAGAGCTAACAATCTACTATATATGACATCCATCTATCCATTTCTTATGCTTATCCCTCCGTGACAGCGGAAGCTTATCCCAGTTGGCACAGGTCGAGAGGGGGGACACATACTGGACAGGTTGTTGGTTTGTCACAGGGTAAACACAGAGACAGATTCTGTGTCCCATTCACACTTAGATTCACAACTCGCAAATTAGCCTAACCTTCCTTTGGACTGTGGGAGGAAGACAGCCGTAGAGAACCACAGAGCTCATGCAAACTCCACACAGAAATACTCCAGCCTTGATTAGGATTACCTCAGTTTTCATGTGCAAGCCTTTATGAGCTGAGACTCGGATATAGTTCCATCAAAGATTTGTAACTTAGAATGATACTATTGCACAGTACAACATTGCTGATTCACACAGTGTGGGAATCATGCATCTAGTTGGTAGTGAAAAGACTGGGGGCCGAACCAGAGCTGGGTGAAACAACACACTAAGAACAAAGCTGGACTTTCCTCAGGCATTGAAACAATACTACCAATCAACCAACATTTGGCATGTACTACAAGGAAAAGTAACGCACTCAGCCATGTTTATTCAAGCATTAAGCATTCCTACATAGTTGCCCCCCCCCGTCTTGATACCTGTCCCTGCTTACACCTCCCTCAGCACAAAAACAAGGCTGATCTTCAAGATCTTGTATGGTCTTTACCTTACAATATAGAGCGCCTTGAGGCGACTGTTGCTGTCATCTGGCACTACACAAAAAAAAAAAAAAAATTAAATTAATTAAATTGACTATTAAAACCTGGGCCGAGGGAGCTCTCGCGACACTAAAACACTGCTTTGCACCAAATAATTAGATTTATTTGTACATTGGGACTTAGAGGAAGTCACACATATAGCCTTGTGCTACATCTTGACCTGTGCTGGTAATTTCACTGTGAGTAAATGGATCTGAGTCTCTTCTAATAAGAAAACCTGGGTGGCGAAAGAAGTCCCTACAGTCCCCAGAACTTGTGCCCCTGCTTCAAATCAGGGGACAAGGCCCTAACTAGTTCCTTGGATTTCAAAGCATCTTTTCTGTTGTTTTTATCCAGTGGAAACCCCATTTTAAGCTATCTCGTGTGGTCTACATCCTGATTAAATGAAAAGTTCTGCAGAGTACAAGATAAAATATAACTGCCAAGTTTGATCCAGTAGAGAATATCATGATAAAACAATTCAGAAAGTCTAAAATTAGCAACATAATGTTTGTTTAACATTGGGGTTTTTTTTTTTTTCCTGTCTTGTGCGCTTACATCTGCTAATACTGTGTCTGAGTTGGTGGACATAACGTGCCAAGCACACTTCAGAATCTTTTCTCGTCCTCCCAAGCAAACCTCCTGCACTTACTGAGGCAATGTGTCAGTGTGTGCAGACATATGGAGGGGAGCGGGGCCGGATAATGTTACTGTCATAGGGTCAGGGTACAGCAGGGCGAGTGGCCGGCCAACTTTACCAACTAACAAAAGGTGAAGATTTATGGAGCAGCTCTTAACAGCCCCAGACTTTCCCCTCCCTGTTACGATGACAAATACATCTTTATGTAACACAACAGCACCCCTAACTGCACAGGAATAACTCGGACTGATTAATCAGTTGAAGTTAAAGAATGAATGGAGACCTAGTTACTTCTGTCAGTTTGTTTTATTTAGTATTTGTTATATGAGTCTGCAAACTTTGTTGCAGTATTTCAGTATTCTGATAATAAACGGATTTTTCTTGCCGGAGTTCTAGTTTCACCCTTTGTTTTTGTTTTTAAGAATGGCATGACAAATTCAGATATTTTAAAGTATTAAAGTGAGAAGTACATCCAAATACTGATTTGTAATGATAGCTGTGAAACAATTAGCAGCCAGAACACAAACCCCTGAATGGTGGAGGAAATAACATTGATCTTTTCAATGTAAAGTTCTCCTGGAAAGGGCTCAAGGATTCTGATGCAGCGTCCACAGGATGCACTGGAACAAGTCTGATCCAAAGAACCTCTAACCTGTACCCAGCAGGAGCCAAAGCATTTTACCCAACATCCATGTGGCAGACACTAAAAGATCCTCTCAGAGGTCCCGTGTCCATGTCAGGATGGTCAAAACTATTTTGGCAGGATGGGAACCTACACAATATTTGGATGGTGGTTTAAAGTTGTGGTTGGCCAGTTTGCTGGTTGGGAAATAAAAACAGTTTTCCAGGCCATTAATTTGAACAAAATGCATCCATGTGGGCTAATCAGGCCTCTTAGGTTTGTAGCATACTGGCTGAAACCCTCAAGTAGTCCCTTGAAAATTTTAAATGGTAAATAATAAAGAAAAAAAAAATACTGCCAGTTCCAATTTCTGAAGTTTCACCAGTGCTGAAATTTTCCCTCTAAACCATCCAAGAAGAATATCTAGATCAGTTTGTGATATTTTCTTGACAGCATCGAGATGTTATCTCCTTATTTTTCTCATTTGAGTGTCAAATGTATTTGTGAAAATATAATGACAAATGTCTGATTTTAATCCTTCCAAAAGTACATGGATCCCAATCTATACACAGGACAATTTCAAAAATCTGTTTCTATTTTGCACATCTGGTAAAGTTTTCCTGAAAATCTGTCCTTACATTTAAATATTCCTGCTAATGTATCGACTATTTAGTTACTGCCACCATTGTTATAATTACATCAATATTATTATCATTGTCACAATTACTATTACACATTACTATTGGCAGGATTTTAAGTCTATACTGTCATAGCTAAATATGGCAACACCCATTGGTCCAGCCAACCCATTTATCAATAAGCGACACCCATATAGCCTGCCACGTGTTCTCAAATAATTAGCAGTGCGCTGTGTGCCTCCTGTTGGGTTTGTGATTTATTCAGACAGCCCAGCACATGGGCCACTCCTCTGGATACCAAGAAAACATTTACCTCCTTAACTGGAAAGGAGTCACAATCATCTCAGGATAAAGTTTCTGGACTTGGTAGCATTGATGACACTTTTCAACACCCGCTGCGCCCCCACCACCCCACCCGACAAAAAATAAGACACCCCTTCACAACACCACACAAATAATCTTAGAACTTGTTATAAAAAATATAAATAATAACAGAATATTGATTCAATGATTGGATTATCTGGAGCACGCCTTAAGCAATTTGAATCTGTTGTCATTTAGCAGGTTTAGCAAAGACCAAGTATTCTCAACCATGTCAGTGTCCTCAAGAAGGCCAGAGAGGCATGTTAAACTCAAATGAGTGAAAATGTTAATTATTGCCAGCTGACAGTTTGATGAGAGTCCAAGAGAGGGGAGAAGGAGAGGCCTTACAGCAAAGTTAGGGTGAAGTTACTCATGTGGGCATACCGTACGTTCAGGGATCAGACAGATCATTGGCATGTACAGCTCTCTGGGCACTGGGAGGTTAATCAAAATGCCAAATGTTACAGTGCACCATGGTACAGAGCTATACTAAGCCAGTAATGTGCAGGATGCAATCTTACATGAGAAACTGGACCATTCATGCAATTGAATAGCTATACTACTTTATATATATATATATATATATATATATATATATATATGCAGACGCAGATGTCAATTCTGCCTTTTATGTGTATGCACAGAAAAGTGTGAAGATTACAAAAGTCCACAAAGAGGTCTCATGGCACTACTTCTGTTTAGCCAGACGTAAAAAGTGGAAGTTACACTGACATTCTTGTTGGTTTATTCTTCTTTTCTGTCTGCAACAACTGCATGAGCCTGTGTCTAAATCATTAAGGCAACATTACAGTTGTGGACATGTGTTTTGTTTGTGTGTGTGGGCGCACATGTCTTACAGAGAATGTGTGTGAGTGAGACAAATGGTGACAGGCATTAAGAGAGAGAGAGAGAGAAGGCCACAGACAGTTCAGCACAGACAGAAAGAGGACAGAGGTCCACCTGTTTGACACAGAGAGCCTGAGAAAGTGAAGAGGAATGAGCAGAATGAGCGTGTGTGTGTGTGTGTGTGTGTGTGTGTGTGTGTGTGTGTGTGTGTGTGTGTGTGCGCGCGCACATTAGTTTAATGTCCATACTTTGGGCCAACTGATAATACTACGGGAGCACAGGGAAATGGCATTTAGAGAGCGGTATGTAGGCAGCTGTTTGGGGGGACCTACACAACAATGCACACACATAAACACACACAAACTATTAAAATCATTTAAAGAATAGAGTTCAGAGAAACATCAGTGTGCAAAACACATGTTACTTTACATGTTATATGGAGTGACAGTGAGCACACAGCTTTCAGTTCCAAACAAGCGGTGATCTCTTGCCCTCTATAAGCTGCTGCTGTGTGTGCAAATGCAGGAAAGTGAGTCAGTGTGAGAAGACCGCAGGACAAGTGGCCATGGTGTGAAGGAAAAGTGGGAGAAACTGGAGCACGTGTGAACCAGAGAGTGATGCAAATAAACAAGCAAAAATAAACAAGGTTTAAAAAAAAAAAAAAAAAAAAAAAGACAGGCAGATAGCGTGTACATGTGTCAGGACCCAAAAAGGTTTCTATATTTGTGTGATTACTGTGCAGTTTTAGTCCAAAAGAAGTGGAGTACTTCAGCAACAGAAGATGGAGATGGAGGGCTTGGTGATCATTAAATTTATTCTCTGCATATATTTTATTTGCTAATTACTTTGCTAAGTACATGATAAATAACTAAGCAGTACAAGCAGTCCCTGTATTGAATCTCCCAACTCGCCCATGAACCACATCTCTATCTGGTTAGGGTGGCCTTCTAGCTTGTTTGTAGCACAGCAAGAAAAACACCACACCAATCAAGTCTGGTGTTTTCCTTGCAGACTAGCTAGTTTCAACTTCGTTGAAATACATCACACAAATGGAAGAACCAATATCGTGTATACACATAACAGACAATTCTAAAAACAGAAGGAACAGAAAATGTCAAAGATAACGTATTTGAATAGCTATAAAATAGGAATTTTGCACCACCAAGGTAAATTTCAAAGACATTAACTGAAACCCAAACAAGCAGAGGCCTAAAGAACTATCTACAACATATTAACAGTATCTGGAAGTCATGTCCTTACGAAGAGAGACAGCCCTTTAACTTAATCTTAAGAAAGGGAAACAGGGAAAAATGGCGGAGGTGTGCTAAATTACGCAAGAACTATGCTAAAGCTCAGTGGCAACAGGTCTTATGGAGCAAGGAGTCCAGATTTGATATTGTTGGTTTAAATCATTGTCAGTATGACAGTATGTCTGTATGACATACAGAACAGGTCTGGGGAGAGGCACAACAGTGACCATCTACAGCAGGGGTGTCAAACTCAAATACACAGTGGGCCAAAATTCAAAACTAGAACAAAGTCGCAGGCTAACGTTAATATTTATTGAAATATATTTATTGAAATATATTTATTCCTCCAGATATAAGAATGAATCTTTTCTTATGGACTCAAACACGTTTTGCTGAAAAACTGAATATGGAGCAAGCAAAGCTTAATACTAAACAATATATATATTAGCTGTATAATACCAGTAGGCTAGCTCTGATAGTATTTTTGGTATGGCTTCGCGGGCCAAATGTAATTAGGCTGCGGGCCAAATTTGGCCCGCAGGCCAGAGTTTGACACCTATGATCTACGGCCACCTGAAAAACATGGTGGAGGCTCTGTCACGGTCTGGGACTGTATTTTAGCTAACTAACTGATGAGTTATGAATACAGATATGTAGCACCCGATTTTTTATCCACCATGCAATACCACTTGGAAAGCATTTCCCACCCACATTTCCCCAAACACACTGCCAATGAAAAGATTATACCTGGATAGAATGGATCAGTCATGCTCTACTCTTCAAGGGCTGAGCATCTCTTTGAGGAACTTTAATACTTTCTGTTTGCATGTGTCCACATAAAGTAAATGGAATGAGATGTATGCATAAAGTAGAAAAGGTCCAAGAAAGCAGGGTCTCAATGCAGAGCTGTGCATGTTATTTATGGACAAAACAAATGGCATCAGTGTTGGCACAGTGACTGGATCTCTGCAGGAGCAGGGGGTGTGAAAAGAGGATTCTTTTGCGGCGATAATGGCCTCTATGTTGTGTGAGAGAGCAAAAGAGGCATGTAAGAGAGACATTCCAATTACAACACACAAACAGGTCACCAATCTGACAGCATGGGTCTGGAAATACTTAAGATTTAGCTCAAAATTGCGCTAACCAAGAAGAAATCATATGTGAAGAGAAGTGTGGAATTCTGTGTGTATTGTGAAATAACAACTAACTTGTTCAACCACTTGAAAATGCACCACAAACTGCAGGAAAACCATGAAGGCTAAGAAGAACCTTGTAACGTGAATCATTAAAAAAAAAAAAAAAAAAAAAATCCAGCTTAGTCATCCATGAGATCGAGGCTGGACAGCATGGCTGTATATCCATCCAGCTCACAAAGACACACTGAAATCATTAACCCAATCACATTCTGTTTGGCCAACATGTCCAATAAATACAGTGAGTAGGGAATGCTTCAAGAAAATAGTTGAGCGTTTTAATAAGAAAGCAGCAAAACCCGCTCTGTACACAAAAGCACCCAATTGTTGCATACAACAAAAACATTTGTGTCACTAAATGCACAGAGGTTAAATGCACACCTTTTCACTGGATGTGGCAGATTGCAACATTTTGGGAAGCGTTCACAGTGATGTAGAAAATTGCTTATTTTCTCATTAGAACTGAAGCAGTTTCTACTTAGTTTGTAACAGGATGAACAACTAAAATGAACATTAATGAACCTGCCCAAAAGTTAATGACCCCGTTTTGGAACAAAAAAAAAAAGAAAGTTAGATCACAATCAGGCAAACCTCCGTTCAAACCTTCCACAAGGACAATTACCATTGAACATTTTGTATTTATGAAAATTTCTTTATGTGTTTGCTTGAAGTGAATTGTGTGTGGACTGGGAGGAACAGTCATTTTGTTTTTTGTTTTGAAAAAGTACAAGTATAAATATTATGTCAAAAATAGTTTCTATGCCAAATTGTTGATCTATAAGTGTCGTTTTATTTTTAGAAAATTAAAGTTCAAAAGTTTCTTTTACTCAAGGCTTTATTGGACAGTTCAGACCTAAAACGCCTGTAGTCTGCAAAAATGCTCCACTGCGCTGGGATTTAAAAAAATAAAATAAAATCACAAGGTATTTTAAAAGAGCAGTGAAGACAGCCAAAACGAGGGGAACGACTGAGCAAGACTGGATGAGAGATGGTGAGAGAGGGAAGAAACTGGAGTGAGATAGAGACCTAAAGCGCTCCAGAAGCCTGTCACATGGGGCCTGAAGACGCACGCCTCAGCACTCTTCCTCTCTGTGTTCTGTCCGCTCCTGACATTTATCTGCTTTATTAGATTATCTGGGCTACATGGCTGTCTCTGACTGCATGCAAGCACACACACACACACACACACACCTCTCAATTCATTACAGTCCTAACTGCTTACTTAGGTTTATGCCCTCTTTAAATTAAACCTCAGATAACCACGCACCTCAGAAAACACGGTCCCCTGAACGTGGACAGGAAGCTGAAACTAGCATACCGAGCAGGAAATTAAGAAACATTGTTTGTGAGTATATTATCATGCATGTGTGAGTGGTCATGAGGTCGGTTTTAAACAGGCTCATCTATAGGGAATGTGCTTCCCATCATTAGTAATTCAATTTGCGCTTTATTAGCAGCTCTTATCAGAAGCACAGACGGCTAAGAGCAGCATTCCTCACTCCATCTTCTTCCACACTCATCCACATTCCACCTTTCCTCAGTCTCTAATGTCCATCTTTAATTAGAGATGCATGTGTTCCTGTTGTTGTATCACATGATATAAAAAACTGAGGGCAAAGATGAAGATAAGGAAAAGACAAAATGATTTAGGAGGTGTGGGAAAAAGAGCATAAAGTTGTGTTAAAGCATCAGAAAAAGAGGAACAGAATTTAAGATGCAGAGCCATGGGGACGAATAAAGCCTAATGTTAATAGTGATGGTTTTTCTAATGTCTTCTGACTCCATTGAGTATGGGAGATTACACGAAGATGGCCATGAGCCGTGTAGGGTACACACAAAATGACCGGAGGGTTCGAGGGGCAAGTGGAAGCAGGAAGGGGGGAATGGAGGGAGAGCGGGGTTGAGGCTGTAAAAACAATGATTGCTTTCCATCAGGTTAGGCCTATATTCTACAGTTCGTTAAAACAATCCAATTTGCAAAAGGATAATTATGCATTAGCTCCTTTTTATCTACTGGAAGGAGAGTGGTGCCAGGGCTTGATAGCAGTGGTGCTGCCTGCCTCCACCTCTGCAAATTACCCGCTATCGGCACTTGTTCGCCATCACCGCTGAATTGGGCAATCAATTAACCCCCCCCCCCCTCTTATAGTCTGCCTGTACACCTCCCTGTGACAGCTTGCAACACAAAGCCCCTACAAGGATGACATGGATGGAAACTGCTGCCCTCTGCTGGACATGGCTTCAATTAACTAGCAGCTTTGTACCAGTTCTACATACATTACAAAGCCGACACTGGCTGGTAGAGTATGTATTGTGTTCACACTGGATCAATTAGAAGCATGTTGAACAAAAACTAAAACAGCAAGCAGAAAGAAGCTTGGTTTTGCCCATTATTTCTATTATCCTACATATCAACGATGCAAACATGATAAACTGATGTTTTCCTCTTACTGTTAGAACCTCTAGAGCACCTGCTCTGTGGTTAGCTACTGACAGGTTCTCAAAATGAACCATAAAAAGACTGGCTATTAACAATAACTGTGAGATACTATATACAATTTATAGATGTAGCCACCACCATGATGTTTTGTTTTCGGAGACAGCAGTTACAAAGTTTAGACAGGAACATGGATTGCCAAGGTGATGAACTAAGTCATGAAGTGCACTGGTGCGAGGCACAGACACCTACCTTGATTGACTGATTAATCAGCCAATCAGTGGTGCTGCCTGCCTCCACATCTGTAAATTACCGCTGCTATTACTGCTATCAAGCCCTGGCTGATTAATCAGTCAATCAACATAGAGCCTTAACAAAATGCTCCTCCCTGCTTCACAGGGGGTCATTACACCAAGTGTCTCTGCATATTTGATTTAGCAGATTTTTGAACCGGACACCCTTCCTGGCTCAGGCACTACTACATTGTAGAGTCACAAAGAGGTGAGTTGTAATAAAAATAAATAATTAAATCACCCTCTGTCTAACAGAAGGGCAAATTAGCTGTAGAGACCACAAACTTTTTTTTCCATCTTTTTCTTTTTCCAGCAGCAGCAGGGTGTAAACATGCTAATTTCACCTCACATGCTGGCCTTCAAGCATGGATGTCTGGGGACTGTCTGCAGTTTTTGGCACTTCTATGTTGATCAATATGTTGATTTTGTATCTCTGTGTATCATTAATGGGTGGAAGGGTGGATGCGTGGATGGCTGGGCCTGGGTCTGGGACTTGCTGATCCTTGGCCTTGTAGGACATGGTCATAGAGGGAGGGGATCAGCTCCCCCTTCCTGGGATGAGGGTACTAGTTGGTTCCAGGATGCTTGACAGGATGTTCTGGTATGGACCCACTCTCTTGGTGGTCTGGGGTGGCTTGGACTTCTTCCCTGTCTGAGGGGAGGTCTGCCATGTCCTGGGTGAGAATTCTAGCGGGGTCGACTGCCCATCGCCTCTTGTCCTCTGGGACTCCCACCTCTTGGCCGTGGGCACCCCATCTAGGGGCAGCTTCCTTCGCTAGCTGGGATGTGTGGCCTTAGGTCTTCAGTACTCTCGAGGGGGCAAATAGCCCAGTTCTCCAGGATCCATCTCTGCCTGCCTCTGACTCCTGGGAGACGTTATTGCGGCTTCCCACCCTCATTTTCAAGTACATTTTGTGGCAAAGACACATACACATTTACACTCCACACTCTCTTTCTCTCTCTCTCTCACATTCACACACCCCACAAGAAGATTACACAGATATATAAATCAGCATTTTCAAATTTTTGTGTTCGAGGTCGTGTATGTTTGTTTTTCTTGCAGGTGTGGTAGACAGCAGTACATAATGCATTTCTATTTGGACTCTATCCTGTTATTATATCTTCATATAAATTACATCTTTCCCTATTTTTCCATGTTTTTCTAAAACTAAGCATATGCCTAACCATGACCAAAGTGCACACAAAACATAAGCATAATGAATAACTCCAGGAAGCAAAACAGGTATGCTTGCTTGATATGCAGCTGGTGACTTTGCGGCTTGGAGTTGTTACAGCACCACCAAATGGCTGTAGAATATTACTGCTCTCAACCAAATAATGGGTGAGGACACGCACGTGTTTAAAAGAAGATTTATCACCCACAGCTATAGGATTTTCTGCGTAAACATCCATGTATGGTTGACACGTCAGCAATTAGTCAAAGCAAACTTTACAGCAGAGCAAAATAACAACTTTCTACTTTGGTCTGTAGTGTGTGCTTCTTACTTGTCTTTGATGAGACAGGGGAAAGCCGCCTCAACTTGTGTCTACCAAACGACACAAGCTCCCTGGTGGGTGTCCTCCTAACTCCTGTGGGAGTCCTGGCCAAAGTATAGATTCTGCCCTGGGGAGAGTGCTTCACAGCTGGTGGGCTCACCTTCTCTGATCCACTGCCACTGTGGTCACAATACAGCAGGCAGACACACAGGACAGTCAGGAGGAGTAAAAAACTATTAAACATAAGAAATCCTAAACTTTGAGTTAATGAACTCTGAGATGGGAAATTGAATGTTTAGTTCCAAAAAAAGCTGTTCAAAGTTCCTTATATCAACTCCGAGTATGTTCACTCTGAGACATGCATGTGCCCATTTACTGGGAACAAGAAAAACATCAGTGGAATATACCATGCAGGTCTAGATTCATATATTTAAACAGTGATTAGTACAGTAACACAAAGTTTATCACAGAACCACCTCTTCTTGGGGCACATCACCACGGTCATTTCTAACAGCACACAATCAATAAGAGTTTTATGCCCTGCAACCCTCGAGGCATAATGTGAGGTCTTTCTGCATCTGCATCTGATACCCACCTTCAAGTGACTACCAAGTAGGATTAGCCAGTGTTAAGGTAAGTGAAGCTATCCTAAAGATATCCTAGTAACCATGAATCTGATTGATAATAAGATGAATGTCAGTTACCCCAATAACTGAACCAGAGTTTAAATTAATGCTCTAGAACAGAAATCTCATGTTGGACTTAACAAATCCAGAGCTTTCACTAAACCCTCCTTATCAAACAGAAACCAGAGGTTAGTATTAGGTAAATCATTTTCACCTTATCGGTGTAAACATCCTCCAAACATGAGCAAAGACACACTGAACGCTTGGCTGATCCCTACTGACAAGGATGCAGTATATATTAGGGGGTAGGGCAGTAAAAAGCCTTAACAAGAGCCATCATGTCATGTGCATTATTCACCTGATAGTAGACCTTCTAATAATCTTCATCCTGCTGCGGAGCTTGAACCCTCCAGGCGAGGAGGATGACAACATGGAGGTGCGCTGAGGTAAACTTAGGGGCACAGAAATCCCTCCTTTCAATCCTTTGTTACTTTTCTCAGCTGTCCAGTGGAAAGCAGATCTACGGCGGTTTGCTGTTGCTCCTGCTGTCCCTGCCACAGATGTACTCTGGCCCCCTGCTTTCCAGCGATAGCGGCTACTCTGTGAGGTGCCAGCAGAGGACACTGCAATACCTTTTTTCAATTTTACAGAAGGAGAAGAACTTGGTTTAAGTTTCCTTGTGGCCTCTCCTTTGTCCAGACTTCTCTGTGTGAGAGTCAAGGGTTTGGGAGATGGAGGCTTACGAGATGTCTTAGCTTGGGCTCCTGCAGAGGACACCCAGCGGTACTTTGAGGTCTTGGCAGCTACAGTGGGCTGGCTAAGCTTTCGAGGTAACTTCTTAGCAGCGGTTCTCTTAGCAACTACAAATGAAGGGGGGCTTTCAATGGCAACTCCAGATTTCAAGACAGATGTTGGGGCAACAACTGCTGACGGTGTTGAAACAGAGCTCAGTGGTTTGAGCTCTGCTCCTGCAGCACTCTGACCCTTTACCCAAGTGAACTTTGATTTATTTGAATATGAAGTATTGACCTGGGCTTTGCTGCTTTGTAAAGATGAGTTAGAGGAAGCTTGTTGTAATGCAGTAGAGAGACCAGCAGTGAGAGTTACCTGAGATGTTTTAGCAACAATCTGTTGAGTGTCTGTACTGGTTATGCTTTTCAGGGAAGGTCCAATCTTTACTTGGGAGCTGCTCTGCTGAATGGCTGAGGTACTGGCTGTGGCTGAAGAGGCCACTTCAAAAGAAACACCAATTTTCTTTCCCTGCAGGCCTGTGTTCCTGCTGTCAACCCTCTGCGTAAACTCTGCTGCTGACCCCATTTTTCCAAGAGCATCACTGTTTTTTCTCTCTGTTGCTACAACTCTACTCTCCGTTGTGCTGTTTATATGTTCTTTTTTCTTCAGCTGAGATATCCCTGATGATAAAGTGGCAGTCCTGCTTCCCGTGCTGAGGCTGGGCAGTGACATGCTATGAGAGTGATGGACAGTGGAGGAGGCAGAAGCTGAGGGATGTCCAGCAGAGGATTCAGGGTTCTTGTTTCTCAGAGAGTACATTTTCCTCCAACTTCCACAGCTCTGAGGAGCATAGAGTCTTCCTCTGGAGCTGGGAGGGTAGATCATAGATGCACTTTGACCTCGGCCCCTGGCTGGCACTGAAGATTGTGTGTGGCTCTGCTCAGTTCCTGTAAATGGTGTATCGCCATGGGTACTTTTATGTTTGTTGATGAGATCTGGAAATTTGAAAACAGGCAAAAGTATTTTAAAAAGTCCAACAAAAATATGCAAACAAATAATCGTTAAAATTAGCTCTACAACACAATTTATGCCCCATTTCTCAATTCTAAGTTATGTTTTTAAGAATTTAATTTGAATTTGATTTGTAGTTTTCACCATTTACTGTATAGGGCTACCATCAGGCTGCTTAGCCTACAGTGGCCAACATCTGAAAATGTAACACCTAAAGAAAATCTCTATATAATAAAACACATTTTATGACCTCCATATTCTTGATTTCATTGTTAAATGTTTGACAACTTTGTAAGAACCTGCTGGAACCCAGGTGCATTTTATTTAACCTAATGTATTGTATTACTCATTCTTTTCAAACTAAATCAAAAAGAAAAGAAAAAAAGCTAAATATCCACAACTGACAAACTTAATCAGGCCAATACCAATCAACTGGATCAATAACAGCAGATACTGATAATCCACCAACACAGCAGCAGCTATGGAGCACCACAAGTGTCACAGACATCAAAACAAAGCATTTTGTGATTTAATAATTAATTGTACAATCAAACATGAATTAGCAAATCTTAAAAAAACAACAACGTGAACTTCTATTATGTAATTAGACATTAATAAAGTTCATGATATTGTTAACTTAATAGAATAAAATAGAAGGAGGAATTATAAATTAGTATTTCTGAATTAATTATCAATCCATTGATGAACGCTTTAAACGGAAAAAAATAATTTTCAATAAAAATCTCACTAAAAACATTTTTGAATTCAAAACAAATGTAAAAAATGACTTTCAAATAAAGTAAATGGATTAAAAAAAGCAAATTAGGAATACAAATGTGTTTTTTCTGACATTTAAATAATGACTCTGCTCCTCAATTTCAATTTCCATTTCTTACTAGCTGCTTAATTAACTATTACATTAACTACTTGATTAGCTTCTTCAATTAGCATTTCCATAACTCTTTTGGTCTCTGGTGAAAAAGCAATGTAAGTAAGGAACGCAGTCTGGAGCTCTCTGACTGGTTAGAGAGACACAGGCACTGATAAGGAGAAAGTATTTTTTATTTGTTTTTATGCTTTTAAAAAAAAATTTCCTCACTTTATTATTGTTTAGAACAATCACATATTAGTGACACTGAAGAAAAATAATAATGGGTGAGAGGCGAGTTAATGTTCTGAAAAATACAATTGACAATGTTAAAGTTGTAAATTTCCAAAAAATGAAAAACAGCCAATTTGTCAATAAAAACAAAACGAAATGAAACGAATTTAAGAGAAAATAACTGGGAAAAATATATATCTTCTTTAGTCAATGACATCACTTCACTTTTCCAGGTTAAGCTGGCAGGATTTCCACACACTGAATTCTTAAAATGTATGCCCTCCAATCTGGACTGACAACAACGTCTGTCAGTCTATCTGCGGTTGACTGTGTCCTGAGACCATCTATCACTCTTAATCATCTTTAACTCAAAATACAAATACAGAGGTGGTCAGATAGTAACCATAACACAAAGAAAGCATACAAAAGGAACAAGGAACATGATATTTTGAGTGCTATACCTAAAATATCATGAATCGAAACCAGTCAGAAATTTCTACAGTACCAGAGCCGGTGATATTAGTATAATTATTTTAAGGGAGAAGAAATCTTTTGGGCTTTTTTTTTTCCCAAAACGTAATTTAAGGATTTAAGGAAATATCATAACACTTTTTACTCATTTAAGCTAAATATGACTGATGACTGGAAACATGACTGGAAACATTCAGATTTTAGGTCCTGGTGACCGTTTACTTCCCCAGTTAATTGTAATATAACAGTGGAACACTATGCAAATCAGCGTCAGAGCATACTGACAACGGAACAGGCTCATAATACTCCATCCTTTACTCGCTGAGTTTACTCTACAGATCCCTATAGGAAATCCTGGAGACTGACCAGTGTCAGGAAGGAAAGAACATCTTTCAAATAACTCTCATTACTTCCTTCGAGTAAGAGACTTGAAAAATCTGTAGCAGTGAGTTTTTTATGCTTTTCTGGAAGATTATACACTTGTTTTCCGCTCTGTCGCTATGCTATCTAGCAAATTTTTAATACCGGTAACTAGTTTAGTACTTTATGTAAATAAATGTACGACTATGCCTTAAAGTTAAGTAATTAAAACCAGGTTTGTTATGGCGCTGTGCTGTCATCACTAGTGCGGGGGACTATAA
This sequence comes from Mchenga conophoros, assembly GCF_057382185.1. Lineage (NCBI taxonomy): Eukaryota > Metazoa > Chordata > Actinopteri > Cichliformes > Cichlidae > Mchenga > Mchenga conophoros. The sequence goes on from NC_140542.1 coordinate 14,483,469, forward strand.
ACAGGACTGAACCTTTATGCTGTTACAGGGAGCTGACACCGACATAAACAGCCATTTACTTGCTTCCAAAGGCAAACAGGAAGCATTCTTCAAAGGACACTAACGGCTCTGTTAAGACACGTGAATATCGTTAAAAAAGTATGTTACTGCGTAGAGGTGGCACAACGCTAACTGTTATCCTTCAACAAAACGCGTACGACCGACAAGCTTCAAGCAGCCGTGTTGTGCAAAACAGCCTTTGTTAACCCGCCTGTAACAACTACAATTGTCAACATTTACCGGGAGAGACTTACTTTGTAAAAGGTCAATTTGTCTCTTAAGTGCTTCTCTCTCCTCCATGTTTACGACCACAACCTTTCGTCATTAAATGGCGACGCCCTTAAGAATGACGTATTTCATGTTGGCCAATCACAGTCTGAAGAATGTCATCGATGTTTATCCTCAGTATTGACTTACAGGCTTGACATTTAACTCAAAGTGGGCCGTAAGAATGAGTAGAATTTTCTTATTTATTTATTTATTTATTTATTTATTTATTTAATTTACTGTTGTGGTGAGCAGAGTTAATTTTATTGGAGACTTAAAATGTTACTAAAACACAATAAACAAAGATAAATGTCTTCAGCTTTATCAAGGCTGTGGTTTCTCTTTGCATGTATATGTAGATGTGTAAGGCCATATGTCTAAATGACTTTGCCTGGTTAAGGCAATGCATGATGCGTGCTTTGAGCAAGAAGAACCAGCTGCCTCCTTTCCAGAAACTACTTTCCGTGCAAAGGACTCCCATTACTGTGCCTGGATTAACCAGGCTTATTCAGACACGTTAATTGTAAGACATTTTTAAATACAATACAACTAAGAGACCACTTTTCTGTATTGATTCTTGTATGGAAATCACAGTGAGAACAAACACAATGACTGAACAAACTATGAACCGACTTTCAGCTACAAAAACAAACAACAATAAAAGGAAGCTCCAAAGGCAGATCACACACCACAAGGTAATTAATTGCCCAGAATTTATCTGATATCCACACATGTATAAAAAAAAACAAGCTTCAATTTTCATGTACTACATGCAGTCAGCATTCTTGAGGCTGGATTGTCAGATTCAACTGACAAAGCCGTTAGCTGTCTGTAAGACAGTACTAAGGGCTTCATTTCGTAACCTCGCTATCGTTGATGCGCAGCTGGCTGACAACCGATTTGAAAACATCATTTCGTCATTTCGGGAAGCGTCTCTGTATTTGCGCTTTATAAAGTTTAGAATTCCCTTCGGGGAAGTAGTTTTGGGCCAAAAGTTTGTTCGTCTGGTCCAAAAATGTTTCTATGAACTGTCATGAACAAAGTACCAGTGACGCTGCTGCGAAATGAAATGAAAGAGGAAGTGAAAGTTAAGGCAGCTGATTGGACGTAAAACGAAGAGAGAAGACAGAAAGGAAAGCAATCTCTAAAGTTGCTGAATAATTGAAGGTAAAGCTAACGGAGGTTTCTTTATAAATAAATACTCGCTGGAGAGACTGATGCAGACGGTCTGAAGGTTTAGAATTATAAACAATGTTGACTCCGTTTTCAGTTTGAACTCTGCTTATTTGTAGAGTTGACATTGTAGCTCGTTAGCCAGCTAGCTTGAGTGCTGGTGTCAAAATTGATAATAGGTATATTGTTTTTTTGTTTTGTTTTCACACCTGTCTGAACAACACATTTGTGCTGTGTGTGTTTTCTGTGTGTCTCTGTACAGTAGGTACCCCTTTACATCTCCTGGCTCGGCAACATGGCATCAACAGAAAATGTGTACTTCATCTTAACAAAAAAGCCAGAAAGGATCAGTTTTGAAAAAGCTGGAAGTATTGTTTACATGCCTGAAAATAAGTACATCTCAGAAATGAAAAAATCCCCCCCTCCATTAAAGCTACGAATGTGTTTAATGAACTACTCTAGAATAGACTATGACTTGGAGGCCAACGACATGGAGCAGCTGTGTGTAGAGGAAGTTGAGCTGCTGCAGGCACTGCCTGATGAAGCTGAGAGGCTGAGGTGTTTCAGAGAGCGACATGATCTGCAAGCAGCAATGCAACTTGCTATAGGTACTGAAGTGACTGTGGAGGAAGCTGGGAAGAAGCTCAGAGGCATCATTCACTACATTGGACCAATAAAAAAGGCATCTATTTCTTGTCCCATACCAGGATACTTTTTTGGAATCGAACTACAGGTTTGATGTTTTTTTTCTTACTCCTTCTGGCATATCCAGAAGATATACACATATTATAGGTTTCATTTTGGTTTGAGATTTCTGCCTCCAAGCAAAGACAAGTGGTAGTGTTTCAAACTGGGTTTGTTAATATACACACCATACTACTCTACAATTAAATGGCAAGAGCAGGTTTTTGAAGTGATTTGAACATTTATAAACATAAGTAAATAAGACTGAATCATTACCAGATTCATAAATATTTAGACCCATTGCTCAGGACTGGATTAAAGTTCCTTTGAAAGGAGTAAGTCTTTTGAGAATAATCTTACAAGCTTGGCACATTTTCCTCAACTCTCCCTTGTATTTTTCTTTCAAGCTCAGCCCAGTTCTTCAGAAAGCATGAATGCACAGTCATTTAAAAATATATATATATTTTCTGAGAACCTCGTTTGGATTCAGATCCGGAGAAGTTTTCATGGCAATGTGCATCAAGATCCTGAGCACCTAATGGGTGTTAACTCAAACGTACTATGGGTCAAGGTCACGATTGTCATCTCATGGGCAATAACCTGATGAATTGTGATAGATCATGAGCTGGATGAGCTGCCACATTATTGATGTCCCAGTTTAGCTTGGCTGGTCAAGCAGAGCTACAAAGATTTTGAAATGTATCCAGCTGTGAGTAATGGGGGTTGCCATCTTTTTGGGCACTTAAATTGCCACAGAGATTGTCAGATACAATCCTGTCTCACAGACAAATTTAAGTTGTGGAAACATATCAAGGACAACTGACAGAGCCAGTATGAACCATAAAAATGTCTGTATTGTAAAAATGTCTCTAAAGATGATACTTCAACCATTTATTTTTGAATAAATCATTAAAATACCCTCAAATTTGTTTTGGGAGTATTTTAACTTGCTTTGTCATTGTGGAGTGGTGTATGGAGACAACACAAGCAATCCAAAGTTGAAAGGGTGCACTGCTTCATGCTTGAAAAAGCATCAATTTCTTTGTAAGGTCACTATTTTGAATAAGTTTCAAAATGTCTTGTAAAACAGTACACTAATTGAAATCGTATAAATGTAAAAACCTCACAAGCTGAAGCCAGGTGGAGCCATTCAACTCCACAACTGCACAGCATGATTGCAGTTTGCAAAGCAGAACAACTGGTAGAGAAATTTAACTGAGGTCTTGTGTGACATCAGTTTTAATCTGCTCTGCTTCTTTTTCTCCAGGGACCAGACAGAGGAAAGGGCTACTGTGATGGGACCTATGGGGGTGAAAGATATTTCAAGTGTGACAAAAACTGTGGCGTTTTTACCCCATTCAACAGAGTCAGCTCTTTATTACCCCCTGTCCATAAGCCATCCCTACAGTCAGAAAGGCTAGAGTTGGGAGACAGAGTTACTTGCTTCATCGATGATAAATTTCGCTATGGAATGGTGCTGGACTTACTGGAAATAGGTGGACAATGTTTCGTTCAGATTTCCACGGTAAGTAATATTCCATTTTTTTAATTCCAAAATCATATCAAATGTAATTTTGTGCCATAAATCCACAAAGCTTATTCTACAAAATCAGATTTTTATGTTTTCAAAGAAATAATAACAAATAATAGGGACTAAATAATTACCTGTTTAAATTGTAAGCAAACTCTTTGTTATGAAACACACCTGAGATTTACAGCATCATCATTTCATCTAGTAAAAGTAATCACTTAATTACATTTCTGTTGACAATTTAGAGGAGCTAAAGCATTTACCTTTCCATCCTGGCATCAGCAGCTGTGTGTCTGAACATAAACCAGCATGAGCTACATGTATATGACTTTACTGCTTCAGTTGTGCCATACAGTATGATGTACTACTGGATTGGTGGATTTTGTTTTGTTTACAGATCTCGCTGTAAAATGGGTCTAACTGGCTGAAACCCAGCTTCACATTCTGTGCAGGTCACTCGACTGACAGCTGCTCTGTGTGTGAAAATGACTTTTATAAAATAATGCCTTATTTTTATAATGATTAATAAAAAAAAAAAATCACATTTAGGATATTCACTCTACAAAATACATCCATGTGGCAGAACACAAATACAAAGACCACAGTCTTAAGTTACATTCATCAGACTGACTAGTGTTTACTAAATGCTAATGCTAACATTGTCATAGCTAGATTCATAATAGCTTAATGTTTGATCGGAGATGGGGATTCAGAACTCACTGGAGTGAGTAATTTAAATCATGCCATTGTCCCAGAATGGTCCTGTAAAAGTCTGGATCTGAATCCAATTGAAAATAGCAGTGCACTGATAATTATCCTGTCTGATGATATTCTGTCATTTACGTGCTCCTGCTTTTCTTTGAGTTTACAGTTACAACCAAACTTTGTTAAGACTCTCTAAAACTGCTTCAGCAGTAGTAGTGGAGTATAGGACAGTAATATTTCCTTTGTCTGTTGGTGTTTTCAGGACAAAGATGAATCTGGGAAGACGGGGGGTGAAGTTAGAGTTCCATTAGAAGCGGTTATCAAAGGAGAGCTGATTGCAGGTTTGAGGTCTTTTTACATTTGTTTGTTTGTTTTACATTTGCATCATGCCTCAGCCAAACACATTTTTCATTGCAGAGGGAGAGAGCATGGATGTCGACACACCCCCAGAAGCTGATACAGATTATCTCTATATGGGTCTGAGTTTGAACTCTATGGTAGAAGTGACTCTGGGTGAAGGCAACACATATGGAATTATTCGCTGGATAGGCAAGCTGCCTGATCGAAGTGAAACTATGGTTGGCTTGGAACTGGTAAGTCTTTACTCATCATCATTTAAAACTGTTTTGCATATTTATGTTTTAGTTTGCGTTTAATGTTGGGTTAAATTTCAGACATTGGTATAATCAGTCTGTATTCTGATCTGCAGGATGAGAACAAAGGAGTGAGTGATGGTACTTTTAAAGGTCAGCGTTATTTCAAATGTCCTGTGAAGAGAGCCCTGTTTGTGAAGCTGAGCTCATGCCGGCCTGACTCACGCTTTCAGAGCACATCATCCAATCACAATGAGAAAATGCAGCCTGAGGACACTGGTTAGTACAGGATGGACAAACCTACACTCTATGGAAAAATGTATTAGGCCACACCTCTTAAGCTTAATCCTTTGAATTCAAGAGGCCACAGGTATATAAGACTCGAGCACCTAGCCACGCAGTCCGTTTTTCCAAACATTTGTGAAATAATTTGTTGGTCTAAAGCTCTCACTGAACTTGAGTGTAGTACTATAATAGGATGCCACCACTCCAGCAAGTTTGTGAACTTCTTCCTCTCTCAGATGTTCCATGATCTACTAGAAGTGTTATTGTTGCAAAGAGCATGTGTTTAGGAACCACAGCAATGAAGTGGCTCTGTTGTTTCAAAGTTCTTCTGGCATTAACATCAGCACAAAAACTGTGCCAGGAGCTCCACAGCTGAGCTCCTGTAGATGTAATTAGTGTCCCGGTGCTTTCTTCAATGTAGTTTACATCCAACTGGCCGTGAGTGACCCCTTGTCCACAAAGGATTATTTTATACTGAAAACAGCAAAAAACAAAACAAAACAAACTACATTTTGGTTGAGTTTGAACTTTTCTGGCAGCAGAGGGAGAATTAATTTGCAAAAATTAAGCTTTGTTTCCTTTTACTTACTTGAAACATGCATTTCTATTTTGTCTTTCTCTATACTTGTCTTTTTTTAATATAAAGTATCAGTAGTGTTTACTGTTTGTATTTTTGAAGCATTTTTAGCAGCAGCATCAAATGCAGTGCTCCAGTTGCACATTTGTCCAACAGCTGACTGTAGCATACACTTTACAACAGCCATTTGGACATCTATATCTGTTATCTGTTTATATACATAACCACATATTTGCTGTTTATGTTTTGATTTAGTGGATCAAACAGACCACAGTACAGCTGAGTTGCAGACTGTTCCGCCTATGAGCACAGAGCAGGTTAAGCAGCTTCTGACTGGACGAATGAAGGGGATTCAAGGACACTGTAACTCTTGCTACATGGACGCTGCCCTCTTCAGGTCAGCATAATAAATTATTATCCTGTGGTTTTACAGTTTTAAATAATGCACAGCTTCCCCAACAAACGAATTTACCTGTAATGGCTTTTAGCTAACTAGCTAGCTAGCATTGACATCATCATCAGTGCAGATGCCTTGTCCTGCTTCTACTGGTTAGAAATTGTTTGATGGTGTCTCCATTTCTACTATATTGTTGGTATACCAGCTACTGCAATTGAATGCTGTACTGTACATTCAATGTGTGGGTACAGAGATGAAACCAGTTGTGCATTTAACATAGCAAATCTAATATGAAAGCAGTTTCTTTAACTGCATTTTCAAAGCATACTGAAAGGATTCCAGTCTGACTTTTTATTATATTTTTAAAAATCCATAATGTTAGGGAATGTACAGTTCTTTATGTTAACTTAGTTTCTTTCTTTGCTTTCAGTTTGTTTTCCTGCTCTTCCGTGTTGGACTCCATGTTGTTCAAATCAACAACACCTCAAGATGCCCCAATTCAGAGAACACTGCTCAATGACATAGTCAACCCCCTCCGCAGGTCTGTGTTTTGATCAAATCATCACATGGATTGCATTTTATTTTTGCTGTTATGAAAGTTCTGTGTGTGCCGTTTGCAGTAACGGCTTTGTGGAAGGAAGACACATCATGAAGCTACGACAGCAGCTGCAGAAACATGGCTACAGCCAATCATTCACCACAGATGAGAAGGGTCTGCTTATTTGGGAAAGCTTTTCTGGAAGGCATTTGTTTTGTCTTAAGTGGTTGAGTTTGAAGTATTCATGTTACTTTTGTCTTTCAGATCCAGAGGAGTTCCTCAGTGTCATCATGCACCACATCCTCGCCCTGGATCCTCTGCTAAAACTGTACACTTACTATAGCTAAATTACTGTCTCCTGCTGTACTGTATAGTATAATGCATTTTGAGACTCATACCTGGAATGCAGACTATTCTTGTGTGTTCTCCCATTTTAGATCAGCTGCAGGTAAAGTGCAGGAGAGTTACTGCTATCAGATTTTCCTGGACCAGAACCACAGACTAGTTCTGCCAACAGTGCAGCAGCTATTAGAACATTCCTTCCACAGTGCAGGTCTTAAGCTGGCAGAGGTGAGAGCACTTCATTGTTAGGCACAAACTTTAAAGTCCCACTTTCACTTTTGTTTTATTGCTTAACAAATTAAAAATATAACGATATTTATCAGAATAGAAGGACAATCCTGTATTATAATATTTCAGTTACCAAAAAAATGGAAACTGTTTTTTTCCCCCCACAGATTAATCCAAAAATGATTTAGCTGTTTTCTCACAGACATGTAATAGACAGACTTGTAATGGTTGGTTCTCCAGTAGATGGCTCTGTGGGGAAGCTTTCTGAGCAGACCACCTGGAATCTGATCACTTGAGCGTATTCAGTCTGTGTGGTCTTTCATCTTATTTCATCGTACCATCACTCCAGGTGCCGTCCTGCCTCATCCTCCAGATGCCTCGCTTTGGGAAGAAATTCAAGATGTTTGACAAAATCATCCCCTCTCTGGAGCTGGATGTCACTGACCTCCTCTCTGAAGGTCAGATTAAGAATACAAACTCACAGCGACTAAATTTAACACAGTGAATACAACGCACGGTGTGTTTTTCAGGTCCCCAGCAGTGCATGCTGTGTGGAACCCTGGCACAGGTTGAGTGCGTCGACTGTTTTAAAGATCCCCTTTTCAGCCCGACAGGATTCAAAGTCTTCTGCGAGAAGTGTTCAAAACAGGTTTGTCACATTGTTTTAACACCTGAATCATTTTGTTTGTCTTTGGCTTAATTTGTCACGGTAGAGGGAATGTATTGACGTCATTTCTCCATGTGAAACCTCCCACCTCACCACAGTTTCATCAGATTTAGCTGCTATTAGGAGGTAGGACTCAGATATAGAGAGGAAACAAATTAAATCACAATCAAGGCTGATCTGTACTGCAAACAAGTGGTCTGTCAGTGTTGAACATGCACTAAAACTAGAACTTTGACTTAATATAGGTCATCAAATTTTAGACCGAAATCCCAGTTGGTTTGAGAGATATTTGTTAGCTACCTGTTCAGATTTTTTTTATTATTACTGTATAATTATTGTGTATAATATTGTGTATTTATCTGGCTTTGCAACACATGGTGTTGTTTTGCTTGTCTATATATAAAAATCTATGCTTGGCTGCTTTCTGAATCAGTTTGTGCACTGAATTGAACAGCAGCTAATTAACTCTGCTCTTGGTGCATTACATCACCTGCTCACCATCTGCTGTTTAACTGTTGGTCCTAGTAAGTACTGCTGAAACACTATATCAGTTCAGTGGCATACTATCAAGCCTCTAAATGAAACACTGTGTGAAAATTTGAATATTTTATGAAATATTTAAATTAATTTTTGTCAGACATCAACTAGTGTAGGCTAGTGTATGTGAAGTCTTCCTCCTTTCCTCTTATACATACAGATAGCAAATGAAGGACGTACACAGATAACTAGGTCATCCACTTAAGTAGTGCGTGACTAGAGCTGTGCCTTGTCATGTTGTTGAATACATACATTTTTACATGATATAAAAATGTCACATCACAATATCTGTGATATAGCAACACCATGACTACAATGACTGAAGCCCAAACATATCTAACAGTGAGAGCTGAGTGTGAGGCTCTGATGATGATTTAGTAAAAAGCACAATGCTCTGCAAAATGTGCAAGAAAGCTCTTCTGGAGCACCTGCTAGCACTCCATTCAGGAAGAGCAAACTGGATGGTGGTAAACGAATGCTGTAAGCAGCTGATCAAGGAAAAATATTTCTCAATTTCAATTTTATTATTGAATTTATTTGTTGTATTTTCAATTAGCTCTGTAACATCAAGTGGATGATATTTGGTAAATGAGTTTTTGTGACTTCAGCAACATCGGTGTCATAGTTTTTGCCAGAAAAACCTAAATACATCTAACAATACACTTTTAAGCAATAAATTGCAAACATGTTATTTGAATCAAATTTGATACAAATTAAAACTCATAAATAAAAAATTATATATATTTTTTATTTGTTAGAAGTTTCGCTAAACACACCATTTTCAAAAATTTTGAATTTTTCAGCATATATTAGAAGGTTCAGGCTTTGCAGTCTTTCTCTTAAAACACTGCTTCAGCTCATGTTTTATCCATTTTCGCCGTCTTCTTCTTCTTCCCAGATGGTCTAATTTGTCTCTGCCAATAAACCATCAACATATATTTTTATTGAGACCAATTTAGCCCTCATGCTACATTTTTGCACAGGGCTGATGTGCTTTGGGACCTGTAATGCGTATTTTTTTTTCCCAGTTGTTGTTAGTGGCCTCTCCAGTGTTTCTCTTTTCTGTCTTCTCTTTCCCCTGATCCTCCAGCCTAGGAAAATGTCCCACTGGGTATTTCATTGGAATTGAAAGAATCTGAGGCTTTAAACTTTTAATGGTGCCCCAGTGCTTGTTTGGTTTTGGGAACTAAAGGAGCATTTGGACGCAGAGATAGCTAATAATGTCATACTTTAGCTAGGCTAAAGCTGTTTGGGGAGATGTGTTTTGTCCTGTTTCGTGTTGGTAGTCTCTCTGTGCTCCTCTTTTCTCTCTTCTCATTCCTTCCATCATTCACCCTGGTTCTGGTGGAGGTCTCTTCCTGTTTTAACAAAAAACTTTATTTCCCTCATGTTGTCACCAAATGCTTGCTCATCGGTGATTGATTGTAGGGATTGTGTCTATACTATTATAGGATCTTTATTTACAACATTATAGAGTTGTCTCAAATATCTCCTTTGGTTTAGGGATCATTTATAGACAATGAACTAAAGTTACTAATGTGAAATTTAACAGTGGCTACATAGATATAAAATAGTGACTATTTACAGGTCTAATAGTGTGTATGTGTTTTCAGGTGCACTCCCATCCTCAGCGTCGCAGCCATAAACCAGCATCCCTGGAAATCCCAAAGGGTTATGTTGGACGTAAAAACCCTCACACTATGATCAGAGACAAAATGGAGCTGTTCGCTGTGCTCTGCATCGAGACAAGCCACTATGTGTCCTTCGTCAAATATGGACCAAACACTGAGGACTGGATCTTCTTCGACAGCATGGCAGACAGACAGGGTAAGCGGGATATTTAATATGCATACACAAGTTAGCTCTGAGTGCATTTTGGCTCACTTGTGTGTATTGCGTTCAGGAGAGATGGATGGCTACAACATTCCAGAGGTGCAGCCCTGCCCCGAGGTTGGTGAATACCTGGAAATGTCCCCCTCCGAGCTGGCCAACCAGGCACCTCGAGATATGAAAGGTGTAGCAAAGCGTCTCTTCTGTGATGCCTACATGTACCTGTACCAAAGCACCACTATGTGCCTCTATCGCTGATGGAACTTGAGCACACTGGACGTTTTGCTATTTGTGTAATTTCTTTTTGCTGCATTGTTTTTTTTTTTCTTTAGTTAACATGCAAATATCTTAAATGTGTGTGTGGTGCTTGGGTGCTGGAAAAAAATTATAGCGACAATAATTTTCTAATATGGCATGAAGTAGAGGATAAACTGACATTGCTTTCTAAGTAATTTGCACTATAATCTGAAGAAAATAATTACTGGCTTGCAGCATGTGTTGGACATAAATTACATATTGCACTGTAAAAATAGTTTTACAGTTTACTGCTGATGTTTGTAATTACTTTAAATTTTATTTACAACTTGTATAGTGAAAGTAAATGAGTTTTGCTGATGAAAAACCCTTCAAAGTAGACAGTAGTGATGATTCAGTACGGTTCATTAAGAATACCATCTAACCAGCTCTATTTTAAAAGCTTATGTTATATGCTGCTGTTATTTTGGCATCAGATTTGGATGTTGGCTGGATTTCTTTATATATTTAGATATATTTTTTTTATCTTCTGGTATTTAAATTTCACACCTGAAAATGAAACAATGATTTTATTCTTGACAAAGATGTTTCTGTGAGCAACCTAAGAGACGAAAAGATGTTGGGAATAATATCACAGTGGAAAACTGTGCTTGACTGGCTGCTTGGGAGTCCTGGTTGAACTTGTGACCTTTTTCTATTTTTTACTATTACTACTTCTGATATTCAGTAAAATAGATGTCATAAATAAATAAATGCAATCAATAAAACCTTTCATCATCTGTCTTTACTAAAAGAGTTGGACATACAGTGTGCTGATACACATACAGCTTCACAACTATGCAAACTCCACCAACCACGCATCAACCATTTTACCCCAGTGACCGGTGATTTCCAGGCATTTGCTGACTAGTGTCTAGGCCTGTTCAACTGACACCGTATTCAGGAATTTTAACATGTGAGTCCATGAGGACTGATTTCCTTTTGGAACCAGCCTCAACTATCCATTAGAGGAGATTCACTTTTTGGTACTTCATTTTAAGCTTCAGTTGTTGCCACTTCGTGTATTTTCTGTTGTCATGTTTTGGTTTTCAAGAGTGCAGGGAAGTGTGTTCTTCCTTGATGAACAAACTGCTATGCCTCAAGAGTTGGCGGTTCGTCTTGTAATCGGAAGGTTGCCAGTTCGAGCCCTGGCTCTGACAGTCTCGGTCGTTGTGTCCTTGGGCAAGACACTTCACTCGTTGCCTACTGGTGGTGGTCAGAGGGCCCGGTGGCGCCAGTGTCCAGCAGCCTCGCCTCTGTCAGTGCGCCCCAGGGCAGCTGTGGCTACAATGTAGCTTGCCATCACCAGTGTGTGAATGTGTGTGTGAATGAGTGGATGATTGAATGTCGTGTAAAGCACTTTGTGGTCCTTAGGGACTAAGTAAAGCGCTATACAAATACAGGCCATTTACCATTTAAAAACATTTCCACCTCTGTTTCTTTCTCCCAAGAGTAAGCTTACATGCATAAGTCTTGACACATTTTTGTTTCTTTTCTTTTTTTCCACTTTGAGCCTGAACATAGTCTCACAGGATGTAAAATATTTTTTTTAATATCACACAGCATGTTCAAAAGATTAACTTGTGTTGTCTCTTTAAATTATTCCTTTCATATTGTTCTTTTCACACAATAAATAGCCATACTGTTATTCACGTTTCCTTCACTGTCAGTGCTCCCATTAACAATGCTTTTCTTTCTGACTTCATTGATGTTAGTGTTTCTTTTAGTGAATAAAAAAAAATAGTGGAACGCAGAACGAGCAGGGAAATAACACCTCAGAGTCTTACAGTCAGATCCTAGCTGGAATCTAAAATGCCTGTTGTAACTACATGGACAACAAAATACTGCTATTGTTGACCTTGAGGTGTACTTGGCAGTCCAACAACCGCCGCTTCACTCAGTTCATCAGTCCAACTCTGCGCGTACTACTACTTGCTGTGATGTGAATACACGCAAGTTTTCTTCCATTAAAGTGCAAGCGTCTCCTCAGCTCTGACTCCTATCTCATCTTTCTTTCAGTCGGTGCCTAACTGGATATTTGTCTTCGTTCCGGATGCTTTTGATCCTGCTGCCTACCGTGCTTCCCCTTCATCTTGCTGTGATCAGCTCTCTGAATGACCTTTACATTAGTTAGGAGTGCTGCGCTGAGCTGTGCTTTGTGATGAGTCGGATTCTTTGGTATACTCGAGGGCACGGATGGCTGCAGCAGTTAGGGCAGCCTTGAGTCCTAATACATGGCCCTGCAACTCAACAGCACAGGCTCCTTATAGTCAAACATACTCAGCATATTCAAGCATATTTGCTATTATGCAAAAAAGTATAGATTCTGCAAGTGTGTGTTTACATAAAGGAGACAGTTGTGCTTGTCTGAGCAGCATAGTTGAACTGTTCCTAGGCTTTTTGAAAGAAGCTATTGACTGCATAATAAAACACACAGAACCTAAAGCAGCAGACCTTTTTCCTATCAAAGCCAGCATAACATTTCTAGTCAGGCTATGCTGGAGAAAAACAATGATCAGACAATCTCGAGTTATGCGCTTGCTAGGGATGGTAATTGATAGGGGTTTAATGATACTAATGCCATTATCGAATATGCTTATTGATTCAATTCTTTTTTTTATCAATTGCCATATGGTTTCTTGACCAAGTTTTATATAAGGAAACGAGTAAACGCCAGCTACTGGTAGACAGAGCAGTCAGCTGAGACTGCAAGACTAGTCTAACTAACCTGTGCACTGCCTGGATTGATTACAAGAAGGCCTATGACTCTATTGCCCCATACCTGGATCCTGGAATGCCTAGAATTGTACAAGGACCCAACATCAACAGGACCCTAAGAGCCTTCTTCAGGAACTCAATGAGGATGTGGCAGACAACACTAGAGGCCAACTTCAAGCCCATAGCACAAGCCAGTGCAGGATCTGCCAAGGAGATGTGCTGTCCCACTGATGTTCTGCCTGAAGCCCCTCAGTGAGATCATTGGCAAGACTGACTATGTATCCCTACTACGGAACAGAGTAATTGTCCTGAGGTCTAAATGGGAGACGCCCCCTAGGGTGGTCGAGAATCACCAAGCTAAGATCCTGTGGGACTTCCAGATACAGGTGGACAAAATGGTGATGGCTAATTAACTGGACATAGTAGTGGTGGACAAGCAGAGGAAAAGGTCTGTAATGATAGATGTAGTAATACCGAATGACAGCAACATCAGGAAAAAGGAACAGGAGAAGCTGGAGAAGAACCAAGGGCTCAGAGAAGAGCTGGAGAAGTTGTGCAGGCTGAAGTTAACAGTGTTCCAAGTTGTAATTGGAGCACTTGGTGCAGTGACCCCCAAGCTAGGTGATTGGCTCCAGCAGATCTTGGGAAAGATACTGCGCAAGAACCCTCCCAGGCCTCTGGTAGAGGACCCGAGCTTGAAGGATAAAGTCCGCCTGCAGGGGCGAAAGGGGAATTTACAGTGGGGCAAAAAAGTATTTAGTCAGCCACCGATTGTGCAAGTTCCCCCACTTAAAATGATGACAGAGGTCAGTAATTTGCACCAGAGGTACACTTCAACTGTGAGAGACAGAATGTGAAAAAAAAAAAATCCATGAATTCACATGGTAGGATTTGTAAAGAATTTATTCGTAAATTAGGGTGGAAAATAAGTATTTGGTCACCTCAAACAAGGAAAATCTCTGGCTCTCACAGACCTGTAACGTCTTCTGTAAGAAGCTTTTCTGTCCCCCACTCGTTACCTGTATGAATGGCACCTGTTTGAACTCATCATCTGTATAAAAGACACCTGTCCACAGCCTCAAACAGTCAGACTCCAAACTCCGCCATGGCCAAGACCAAAGAGCTTTCGAAGGACACCAGGAAAAGTATTGTAGACCTGCACCAGACTGGGAAGAGTGAATCTACAATAGGCAAGCAGCTTGGTGTGAAAAAATCAACTGTGGGAGCAATCATCAGAAAATGGAAGACATACAAGACCACTGATAATCTCCCTCGATCTGGGGCTCCACGCAAGATCTCATCCCGTGGGGTCAAAATGATCATGAGAACGGTGAGCAAAGATCCCAGAACCACACGGGGGGACCTGGTGAATGACCTGCAGAGAGCTGGGACCAAAGTAACAAAGGTCACCATCAGTAGCACACTACAACGGCAGGGAATCAAATCCCGCAGTGCCAGACGTGTTCCGCTGCTGAAGCCAGTGCATGTCCAGGCCCGTCTGAAGTTTGCCAGAGAGCACATGGATGATACAGCAGAGGATTGGGAGAATGTCATGTGGTCAGATGAAACCAAAGTAGAACTTTTTGGTATAAACTCAACTCGTCGTGTTTGGAGGAAGAAGAATACTGAGTTGCATCCCAAGAACACCATACCTACTGTGAAGCATGGGGGTGGAAACATCATGCTATGGGGCTGTTTTTCTGCCAAGGGGACAGGACGACTGATCCGTGTTAAGGACAGAATGAATGGGGCCATGTATCGTGAGATTTTGAGCCAAAACCTCCTTCCATCAGTGAGAACTTTGAAGATGAAACGAGGCTGGGTCTTCCAACGTGACAATGATCCAAAACACACCGCCCGGGCAACAAAGGAGTGGCTCCGTAAGAAGCATTTGAAAGTCCTGGAGTGGCCTAGCCAGTCTCCAGACCTCAACCCCATAGAAAATCTGTGGCGGGAGTTGAAAGTCCGTGTTGCTCGGCGACAGCCCCAAAACATCACTGCTCTCGAGAAGATCTGCATGGAGGAATGGGCCAAAATACCAGCTACTGTGTGTGCAAACCTGGTAAAGACCTATAGTAAACGTTTGACCTCTGTTATTGCCAACAAAGGTTATGTTACAAAGTATTGAGTTGTATTTTTGTTATTGACCAAATACTTATTTTCCACCCTGATTTACGAATAAATTCTTTACAAATCCTACCATGTGGATTCATGGATTTTTTTTTTTTTCACATTCTGTCTCTCACAGTTGAAGTGTACCTCTGGTGCAAATTACTGACCTCTGTCATCGTTTTAAGTGGGGGAACTTGCACAATCGGTGGCTGACTAAATACTTTTTTGCCCCACTGTATATATAGGTGGTGTGAATTATTAAGGGGGAAAAATCCAAACCTACATGGCCCTGTGTGAAAAAACAACGACTCAGCAACGACTGACAGAAAAGTGGAACAGTGGTGAACCTTCCTAGGAGTGGACTGCAGGACTCACTTGCCTCAGTTAAGGTCAGTGTTCATGACTCCACCATAAGATTAGGCAAAAATGGCCTGTATGGCAGAGTTCCAAGATAAAAAAAAAAACTACTGCCCAGCAAAAGGAACGTAAAGGCTCATCTCAGTTTTGCCAGAAAACATTTTGCTGATCCCAAGGATGTTTGGGAAAATACTCTGTGGATTGATGACGTTTGGAAGGTGTGTGTCCCATAACATGTGGCTAAAAGTAACATAGCATTTCAGCAAGGGAACATACCAACAGTAAAATATGGTGGTGATAGTGTGATGGGCTAGGGCTATTTTGCCCTAACCCATCACACTAAACCACACCAAACCTTTTGCTGAATGTTTGCTGTGGTAAATGAACCATGAATTCTGCTGTCTACCAAAACATCCTGAAGGAGAATGTCCAGCGATCTGTTTGTGACCTCAAGCTGAAGCACACCTCAGGTCTGCAGCAGGACAATGATCCCAAATACACATCAGAACGTCCACCTTTGAATGGCTTAAGAGAAACAAAATGAAGACTTTGGAGGGGCCAAGTCAAAGTCCTGACCTGAATCCAATTGAGATGCTGTGACATAACCTTAAAAAGGTGGTTTATGCTCAGAAACACTCCAATGTGGTTGAATTATAACAAATCTGCAAAGATGAGTGGGCCAAAATTCTTTCACAGGGCTGTAAACGACTCTTGCCAGTTATTGCAAATGCTTGATTACAGTTGTTGCTGCAAAAGGTGGCCCAACCTATTATTAGGTTTAGGGGTCAATTTTTCACACAGAGTCATGTTTGTTTGGATTTTCACCCCCTTAATAATAAACACCTTCATTTAGAAATTGCATTTTTTGTTTATTCGTGCTATGTTTGTCTAATATTTAAATTTGTTTGATGATCTGAAAGTGTGACAAACATACAAAAACAGGAAATCAGGAAGGGGGCAAACACTTTATTCACATCACTGTATGGACAAACAAGGACTACTGAAATTGATGCGTCC
Organism: Mchenga conophoros; assembly: GCF_057382185.1. NCBI lineage: Eukaryota > Metazoa > Chordata > Actinopteri > Cichliformes > Cichlidae > Mchenga > Mchenga conophoros. The sequence continues at coordinate 14,500,360 of NC_140542.1, forward strand.
TTTTTGTTTTATTTTAATAAATGGTTTAAATTTATCAGCTGGATGACATTCTCTTCTTTGCTGATACCTAGAAAAGACAGGGCCAGATCTCACCTCGCGCTACATTCAGTGGTGGTTAAATGAGATTCTTCTTCAGTATTTTATCTATTGTACATATTAACCGGCATCTGTGTGTGGACAGCAGAGAAAGAATTTCATTGTACAGAGAAATGCTTTTTCTTGGTACACATGACAATAAACGCTTTGAATCTTCAGTGGCTGCCATGCAAGCCTGAGTAGACAAACACTGTCCACCATTACTAATATAGCACTACACTCTGTAAAACATGGTGTTTACTGGTTATCCTTTTCCGATCTGAACACATTCATCTTCTCTGTGTTTAGTCAGGAAGCTTCCAACAGGAAGAACACCAAATATCCTTCTTAATTGACTGGAAATCGCTGTGATGTCTTTCTCCTGAGCCTCTTGACAGCAGGATATGACGAATCAGCGAGAGTCACATCATGAAGGACTTACTGTGTCATTTCAGCTTCATTCTGTCTTAATGTATTTTATTTTTTATTAAACTGTAATATTTTTTATTTTATACATTAGAGTTTTTCAAATTCTGATTATGCCAGTTTTTGGCCACTTTTCTTTAAATAAATCACTTACTTAACACCTGCATTAAAGGCTTTTACGTACATCAGCATTCGGCTGTGAGTCCCACATTTAATACAAAAAGTTCCTCTTCACCCATGAGAAAAAGGCTTTTATTGCTCCCTGTCTCCATAGCACGTCAGTTATGGCTTTCATACCCATATGCTCTTCCAATTACTTATCAGTATTAACATTCATAAATGTGTCATTAGAGCACACATGCTGGCCTAATACAGTGTTCTTTATGGGTTGGGAAGGTTTTGGCTGTCATCCCAGCCTGACATTCATCCGCAACAGTGGATGTGATGATCTTTAGATAATTTTTTTAATTTGTATGTCAGCTCCTGTGGGACTCTGATCTGCATCCATCTATAAACACTATTGGCTGGCGATGTTACATCTGCATAATTTAACGATGGAAAGGTTAACTCTAGCCCTGTAATTTGCAGCTTCAATTTTTCTTTCCCCTGAGTGGTTTATATGTCTCTGTTCGCCTTTAGTCTTCAGCAAACACCCATGACAGCTGAGATTTGTGAGGGGAGTGAACTGTGTGTGATGCAGAAGATTGAAAACAGGCTATAGAAAGTTGGTGCGTGAAATCTGATAAAGGAAGCATGTTGTGTGTATATCATACTCAGGGAGAACCTTCCCAGTGGGGCTGTAGCTGATTTATCCATCACAATAAACCCAGAGATGAGTTTAACCATAATGGGACCAAGGGATGTGGCTTTTAGTGAGACACCAAAGATCGATCCCCCACAGACTGCAGATCCTCGATGCAACTGGTGGCTTACTGGTAATTTCCTACTTAATGTGTCATGCGAATAACGCAGCCACTGATTTGCAACCTTAATATTGCTGCTTTGAGGGACATGCATTTAGTCAAAGGTGCATTCTTGTTTCAAAGGCAGAACCATGAAAATCTCTGTGAATTAGGTCTGGAATGAAAAAGACTCTCCTGACTGATCTGTTACATCTGCCAAATGAAGAAATAAAATTGAAGAAAACAATCAGAAAGCACTAACCTCTACCAACACTGTAGAATCATCTCAAAATGTTATTGTACTTGAGTACATTTTGGGAGGCTTTTAGTCATTCTAGTGACATTAGTTTGCCCGTGGTAATGTTAGCTGGTGCACCGTTGTGGTGCAGGTGTATACACGATCTTCTGCTTTGCATTAAGGATCACCACCTGGGGACATTTGACTCTTTCTCTTGTCCTTGTCCCTCCAAATGGCCACGGCCTTCCTATATGTTCACTTCTAATTCGGTCCAGGCTTGGCACTCACAACACTAATCTCGGCATCTTTAACTGAGATACTTCCAGCTCTCACCAAACATTCCTTTCACTAATAATATTTTTCTTTTTCCTTTTGTTTTCAATTTCATTTTATATTTCTAATAAAACATTGCCCAGACTTTTCCCTAAATCGGGATCAATTTGCTACAGCCTTTCTAAAGTACTTTGGGCAACTGTAAAGAATAAAGTGTATTATTGCTTTCTTAAAACCAACACATCAAGATACAGCAAAAGTAAATTAGCTCTCTGAGAGCTAAACCATCATAGGTGGTAACCCAAACCCTAGCCCCTATGCATTTTTTCCTATTTGTTTCAGTTAGAATTATTACTTTCTATATTGCTAGGACTTAGAAAAACATACATCCTTCCAATTTCTTACGCTTATCCAATTTAGGGTCGAAGGGGGGTCAAAGCCAGTCCCAGCTTACATGGGGTGAGGGGCAGGGTGTGCCCTGGACTTGTCACCAGTCTGTTGCAGGAATAACGCAGAACAACAGACAACCATTTGCACTTACATTCATTATGGGCTATATAGAATCACCAATTAGCCTAACCTCACTAATCTCCTGTCTTCAGACTCTGGGAGGAAGCCTGGAGAGAACCCATACAAACATAGGGAGAACATGTCAACCCCACACTGTATGTTTTTCTAGAGTTTGGCGTGGGGTGGTCAGCAATGGCTTAGAACTCAGATAAGGTATATACAAGGCCGATGAGCAGGTCACATCTGAATCAAGTCACTGGCTGACTGAAAAGTGGATCTTTAATTGAAACGAATCCACATTCACATGCTCACCATTCCTGCTCCCTGCTCTCTCTACAGAGTAAAATGTCATCTGCAGTCATCATCCACAGAGACACTCGCCTGATCTTTTCAGTCAGCCTGCCTATCACCAATGCAAACAGAAAAAGGGAAAGTTTCCTGCCAACTTCCTAATGCGACACTACTCCTCATCTCTAAGTACTAAGGCTGGACAGTCATTCTGACATCAGTCACTGGATTCTGCAATGTGAAATGGATTAAAAAAAAACCTTAAAGAAGTCCAGTTGCTGCTACCATGACCTGAATGACTGAGAACCTACAAAGATATAAAGTTGTGGGTTGTTGTTGTTGTTGTTGTTGTTGTTGTTGTTGTTGTTGTTAACTACAAGGGGTCATATTTGGATGAAAGGGTAGATTGCAAGCAGCATCTACACATGCAGTAGTGTACAACAGTCTTGAAACATGTCCAAACATATATGACAATACAGTGTATAATTAAAAAAAAAAATTTTGTAGAACTTTAGTGTGCATGAAAGTCAATATTTACTATGATATTATTCTGAACTGTATTATAAAAAACTTTCTTGCCTAAGGAACAGTTCCTGCTTCAAGAGAAGTTCTTCGTGCTTCTTGCACAAATTGGACCAATATCTCAATGAAATGCTCCAAATGGTACCAACAGCACTAGCAGGGATGAGGGGTATAGTGCAGTGACTGGACTTAGCTGAGATGAAGCTGTAGTTTTCAGAGTCAGCCTAAAGTGGGCACACTTTTAGGAGACAAAGCTTTTGTGTGCTATATAAATAAGATTTTACTACATACGAAACTGCAATCTTTACAAACATTGTATTGCTTATTTGTGGCCAGAATCCATACTCTGCTCACTAATCTTTACCTCTCTTCATAACTTTCTACAACTTCACTGTAGTTCATCAGCTTCATTGCTCTATTGTTAATGCTGATGCGGTGAGCTTGTATGCACATGACAGACAATTCCAGGTAATGCTGCACCTTAAAGCAGTGGTAATTAATGGCAGCCATTCTAATGGAATGAATGTGTTTATCTCCTTCAGCGATAATGATGATGAATGCATGGCTTTGAGTGTTCAATTAAGAGACACCATTAGAAAGGGAGGAAATGTGTATGGTTTGACTCATTCATTTGATTAAACCAAGACCTCTGAAACTCTATAGCAACAGTGACAAAACAGAAAGCTCAATTCTTTAGAGAAACAACATCTAAACAGAGGAGCTCAGTGCATCCTCTCTAAAAGGTATATGAGTCAGACTTTGGATGAGACCACAATTGGGAGCCAACCTGATATCCTCATTAAGCCCAAAGAGGAGATGTAATGAGGTTTCTGAACTGTAACACGGTAGTGCCAAAAGGTACAACACAGCAGAAAGGTTTATGTTTATGACATCAGTCAGTCTGTGTTTAGAAAATAAACTGGCTTAAAATAAACTTCCTTATGGACAGTAGTGAAGTTTTGGGAACTTTTTGTAAACCTACTTTCAGAAACTGAACCTGTCATTTGTTTTTAAAATAATATTATATTTTAAAATAGCTCTTTCAGAAAGATCACAACACACTTCATGCTTAGCTGAGCTGGAAATAAATCCAAAGTACACATAAGAACAGACCTAGTAAAAGGCCGGTGAAGGGACTTCAAACTTCATCAAAATATCATGTGAAAATGCAAAAACAAACATACTCAATTACTCATTGTTTACTGTCAGCCAAATGACAGCAAGGTGTCCAGGTCCTGTGGCTGCAATACAAGGCAGAATCACCATAAAAACCTCATTTGTGCTGCCATGTTTCTTTCTTCCTTTCTTTCTTTTTTTTTAATTTATTTTTTAATAGAAGAAGCTTTATCCTGGAAACCCATCTAAACAAGCAGGGGTGATAAATTAATTTTCCAGAGCTTGTCTTTGTTAGTTTACTTTGAGCACTGCACAGTGTGACCTTGGGGTGACTTTGCACAAATGTCCACTCCTGAGAAGATTGTGGCCTTGTGTTCACACACAGCTGAATGGTCCAGACCAGAAAACTGCCAGAATTTGTGTTTTTATAGAGGCAGTCACACTTGCTGACATCATTTAATCAAGTACATTTGATCAGCAACACCTGGCTGTGTCATTGTCGTCTGAGTCCTCCTGTGGTGGCACCTGCTTTCTCTCGCTATCTCTCTCGCTCTCCCTCTACTTTTTGCTACTCCATCCCTTTTCCCCGTCTGAGCAAGTGTGACCATGAATGGTCATTAACCAATTTCTTCCATCAGTGGGCATGGTCTTTGGAAACTCTTGGTAGGCCCGTCTGTCGTCCATCAACAATCAAGCTCAGTATTTGAACTCTGGCTTTACCACTGTACACTGCCAAATTGTTAACCTGCTCTTGTGGTAGTGTTGTTCAGGTTTTCTGTGTTCAGGTCCGTTTTCTGTGAATAACTCACTCACCTTTAAAGCCCTGTTCAGTTCTGTTCACAACACCTCTGGAGAACCCTCCTGGAGCCCATTAAATTACACTCTCCCGTTTCCTTGAGGGAAAAGCGAAGTCCTGTCACAGTAATCCTGCACATAGATAGGGAAGTAGGGAGAACTAGCTGAGTAAACCTGCTTTTTGCTCAGGAAGTGGACCTAAAACCATAATGAGCCCAGATCAGAGATTGTGAACCTTTTCCACTAAGTCCCCTGCACGCACAAGAAGAACATGCAAACTCTACATATAATAACACACAGCAACATAGGGACAGATGGACTTCTTCATGTCTTTTATTTATGAAACACCCCAAACAATCAGTTAAAGAGCAGGACAGTGGACAATTGCCTTTGCTTTAACTTCTTTTATCACTAACAACTCATATCAGATGTTTCCTAGTTGTTTATAAGACAATGTAACAACAGGGTGGAATTTTGGCTGCTTTCATGTACAAATCTCTTTCAGATAAGTAATGCTTCTTGGATGTAAATTTGAAGAAATTTCCTCTATGAATTCCTGTAATACAGTCATGTGAAAAAGACTACGCACAGGACTACACAAAGTCCTGTGGAAAACAGTACACCCTATGATTTAATAGGTTGTAAAATCACCTTTAGCAGCAATAACTTAAAGTAATGGTTTTCTATAGACTTTATTAGTTTTTCACATTGTTATGTGGAAATCTTGTCCAACTCTTCTCTGCCACATTTCTTCAGCTCAATGAAGTTTTTTCATGTACAGCTTTCTTTAAGTCCCACCACAGCAGTTTACTTGGGTTGAGGTCTGGACTTTGATGGGGCCATTGCAGTACCAAGACTTTTTCCTTTTCACCTTTGATGCTAGAATACTTTGTATAAAGAGGAGTTCACGGTCAACTCAATGACTTCAAGGTGTCTAGGTCCTGTGGCTGCAAAACAAGGCAGAATCATCACACCTCTCTTTGTCCCCAAACATGATGCTGTGTATTATGGCCAAACACTCGGCTCTTGTCTCATATGTCTGGGTGTCAGTACCCTAAAACTCTTGTCATTTCTTCATATGCAACTTACAAACCTAAGCTGTGCTGCCATGTTTCTTTCTTTCTTCCTTTCTTTCTTTTTTTATTTTATTTATTTTTAATAGAAGAAGCTTTATCCTGGAAACCCATCTAAACAAGCAGGGGTGATAAATTAATTTTCCAGAGCTTGTCTTTGTTAGTTTACTTTGAGCACTGCACAGTGTGACCTTGGGGTGACTTTGCACAAATGTCCACTCCTGAGAAGATTGTGGCCTTGTGTTCACACACAGCTGAATGGTCCAGACCAGAAAACTGCCAGAATTTGTGTTTTTATAGAGGCAGTCACACTTGCTGACATCATTTAATCAAGTACATTTGATCAGCAACACCTGGCTGTGTCATTGTCGTCTGAGTCCTCCTGTGGTGGCACCTGCTTTCTCTCGCTATCTCTCTCGCTCTCCCTCTACTTTTTGCTACTCCATCCCTTTTCCCCGTCTGAGCAAGTGTGACCATGAATGGTCATTAACCAATTTCTTCCATCAGTGGGCATGGTCTTTGGAAACTCTTGGTAGGCCCGTCTGTCGTCCATCAACAATCAAGCTCAGTATTTGAACTCTGGCTTTACCACTGTACACTGCCAGATTGTTAACCTGCTCTTGTGGTAGTGTTGTTCAGGTTTTCTGTGTTCAGGTTCAGGTTCAGTTTTCTGTGAATAACTCACTCACCTTTAAAGGCCTGTTCAGTTCTGTTCACAACACCTCTGGAGAACCCTCCTGGAGCCCATCAATTTACACTCTCCTGTTTTCTTGAGGGAAAATCCTCTGGCTTATGGAAGCCAAGTCCTGTCACAGTAATCCTGCACATAGATAGGAATGTAGGGAGAACTTTAGCTGAGTAAACCTGCTTTTTGCTCAGGAAGTGGACCTAAAGCCATAATGAGCCCAGATCAGAGATTGTGAACCTTTTCCACTAAGTCCCCTGCATGCACAAGAAGAACATGCAAACTCTACATATAACACACAGTAACATAGGGACAGATGGACTTCTTCATGTCTTTTATTTATGAAACACCCCAAACAATCAGTTAAAGAGCAGGACAGTGGACAACTTAACACTAACAACCCATATCAAATGTTTCCTATAGTTGTTTGTAGGACTGATGTATTTATTGTTATTAGATGTATTCATGTCAAAGTTTTTAAAGGTTCCCTTAATCCTATCCCTCATACCATGCAGCATCTGAACTAATTTAATGTCAAAACTCTGACATTCACAAAACTTATTTTTTGGCTATTAGTTTACTTGTGTGCTTGGGTGCAATTGCATTACTCATCTTAGTTTCAGATCAAGAGCAGCAGCCCCGATATTTCATTTCTAAAATTTCTTGATATAATTTTTAATTTGTAAATGCAAGGCTTCCATTCTATGCCTCCCCTGTCTACCACATGTGCATCCATGTGTGTTTTCCCCAGCTATCTTTCTCTCACCCGTCTGTGTCCCTGGCTCTCTCACCCTCCCTATCTCCTCAGTCTTTTTGTCCCCATGTCTGTTCTTACCCCAGTCCCAGTGTCAAGCACATATGTCTTAGTCTGCATTTTTCCTGTGTTATTTTGGCAGTCTCTCCTCCTGTGTTTAGTTTTGCTTCACCTGTGTTATTATGTCAATTCATTCCAGCTGTGTTCTCCATGTGTTCCCACTTCCCTCGTCATCTCTCTGTATATATATTGTGTCAGTGTCCCTTTGTTTTTTGTCAGGTAGTCTGTTCACCATGCACCATGTTCCTGTTATCATGTTCTGTGTTCTCTGTGTTTAGTGTATAATTTGGTTTAGTTTAGCTTCTCCCAGTTTAGTTATAGTTTAGCTCCCTCCCATTTTTTTCTTTACTGTTCATTGCAGCCTAAGTAAAACACCATCCCTTTTGGTTTCACGCCTCGTTTTGTATCTGCATTTGGGTCCACACCCTGCACCAGCCTTCCAGCCCTGACAGACACTTAAGAAAAAAAGAAAAGTTTGAATTTCATTGTTTAAAATTATGTTTAAAAACAAACAAAATGTGCAAATCTTTTAAGACAGAACTCTCACTTGAGTGCCCTAAATTTTCACATTTCCATTCATATTTCTTAAGGCCAACAACCCTTGTCTTCAGTGTTAGTAAATGGATGGATTTTTACATATTTTCTCTTTTTTCATTTTTGTTCTGTCCTTTTTTTTTTTTTTTTGTTTTACCTGCACTTCAGTTTTTGTGATTCATTGTGACTGCTGACCTCAGTCTAATGAAAAACAAGAAAACAGAGTTTTCATTCTGAAGGGTTACTCTCAGTCAGTGGGGACAGCTGCTGTTGTTGCTGTCGGTCCTTGTGAAAATAATGCTGATCATGTTTCTTTTTAATGATGTTTTTGTTGTGAGAGCAGTTCCAATGTGGTTAGGGTTAGGGCTTTGAGAAGAGGTACTGATACTGGAGAGTGCTGCAGTTCTTATCAGTGATACACAAAAGTATTAAGCTTTTCATTGTTACTGAGACAAGTGATCCTGACCAAATCAAAATAATACGTTTTTTTCAGTTTGCTGTCTTAAACAGATTTGTAGCCAGTTAAAAAAATAGTGGGTATGTTACTACACCACATTAAGGGTCACAGCTGGTACCTTTTTAATCTGATGCTTGGATTGACTGTGAGATGTTGTGATTGAGACCACAGTGTGAGTCACTACACCCTCAGGTGTTGCTGCTCAGGCAGAAAAACGCTAAAACATTGATTTTATCTTCTCATTCACTGGCAGCTGCAGAAGCTGATTGAGACAGACTGTAGTGGTGATTATGACTGAGGCCAGGGGATCTCGCTGTACCAGTTAATGTGGCTAGAACACATTAGTTTAAAATGAAACTACATGCAGCAGCTGTGTGAGTGCACTGACGCTAATGTGTTGGCAGAGAGTTTTATTGGAGCTTTAATACTCATGAACTTCTGTGACATGTTGTTAATTCATCTGTAACATGATAGGTACACAACTCATATTAACACAGTGAGATTTGTTAATGCTAACACACACAACTTTAGCCAAGGAAATAGTTGTAATACAATATATCAGAAATACACTCACTGGCCACTTCATTAGGCAAAAGTTCAAGTGCTTGTTAACCATCTCTATGGTTTACATAGAATGATCTGAAAAAGATAAGTTATTCATTGAGCTGCAGTTCTCTGAGCAAAAATGGTTTGTTGCTGTTGCCATCTTATGCCAGAGGTCACAGGAGAATGATAAGTAAGTCAGTAACAAGCTAAGTCAAGTGTGTGTGTGTGTGTGTGTGTGTGTGTGTGTGTGTGTGTGTGTGTGTGTGTGTGTGTGTGTGTGTGCGTGCGTACATACAAAAATTCAAGCATAAAAAGGCACTCAACTCAAGGCATGAACCAGTGTTGTGTCACATAAAACGTGAAAGGGAAAGGCATTGAATAGCCTGCCCAAGATTAGTGAAACAGAGCGGCATCATCTTGACAGAGAATGGAACAAAAAAGTAAGACAAGATCTTAAGGAGAGTTTTGGAATGTCCTTAAAGTAGTCTGGCGAACTATTCCTGACTACTTAAAGGAATTACAAGAAATCTTGCCTAAGAGAGTACCGACTGTGAAGAATAAAAGTGGTCCTGCTAAATAATGACTTTCAAGCAGTAATAAAGAAAATCAGTTTTTGCACTATATATTGTATTAACATGTATGCTTCTACATGTTTGAATAAATTGCTCCCCTCTTTTCCCATTTTCCTATCGAATTATAAAAATATGAAGGGCATCTCAAATCGTTTACACAGTGCTGTTTAAAGTAGCAGAAAATGGTCACTTTTTAGCCTTCAGTTCAATTTCTAGTGACAAACAGCACACAAAACTAATAGAGAATAATGTGATTTTCAGATAAACCATTGCATTATTATTCCTCTGGTGTAAATGTGTTGCACCTCTCTTCCTGCAAATCAGCCTTGCAACCACTTTACCCTCTTTAACATCTTTAAATGTGTTTCTAGCTGGACACCTCTCTCAGCAGTACAATTAAATCCAGCCTTCAAATAGCTCTGTGAAATCATTTGTAAAACACTCCACATATCAGCTGAACATCTAAACCCCAACTCAATTGAACACAAATTTGGAGTGAGCACACTCCTCCACATTGACAGTACCTTGCTATGTTTGGGGCGAGCCTTACTCACATGTGTGCACACTCACACACGCACAATTGTTTAATGTGGGGGAAATGTCAGTAAATGTCAGTAGCTGTCTTTATTTTTGTCAGTATCTGTTCATTTACAACATATTTTTATTTGATATTAATAACAGTGCTTCAGAAATCGTTGAAAGCACTTTTAACTGATTAGGAGGCATCAGTGGAGTAAAACAGTAAAACATGAAGACAGGAATTAAATATCGGGCAACATAAGGATGAAAAGGCAAAAATTAGAGCAGTGCCTTCCAGCAAAGCCTGTCTGGTCTAACAGCAATAATAAAATAAATACTTTGTCTGTGTTTCAACCCTTAAATCACCTTACTTATCTTCATAAAACCTTCCCCCGCATATGGGTCGACATCATCCTGAGGTTTTTATTTTGAACTTTAGGAGGAAGTAAGTGTCACATATGGGTGACGATGAAGTCCTGAGGTGATGAGCGGATACGTGACACATCTGAATGAGCTAGTCCCATCAGTTTCCGTTCAGGGTTCACAGCCTTGTAGTGTCTCTTTGAGCTGCATGCCCCCATGCAGCTGCAAACAGCATGTGTCTAGCAATGAAAACACACACTGTACACAGGAAGGTTGTTTGAAAGTCACCACCAGTACACAAAGGAACAAATCTGGACAAACAGAAAAGAGGTCAGCCCTAAGCTAAAGGTTAAAGAACATTTTTTTGTACACACCAAATGAACTGCTGAAATCTGGCAGTAATATAGGCACTAACCTTCTGGGTGGGATTCACACACAGTTCAGATCCTAGCTAACATTCATTAGTAATCCAAAATGTAATTATGGTAGTTTTTGTCACATGAATGTTGTTTTTCACATACTGTTGATATAGCTATTACTTTGTACAGTGCAAGCCAACTGGGATTCTACTCAACAGGCAGACTGAGAAAACAGAAAATGACTCATCTGTACTTCAGGATGAGTGCATTAGAAAGATGTGTGTGCACACGTGTGTATGTGTTTGAGCTTCATATATGTGCTTCTTATGTACACAGAGTCCCTGGTGGTTTAGTGTTAAAAAAATGAACTTTGTGTGTTTTACAGAGATGAACTGGGACATCATATGTAAAACATGACTGAAACTATATGTACAAGAACACCTTATTGATTTGCATTCATAATGACTCTGGGGGTCATCGAGGCTCCGTGTTCTGCTTGTCTCGGCATCTACAAGAGGACACATGTATAACCACAGGGAATTTCGTGAAATTTTAGAAATTTGGTGGCAGACACTTTTGGGTTGCGAAGAGAATAAAATGGGTTGTGGCTAATGTTTTTTGTGGCAAAATATAACAAATGGGAATGACATAGAAGACAGCCACAAGTACTTGGGAATGACAGCAACATCAGGAAGAGGGAACACGAGAAGCTGGAGAAATACCAAGGGCTCAGAGAAGAGCTCAAGAAGATGTGGAGGGTGAAGGCAACATTAGTCCCAGTGGTAATTGGAGCACTAGATGCAGTGACTCCCAAGCTAGGCGATTGGTTCCAGCAGATCCGAGGAACAACATCCCAGATCCCTGTTCAGAAGAGCGCAGTCCTAGGAACAGCAAAGATACTGCGCAGGACCCTCAAGCTCCCAGGCCTCTGGTAGAGGACCCGAGCTTGAAGGATACACTGCCCATATGGGTGAGAGGGGAAGTTGTTTTGAGATATTACATATATAATATAATATAATATAATATAATATAATATTATAATAAACAGGATTGTATCAAATATATATATTAGTAAACTCTTCACAGTCTATGTATAAATATTGATGCTTGTGCATTAAAGAAAGATTTTTGGTCCCATGGCTTCCAAAAGTCTTGACTTTATCAGTAATTTTAGATCTGAAGATCCTCATTCCAAAATCAAGCCTACTTGATGTTCTCTTGTCAATGTTTCTGTAGCAGTTTGGGTTTTACGGTTTTATGTGTAGTTGCTAGCCCTATGTGCACCTGCGGCTCCTTTCTTATCAGGGCTTGGGATCACCCACGGCAGAGTTTTGTTCACAGATACCCAGGTATTTTTATTTTATTTTAAGATTAGTTCATTCATAAAGTCACATTTTCAGTAGCCAGAAGCTGCAGTGGTTATTATTGTACAAGTATTGTGTCTAATGAAGCTCCCCATAACAATGATTAAGGGTAAGTGATCTAATCATTAAAATAATGACAAAAGGTTGATGCCAGGTAGCATCATAACAAGGAGTCATTGTGTTTTTGCCTATGAGCACCAAAAGCTAGAGCTAGAGTGTAATTAGAGAGGTGGCGTCCAAAATGTTCATTTGAAGTACTTTTGATACAGTTAGAATGTCTGTTATGTTTCTTTGAAATTAACTGTTTTGCTAGTTGAAATTGCTTACTTGTGAGTTCTGGTCAGATTTTTGTCTTGACAATGCATCAAAGACATAGCACACATCTACTAAAAACAGTACAAAATCACATTACCTTGAGCTTTGTTCTGGCTCCATGATATAACTCATTGAATGTACACTTAACAATTGTTCTCCTACTGTACTGTAAACTCATATGTACAGCCTAATCCCTGTATAAGAACCCTCAGGCACTCTTCTCCTTGTCACAGGTGCCGCAGACAGCAGCACCTGTGAGAAGGTGGTCTGGTGACAAAGCCAAAAGCACCGTCTGTCACCCGCCGACCTATATGCAAGGTGCCTCCAACGCACACACTCGCGCACATACAAACACACAGACACGGCGCTGCTGTCAACCTGCACTGTTTAACTTTACTAGAATTGTTTATATAAAGTTTCCAGAGCAGCAAAACATTTTTGAAAAGGCACTCTTACTGTGCTCCTGGAACACAGCATGTATAGACACTGCCGGGAACGTCAAATCTATCATAAACCACTTCCTGTTATAAGTAAATGTACAGTGTACATGAGAAACAGATACTATCTGTTGTATTATATTATTTTTTCACAAGCATTTCATGTGACTGCTCAAAAGTAAACAAAAAGCACTGAATATAACCTGACAGTTAAAACAAGGCTTTTAGCTTTGCTAATCTGGTCTTTGCAGCAGCCTTAGGCTTATGGGTATGGCTGTAGTGGCAGGGTACTGTGTATACCTACAGAGAAGACACAGAGAAGAGACATTTGTGGATTGATTTTTGTGTCAGGTGACCCTGAATCTTTTATTAGTTATGCTGCAATAATCCTAGCCTGCTAGGGGCTTCCCAGGATACCAGTGTTTCTTCTTCACTCACTTTTTTTCACTCATTATTTGGTCTTTTCCACTAGTCCCTACTCAGCTTGACTCAATGTGACTCAACTCTGTGAGTGTAGGGTCATTATAGCAGTCCCGAGGCTTCATTTGTATGTGACTTGAACACTACAACAATGGTGGACACCGAAACGATGGTGTAACTGCTGCATGGTGTTTTGCTTTTTGTCAGACTCTGGGATCATGGTGTCAGTTTTTATGTAGCCATTTCCCTTGTTGCTGGGTTTGACAGTGACAGTGATTGACAATGGTTTTTATTTTCGTCAAGCAGTCTGTCTCATGACTCATCAAGTAATGCCACTGATTAGCCAATCAGTAGAATGCAATCTGTTGTTGCCCAATTTTCAGATCACTTAGATCACTGGAACCCTGGCTGAGTAGGCACTAAAAAAGTAGCTGGTATCAGGTACTACCACCTAATTGAAAACCCGAAAAACAGAGACCCGCGTAGGTACTAGTGGAAAAGGGCTATGTGTGTTTATGCCACACTGCATTTAATCATATTGATTAAACTGCTTGAGCTTCCATTCAGTCATTGCTTTGAATACACAATGACGGTCCACATGAGAAGTCGACAAGTCCACATTAACATGCTGTGGGAGCAATATGCGCACTTATTTGCTTTCAAACTGTATTTTGAAAATTTGTCATGAAAATTCACTTTCAATTTTTCAGTTTTTAGCTTTGGAATTGCAAGAATATTCTGATAAAAATTAATAAGACAAGTTTATTTCTCCCATATTTCGTAACTGATTTTGTCAGGGTCCTGGTTGTTTGACACAGGGTTTTTAGTTTTGTTCTGGAGTTGTGTTATGCTACCAACTGGATTCATTGTGCAGTGATGAAGGACAACATAAGACTCAATTACAACATGTAGAAACCAAAATACAATTTAAAAATAAATATATAAAATACAAATAGTGTCTCAGTCAAGAGAGATTCAGTCCTCCTTGATTCTCTGAGTGTCCATCCCAGTGAGTTAAACACCATTCTTCCAATGATGTTGGAGACAACAATCTAACCAGTCCCTTTTATATTTTTGTTTTAGCTGTGAGATCTAGATTCTGAAGGCTACTATATATGATTTGCATTATGTTTGCACTTATCAAACCACTGAGTTGCCTCATGTGCTCTCCACATCAATGCAGACCAGTGCCTGTTCTTTTTACATCACTGAACTCTCAAATGTGCATTCATCTTTGCAAAGAAGGCTTTGTGCACTGGAACTCTGTTAAAATCTCCTTTCAGTTGACATTCTGAATCAACGAAGAACAAGTTGTTTTTCTCTTTTTCTTTCATTGACTTATTCACACATTTATCAAAAGCCATTTAGACTGTGGTAGTTCAATAAAAAGTCACTAAGAAACCTGCAGAAAAGGATCACATTACCCTGCTCCTTAAGACATCGCCCAGTCTACTCACATCTCTCAGAATGAATTTTAGCACTCTTTGATTTGCATATAGAGTTTTAAACAACTTAAAACAAAACAAAACAGTGAGACTCTTATTTTTTGCTGCTGTCAGATCACTGAAGTCCTTCAGAGCTTTTGTTTTCTGTTTCTGTTCCACTGGAGTTCCAGGAAGGTGGGTTTCATTTTTAAGCCCTTAAACAATCGGAAAATAGGCCTTAAAGCAAAACAAAACAACCAAATTAAATAAAAGGCAACATTCATTTAGGTAATGACTGCAGGTAAATGACTGTAATCGGTCTGCGCTGCTGGTTAACTTGATTCCAAAAGAGGCCACACCTCTTATGGCTGTCATGGCTGACAAAAACTTTGGCCCAGTCATTTTTTCATTTAGTAATGCAGGTCTATATGACAGATATTATAATTTACTGTAAAAAGGTCTGCCTTGACTCTGTATATAACTCAGGAGTTGTGATGTATTCTGCGTGGGTGCCAACATGTTGTGATTTATGACAGTCAAAATAAAGATGGACATGCAAAAGGTAATCAGGAGGAAAACAACAAAAAATTAACAAAATTGTTGTTCCACATAAATGCTTCATATTTAAACATTTCAAGATCTGCAGTCACAGGGGGAAAGAAAGCAAAGTACTTCCATAGGAAGTGATCGGATGAAGAAGATGGAGATGGATAAGACAAGTCAAGAAACAAGGCAACAACATTACCAGACAAGTCCTAACATAGAACCTGAAAGAAAGGAGTAAAATAGAAAGGCCAAAGAATGCATGGTGAAGATGCCCCCAAAAGGGATACCGAGCAACTGTGATACACCTTGCATGAGACCGAATGGCTCAAGACAGAGGCTTTGGGAGGGCCCTTGTTTACAGCCGGTACCCCAGGAGGCATAAATAAATAAGCTTCTCACCATTTTCTCAAAAACCTGTTGAGCAATCAAACCTGAGTCTACTGCAGGAAAAAGTACCAGCACTATGGAAGACAAAGAAAGCCACCTCTTCTGGCCTTAATGACTTCAGACCAGTTGCTTTGAAGTCACATGTCATGAAGGTGCTGGGGAGACTGTTTATTGCTTGACCTAGCTCGCAAATGAAGTCTTCAGTTTGCCTGCCAGTCTCTTGTGGGGGTAGGTGATACTGTTATATACCTGTTGCAGCATGCTCACTCTTCACCTGGATGGTATTGGTGGCATTGTGAGAATCACATTCTTCTATTTCTTTTTCCAAGATCCTAAACAGATTTTTGTATTATACCTTAATGCAGGTGTTGTTATGTACTAGTAGACTGTACATTTTTTCTCTTTATCATGCTGCTGTACCACATTTTTGCTTGTGGGATCAATAAAGATTCTAGCTATCTAGCTAGAAAAAAAAAACTCAGGATATAGGAACACACAGTATATAGGTATGAAGGAAAACACATCAAAGGACAAAGGGAGACTGAGACACATACATACAGGTAACAAGGGAAGAGGAAACAGGTGGGAGCTCAGCTGACACTAACCGCAGGGGCGAGACAATGGTAGTTAAACTGAAAACAGTGCACACAGTATGAGGGACTATTAAAATAATACAGAAAACTGAGACAGAGACTGAGCCATACAAACTTGATATAGACAAAAAAGAAAACAGACATGACTGACAGAGGAAACAGAAAACACATGACTGAATGAGAAAGTATGGTGAACTTAACAGATGAGAACAGGAGGACTAGACAAGGGAAATGGGAGACAGACAAGTATGGATGAGATTAAGACATCAGGGAACACAGAAGAGAACAAATCAGGGAAGATGAGACAGAGGGACAAATGACAACAGAAAATAACAGAAGCCAGACCCATGGCTGAACTTGAGGGAAATAGAAACACAGACTAAACATCAAAAGGTAAACACACACAAGACTGACTACACACATGAGACTACAGGACAAAACAGATGAGACAAGGACAGATACGGAAACATAAGGGAAGCAAGAATACAAGGGGACATAAGGAATAAACTGAAACCAGGAACAGACTGAATAAGAAACTAGATCTCTGCAAAATAATGAAACAAATCGATAAATTAAAAAAAAAGATGAAAAAAAACTATCCAAACACTGATACATGCAAACATTTTTTGCATCTCATACTCTGCAAAGACACTTTGTATATATTCTGTTTTACTTAATATTTAATATTGTACTGTAATTTTTTGTCTTCAGGTCTGTATTTCAGATGGAATCCAGACATGATCACCGTTCCATTTCACAAGCTAAAGCAAAAAACCAAAACACAAACAAAATAAAAGCAGTGAGATTTTGGCAGTCTGTAACAGTTTGATATGCACAGAAGCACTTTTGCAGGCAGACTGGAGCATCCAGGGCTGGAACCCCCATCAGTCCAGTTAGAAAACAACCTGCTGTACTTCTAGAGGCACGGTTGTATACAGTGCTTCCCCGTTTGATTGAAATATGTTAGAACATTCTATGTTCTATCATGGATAAAATATGGGTTTATGAGATTTACAGATCATTGTATTGCGTTTTTATTTACATTCCACACAGCCTGAACTACCTTTTTGGAATGGGGATTGTAAAGTGATACGCACAATACTCAAAAAGCAACTATGATTCAGTAATATTATGGATATGATTCTGTAGAACTTTTATTTTGGGTATTTGGAGTACAATTTGATGCAAAACCTTTGTACTATTTGGGTATTTAAACAGAACCATAATTTAAATCTTAACAACTCTAAATACATGTTTATCCCTTCCTAAAACAGGTATTCAGTGCAAAATGAGGTTTAAACTTTTGTGCATACATTTTTCAGGAGCTACATCTGCATGGCAGTACGGAGCCTGAAAGTTATCCTGTGTTATCCGTTTATGCAATTAGAGTACAAACCTCGAACCTATAAACACACCGTTTTCCCTGCTCGTGAAGACTCCACTCGCTGTTTTCCCTCTTGTCAGCGCGCATCTGCGTCTGTGTGTTCTGCTCCATTTCAGGGAGGAGCGCAAACTGTTTGGCTCTGTCCAGCACCGGCTCCTCTCTGCGTGTAAATGCGCACTGTCTCACTCACCGGACACTGGAGAGAGACCGGGCGGCATTAATACCGGCGAACTGTCAGCCGGCTGCTCAGTTCATTGGGTGTTGACAGTCGTGGAAATTTAAGGAGGAAATAGTTTGTTGTAATCTGTTTTTTCTACTTTTCTACATGCACTTTGCAAAGCGAGCATAGATGTCATCGCAGAGCATGCTTATCACTGGAAGCTCACGATTGAAATGGACGGACGCATTTCTTTACTTGGGTCTGTTCATGCAGTCGGCGGTTTGGGAAACGGTGAGTCCAAACGCACAGCTTAACCTCATCTGTCTTATCACAAGGAGAGTTGGAACATGAAGTAATGTGTCTGTGTGGGTGATTTTAACACGATTTCAGTCACATTGTTTTTATACTGACATGACTTAAAAGATTTGAAAATTATTTTTCAATCAAATAAGATCAATTCTTTTACTTTTTTTTTTTTTATTAACTTTTACTTTTATTCACTTTGTACATTTATGAATTATTTCATTGTAGTAGTGGGACTGTACATTGGGTTTATCATGAGTGTAGCCTTTGTTTGAGCATTGAGGAAAGGGAATTAGGGATCTTTGCCCCTTTAAATTAGAAGTTACAGACTAACAGACATTTTGTGTGTGTAAAGCTTAGAATACAAATACAATACGAACAATAAAAAACCCCAAAAACGATAGTAACTGTACAATCTATATTTGTGACATTTTAAGATTCTCTTGTTCAGCTTCAGTCTGGGAGTTTAAAAGAAACATAACACATTTTAGTCTTATTATTATAGGCAGGCAGGATTGATAAGGTTTGCTGCCTAATGGTTTTTATTATTAGCAATTAGCCATTAGTCACTACCTCAATGAAAACAGATGGCTGATATATCTATTGAGTAAGTGCTAATAGTTAAATAGTTAAATGCTGTTGAAATGGGAGCTTTACTTGCTACACCATCATATACGTTACTCTCCCCAAATGTTACCTGAGCAGATTCCTCCATATTTTGTTGTAAACAAATTCATTTTACATTAGATGGACTTTTGTGCAAATGGTGAGTTATACATGATGCTGGCATTTTTGTAAAGAGCTAAACTAAACATCTAAATTGTAAAATATATATATATTTTTAAATCAAACTGCACTGTATACATTTGCATCAATATTCTAACATCAAACATTTATTTTGTCATAAATAGAAAAGCATGTTTTAAACAATTTTATAAATTAAAGTGTTATAATAATTTTCTGCTTCCAACGTAATCATGATCTTATGTGAAAATCACTAATATTTGCATGAGTATTTCTAAAAATTTAAGGTGGAAACATCGCATCCATCATAATCACAGAATGTGTAGATTAGGAGTTGTTTTCTGATATTGACCTGCTGCGTTCATGTTTGTCTGGCACATCTGATTCGAACTAGGATGATAATTACTTGCTAGATGACTAATTTGTCTCCAGTGGTGACAAATCGCCACGGATCATGTGACTTAAGAACCAATACATGCATGCATTGCATGTCTGTCTGACTTTTGTTTTTCTGCTTTGATTTTTCTTTCCTTTATAACGAAAAAGTAGAATTTGAGATGTACCTCAGCCATCAAGAGGAGGACTGGATTTCAAAGAACAAACTCGTATAGCTCAAATAAATATTGAATAAATAGTATCTCCTGTGACTCCATTAACCCTCATTGCTCACTTGAGTCTTCTCTGCTTTTGGCTTCAAAAATTTTTTTCAGTAATGAGAACGTAGAAATATTTTCTCCCTTTCCCCCCATTTCTACTATGCATGTGGGGTTTGAAATTCAAATGGCGTAAACAATTTAGTGTGAAGCACATTTCTTTTGCATTTTGTCCTTATATGAATTTTGATTCAAAACCATTGTGGAGTTTCTTCTTTTGGTGCTATGGAGTGATTTGTGTCTTTTCCCTGATCGCGAATGCTCATAATAATCCTGTGTTGCCTCTTCATTTATTAGCTCTTTGCTCAAGATGAAAAGATCAGATTGTCATGGACTCAAGATGCCTTTAACCCCTTTTTCCTTATAGATGGCAGCAGATCAGTATCTTTTGTGAGTTACTGATCAGCTGGAAAACTTTATTCAATAGAAAATGACTGCCTTTTATTACTTTATTGCTGATGTTTTCAGTGTAAGGTACAGTAACAGTCTTTACTTAAAACCCTGGGTTTTTCATATTTCTCTTTCAAAATCACTGCCATCCATATCTGACTCAAAGGCTTTTGTCGAAAAACATTTGACCACATGGAAACACTTGATCTTGATTTAGTCTGCAAACATGAGATGGCGCCTGCATCCGATTGAGATTATATAGCTAGTCGAGCGCCTTCCAGACCTGCACATTCGTAAGTGCAGTCACAAGAATGTATTCTGTGTCTCCCAGTACAATCTCAAGTGTGTGGAGGAAATATCGGAAAACTGGTCATAACACTAGGGGAGCTGGACAGGGCTGTAGAAGGGCATCAGTCAAGCAGCAGAATTGTACCAGGAAAAACAGGAGGAGCATTGCCACTTGCACTGACCTACAAAAACTCCAGTAGGCTACGTGTGCATGTTTCTGACCAGACAGAAACAGTCTCAGAGAGGTTGCCATGAGGTCCTGAGGAGGCATGTCTTTGAAGGACATAAACCTCCATAGGCTAGCCAATAAATACTCTAAATGCTGTTAGGTATGGAGATATAATGCTCAGACCCATTGTCAGAACTTGTACTGTTGCAGCTGTTCCTGGATTCCAAACACTGTCTATACACATTACTGAGCCATATGATGCAATTAAAAAATGAAAAGAAAAATTAACAACATAAAATCCAGAGAAAATTGTAACTTGTACATTAGCAAGTTGAGTGCACTCAAGCACAAGTCTAAATGGTTTTAGCATCATGCAAGGTGTTACCATGAACCATAACCAGTACATATGCACCAGGCAATAGCTTTTAGGTGAAGATGTGTTCTGGTGTAAGTCCAATATTGATTCTTCTGTCATCCAGCAAGTCTGTCTCTATAACAGATGAAAATTTTAGCCAGAGATTTTTATGAGAATGCTGACTGAACCAAAATGGGAATAATGTGGACTAAAAAGTAAATCATAAAGATATCCCAGTGCAGAATAAGGTAATTGTTCCTAGTTTGTTTGATAATAGGAGGCACACATACAGTACAGTACAGTGTAGTACAGCTTTGAAATGTTAGTTTTTGATCTCCATGAAGTTGTTTTTCAGTACTACATTCCCATTTTGAGTGCATGTGCACACCAGTGAGGCCACAGACATCCCTACTAATGGCTTTACACGGTTCCTCTGATCTACAAGCACTACATAACAAGGAAGGGAGTTATACAACTACAGCTGTCTTCTTCTTCCCTGTTGTGGGTGAAAACATGAACGTAAATAATGAAGGTTTAAAATTACCAAGAAAATTCAACACTGCATTTAACTGATGGAGAAGAAAGCTGCTATATTAGAATGATATGTATCAGCCAAGTTCATAAAGGTGGGTTCAATAAATTCTTAGGTTATTTAATATAAAAAGTAGTGCTGTCAGCGTTAATCTAGTTAAAATGACATTAACGCCATAACCGCATTAACGCGGAAAATCTCCGTTAACGAGTTAGCATGGATCGCCCCGTGCTTGGGGCTGCACGGCGTTAACGAGCTAAATGCACTAACGCATTGATGCTGTGCAGCCCCATGCATGGGCCAATCTGCACTAACTCGCTAACAGAGATTTGCCGCATTAATGCGGTTATGGCGTTAATGTCATTTTAATGAGATTAACGCTGACAACACAAAAAAAAGTATAATGTGTTCATAAATATGCATAGATTACTGTGTAATTATGTCTGTTATATCAAGAAATTGATGCACTCTGACAAACTTATTGTCAATCCATTGAAAAAACATAGGAGCAGGTTTTTGGTTTGTGGAAGCCTCCATATTTAATATTTACAGTGGTCAGGAAGGACATTTTTCTTCAGATGAATTCTGCATTTTTTGGATGTGGCTAGAGACAGGCCACATACAAACACTAAAGACCAAGGAGGGGAGAAGTGGTGTTTGCATGCCATGGAGGGAGATTTCAATTCATTTTTTTTCTATTTGAAAAATACAAATAGAACTACCTTTAATATCCTAATAGCAGGTCTTGAGTAACAAGTTATAGATTGTAACGTTCCTATCGCCTGCAGAAGCCTCTCCCATTAGACATCAAATAACCTGTTACCCTCTGTCTGCAGCCCAAGGCAAGCTCTACCTTAAAAAACAAGCTGTAAAATGCTAAAATCAATTCTAAAGGCCACATGTAACCAGTGCAGAGAAGCCAACATGAGGAAATGTGCCATCATCCTGTTAGTGCCCTTCTGATGGCTGCGTTTTTTTTTTTGAAACCGAAGGCAGTCAATTGATTTTTGGGGGCAAATAATGAGTGACATTAACTCAGTTGCTGAAAAGACAGGAAGGACTTTTGTGCCTTGAAATGAAAAGATTGACTTCACAGTTGATTTTCAGCATACAGATGGTTCACTCTTTTATATCTTATAAGAAAGTCTGATTTTAGAGAAAGTATATAAATAAAGTATATAACGCCAGCAATTTAGATAATTTAAAAATGTAAAAAGTATAAAAATATTTTTTTAAATTTGATTTAATCCTTGCACTCCTCTGGAACCTACAGTAAGATAAACATGTGTCCTTTTCAAGTTTTTTTATTTGACCTTAACAACGGAGTAAAATATAACTCACATTAATCAAAATACCATCACAGAGGTAAGGAAGCACCTCGACTTTCTTTCATCAACTACAAGTGCATGGATAGAGCTGGAGTTCTTTAAGTATTTCCCAAAGCCTTAGATCACAATTTTAGCAAAAGGTTTCTATCAAAATATTACAGATCTTAAACAAACTACAAAGTGTTAAAGTGAAAATGACAAGGGCTGGTCTCTGGATCTATGGGTTAGCTTTAGATGAAGCTGGGTTTGCTGTTTCATTTACAGTCTTTGTGCTAACATGAGCAAATTAACTGCTGTACAGACATGAATATGAACCCTTAGTAATAAGGCAAACATGCATGTTTACCAACATGTGAGACATTTAACAAAGAGGACAGACAGACAGACTCAGGGACCAGTGTATGTTAAAAAAAAAGGAATGCTAACAAGTGGAACTGACTAAAAATTGGCTGGAGGTGCCTGCAATAACGACCTGTTTTAGATAGTGATTGGATTTAAATGACACCACAGCCGCATAAACTGCTGCCAGATAGGATGGAGAGTTACAATAATTAAAGTGCTGCTCAAATGGCACTCACGCTCTTCTCTCTGAGTGAGTCTATTATTCGGCATCTGTTAAAGGAGAGAAACCATCAGCAAGCTTGTGTTGCTCATATGAGCTATTCCAGGTTCACTGCGCATCACTACATTCGAAAGTGACACCCCGTGCTGCTCCATCAGACAGTATGTCATGTTACGATCTTGCTTGTATAAAAGAGGCTTGTTCTATAAGCCTACAGGGTAGATAAGAAAGCACTGTCTTGTGTCACAGTGAGGCTGTGCTGCCAGATCAAGTCTTCAGCCACGCGCACTCACGTGTTACTCCCGGACATTTGAACTATTAATGATGTAGGAGTTAACAGGCCACCCAGATGGAAAACGTTACGGGAATATTTAATATTTTCACTGTAAATTCTCCTCCCTCGTGTACAGTAATATGTTTAAAGGGCTGATAGAAACAGTACTTAAAATAGAAAATAGAAGGCCATCTTTCCACCAGCTATGTTTATTAATGACGGAATATAACAAGAAGGTTTTTATACAAGGATTGTAGTCTGACATCTAAGGGAGCTCATGCCAGAGCACCAGTTTACTTTCAAGCATGTGTCCTGACACACGTTACCTTCAACCTGCACAATCGAGCAATTCTTATATACACAATCGTGTAAGCTTCTGTTGTTGACTGGTTTGTACTGTATATTTGTAAATGTGTAAACTGGTGCCATCAAAGGAATATGTCCCGTTGTAAATCATTAACTCACCAGTCATCATGCATTAGCTGAATTCTAGCAATTTCTGGGTAAAATAAAACTTTTTTTTATGGCAAAAACAACAATTTATATAGCGCTTTTCAAGAACCTCAAAGCGCTGTACAATTCCACTATTCATTCACTCTCACATTCACACTGGTGGAGGCAAGCTACAGTTGTAGCCACAGCTGCCCTGGGGCAGACTGACAGAAGCGAGGCTGCCATATCGCGCCATCGGCCCCTCTGGCCATCACCAGTAGGCGGTAGGTGAAGTGTCTTGCCCAAGGACACAACGACCAAGACTGTCCGAGCCGGGGCTCGAACCATTTACTTGTATTCATCGAGAACTATCATGTAACCAACCCAACCTATTGCCATCTGGTGGCCTTAAAATGTAGATTTTTAAACACTTGTAAAATAATAAGTAGGCTGGTTCTTCTTATAGTGCTTTTCTCTTTACACACTTGAAACACTTTATATAGCATATCTCATTCACACAAGTACTTTCCCCCCTACATCTTAGTATTTTCTATATGGTAAATGGACTAGTTCTTATATAGCATTGTTTTACTCCAACCCCTCAAAGCACTTACAGAACTATAAAGCATTTTCTATGCTTGGTTTCTCCTCTACATAAGTGCTTTTTATCAAACAATCATACTCTGATGGATGCATTTGAGAGCAGCTTGGCGTTAGTATCTTGCCCAAGGATTTTTGCTATGCAAACTAGAGAAAAAAAAGGAAAAAATTTAGGTCACTGGGTTGCTGTGAGAGCACTAGGTTAAATGTCACACTCCCCTGCAGTGTCACCATCTGATCTACAGGCAGGTGTTCCACTAGAGCTTCTTCACACAGTTTGAATCAAACACATCCGAAGAAATCAATTGCATGCCAAAAATAACAAACAAAACACACACACACACACACACACACACACACACACACACACACACACACACATTCAAAAAACAAACAAACAAACAAAAAAAAATTATTCACTTGATAGCAAAGTATGACACAAATTTAACCACAGGTTCCAGATGCTGTTGGAATCTACATTTTTGGCACATGTTACTATAATCTCAGATTTTTTTTAGATCTAAGCTTCTGACGTCCTCCTGTTCACATTCCTGAGAAGGCGTGAATATAAGTAAAAATAGAGAAGCCTTGACAGCAAATGTCAACGCTTTGAGAGGACGTCAAACACCCACATTTTTTGCTGTCATGGGTGCTCATTACAGTTCATCCCAGGGGTTCATTTCAAGACTCCAACCTCTGAATGCCTCATCCAAAATAAAAAAGGACTTCCGGCTCGTGGCGCTTCCACGAGCAGGCAGCGGCTGATAGCGCTTTGGCAAATTCAGTGTTTTTTTTAATGGTGTATTCTTTTTTGACCCCTCACACCCCTGACAGGACTTTTGTCCCTCTTCCCATCTGGCAGATGCTATCACAGCATCAGGGCCCGATAATCCAGACTGCGAGATAGCTTTTTCCCAAAAGCCATCAGAGTCCTGAACTCACTACCGGCTCAGCCACTCCCCCCCACCACACATACCCACACAAACCATTAACGGACTCTATTGCACTCCACATACCACTGCCTTTGTAAATACAGATGCTGCTCTATGGACAATCCTACACTTAGGAATATTGTTCATGTTGGTCACTTTATTTCACTCAAGGTCACTTTAAATCACTCATACTGTAAACTGTAACGCTGCCACGTTGGTCACTTTAAACCACTTCAAGGCTAGTGTAAATTTACAATTGTAAATTGTAAAGTTAGACTGTTATTGATCCTTTTTAGCTTAAAGTGTATATTTACTCCCCTTACCTTAGTCTTAAAGTGTATATTTATTTCTTACTCTTCCTATGGAACTGGAGCCTAGTCGTCTCGTCTCTCTATATCCTGTACTGTATATAGCAGCGATGACAATAAAGTTTCACTTTGACTTTGACTTTGAATAGTAGATTCTCTAAGCCGTCACAGGGAGAATGAAGTAAATATGTGCACTGGGAAGAAGAATGTTGAAACCATGTCAAAAGATAAATTGACACTTCATTTTGTCACCAAAATCTCAAAAAACAAAATCTGACTAAATCTGCTGGTGAGATATTCATTAAATCTTCTAGCTTGACCTCAGGGCTGGACTAGAGACCGGCCCACCAGGTATTCTAGGAAAAGCCATAAAGCCTTTGAATGAAAACAAACACTGTTGTGACAGTGGTGTACACCGTCTTGTTGGTATATGTATGATTTCTATACATTTTAGGTCATAATAAAAATTTGGTTGTAAGATTCAGATAATTATTTAATAACAGCTAGACATTTTAAATGAGAATAAGAAAGAAAAGTATTTCCTTGTGCCCACCTCTCCTTGTTAATGCCCTACCTGGCCCCATGGCAAAACTTTGCTAGACCCGCCCCCACACAGTTACCAGCTGTCAGCTACATAGAAAATGATATTGGTGTTATTTATCTCTCAGAAACAGTTCATAACTTCCCTTCAACTCATTCATGTCACCTAAAAGGTAAACGTGTTTCTCCATCACCTGTTCAGCTCTGATGATTCAGTAAGGACATCTCCTGGTTTCATCTTCATGTTTCCCTCTCACCACATATCGAAACCGATATCATGACCAGCAGCTTTTACAGCTGTGGCTCCAGCAAACATCAGCTGATACTAGAAATTAATATTAAATAAATTCTAACAACAGCTGATCAAGCTTAAACGTGCTGCTGTTGTTTAGCATCCGCTGGTTTCCTCTTTTTGGCGCAAAGTGGGTGATAAACAAACAAGAGAGACAGGACTTGCGTCAGAAAAGCCGATCAGCTGATCATTGATCAGTTTCATGATTGAAATAGCAACAGGAGAGGGAGGGGGAGAGAATGAGAGAAGAAGAGGCATCTGACAGCATAACGACAGAATAAATCCAGCTTTGTGTCTTTTTCCATCCTAGCTGTGTTCCTTCTCAGCTCAATATTAAACGCACAATATTTTCTCTGAATACCAGATGATTCCATTTTGTACGGGACGGTTGGCAACTCTACTAACTAACCTTATGACTAAAATAAAGTTCACTATCAGTAACATCATAGCACCCACCCAGCTGTATAGAAACTCCATCATGCTAGCTAGTACGCAGTGCGAGTTATTGTAACTGACTGTAAAAAGTCAGCACAACAAAAATAAACTCCACCTAAACTTGGTTTATATCTGACCCAGATAGACTGCAGGTCATAACTTCTTACCTGAAGTTCAGTTCACCTGACACTCGGACCGGCGGCCGCCTCGAGTCTCTCCTCCACCTGCCTCCCCTTTCCCTCATCCACCTGCTGGCCTCTGTGGAAGCTCCGCCATAGCCACCACCAAACAACTGAGTTATTTTTACACATCGGCCAGCATCTGGCCAATCCACCACCCTTCATTGTTTATACGTTTACAAAAAAAAAAAAAAATCATCGGCCCATAAAAACGAAAAATCAAAGCCAGCCCAGTTATGTTTGACCTCATGAAAAAGTCACACAATCAAGTATCAGTAGTTTTCCCTTAGGAACCTTGCCTCATCCAAAATAAAAAACATACAAATTAAAATGTATAAAAGTGAAAGCAATCCCTTCCTTCTCTTTCTATAATTTTTTTTGCCTTTTTTCCACCCATCCTTTGTGTCCCCTACATCATAGTTCCATTCTTTGGGGAAGAGATGATGAGAGAAGTAGGCACAAAGATGAAGCTTACCTTCATACTGTTGGACAGCTGCCACTCCCGAGTCCAAAGCCTCCACTTTTACAATAAACTGGTTAGAGACAGGTGAAGACAGGATAGGAGGTGAGGCAAAGCATTGCTCAACGTTACTGAAAATGGTTTGAGCAGCCTAGTCCCACTGAAAAGCACCTTAGAAGAATTTAGGTGTGTGAGAGGTGAAGCGATCTGGCTAAAGTTTCGGATGAAACAACATTAGAAACTAATGAAGCCCAGAAAACACTGGAGCTGTTTCCAGTCAGAGGGTTCTGGCCAGTCCACCACCGCTTGGACCATGTCTGGGCCAGGTTTGAGGTTGCCCTGCTTAATGATACAGCCCAGGATAGACACTGTTGTCACATGCAATTCACATTTCTCCATCTTGACAAATAATCTGTTACCATTCTCTCTCAGACCTATTTAAGGTATAAAGCTGCTATAAAGGATTCCTCAAAAAACTATGGTTTGCCATAAAACTGTACAACAGTTCTTTTTGTGACAAATACATACAATAATCACTATATAAGATGTCATAAACATTTCCGCATCAAACTGAATCCTTTGCATTATAATGCGCTATTTTTGATCAACTACTTTTGCCATTTTATTACTGTGCTATGTTTATTTAACAATGTTGTTTTTATATTGTATCATCAAGATGTTTTCTGGCAAAACAGAGACGAGCCTTTGTGTTCATTTTGCTTGGCAGTGGTTTTTGTCTTGTAACTGTGCGATGCAGGCCCTTCTAAACATTGACCTTAATTGAGGCATGTGAGGATGTGTTGTTCTGGGGTCTTTTGTGACCTCTTGGATGAGTCGTTGCTGCGCTCATGGGCTAATTTTGGTTGGCTGGGAAAGTTCGCAATTGTTCCACGTTTTTGCCATCTGTGGATAATGGCTCTCACTGTTGTTTCCTGGAGTCCCACAGCTTTAGAAACAGCTTTATAACCTGAGAAATCTCAGTTACTTTGTTCCTCATTTGTTCCTAAATTTCCTTGGATTGCTGCATGATATCTGGCTTTTGTGAATCTTACTCCACTTTGTCCGGCAGGTCCTATTCAAGTGGTTTCTTGAGAGCAGGTGTGGCAGTGATCCATCACATGGTGCTGTTACAGTGAGGAGAGACCTTGTCTTCTTCTTCCAGATTCCATCTGGACCAAAGGCCAACTATGTACCAAAGAGTCAAAGGAGCTTGCAAAGAAAAGCGTCTGGAGTTCTTTAAGTTGCTTGAAGACGTTTCACCTCTCATCCGAGAAGCTTCTTCAGTTCTAAGGTCAAATGGTGTACCAAAGAGACTGGGCATGGTATACTTGGCTCCTTTTAATGTTGAGAAGCAGAGGCTCTACTCTGAGCCACTCTCAGATGGCTGAACTTCTCACCCTATCTCTGAGGGAGATGTCAGCCACCCTTCGGAGGAAGGTCATTTCTGCCGCTTGTATCGTGATCATGTTTTTTTGATCCACAGTTCGTGACCATAGCTGAGGATAGCGACATAGATCGACCGGTAAATTGAGAATGTCACTTTTACACTCAGCTCTCTCTTGACCACAATGGACTGGAACAGCGTCCGCTTGACTGCTGCTGTGGCACCAATCCATCTGTCGATCTCCCGCTCCCTTCTGCTGTCACTTGCGAACAAGACAACTCTTCTACTGGGGACAGGAACTCATCCCTGACCTGGTATGAACACTCCTCCTGCTGAGGACCATGGCCTCAAATTTGGAGGTGATGATTCTCATTCCCACCACTTCATCCTCGGCTGCAAACCATTTCAGTGCGAACTGGAAGCCATCACACAATGAAGCCAACAGAACCACATCATCTGCGAAAGGCAGAGCTGAGATTCTGAGACCAACCAAGTGAAAGCTTTCCACCACTTAGCTATGCCTAGAAATTTTGTCTTTTTACAAACAGAATTGGTGACAAACAACAACCCTGGCGAAGTTCATCACCCACTTGAAACGAGTCTGACTTATTGTTGACTATGCGGACCAAGTTCTTTCAATGGTTGTATAAGGATCAAATGGCCTGTAGCAATAGGCCAGACACCCCATAATCCCCAAGGACCTCCCACAGGACATTCAGAGGGACATGGTCAAATGCCTTCTCCAAGTCCACAAAACACATGTAGACTGGTTGGGCAAACTCCCATGCACCCTTAAGTATCCTCGAGCGAGTAAAGAGCTGGTCCAGTGTTCCATGACACAATGAAAACCGCGTTGTTCCTCCTGTATCAGAGGTTTGACTACCGGACCAACTCTCCTTTGCAGCAGCCTGTCATAGACTTTCCTGGGAAGGCTGAGAAGTATGATGCCCCTTCTTAAAGATGGGAACCACCACCCCGGTATGCCAATCCACAGGTACCGCCCCTGATATACACGCAACTTGTAGAGCAGTGTCAACCAATGTTCCCTCTAATTTTTCATGTGTCTGAGCAAACACACAAACTCCCTGAGCGGTCCCTTGGACCACTGTGAGCGACATCAGACGTGTGCACTGTGGTCACGCCAGCATTGAATCCATCCAAGTTACATGGTTTATTAAAATAAGCAAATTACAGCATTTACATTTATGTTAGACTACTTTTAATTAACTGCTTTGGCACACTTACAATGAAAATTAAAAAAAAAATCTTGTTCATGATCTGTGTAGTATGTTAACACTATTGGAAGTAAAAAATAACTTGAACTCCAATTTTGAAAACACAACTTTCTTTTTTTTCTTTTTTTATATAAAGCTCTGACTTGTATTATGAGTCTGTGGTCTGGGAGAGAGTCTGTAACTCTTTGTCTGCAAAATACAGTATATAATGACCAATGTTGGGCAATTAATTATATAGTTACTTCTTCAAAAAAGTAACTGAGTTATGCAAACAATGAAGTTTTTTGCAGCTGTTTACCTAAAAATGCAGCCAATGCAGTTTTTTAAATAAACATTTCAACAATCAGCTGTTCTGCATCAAATTTGATGCCACACAAATTATTTGTGCCACTCCAAAAAATAATTTCTGTCCACTATGAGATAAAGGAGAACAACAGCCTGATACCTGCAGGCCTGACAACAGGAGATGTATCACTCCTGTAACACCTGTAATATTCAGCAGTTGCCTCATTGTTCTGACACACACAACAAAACTATTGACTACACTACACACTAACTACACAAGATTTGCGCAAATCTCTCACATCTCAAAACACCGCCGTCACTCCTAAAACGTCCCCCTTTCTAAACAACTAAATGCCATGTTGCCATATCATTTTTTGACTGGTCGACATGGTACATTGTTCCACCAATAGGAAAGGGTGGGGGTTTTTTTGTTTTTGTTTTTGACCACAGGCGTTTTCGAGCGTTTTCCTTATAAAATGTATTTACTGTTTCTTCCCGCAGTAAATATAAACAACGATAGTATTCAGAAAGAAAACCAAACATTGCAGATAATTTTATCATAAGTCTGGGTTTACGTGGCTTATCAACACAATAAAAACTAATAAAAACATTATTATTGGCTGGACTATGGGATAAGGTGGCATTGTTCTAATCCCATATGGGAGCAGCCAGTCACTTACTGACTAACAGTGCAAAACAGAATTGTTAAAGTATTAGTTTTAATTTCAATTCAGGTTAGATTTCTTTTTTGCGCACAACACAGATTTTCTGTGCGCAGAGACCGTGCCAGCAGGGTTAGGGAACATTGGTGTCAACCAAGACAGCCCTGCAACATACAGAGCCTTCAGGAACTCAGGGTGAACCTCATCCACCCCAGGGGCCCTGCCACCAAGGAGTTGTTTAACTGCCTCAGTGACCTCACCCCCAGAGATAGACAGGTTGTCCCCCTCCTCCGAAGACCCTGAAGAAAACTGAAGAAAACCATGAATCATCATATGAACATTACCTGATTGAAGCAGTGCGAAGTTACAGAGGTTTTATTTGAGTCACAGCTAAGAGTTTTGCAATTTGTCATAATTTTAAAAAGTTTACATTTCTTCGGTACTGAGGCTTTCTTGTCTGTACGCAATGGTAGACTGGTGTGTAAAAAGCAAGTGAATAATGTAGAAAACAGAGATTTTTAAATGGGAAACTGTTCTTGAAGTACATTGAGAGGGGAAGAGAGCTATGCAGGAAGTGCGATTTTGTGTTTGGTGGTTGTTGAAATAATTTGAGGTTTAAGCTGAGATTCTAGCGTTTCTGGCAAAATACAAATATATATATATCTATCTATATCTATCGATATATATATATATATATCTCTATATATATATATATATATATATATATATATATATCTCTATATCTCTATATATATATATATATATCTCTATCTATATATCTCTCTATCTATATATCTCTCTATCTATATATCTCTCTATCTATATATCTCTCTATCTATATATCTCTCTATCTATATATCTCTCTATCTATATATCTCTATCTATATATCTCTATCTATATCTATCTCTATCTATCTCTATCTATCTCTATCTATATCTATCTCTATCTATATCTCTATCTATCTATCTATCTATATATATATATCTCAAAGAATTGTTCTATGTGGTGAATATTACATTACAATGTGTCTTATTAAAGCCTTTAATAAAAATAAGTAATACTTTTGGGAGAGGCCAACAACAGGTTCCATATGATATTTCTTTAATATATGGTCAATAGTATAACAAAGTCCAAAACACAACCACTACTGAACTACTGATTAATAACATTATCTTTGCCATTATCATGTCATGTAAAAGAAAATTATGGTATTTCTGCACTTCTGTGTGTCTTTCTGTGTTACTGGACTGTGATGAAAGCTTTTTTTCTCGCCTTCAGACAGAGGCCATCCACCCAGATTGCGCTCTGGTTGTTCAGCACATGAAGGCTGAGGAAGAATGTTATCAGATCCTCAAGCAGGAGGAGAACAACCACTCTGCTAAGACAGGTCAGCCCGTGTTTTAATCTCACAATGGGAACAGATATTTTCATGGTAGAAAGCATTTCACACTGGGGACAAATATACAGTCTCAACGAGGTCTAACACTTACTATAGTGTTACATTAGAATAGTATTCTTTAGATTTCATATAAGGCAGATAAGCCATATGTTGTGATGCTTCCAAACTTTTCAGAAGAATAACCAAAACACCTTTTTAGTTATATTTTATAATACTGCTACATTTTCAAAATTTCACACGACACAGTATGCTCTAATGTTTTATAGAGTTACACCTAAACCATGAGCTGTTCCACACCTTCACATTTTTTTCTAGCCATTATTCTGGTATAGGTTGCGCTTGATTTCATCTGTCCAAAGAATGTTTTTTCTGAATTTTGGTGGATTTTTTTTGTTGTTGTTAGCATCCATAATTTCTATTCATGAGGCTTGTCACTTGCATCTTGCAGTGAACCCTCTGCATTTACTTTCATGCTGTCTTCTCTCTATGGTAGACTTGGATATGGATGCCGACTTCCTTCAGAGTGGTCACTTGGTTGGCTGTTGTTAAGGGGTTTCTCTTCACCATGCAAATACTGTTGTCTTCTGTGGACTTCCAGGTCTTTCTTCATTGCTGAGTTGCTTTCTTTCATTCTCACAATTGACCAAATCAACTCCTTCTCTCCAAAACCAATGCCTTTTATCTGCTTAGTTGATTAAGATATAACAAAAGAACTGCCCACATCCACGCATAAAATTGCCTTTGAGTCAATCGTTCAATCACTTTTGGTTGACTTTTGGTTTTTAAAGAGGGTGTAACATGCACAGGTTAAGGAGCTGAAACTCCTAAACTTGTCACAGCTGGGGCAGCAGTCGTGTAGTGTATTGAGAAAAGGATCCAAAATGCAGGTACTGGCTGGGGTGCGAGTGAGTGTTTATTTACAGAAGTGACAAAGTGGCAAAAACAGGAAGAGCAGAGCGGGGAGCTAACAAACCTAAACTGGGGAAAACTAAAGAACTAACCTGAAACCAAACACTCACGGGAGGAGGAGCAAAATGCACAGAGAAAGATGGCAGAGAGCCGCAGAATGAACACCGGGTTACACAGAGTAATGCAGACTGACACGGAGTAACACAGACGACGCGACAGAGAGCACAGGAAAACACAGGGCTTCTATACACAGGGCGGTAATCAGGGAATGGGAAACAGGAGGGAGCCACAGCTGGGAGAAACTAGGCTAACGAGGGGAAAAGTAAAACTGAACACATTGACATCAGGCATGAACATGAACCTTCAAAGTAAAACAAGAAAAACGACTTTACTAAGACATGGACTAGACAGAGTGAGACAGACTTGACACGGAACTAAACCTGCAATAATAATAACCATAATCAAAACAGTATCACTAAATAATCAGAACATAAATCATAATCAGAAAAACACCAACACATAAGAAACAGAAAAAGCTGGGTCAAAATGACCCAGAACCATGACAAAACTTCCCTCAAATGAAAGTTGAGACACATTATGTCCATATATAACTATAACTGTACAACTATAATTGGATGTTTCAGTAAACAGGTAAAAAACACAAAAACAAAGCTTGTGTCAGTGACCAAATATATATGTGGCTAACTGTATGTAAACCATTTACAACAACAGCACTCTGAGCGCTCGACAGCCCCCCCACAATGTTTTTATTACCGTTTGCTGACGTCAGCCTGCTTTTATAACAACATGCTGATGTCTGACTTTTGACCAATGACTGTGAAGCATTACATACTAAAATGGTATTTTGTTATCTTTACCCACATGATTAAAGCAGAACTGGCTAAAATAATTGGCCAAAATCATTACATGAGAATTTTGAGCTTTTAAGCATTCACGCAGTGTGTATTTTTGTGATCATTCTAATGTCATAGAATTTTGTACTGAAAAAAATAAAAAGTGTGTTGTAGAGCTCTCTCCATGCCCTTTCATATGATACATTACTAAATATGGGTTCTTGGAGATTTTTTTCCAAGGTCAGCTTTGATCTTGGTAACCTACGATGAAGGTCAAGGTCAAATGCTTAGCCAACCTAGGTACTCATGTCCCCCAACACCTAGCATATTGTTGTAAAGTTTAAAGAAGACCCATAAAAAATTGTGGATAAGCTAAGGTTTTTGGTTTGACCTGATTGACCTTGAGCTGTTATTGGTATCTACCATTACACAAAATCTGAGCATGATATCTTAAAAACTGTGGACATTAAACTTCCAAAAAACAGGCAGCCAGACAAACAAACAAACTGAAAGGATTACATAGTCTTTCTTTTGGGGGGGAGAACATACCGTCTCACCTCAAAACAAAATAAAAAAAAAATCATTGCCGTTTCCACCCCCTAAATAAAACAAGTGTAAACACAAAACAAGCATTACACTTGACAGTCCCTTTTCCTTGGTAGCACCTACATTTGGGGCCATCAGAAGCTAAATGGGCTCAAGTCATGTCACATAAAATTATAGCCATCCTGGGAACAATTTGAAATGTTCCATGATGTCACTGTTAAACATACATACTGATTTTACCGTACAGTAAAAATCCAAAGATGACAGAGATGTTGTTTTTTTAATCAAGCAATATTTAAAACATTGGTTCCTTTTAATGTTTATTTGATATCTAGGCCAACGTATATACTGTGCAGGACTGCATGTCCAGGAAAAACAAACAAACACACAAACAAAAACAACAACAACAACAACAAAACAGTCTAAAACATAACATATTTCAAGTGATTGTCCAGGCTTCAGAGATTGAAGCCTCCTTTCCAGGAGATGGCCAGCGGTGTGGGCAGCTGTAGCAGGTAGACAAAGGTGAAAAGTTTTGATGACAAAATCCTTCATCTTTATCAACTGATGTAGCAAATCCAATAACCAAGGAAGGCCAGAAACCAGTCTTTGTAGACTGTGATTAGCTGCCCCCTGGTATTCCTTACTGGGGCTTTTCAACCAATCATTGCACAACTTCTGCACTGTATAAATCCTGTCATAAATCATGAGGGGCTGAGAGCTGCTGGGTCCATAGTCGTCACGTTATTCTGTCATGCCGGCTGTGTAGCAGGAATCCAAGAACATTACATTACTCAAAAACAGCTGGAACTTTACAAAATAAACCAAAGCCTCGAACGAAAAAACTGACACAATGAATCTTATGTGGAAATATCAGTAGTGATGTCATCAGACAGACGGAAACTAATTAAGTAATAATGTTATTTAATACTGAAGAACAACAGAAAAATAAGAGGGATCAAAAATTCATTAAATGGTAGAACTTCAGGTAATTAAGGCTAAAGGAGTGTTTTGTAGTTCACTTTTTAAATTGTAAATGTAAACTTACTTTAAGTTGGTATTATTATTATTATTAAAATATTACATTTTTTAAAATAATTATATGTTTATACATCAATCCAACAGAGCAAGAGAAGATTAATGGATTCATATCTGTGAGGGACACTGGTTTTATGACTGTTAAATAGATAAAACAGATCCGGCCTGTGTGTTAAATATCTAACTATTATTTATGATATGCTATTAAAAAAAAACCCTTAGCATTACCTTAAAAGCGTTGCTCTGTCAAAGCTGTTTTGAAATCTATAATTATATTTAAGGAATTATTTTTAAGCAATTATTTCAACTAAGCAAACACTTGCACACAAAGTTTTAGCACTGTACTATCAGGGGGAAAAAATTCAAAACAAGAAAATCGCACTTTCCTCAGCCTTGTCTTAATTTAATACAGTAAGAGATTACAAGTTCCTAATTTAATTTGAAGTCCTGTTATGAAGTATGTACGTCATTTTCATTTAATCTGATAACATCTACCAATAACAATCAATTATTTTCAAGTTAAGGAATTTTGTGTTAAAATCAAAACAAGAAAATTACTGCTATGCAGTGTGTATTTCGAAAAGAATAGTATAGGTGTGGTGGGGCGTGGTCTGCGGTGCCGTGCAGGGAGGGCGGACGCACCTGCACGGCATCCTTAATCACGCCCGCCTAGTTAAAAACACGGGGACTGAGGGGTTTGGGGGTGTTGTGGTGTGGTGAGATGTAAATAAAGATGACTCTGAACGTTGCTCCGTGGTCCCGCCGTGTCTTATTCACGCCACATTGGTGCCGAAACCCAGGAGGCAGCACGGCGGGTCCATATCGGAGCCAGGGAATGGAGGAGCTGGCCCAGAGGGTGGCCGAAATGGCGGCCGCCCAGCGGGAGCAGGCGGCGGAGGTGCGTCGCCAGCAGGAAGAGCTGCAGGACCAGTCCGAGCGGCACCTGGAAAGGATTGGGGAGCTGGCGGCGCTGCTCTGGGCCTGGGCGCCACCCCCACAGGTGTGTCCCGAGGACAGTGAAGCGGTGGAGGAGCCGCGTGAGGCACCTCAGCAGCCGGAGGTGGCAGACGAGGCGCGCGGGGATCTGCGCCTGCCGGAGGAGGGGGAACAGCCAGGTGAAGGGCTGCTCCTGCCGGGAGTGGTGGATGAGCCGCTCCAACCGGAGGCGGCAGACGAGGTGCGCGAGGGTCTGCGCCGGTTGGAGAAAGAGGAGCTGCACGAGGGGCTGCTCGAGCCGGGAGTGGCGGCGGAGGGAGCAGTAGTGACGGAGGAGTCGCGCTATGGGCTGCTCCAGCAGGGAGCGACAGCGGTGACGGAGGGGCCGCACAAGGAGCTGGAGGTCCCAGTGCCAGGGGAGCTTGCTCGAGTGGAACTGGCGAGCGAGGCGGGCGCCACGCTTGAGATCGCCGTGCTCGCCAGACCGGCCTCACCACCACCAGAGGCCTGTACACGCCACACCTCTGCCCAGCCACCTGTGGGCTCACGCTTGTGCCGGCCGCGCCGGGTGCACCTGTCACGTGTCCGACTTCCGAACCAGCTTTGCCTGCGCCGCTGGATTCGCGGGCGGCCGCCTGAACTCGCACCTCCCCGTCGCTTGGCCGGGGCCTGGGGGTGCCAGCTGTCCGGGCAGATTCCCTCTCCCACTGGCGGTGGGGGAGTAGGTTCGGCCGGATGGCTCCCCGGCCTCAATCGGGCGATGGGGGTATGTGGTGGGGCGTGGTCTGCGGTGCCGTGCAGGGAGGGCGGACGCACCTGCACGGCATCCTTAATCACGCCCGCCTAGTTAAAAACACGGGGACTGAGGGGTTTGGGGGTGTTGTGGTGTGGTGAGATGTAAATAAAGATGACTCTGAACGTTGCTCCGTGGTCCCGCCGTGTCTTATTCACGCCACAATAGGATACCAGTGGTCTGTGGTGTTATGGACTGAATACTGTGATATTTCCTATGTAAATTAAGAGAGAGAGAGAGAGAGAGAGAGAGAGATCTTATAGAGCATAGGCATCTACTTCTCAAGCATGTGGCTGAGCAGCTGTGGGATGAAAGTCTTGTCAAAATAAATCTGAAAGAACTTGGAAAAAAATGTAAATGATCATTTCTGATGTTGGTCTTTTCTGTGGAGCCTTTCCCACCCTAGGACTTTAGAAAATGCTGGAATTTCTTTCCGTTTAGGAAATGAGTACTGTTGATTTACGTAGTCCATGTTTGTCTTATAATGTCATGAAGCAACACACAGTGATTTGAGGTTAGTGGTTGTCTTCTGGTTTTTCTGGATTGCTGTTTCAAAGACAGTTGACATCTGGAAGGTCAAAGAGGGTGTCATCCTCAGTCATCCTCTGGCAGAGCATGTGTTCCAAATCAATCCTCCATGTGATGCTCGCAATGCTGAGTCAGAGATGGCTGTGTTGTTTCAAAGAGTTCAGAGTTACATGTTCTGCTTCCAATTGGGAAATTATAAGGATGATTTTGTAATGTCCTTAGAACTGTTTTCGCAGTCAAGTACTTTCCATATAGATACTAATTATAAAATATGGGCTTAAGTTACGTGAAATAAACTATCGTTTGCAATTACACAATTCACACTTTTAAGCACCAACTCTAGCATTTCGCCATAAAGCATAAAACATGGACATACTTTCTCAGTCAGAAAAATGAAGCCAATCCGAAAGTACCTTGTCTCTTTGCTGGTGATGTTATGGGGTCAGTCTCTTGTTTGGGGTCATACTAAATAAATAGTTCAGTTTGTTTTGTAAATCTTTTCAAAATGATGGATTGATTGTGGTATGAAACACTCGTTGGCCAACAATTTGTCAGCACAAGTTGTTAGCCAATGACCTGTGGCATCATGGTTGGAGCTGACATGCCTTGTTTTTTTTGCACCTAAGTTTGCAAAGGGCAGGAAAATCTCATCTCAAAGCTTCAAAATTAACATTCTGTGCCACCAACATGTTGTTTTTTATAATCCCACAAGTGACCAGACCTGTCAGTCTAAGCAGCCACAATTCTAATAGTAATAATCAAATACTGCAAAAGGGTGATTTAAAAATAAATAAATAAAAGTCACCAGCTTTACTATTGTTTGGAAGGATGATACCATTTGTTAAATTTTGTTTAGCTGAGCGTCCTTACCTAGAGCAAAAAGTTTAGATAGACCAAAAGGGTTGTATATTAATTGAAGCCCCATGCATACACAATATATTATTAGCATTATTATTATTGTTATAGGGAGGAATGACCAGGTGATGGAGAACAGCCGTGTGGGCTAGCTTTCCCTGACACCACACCCTGAACCCATTGCTCCACCCCTCCCCTGTAGCTGAGCCACAAACCACACCCAGCCACATTAATAATAATAATAATAATAATAATAATAATAATAATGCTTACAAGACAAAATGAAAAGAGAACAATTAAGAAAAAACAGTGAGACAGAGTCAAAGTTAAATATCAGAGGAGCTTCTATCCCCAAGCCATCATTCAGTAATGGCAGAGCTGAATGAAATGAGCAAGTGAATAAGGAGATTTGCTCTTTCATTTGAACCTTCACACACAGCTGGTCTAGCTGTCCAGTACAAACTGAGAACATGCTGCGGAGATAAAACAAGTGTAGCTTGTTTCACATTTGTTTTTCCTATATTAAATGTAATTACTAAAGACATGGTTTATACAATTTAACATATAAATAAGCTTACGGCCATACCACCCTGAGCACGCCTGACCTCGTCTGATCTCGGAAGCTAAGCAGGGCTGGGCTTGGTTAGTACTTGGATGGGAGACTGCCTGGGAATACCTGGTGCTGTAAGCCTCTCCTCCTTGAATCGCTACCTTATTGTGGTGGAGGGGTTTGTGTGTCCCAGGGATCCCAGGGGCTATGTTGTCTGGGGGCTTTTGCCCCCTGGTAGGGTCTCCCATGGCAAACTGGCCCTGGGTGAGGGACCAGACAAAGAGCGATTCATAAGACCCTTATGAAAAGGACACAGAGGGAACAGTTTACCCTGCCCGGGATAGGGTTACCGGGGCCCCGCCCTGGAGCCAGGCCCGGGGAGGGTGCCCGAGAGCGAGCGTCTGGTGGCCGGGCCTTAGTCCATGGGGCCCGGCCGGACACAGCCCGAAGAGGAGACATGGGCCCATCCTCCCGCAGGAGGCGCCATAGGGGTGGGGTGCATTGTGTGCTGGGTGGCGGCCAGGAGCGGAGGCCCTGGCGGACTGACCCCCGCCTGCCAAGACTGGCAATAGGGACATGGAATGTCACCTCTCTGGTGGGGAAGGAGCCTGAGTTAGTGCGTGAGGTTGAGAGGTACCGGCTAGATATAGTCGGGCTCACCTCTACGCATGGCTTGGGCTCTGGAACCAGTCTCCTGGAGAGGGGCTGGACTCTGTCTCAGTCTGGAGTTGCCCCTGGTGAGAGGCGGCGGGCTGGGGTGGGTATTCTAATATCCCCTCGGCTTGCTGCCGGTACGTTGGGGTTTTTCCCGGTGGACGAGAGGGTTTGTTCCCTGTGCCTTAGGGTCGGGGAACGGGTCCTGACTGTCATCTGCGCTTATGCGCCGAGTGGCAGTTCAGAGTACCCAGCCTTCTTAGAGTCCATGGGGGGGGGGGGTGCTGGAGGGTGCTCCACCTGGAGACTCTGTTGTCCTGCTGGGTGACTTCAATGCTCACGTGGGTAACGACAGCGAGACCTGGAGGGGCGTGATTGGGAGGAACGGCCTCCCTGATCTGAACCCGAGCGGTGCTTTGTTATTGGACTTCTGTGCTAATCACAGTTTGGCCATAACGAACACCCTGTTCGAACATAAGAGTGTCCATAAGTGCACATGGCACCAGGACGCTCTAGGCCGTAGGTCGATGATCGATTTTGTAATCGTATCAGCAGACCTGCGACCATATGTTCTGGACACTCGGGTAAAGAGAGGGGCTGAGCTGTCAACTGATCACCACCTGGTGGTGAGTTGGATCAGGTGGCGGGGGAGGACGCTGGACAGACTTGGTGCACCTAAACGCGTAGTGAGGGTGTGCTGGGAACGTCTAGCAGAGGCCCCAGTCCGCGAGATCTTCAACGCACACCTCCGGCAGAGCTTCAACAGCATTCCGAGGGAGACTGGGGGACATTGAGTCCGAATGGACCATGTTCAGCGTCTCCATTGCCGAAGCTGCTGCATTGAGCTGTGGCCGCAAGGTGGTTGGTGCCTGCCGTGGTGGTAATCCCCGAACCAAATGGTGGACACCAGAGGTGAAGGGAGCCACCAGGCTGAAGAAGGAGTCCTATCGGGCTTGGTTAGCCTGTGGGACTCCGGAGGCAGCCGACAGGTATCGACAGGCCAAGCAGAATGCGGCTCGGGCAGTGGCTGAAGCAAAAACTCGGGTGTGGGAGGAGTTCAGAGAGGCCATGGAAAAAGACTTTCGGACTGCCTCGAAGAGATTCTGGCAAACCGTCAGACGTCTCAGGAGGGGAAAGCGGTGCTCTACCTGCACTGTGTATAGTGCTGGCAGAGCGCTGCTGACGTCGACTGAGAAAATTGTCAGGCGGTGGAAGGAATACTTCGAGGACCTCCTCAATCTGACACGTCTTCCGAGGAGGAAGCAGAGTCTGGGGATGAGGGGAATGACCCGCCAATTTCGAGGTCACTGAGGCAGTTAAACAACTCCTTGGTGGCAGAGCCCCTGGTGTTGATGAGGTCCGCCCCAAGTTCCTGAAGGCTCTGGACGTTGTAGGGCTGTCCTGGTTGACACGCCTCTGCAATGTTGCGTGGAGATCAGGGGCAGTACCTGTGGACTGGCAGACCGGGGTGGTGGTCCCCATCTTTAAGAAGGGGGACCGGAGGGTGTGTTCCAACTACAGGGGGATCACACTCCTCAGCCTTCCTGGGAAAGTCTATGCCAGGGTGCTGGAAAGGAGAGTTCGTCCGTTAGTCGAACCTCGGATACAGGAGGAACAATGCGGTTTTCGTCCTGGTCGCGGAACACTGGACCAGCTCTTTATCCTCTCCAGGATACTTGAGGGTGCATGGCAGTTTGCCCAACCAGTCTACATGTGTTTTGTGGACTTGGAGAAGGCATTCGACCGTGTCCCTCGGGGTGTCCTGTGGGAGGTGTTGCGGGAGTATGGGGTGTCTGGCCCATTGCTACCGACCATTCGATCCCTATACAACCGTTGCAAGAGCTTGGTTCGCATTGCCGGCAATAAGTCGGACTCGTTCCCGGTAGGTGATGGGCTCCGCCAGGGCTGCCCTTTGTCTCCGGTTCTGTTCATAATTTTTATGGACAGGATTTCTAGGCGCAGCCAAGTGGCGGAGGGCTTTCGGTTTGGTGGCCTCAGAATCTCATCTCTGATTTTTGCAGATGATGTGGTTCTGTTGGCTTCATCGGGTGGGGGCCTCCAGCTCGCACTGGAATGGTTCGCAGCCGAGTGTGAAGCAGCGGGAATGAGGATCAGCACCTCCAAATCTGAGGCCATGGTTCTCAGCCGGAAAAGGGTGGAGTGCCCACTCCGGGTCGGGGATGAGTTCCGTCGTGGTGAAGAGGGAGCTGAGTGTAAAAGCGAAGCTCTCAATTTACCGGTCGATCTACGTCCCTACCCTCACCTATGGCCACGAGCTGTGGGTAGTGACTGAAAGAACGAGATCGCGGATACAAGCGGCAGAAATGAGCTTCCTCCAAAGGGTGGCTGGCCTCTCCCTTAGAGATAGGGTGAGAAGTTCGGCCATCCGGGAGGGGCTCAGAGTAGAGCAGCTGCTGCTCCACATCGAAAGGAGCCAGCTGAGGTGGTTCGGGCATCTGACAAGGATGCCCCCTGGGCACCTCCTGGGTGAGGTGTTCCAGGCATGTCCCACCGGGAGGAGGCCCCGGGGCAGACCCAGGACACGCTGGAGAGATTATATCTCTCGGCTGGCCTGGGAACGCCTTGGTATTCCCCCGGATAAGGTGGAGGAGGTGGCTGGGGAGAGGGAGGTCTGGGCCTCTTTGCTTAGGCTGCTGCCCCCGCGACCCGGCCCCGGATAAAGCGGATGAAGATGGATGGATGGATGGAACATATAAATAAATACAGCAATTTACAGGATTCTTGTACAAGCCAGCACATGTGTTTAGATGACATCTAATCAGGTTATTAAGTGTCACCAGGCACTTCTTTCTGTGCTTCTCGTCCACAGGAAATGCATCATGAATGAACTGAAGTACATTATTGCCATTTTTATTATTTATATTACACTGGTTACATGTCAAATTTGCTCTGGACACGGTTTACTTTTATTTTTGTCTCACCAAAAGACAAGAATGTGATGATAAAAAAGCAATGTCCATAACTAAGCTCCTTAAAATTTATAGACCACTCCACCATTTCCTTCCCATCATATGAACTGTTATCAGATGATTATAGCGCATTAGGAGGTAGACCAAATTTTAAAAGGAGGCCAGGCTTGATAACAAATACTGAATCATCAATAGTGGGAGGTGAAGCTTACTTGTCACACTGTAGGCATGACTATGTTTACTGCGGCTGTTGAGCAGGGGAGAATGTGCTGGCGGGTGCACAGG
This sequence comes from Mchenga conophoros, assembly GCF_057382185.1. NCBI lineage: Eukaryota > Metazoa > Chordata > Actinopteri > Cichliformes > Cichlidae > Mchenga > Mchenga conophoros. The sequence goes on from NC_140542.1 coordinate 14,544,077, forward strand.
TGGAACAGCGGAGTCCAGGTAAGTGAGATCAGAAGCAGGTGAGCAAGTGTTTGGCAGTGGCTCAATTCTTCTGGAGGGTGAAATGTAACTCTCAGGAATACTGGAGACCAACAAGGAAACTTAGATTTGTCAATCTAAGAAATGCATTATCTGAAGTCACTAGGAACAGGTCACGTTACCACAATAGCAGAGACAATGATCTAGCAAAGAACTGTTGCCACAGCTGATTCTGAAATATGGTGGCTCGATGAGAGAACCCAGAAGTCTGACAGAAATCAGAAATCTTGGAGAGGGAGAAAAAAACAAACCCCAGCATGTCCAAATCCTAACAAACATAAGAATAACAAATGATATTAGGAAAGAAACAAAACTGGAACATAAATCATTCTCGAAAACGAAAAGGCAGTGTCTAGACAAAGTGGAAAGAATCCCAAGAGTAGTGAGTCTGTAAGGAAGATATAAAATGTGAGGTATTAGCTGTTCTCATTCTGCACTTTGTTGTAAGGAGTTGGATCATCTTGAAGAAAGGATTATACCCAATTTGCAGATGAAATATAATTTGTAGAGTGCAGGAGAATTAAACATATTCAAAGAGCTGTGGATGGAATAGTTTAAATCTCTTCTTCTCTGCTAGGATTGCCATGTTGAAATGTAAACCTTAGGGCAGGGCTCTAGACTAACTTTTTGCCATGGGCGTACCGGTACGCCTAACTTTAAAAAGTTTGGCGTACCGGCACAAAAGTTAGGCGCACACAAATTTTATAATAATTTATATAATATAATGTGTTTTTCTGGATACACTGTGCTTTTTCAGCATTCAAAGATTGATGACACCGTGTCAGAGCACTGGCTATGAATTTCAGAAGGATCAGGCCTTAACATAACAGAAAAGTTAGCAATAGTTCTTTTCCTATTACAGCTACATCCACTTCTGTCGTGCCTAGGCTGCTCACTAGGGCTGTGTATCATCACTGATTTCTATAATCCATTCGATTCCGGTTTTCAAAGTCCCGATTCGATTCAACTTAGCCTCAGACAGTCAGAAATATTATAATTCTGATCATTTATCAGTACTGACTTCATCAGAATTGTGAACATCACGGCAGATGCCTTTGTGCGAAAGTAACTGAGAATAAAACACAGAAAAACATGAAGGAGATTTTCCTGGTCTGGCTTTTTATAGCAGATAACCTTAAAAATATTCTACAATGTTCTGCATATAAAGTTCAAATTTCTTCAGTATTGAACAACAGAAAAAATAGGCTTTCTTGTCCGAGGTCATTCAAGTGAAAAAAAGAAAAGAAAAAGACAGCAGCCGACAGCGCTGTAAACAACGGTAGACTGGTGGGTAATAAGCGAATGAATAATACAGAAAACGGAGATTGGAGACGGGAAACTGTTCTTGAAGTACAGAGAGAGATAGAGAGAGAGCTAGCTGTGCATGGAGTGTGATTTTAATAGTCGTGGAAGCAAAACAGCAAAACAGTTGGTCGCACAGGTGCAACCAAATATTTTTTTTTAGTCGCACCACTGAAAAATTTGGTCGCACTCTACAGCCCTGCCTTAGGGGCACTTTGGACAGAGTCGGTACTTCCACATCTGGTTTTCTTTCTACATGGTCAGAAAAGGGAGTTGGTTGTTTTTTTAGGCGAGATCACTCACAATACTAATTCACTTCAAAGCCTAAATGGAGAATATTAACTTTTTGAATTAGTTTATTGTCATTATACAGTTTTAATCATTCTCACAGGTTAGTCTAGCCCCAAAATGAATAGCTCTTTGGAGGCTATTGTTAAAGCCACTGAAGTAAATGTCTTAGTGATTTACCAAGTGCTCAGATCATTTAGTGGAGTGCTGTTGTTAATGTGTGTAGCCAGTGACTGTACTTAATGGTTAGTGTTACTCTCTGAGTATGCAATTCTGGCATTTATATATTTTCACTTAAACTTAATTTTATTTTATTTTTAATGGGGACCAGTGTACCACTATAACTCTGTATCAAGATGGTACCTTATACATTGTTGCAGAAAGACTTGCAGTGTTAAGCCTTTATTATACACTGTTGCAGACACAGATATGGACACCAAAAGACGTGACCACTAAGTAGTCATTTCTATTATATCTCACACAAACAGAACATGTATTATGAAGGCATTATAGAATATGTGAAAACAGCCTTCAGACTTGATCACTTTCCTGAGTTTATGGGCTCAGTCACTCATTTTGGATCATAATGAGTAAAAAACGGAGTCTGATTGACCCTAGATTATCCAAGCCACATTGGCTAATGACTTGATTGACAAGCCAGTATGCATGTGGGTTTCACTATCAGACCCACTATCAGATCACACCTGACTTTAAAACACTAAGATGGTAATATCAAAGCCTCATAATGTTACTTCACAAAGCAGCTGTCGTAGCTACATCCATTGTCTAGATCAGAATCCACCCTTTAAAGTAAAACTTAAATAAACTAAAAGACGAACCGAGACTGAACTCTTACAAACAATGTGGCAGAGAGGCGAACACAGGAGGCACATGAAAAAGAAAAGCTCTTGGCAAAGCAACATAGGACAACAATAGAAATCATGGATCAATATTCAACAACCCAAAGGAAGAAGATTTAAGTTATAACATGTAGCGAGTTAATCTGACAGTAGAAAATACACACTGTGATGCTACATTAAACGTTTGATGTACAAATTTGGTTTAAATCAGGTGGGGAGTGCAAATAGCCAGCACATTGCAATATGAGTCATGAATTAGAGATTTAGAAACAATGCACTGTGTTACATTGTTACAGAAGCCCAGAACATAAGGCAGGGGCTCCTAAATGAATAAATAAAGGATTTGTAATCATTAGAGTGACAATTTGGCCGTCAAGGTTAAAACAGGACATGTAAAGCACACCAAAACCATTTTCTGTTTCTTTCAGCTGTCCATTGGCAGAGAGATTTGGCAGCTGAAATTTTAAACTTTGTTTTGTTACCCCCCCCCCCAAAAAAAGTTTTCCTCTAAAACTTCAGCTTAGGCTTGGTGTACAGTTTAAATTTGCTATATACTATTCATAAAATCTATATTAATACTACAGCAGTTAGCCTAAAGGGAGAAAAATCTACATGATCTGGTTCCTGATGTCTGTCTGCATAGCTTGATGTTTGGGCTATTCCTGCTTCTCTGTTCTGTCACTTCCACCTTTGCACAATCCTCTCATTCTCAATTTTCTTATAGCCAGTTATTACACTATTCAAACCGTTTTCTGTGGAACTCTCAGTTTTACATCTCTTCCTGGAGGTACAGAGCCTTACTCAAAGTCTCTGTGAGCCATCTGTTAAGTGTAATCATAACCACCAGTATTTAGACTCTGGAGCCCTGTCCTATTTCTTACCTTGATACACTTACACCATGCTGCTCAGTTGCTTCAGACTGTAAACAGCCAAAATACTTCTATTGCATAAACTCTTGTACAATCACTAATGTTCCTTACTTTCACAGAGTTCTCCAAATAATTCTTTTTTTTTTTTAATTTTCCAGAAAATTTGAGTAGCTAAATCTAAAATACATTCATATGTCTTAGTAATAGTAGTATCCCCGATTGTCAGATTGACATTATTCATTGACATTTTAGTAAATTCATTATTAAATTATTAACAGTCAAAATAATCTGATTGTGTTAATATTGACACAAGGAAGCTACTGTTGGTTTACTGATGCGGAAAACTGTGGGTTTGCCAAGTGTAAAAATTATGAATTATAGTAGCTAAATTGTTTTTCATGCAATGAACCGCTATTGCAAATGAAAATGCTAGTGAAAACTGTTGGGAAATATAGGTACTTTCTTTACACATTAAATCTATGCAAACTCATTACATGAAGGTTTTATGCCTTAATCTGCATCACAATGCAATGATAATAAAGGGCAGATATTGTGGTACATGTATCAAAGGTCCCTTTTTTGTAATATCAGTAGTACTGTCACAGCAGCAGCAATGTACATGCTTTTTGTTGAACCATGAAACACTGGACAGTTATAGCAGGGGGTAGTTGTAGCCAGATAGGAATAATCTCGAGATATTGTAAAGACAGTGTAAGGGGTATACAGGAAATATGTTTTAACTGACACTAAGTTAGTGTAATTTTCCTTCAGCTGTCGTCAGAAATGATGAAACCTTCGTCAGGCTAATCCAGACAGTTATTGTTTACTTGTATATGCTTTTTGAATTCTCATTGATCTTTTTTACCCTTATGTTTTGAGCCATAAGTGCCCATGAGAGCTTAAAGTGCATATTTATCAGTTAATTGTAGCAAACTTGGTTAGTAGGCTGTATCTATGAACTGTAAAACTGCAAAACACATAGTTCCACATCTGCTAATTAGTAACAGACTAAATAAAAGTTAGAAATTCACTCATAAAAATTGTAGGACAACCTTCTTGGATGGCCGATGCCAAATAGTAGGCCTTAATAATCACCACATACTTTCCTTAGAAATGCTCCAAAAGGCACAGACAGCCCAAACATAGTCAAGTGGTCAAGTTGAGTGACTTGAATTAGCAGAGGTGAAGCCTATCAGCTTCCCGCTGCAGCTTACTTTAGCCCTGGAGGGTGCCGCTTTACAAAAATCCCAATCCACAAATCTAAGAAAACACAGCAACAAAATTAAAATCTTTACCTCACCACCTTACTGTGTGTGTGTGTGTGTGTGTGTGTGTGTGTGTGTGTGTGTGTGTGTGTGTGTGTGTGTGTTTAACTAATCTCTGCAAATGTTCAACAAAATATTACGCTAAGGCTGTGGGTAACTTGTTAATCATGTGCACATCTCTTAGGATCTGTCTTTGTTTGTTTTGTTTTGTTTTATTATGTCAGCCCTGTATGAATGCATTATTATGATGAAGAAAAATCACATTGTTTGACAATGAAAAAAACTGTGACACAAACCTAGAAACCAGAGACTTTGTTTGCCTTGTTGCCATAGGGCCTATTATGCTGAAATGTGCAAAGGTGTGCATCAATAAGATGTTCATGCATGGTGAGCATAATGATGCTCTTTACATCAATCTGTCACACAGACCATTGATCCTACTAGAATTATGGAGTCTCTGATGGAAGTAATTACTGACAGCATGAAAAAACAAAGGTCTTTCTGCTATGGATACTTTCTGCTAATAGAACACAAATCGCAACTAATAATACTGAGTAAGAAGAACCAGCCATTCATCTGTTGTGTCATCCTGTAATGCTTTTATTGCTACATATGAAGGGTTCCATCCTGCCTATGGAGTGCAGTTACACACGCCAAGTTGAATAAAAGCACTGCATTCATTAGTACCAACCAGTCCTTAGTCTCTTTGTGGCAGTTCATTACTTGGAGGGTCATTAACGAATTTAGATTAACAACATGCTGTTTTCTTTCAAAATAGCATATGCTTAGTCTAAGTTAATGTGTTCATGGACAATAGTTGTGATGCAGAAGCCGGTGGGTGTGGTGGGGGTTATGGGGGTCCGATGTTTGCTTCATCACTGCTTTGGCAGCCAATCTTCCAGCACTAGCCAAGAGCTGTGTTTTATTATGAATGAGTGGCGGGGTGTCTTTTTGCATAGCTCTTTTAATTGACACAGGAGCAAGGAGCTTTGATGTATGAGACGTGGTGGTGGAGAGACTGAATCCTCATTACTGCTCTCTTTTAAACTCTGCCACCGTCTCCATGCCTCCCTCGCTTGGAGCAATGCAGACTGCAGGGAGAGCTCATCAGGCAAGTGAGGGGAACAGCAGAGACAGAGTGTGGGTAGAGAGGAGGGCTGAGGACGACACCAAATGAAATGCCTTTTCACTTTCCCATAGTGGGGAAATCCTGAATCCTGTAGTACCTGCAGAATCTCAATGTTCTAATGAAGGAACTTCTAAAACAAAGCTACAGGAGTAACAACAGGACATACAATATTTTACTGTATGGAATGGCACAAACGTGACACATAGGAACATTCATGTTACATACATTTTTTTTGTATGAGTATGCCTCATGATTCAATAGCTTACAGAGCCAACTTTAGCAGCAGTAACTTGAAGTCAAAGGAGTTTGCAAAGAAAAGCGTCTGGACTTCTTTAAGTTGCTTGAAGACGTTTCACCTCTTATCCGAGAAGTAACCTAGTTACTCCCACTAGGTTCTCATCCGAGAACCTAGTGGGAGTAACCCCCCACAGAGGGACAAAAGGACCCCCTGATGATCCTCTAATCGCCTGAGCCAAGGTGTGAAACTGGGTGTGGGTCCCAATCAGCCAGAGTTTCGGGTGTGTTCATTGTGAAACCTGGCCCCACCTTATCATGCGAATTCCTGAGGTCAGATGGCCCAGGATGTGAGTGGGCGTTAAGGCGTCTGGGAAGGGATCTCAAAACTGGATTATAGATGGCAGAGAGTTGGTGTCGTAAACCCCCGCCTCTGTTCAAAGATGGTCGCTCACAGTGGACATAGATGGCTTCTTTCACTCCTCTTTCAAACCATCTGTCCTCTCTGTCCAAAATGTGAACATTGGCATCCTCGAAAGAGTGTCCTTTATCCTTAAGATGCAGATGGACTGCTGAGTCTTGTCCTGTGGAGGTGGCTCTTCTGTGTTGTGCCATGCGCTTGTGAAGTGGCTGTTTGGTCTCTCCAATGTAGAGATCTGGGCATTCCTCGCTGCACTGTACAGCATACACCACATTGTTAAGTCTGTGTTTTGGCGTTTTGTCTTTCGGGTGAACCAGTTTTTGTCTGAGCGTGTTGCTGGGTCTGAAATACACTGGGATGTCGTGCTTGGAGAAAACTCTCCTGAGTTTTTCTGATACACCGGCTACATAGGGGATGACAATGTTGTTGCATCTGTCCTTCTTATCCTCCCTCGCTGGTGTCTGGTCTTCTTTTCTGTGCCTCTTTGCTGACTTTAAGAACGCCCATTTAGGATAGCCGCACGTTTTGAGTGCTTCCTTTACATGTGTGTGTTCCTTCTTTTTCCCTTCAGGCTTAGAGGGAACATGTGTAAAAGCCTTCGTTGTATTTGAAATATGTAGTGGTGAGGCAGAGGTCTAACAGTGTGCAAATCTGATCGGGTGTGAAGTTGGTCCTGTCCTCCAAGGAGCTGTCTTCTTGTAGTCGTTTTCTGACAGTCTCCAGAAAACGGAGGCCGTGGAGACTGTCAGAAAACAGCTCCTTGGAGGATTGGGTGTGACCAACTTCACACCTTGAAATGCACCGTGTAGAACGAAAGACCATCGTACCTATCATAAGTTTACCAGTCTCACAAATCGTCTTCATAAATACACATTAGTTAACCGTTTATTAATAGGACCTTTGAGCTCAACGGTAATTAATTAGCAGTGGAAATAATTTCTGGTACGCGTTACAGAAATGTAGCAGTGACAATAATACTGTATGCTGTAATGGTACTGGGCAATTAGTGATACAAAAAACCTGTTTTATCCTGTGAATAAAAGTATATGTTTTTGTCAATGTACCATAATAACAGAAGCGAAACGCAATATTGTGTCAGGACAATTCACTATTTATGCACAATAAACAAAGGAGCGACAATTTCTGTTCAGCGCCAGACTTGCTTGTAACCTATATCACCAATTATGTTATGAAAATGATGTGTTAACTACAACAGCAGACTGACCTTTGTGGAAATGCTTGGAGCAGACTAACCTGTGAGCTGGAGTGTTCTGGGACGTTATATTTGGTCTTTGAATGGCTGCAATCCAGGCCATCCGTCGCCTCTTTGTTACTTCGGAAACATGGCTCGAACAATTTCTCTTCAACGACGTAATCCGATAACAACCGATTTCTCTACCTGTCGGCTTCCCGTGGCTGTCATGTGACCGGCTATTGCAGTTAATAATACAACAGCTTCTTGACATTTTTGTGTTTCTTTTTATCGCTGTGTGACTGATTTCAATTAAAAGCCTAGTACCTCTTGCCACGAGTTCCCAGAATCCTTTGTGGTTCTACCCCTGAATGACATTTTCAATCTCTATATAATATGCATGTTAAATTTTATATTTGGGGTGAAATATCAAGTCTTTTCAAGTAAACCGGTTCAAGTCCAATTCAAGTCCCAGGTCATTGGTGTAAAAGTCCAAGTCAAGTCACAAGTCTTACAACATTTTTTCAAGTCAAGTCTAAAGTCATAAAATTAATGACTCGAGTCTGACTCGAGTCCAAGTCATGTGACTCGAGTCCACACCTCTGCGGACCAGTACCTCCTCTTTGACTCCCATCACCCTTTGGAACACAAACTTGGAGTAATTAGGACCCTACACCACCGGGCAGAACATGTTCCCTCTAAGCCTGAAGGGAAAAAGAAGGAACACACACATGTAAAGGAAGCACTCAAAACGTGCGGCTATCCTAAATGGGCGTTCTTAAAGTCAGCAAAGAGGCACAGAAAAGAAGACCAGACACCAGCGAGGGAGGATAAGAAGGACAGACGCAACAACATTGTCATCCCCTATGTAGCCGGTGTATCAGAAAAACTCAGGAGAGTTTTCTCCAAGCACGACATCCCAGTGTATTTCAGACCCAGCAACACGCTCAGACAAAAACTGGTTCACCCGAAAGACAAAACGCCAAAACACAGACTTAACAATGTGGTGTACAGTGCAGCGAGGAATGCCCAGATCTCTACATTGGAGAGACCAAACAGCCACTTCACAAGCGCATGGCACAACACAGAAGAGCCACCTCCACAGGACAAGACTCAGCAGTCCATCTGCATCTTAAGGATAAAGGACACTCTTTCGAGGATGCCAATGTTCACATTTTGGACAGAGAGGACAGATGGTTTGAAAGAGGAGTGAAAGAAGCCATCTATGTCCACTGTGAGCGACCATCTTTGAACAGAGGCGGGGGTTTACGACACCAACTCTCTGCCATCTATAATCCAGTTTTGAGATCCCTTCCCAGACGCCTTAACGCCCACTCACATCCTGGGCCATCTGACCTCAGGAATTCGCATGATAAGGTGGGGCCAGGTTTCACAATGAACACACCCGAAACTCTGGCTGATTGGGACCCACGCCCAGTTTCACACCTTGGCTCAGGCGATTAGAGGATCATCAGGGGGTCCTTTTGTCCCTCTGTGGGGGGTTTCTCCCACTAGGTTTATATCTGGGACTCTCCACCATTTGACCTTAGAACTGAAGAAGTTTCTCGGATGAGAGGTGAAACGTCTTCAAGCAACTTAAAGAAGTCCAGACGCTTTTCTTTGCAAGCTCCTTTGACTACGATGACCTGGATGACTGAGAACCTTCACAGACAGTAACTTGAAGTCATTTCTCTATGACTTTATGACCCCATCACATCATTTTTGGCGAATTTTGGCCCATTCTTCTTCAAAATGTTGCTTCATTGAGCATTTGTTTATACATAGTTGTATCTGGAGTTGACAGGTGCGCCGGTGTGTCCAAAGCAAATGACTCTTTTAAGATGATGTAACAGCAAGATGCAGCCTGTTTCACTGGGTCTCCATTTCTGTAAAGAAATTTAAATAATTGTACAAAAAACATCCGAGGTATTGGCTGCATTGTTATATAAATAGTTGTATGTAACTTTGTTGTGTTCAAAATTTGTGCATAAATTTAAAAAAATTAAAATATATATTTGCATTTCAAGTTTTGAAAATGATTTGTTAGACATGTTGGTTGGTTCGTCAGAGTAAAAGAAAAAAAAATCTAACCTTTTCATATTTTTATGGTTTTTGTGTGATTTCAGGTTAATTGTATTAACAAAGTATATCAAAATGTAAAAAACTAACTGTAAATTCTAGCCAAGTTTTAGCTGTCGGGTAGACAACCTCACACCCCATTATAGAATCATTTTCATACAGAGTTCACGGTTGATGACTTAAATGTGTCCAGGTCCTGTGGCTGCAAAACAAACCCAAAATTACATCTCCTCAACCAACATGTTTGCTAGTTTCTATGAGATGTTTGTGCAGATATGCTGTGTTTGGTTTTCACCAAATATGGCACTCTGCATAATGGTCAAACATGTCCACTTTGGTCTTGTCTTACCAACAAGCCGTACTTGATTAATCTTTTTCTAATTGTCCTCTCGTGAACTTAAATATTTAACATACTAACTGAGACCCGTAGAGTTTGAGCTGAAGCCACATTAGCAACTTTTATAAAGGTCATCACACTTGCTGTTGAGCAGTTACTCATGTGCGTTTAATTATCAGCACCTGGCTGCTGTTTTACACTCCTAACTCCTCTTGGAGCAATAACGGTGTGCTTAGTGTTTCCACGCACTGGTTCTGTACGTTGTGTTGTCTTCTGCTAAATAAATAATGACAGAGTGAAATGTGTCATGCTTTATTGTTCAGCTGAGATTGCATTTATCTCATTTTAAGACCTGGTAAGTATCACATTACTCTTTAAGATGCCCTGAAAAACAAAACCTTCACTGTAACACTCTAGGTTAGTCAAAGACTAATGTTCTCATGTTTAAAAAAATTGAATAATATGTGTAAAGTGAAATCATGAAGGCGTCCCAACTTAGATAAGCAGAAGAGAACGAATGGCTGGATGGGTTTAGGAATTATAGGCTTTTTATAAATGTTTATACTTATACATTTTCAGAGGCTCAAAATTATTGGAACACACACATGATTTGAAATATCATATTAAAAGATAAAATCGTTTTTAATAATTGGATAAAAATCCAAATTCAGTGACTGACTACATGAAACCTAGAACACATGGACATTACTAAATGCTGCATTTCCTCCTGTGAGATGTCTATCAAACCTTTATTTTCCCTTAAGTTGCTGCTTGTTTGTGGGTCTCTCTGCATTCAATTTTATATTTAATAACTACTTTTAATAAAAGCATGCTGGGCTAGGCTGAAGGAGGACTGACATTGCCATTGAAGAGTATGCTGTTATTTTGCTGTAGGGAATTTGCACCTTGTTGCAAACCTGTTTTTACATTCAGGATGGTGTCTCTTGATTTTACACTTTGAAAGTGAAACACCTGCCTCCTCAAGAACATTCTTGATTTACCTTTTGACCCTACTGGGAACATTTGCAGTGTTGTGGTGACCAGAGACTATGGATAGTGAATGACATTTGGCAGCTACAGGTGACACAAATTGGTGATAAAGTTTTCTCAACTTCCTGGCAAACAGCTTAAGCGATTACCAATGTCAGCATGGATTGAGATATTACTTGGTAGTAAATACGTTTTTGCCAAGGGCTACCAAGGCAACCAGGGCCCGGAAAGTCAACAAACAACCAGCTTTCAGTTTCAAACTAATGAAGATCAAGTGAATTACTTCCAGTTGTGAATGCAACTGTATGACTCGCAGGCTTTTTCTTTACTATGTAAATACATCTATCATCATGCACTTTTTTGATGCTGTTGGCATTTATTCTTTTTAAGAACACATCAGTTTTTGAGTTGACCAATCCAAATGTTTTCTCTTTCATGGATTTATGGTTCATGTTTTTCCTAATCTAATGATGGCTCCTCTCACTTGCACAGGCATCTCTTTTGAACTCGTATTTAAAATTACTAATGATGATGATGATGATGATGATGATGATGATGATGATAATAATAATAATAATAATAATAATAATAATAATACATTTTATTTGAGGGCGCCTTTCTAAAACCCAAGGTCACCTTACAAAGAGAAAACAACATCAATAAAACAGTAGATTAAAATAGATTCTAATAAATTAAAATACAGAAACCAGCAAAATACAACTACAAACAACAAATTTAAAAAAACAAACAAAAAAACCCCCACGATTTGACAGCAAGTTTTAAAGCGAGTAAGCCAGGTTAAACAAGTAGGTTTTGAGTTGTGACTTAAGTAAGGGAAGAGAATCCATTTCTTAAGGCTGAAGGAAGTGAGTTCCAGAGCCGAGGAGCAGAGCGACTGAAAGCTTACCATAGTGGTAAGGCAAGCAGAAGGAACAACAAGATGAGTGGCAGATGAAGATCTGAGAGAGCGGGAAACTGTGGTGATACGAAGCAGATCACAGAGATAAGGAGGGGCAAGGTTATGAATACACTTAAACATGAGAACTAAGATTTTATCTTAGTTTATCCTGGCTTTTATGGGCAACCAGTGAGGCTGTTGAAGAATTGGGGTAATATGGTCTCTTAAGAGAGTACGAGTTATGACCCGAGCTGCAGAATTCTGAAGAAGTTGAAGTTTATGGAGGGACTTATTAGGGAGACCAAATAACATACTTGCCAACCTTGAGACCTCAGAATTAGGGAGACATTCAAAAGGGCTGTTGGGGGGGAGTGGTATACATATACGTATATACACAATAAACTTGAATTTTGCAATGTTTACTTATCGGGTAAATAGGTTAAATGTCACCGTTATTATTGTCCGGCTGGAAACAGCAGAGGTGTCCAAATTCACAGGCTGTGTCCACCTGAGGACCCAGCCTTCGTGGTCTAAGTGGGCCGGGTCCTCCGAAGGCCGAGTAGGCCGGAAGTGAGCGACTGTGAAATTGGACGGTCTAGCCTTCAGAATTATGTCATGAGCTCTCTTGGTGGAGTGAAACTCTGCTGTCTGCTCCTTGCGATCTAAAGTATAACCTGACGCTGGCGTAAATTCTCAACCATCTTGGACTTCTGTTTAATCAGTTCTCTGTTTGACGTTTACTCAGCTGTGTGAAAACCCTGGAGCAACCCTCCTGAGGGATTAATAAAGTTTTATTTAATCTAATTTAATCTAATAACTTTAATCTCAGCCAAACTGATTTAGTCATGAACACATAAAACAATAACATGTTTAAGTTATTTAAGTGACTTATATATCATGTTTAACCTGAGTAGCGAAAGACCGCGGGGGTTTGAAAACGATGTGCCGGGAGTTTGCTGTTCTCCCCGGCTCAGATATTTGAAGTTTACACAGCTACATTCTCGCCTGAAAATTTGTTAAAAGTTTATTTTGTGACCCACAAAGAGTAATAAGAGTAATATTAAAACTAAGTAGCTGCACCAGTAGTAGCCATTGTTGGAAACTGGAATTGCCTGAGCCAATCTGGGATATGGTTTTTCAATTTTGTTGTCCGAGTGGAAAATCGGGAGAAATTCGGGAGAATGGTGGCTCCAGGAGATTTTCGGGAGGGGCACTGAAATTGTTCGTAGAGATTATGGTCGTTGAGGTATGAGTGAAGCTGGAAGGCAAAAACTTTCTCAAGGATTTTCGAAATAAAGGCGAGGTTTGATATAGGGTGGAGATTATCAAAGTTATTGGGATCTGAACCAGGCTTTTTGAGAATTGGAGCGACAGAAGCAGTTTTCAGGGGTGGAGGAATAATTCCAGTGTTAAGGGAAGCGTGGATAATACTATGAGAGGAGCCAATGAGGGAAGACAAGCTTTAACTAATACAGTGGGAAGAGGGTCGAGCTGACAAGTGGATGATTTTGATTTTTGAATAAGATTTAATACATCAGCTATGGAGGGAAGAGTAAAACTTGAAAATAACTGGGAGGAAGACAGTGAGGAAAACAAAGTCTACTTCACAGTTTGTTTTCGCTGCTCTTGCGGCGACCAGCAGGTTGTCTCTGTCTGTCAGTGTCAGTGTTTTAACTTATTTAATTTCATTCTTGAGTTATGTTTTTATTTTTTTGAGCATGAGGAAATCCTACAGCATCCGCTTGTGCTTTGTGGAACTTCTTTTAACGAAGATGGGGTTTTTATTTCGCATGTTTTTATTGGCAATCCTGACTGTTGTTTGGAGTCATTGCTACTGACAAACAGTTACATACTCACGGGAGTTTCTTCTGGATCTTCGGTGGAAAGGCCCGTCTCTGGACTCTTTTCACCCTCCAGTGTTTTCCAGCTCTGGATTATCTGGTAACCACAGGGGCACTCTTGTTTTTAACAGAGTCAAAGCAAGGAAGCGGGGTAAGAAGGGAGGCCTACGTCAGCAATTGAGGAAGAAAATACGATACACTTTACTCCTCACTGAGGAGTAAATTGGATGAACTGCATTTGAATGTCGCACATTTACGGGACTACAGAGATACATGTCTAATGGCATTCACAGGGATTCTGACCTTGATTCTTCTCTGGAATTAAAGGGTTTCGGGTTTCCCATACATCTGGATCGAGACCCCGGAGCCACCCAGAAATCTCAAGGAGGAGGGGTGTGTTTGTATATAAATCAGAAATGGTGTAAAAACGTTACTGTTCGTAAACAAGTGTGTCTGCCTGACATTGAGTTCCTCTCTGTGTCTTTGAGGCCGTTTTATCTGCCGAGGGAATTCCCACAGATTAACGTCACCGTCGTTTACATCCATTCTAAAGCGAATCCTAAGAATGCGACTGGCACCATCTCCAACGTCATCCACTCACTACAATCTCTCTCCTGAGGCCCCTAATATTGTTCTTGGGGACTTTAATCGCTGCGATGTGAAGAAAACACTGAGCAGTTTTTATCAGTATGTGAACTGTCCCACGCGCTTCAATAAGACTCTGGATCTATGTTACAGTTCCATAAAAGGTGCGACCAGAGTGGTCGGTGTTTACAGAATCATGTAGAGACATTAATGAACTCACTGACGTTGTCTGCAGCTATATCTCCTTTTGCAGAGACATGATTATCCCTTCAAAGGTTTTGCATTTTTCCCTAATAACAAACCATGGTCTTCAAAAGCCCTTATGAGGCTGATTCATGAAAGGAAAAAAGCTTTTATTGAAGGGAATATCTTGAAAGTAAGAGAAATTAGGAAGGAGATCAGATCAGAAATTAAAAAAGCCAAAATAAAATACAAGGGTAAGGTAGAGGCGGAGATGGGTAGCAATAACTTAAGGGTTGCCTGGGCAGGTATGAAACACATGACTGGTCACTGTTACAGTGACTGTAATAAGATAAGTCTCCCTGGTTTTAGTTCAGACTCTCAGTTAGCCAATGAGCTGAATAGATTTTATTTGAGATTCATTGATAATTATAATTTTAGGAATACACTTGATTTCTTAATAGAGAGCACCAGAGCCCCCCTCCCCCCGCTTTGTTCTTTGATGAAAGAAGGGTGGAAAATCTTTTTAAAATGAGTAAGACTAATAAAAGTCCAGGTCCTTAAGTATATGTGACCAGGTTCTTGGAACATGCACTGAGCAATTATGCAGTATTTTTTTATTACATCTTTCTTTTATCACTTCAGCAGCAGAAGGTTCCAGAGGTATGGGAAAAATCAATTATTTCTCCAGTTGCTAAGACCACAAAACCTACATCATTAAATGATTTTAGGCCTCCTAAAGTCCTTTGAAAAACTTGTCAGGAAGGAGATCCTGCAGCAAGTAGAAAATCTTATAGACCCACTACAATTTGCATACAGGCCTCGTAGAGGTGTTGATGATGCAGTGGTCACTCTGTTGAATTTCCTTTATTGCCATCTCGATGGTGCTAAAGCTCATACTCGGCTTTTAATTATCGATTTTTCTTCAGCTTTTAATACTATCCAGCCACATCTTTTAGTTGATAAACTTCTTAACCAGTTTAAACTTGATTTAAACTGGTTGGTTGGATTTTAGACTTTTTAACTGACAGATCTCAGTGTGTGAACCGCTGTTTTTCCAAACAACTGAACTCTTCTACTGGCTCACCACAAGGTTGTTGTCTCTCTCCTCTACTGTATATTTTGTACACTAAAGACTGTCGCAGTACACAGGCCAACAGGCATTTCATTAAATATGCAGATGACACAGTCATTGTAAGCCTCCTTCATGGTGAAGAGGATTCCCATGGGCCTGTTGTGGATGAGTTTGTTTCGTGGTGTGATCAGTCCTTCTTAATGATCAACACCTTGAAAACCAAGGACATGGTTATTGACTTCAGGAAGACATCCCCACATCCTGCGCTAACAGTGGTAAATGGTGCAGCGATTGAACTGGTGGACAGTTATAAGTATTTGTGGGCTGTTCTTGATACGGCTCTGTCCTTTTAGTCACATCTTGCTTCTACAGTGAAAAAGGTTCAACAAAGACTGTACATTTTAAGGAGTTGAGAGGTTTTAATGTTTCATCTGAAATGATGACTCGTTTTTTATAAAGGTTTTATTGAATCTGTTTTAACCTTCTGTATCATTGCCTGGTATGGTAATATGTCCTTGAATAATAAGACCAGATTTAGCAACCTGGTTAAAGTGTCTGGTCAGATTTCAGGTCCAGCTTGTGAAATTTTCTAACAGGCAGGTGCTGAGGAAGGCAACCTCTGTCTTGTTGTGTTCAGATCATCCTCTCTTTAATGATTTTCAACTGCTTCCTTCAGGTCGTCGTTGTAAAGTGCCTGCAGTGAAGACATAGATTGTCTTTTCTACCTACTGCTATTATCATGGTTAATAACACTAAACCATAAGTGTTGTTGCCATTGCACATTGCACTTTCTTTAATGATAAAATTTAGGTTGTTTTCTCAGGGCTTATATTGTTTTTTGTGTGTATGTGATGTGTTTGTTTGTTTTTTATATTTCTGTATGGACATACTGCAAATCAATTTCCCGTTAGGGACAATAAAGTTACTATTGACCACTGACATTGACCATTGACAGTTAGATGCTCCTACCGAGTTAAGTTGGCGGATATCAGCGATTTTATCAGTGAAAAAAGATATAAGAGAGTTGCAAAAGTCAGCAGAGTTCATATGAGAGGAGAATGAGTCCGGAGGTTTTGTAATTTTACTAAACAATGAAAAGAGACCTGGAGTTACCTTCACTAGAACTGATTAAACCAGAATAGTATGCAGATTTGGCTGAAGCAATGCAATCCTTATGCAACAAGATATGATTGTTATACATTTCTTGTATCGTAAGTCCGGTTTTCTTGAACAGACGTTCCAGTTGGCGTCCTTTAGCTTTGAGATGGCGCAGGTTAAGAGTAAACCATGGTGCTGAACGGGAAAATGAGACAGTTCGGTGTTTAAGTGGAGCAAATGTGTTAAGAAGATTATGGAGGTTGACATTATAGTGAGAAACAAGTTCATCTGGGGATCAGGAGCTGTGAATAAATGGAAGGTCATAAATGGCAGATGAAAGATCAGCAGGGTTAATATTACTAATTAAAGTGAAATAAAAATTCAACAATCTGATCAACTTTATATGTTATATCTACTTATGTCTGCTCATAGATCAGGTCTTCCCTGCCCATGAAACTGCTTATTAGTCAATGGTCTAATAATTTTTGAGCACTTGAACACAGCTCGAAAATCTGTCATTTCTAATCTGTAACCTGTAATTCTTAAGCTTTTAATGCAAAGTTTTGGAATTAATGCTAAAAATCTGCACTTCAGTCA
The DNA here is from genome assembly GCF_057382185.1 of Mchenga conophoros. Lineage (NCBI taxonomy): Eukaryota > Metazoa > Chordata > Actinopteri > Cichliformes > Cichlidae > Mchenga > Mchenga conophoros. Next base: position 14,561,374 of record NC_140542.1, read on the forward strand.
CATTGCAATTGTTTGACTTGAAGCATTTGATGGTGTGCAGAGGCAGAACTACAAGAACTGTGTCTTTGTCCAGCAAGTATATTTTTGTTTTGATGATGGTCTGACCATATGTAATATTTCTGTTTACTCACCTGTGCTGTGAAAGTATTAGTGCTGCTAACTGAGACTCTATAATGTTTGGTAATTACTGTCTTTCCTTGTTAGGCTGTCCAACAGTTTGGGACAACCTTCAGTGCTGGTATCATGCTGAGGTGGGACAGGTGGTCAATATCTCGTGCGCCTCTGGCATCTGGCAGCTGTTGCCTAATAACCAAGGTAAGTCCATTTCACCTCAAATTGAATGATTACTTTTCTTTGGTTTAATTGGCTAATTTAAATAATTGCTACTGTACCAAAATTTGACATTTTGAGGATGCTTGGCTGTGTTTTTTTAATGCTCTAAAAACAATGTTCTTATGTTAGGGATCCTAACTTATATAAACTGCAAGGAACTGCAGCAGAACCATCAGCGTTGGTTGAGGCAGGGCAACAAAGTGATTAATAATGCTGCCAACAGTCATGGCGATCTTTTTATCCTCCTGCTTCTGTCTGTATAGTGTTTTCCTCCTTGATGTTATCTGTGTGTGTGTGTGTGTGTGTGTGTGTGTGTGTGTGTGTGTGTGTGTGTGTGTGTGTGTGTGAGCCAACTCAACAAAAGAATGTTGTTGTTTTTTTTAGATGCCACTAAAAGGAAGATTTGAACCTAAAAACCATTTGCATTTGTCCATTTTCACTTCAGAGCTCAGCAACTGACTGTGGTATATTTAGAGATCTTTGAGCACCAATGTTTTGTTTTCACTGAGTGGTTTACAAAAACTACATTTTTCTAGACTGCACACTGTAGAGACTAGTGCTGTCCTGACTGTTTACACGACCCTCACCTTTTCCAGAACTCTGACTCATCCAGCTGGCTGGTTTAAAGAAAACATAATAGACTCTCTCCAGTCTCTCATAACAACAAATCACTGACAGATAGATACAGACACAACTAAGAATAAAAAAAAAAACCATGCATTTCTGGATATCTGAAAGATAAACAATGACAAAGAAGATATCAGTATTTAGACATGAGATGTAAAAATAAGCCACTGAAACAAAATGTAATGTCTTTACTAAATGTCTTTTACAACCCTTGCCTAGACCTAGACACAACATAGGTGTGACTCCCCACTCCTGCTACTCCCAAGAAAATGGGACTGGACTCTCACACACATCACATCACCACACGCACTCTGGTTTTTCTTCATGCACACTTCCTATAATTAATATCTCTTTCTGCTATTTGCACATTTTTTACTGTAAATTTCTAAGTTAAATCTGTAAATTTTGTATAACCTATAAATTGCAAATACTGTAAAACCACTGTCATTTAATGGTCGGGCATTGCATTACACAGCTACAAGCATTTCACCTCATGTCATACTGTGTATGGTTGTGTGTGTGACAAATAAAATTTGAGTTTGAATTTGAAGCAACACACACTCAAAGCTGGTAAACAGCTGGCTCTTTACTGGGTACAGAGGAGAAAAGGGGAGTGGTGAGGTGAGTTGGAGGTTAAGAGGCCATCCGATAATCCCTGGAACTTCTCCAGTCTCCACCTGTCTCAACAGCTACCGCACACCACACACACACCTAGGAGGGAAACCTGCACACACCCACACACACTCTTATGGCAGGAACCATGGAAACAGACATGGGACATGATCATGGATCGTAACAATGTATAAACTTGCAGTTTACTTTGAAAACAGTGTAAATTAGATAAGCAACTTTTCTAATGCACTCCCAGAAGCTTCTCCACATTGCTGTAAAATTCTTACAGAAGTGCAAAAGGAAGAAATCTTACAAGCAAGAGCAACTAAATTTGAATCACATTTTTTGTTATTTTACCTGTTTTCTTTTTTTCTTTTTTAGCAGAAGAATCTACTGTCTTCTGTGGAACCAGTTCCCAGTTTAGATTTAGGGGACAGAAATTTACAGGATTAGGTTTAAAATATGGTGACCCTGAACCCCCCGTAGTTACACTGCAACTGACCTAAACAACTGGGGATTTCCATGATGTACTGAGTGTGTCTTCTTCCCTCTCTGTGTTTATACACCACTTGGAATTTAATCATTATTAATAATCCTCTGGCTCTCTCCAATGTGTGTTGTCTCACTTCCTTCACCCACCAAGTGGTCACGGCAGATTCCTCCCTCCCTGAGACTGGTTCTGCTGAAGGTTTCTTCCTATTAAAAGGAGATTTTTCCTTTTCACTGTTACCAAGTGCTTGCTCACACGGGGTCGTCTGATTGCTGGAGCTTTCGCTCTGTTGTTGTAGGGTGTCCATACTATAAGAGTTGAGTTGTGCCTATATTGAATGTAATTAAAGGTATGAAACTTTCATATGAACTGATCAAATAGCTCTAAGATCACTGGCTGACTGAGTGCCTGCCCTTTTGTTGTGTCAGCTGTTTTGCTAAATTGTTGCTAAACAGAATAAGTAGTTGCAGCAGAGAACATGCACAGTAAGTGAGAGGCTGTGTGTAGAAAAGATTTACTTGACTAATTTCCAGTCTTGAATAAAACACTGCTTAAATGAAAAAAAGAAAAAGGAAAAAATGCAGAGTGAAAGTGTATACTTTGCGTGGAGGGATCAGGAGGCGGAGGTAGCTGCTGATGACCAAATAACTCAGTGTTAGTGGGTTCTCGGACCCCACTGGATTTCCTCCTCCACAGACAGTACCGATAAGTCCAGCTCTGTAACTGTGCAGGTGATCCAGGCTTTTCAGTGGGAGAATATAATGAATTGGAAAATCAAAGAGTTCACTGTATAAGCCTTCCTTCAGGAATGAGTTGGCGCTGCTCGATAGGAATAGCATTGTGAGCTCTAATGCCCTCCCTGGAGCCTTGGCCTTCAACCTCCATTCACATCCTGCCATTTGCCGCAGCTGCAGGCCTGCAGGCTCTACATGCCACTTTATACTGAGGCTAATACAGCTGGATAACGCTAAATCCACCCACGACTCAAACCCACACTCTCCTCGCTTAAGCGTCGGACAGGCATTTTCAAATAGTGAAACAGATTTTTTTTTTTTAAGTGTAAACTTTGTATCCTCCTCTCACAAACACAAACTTGCACCATATACCTGGTGACCTTGTGTGCATCATTTATTCCATAAGGGTCACTGTGGCTGAGCTCCACTATTCTAACTCCAGGCAATGGTGGGAGAACATTGCTTTGAATTCAGCTAATTCAAATCCAGCATTTGCACCCTTCACCTGCATCATCTCCATTAATACTTAGTTATCTAATAAAAACGTTTCTAATATTATGTTTTTGTTGTAACCTTGGATTCACAGGCAGCAAGTGACAGTTTATAGAAATCAACTAAAATGTTGCTCGCTGTGCAGACTTATGGAATGGGCTATTTTTATGCCCTAAAATGACAAAATCATTAAAATACAGCTTACAAGTACAATTTTATGTTTAAAGCTTGTGTAAAGTGTAAACAAAGCAGCCAAAGTAGCCTAGGCCCATTGCAATGTATTGAAGGGAGGATTTAGGGTCACTTTAGGGCCACTTCCAACCCTAACTATATGCTTATCAAAAGCATATAGTTAGGGTTGGAAGCAATGTGCCCTCTAAGCTGCGCGCGTGCGCAATTGCGCACTGCTGGAATGGTCTCTGCACACAGAAAATCTGTGTTGTGCACAAAGAAATCTAACCTGAACTGAAATTAAAATAAATACGTTAACAATTCTGTTTTGCAGTGTTATTCAGTGAGTGACTGGCTGCTCCTGTATGGGATTAGAACGATGCCACCTTATCCCATAGTCCAGCCAATGATGCGATTCACATTCTTATATACGCACCTAATCAATGACGTTGACAGGTTATGACAGCGTCCTTGTGTGCCGGTACCACTGTAATTTGATTATTTTAATAAACCATGTAACTTGGATGGATTCGATGCTGGCGTGACCACAGTGCACACGTCTGCTGTTGCTCACAGTGGTTCAAGGGACCGCTCAGGGAGTTTGTGTGTTCGCTCAGACACATGAAAAATTAGAGGGAACATTGGCTGGAAGTGGAAGTAATCTTGAAAGTAGTCTCACTAATCCAAACTGGGAGCTGGTTCCACAGAAGAGGTGAAAGCTGATGGCTCTGCTCCCATTCTACTTTAAATATCCTAGGAACCACAAGTAAGCCTGCAGTCTGAGGACGAAGTGCTCTATTGGAGTGATATCAGGCCATTTCCTATGGCCTGATCTAAGCGCTGTATTAAATTATTACAATCAACAGTATCAAACACAACACTGAGATGACAATCACAGAGATGACTCCACTGTTGGGGCCATAAGATCATTTGTAACCTTCACTAATGCTTTTTTTTGTGCTGTGATGAGCTCTGAAACCTGAGTAAAACTCTTCAAATCAACCATTTTTCTGTAATCGATCAGTTAGCTGCTTTATAACTTCTCTTTAAAGAATTTTTGCGATAAAAGGTAGGTTTGAGATTGTCCAATAATTAGCTAAGACAGATGGATGGAGTGATACCTTTTTAAGGAATGGTTTTATCATTGCCTTTAGTACTTATACCATTATTAGCTTAAATGTCTTTGGCAAGTAACCCAATAATAGAGACAGGAATGCTTGGCTCAGCAGAGTTTTGACTTTGTGTCAGCCTGGCTACAGTGAAGAAGTAGCCATCGATCATATTTAATCTCTGTATAGTTAATATTTCTTTTTACATGCACTTTGTAGACCCTTTTTTAAAATCCATGGACAGTCAGTATATATATGTTTTTTTTTTACTATACTGCTTTATTGGCAATTTATATTAAACAATAAGGCAAATAATCTACCATATTTTCTGGACTACAAAGCGCACCTGAATATTAGCCGCACAAGCTAAAATCAAGAGAAAATCCTGTTTTGTACATACATTAGCCGCACCTGACTAAAAGCCGCAGGTGTTTCAATGTTGACTTATCATATGTAAGAGAATATGCAAAAGGAATATGCAAGGGAATTGTCAGGAAAGAGATGGCTGTTTGGAGACACATCCCTTTTATTAATATTTTGAAAAACAAGTTATGGGTACATATTTGCATAACTTTTTAGGTATACGTACAAGTACCGGTAATTACAAGTACGAAACATGTACTGTGCTTCATAAACGAGTAACAAATGTAGTATATAACAATAACCTACAGCACACCAGAAGAATAGATTCGGACTACCTTTTAGGCTCAGGTGCAGTGACACGGCTTTAACAAGAAGAAAAGTCAGTCATTCACCATTATCTTTCTCTTCTTCGTGCGCACTAAAACCACTAAAGTCCTCTTCTCCAGTGTCGGAAACGAACAGGCTCAGGATGGCTTCGTCATCCACTCTTAGCTCCTTTCCTTTGTTGTCACTTTCAAAACCAAACAAATCCTCGTTGTCAGTGTCAGAGTCGAACACCCTCTGAAGGGCCGTGGCGGTGTCCTCCTCTCCATCATTCAACAGTCCAGCCCTTCAAAATCCGTTGGTGATCATGGATGTTTTCACACTTTTCCACGCTGTCAGAATTCACTGGTGGAGTTGGGCATAAGTTGCTTTTCGCAAGTTTATCGCCGTTCGTCATCCACGCCTCCCGCTGAACACGTAGCACTACTTTGAAGTTTGTTTTTCGCGCTACTTCGTACGGCACTACGTTGCCTGGCGGACGGACATGTGACCAACATACCACTCTTGAACCCCGATACTGTGTATCTGATCACATTCCCTTCCGCCAGGCAACGTAGTGCCGTACAACAGCGGAACAAACAAAACAAATCCTCTTATGATATCACAAAAATCATGGACAATCCTTAGAAAAGCCGCACCTGACTAAAAGCCGCAGGGTTCAAAGCTTGTGCAAAAAGTAGCGGCTTATAGCCCGACAATTACGGTAATCAATCTGTCATATACATAATTAATATCCTGGTTCTCATATTTAACCTCAGTTCTGTTAAAAAGCAGTTAAAGGAAATTACTGAGGACTCATCTGTATTCTTCATTTTCTTTTCATTTACTTATGCTTTTAGTTCCTATCATAAACTGCAAAAACTGGACAATGGTCACTGATATTATTTATTAATAATCAACCTATGTACTTTATTTTCAGTATCATTTGAAAATATATTGTCTATAAGAATGCCATAATATGATGTGATTCTAGAACTTCTAATGATTTCAGGTTACAGGCTCTTATATATTATAGGCTCTGTCATTTTATGTTTATTTGGGTTTAACATTTTAATTTTTAAAATTTACACAAATTAAATTTTTTGGCATTTTCCTGTGAACTTTTCCTGCATCCAGTCTTTACAGTCTTTGTAGATTTCAACTGTTATGCATTCCAGCACATTATTAGTCAGTGTCATCACCAGAGGTTACTGTAATCCAATTACTTTTTTCAAGTAATGAGTAAAGGATTACTATTGCAAAAAAGGTAATTAGATTACTGTTACTTTCCCGTAAGCATGCTGCGTTACTGTGTTACTAAAACCGTGATTAATTGCGAGAGTGTCTCATGACAATGAGGTAAGCGAGTGTGACATTCGTGGCAACAGCTGTGTGCAGATCAACAATGGATAATATATTGAGTGCGGAAGAGCATATGATCATGCAGCGTTTAAAGCGTGGAAGTACTGACCTTACTTTGAGTTTGATTCCGTAAAAAGTGACAACATTAGCGTCCGCTGCTCACTGCGTGGGAAGAAAACTTCTTTTTACAGCGAAAAAAAACCCTTAACTTCTGAGCAAGCACCAAGTACGCTACCAGGGAATGGGAAACTCACAGACAAACCCGCAGATTCTTCCACTGACCACTGCGGCACACCTGCACCAGGGTAAACCTCCGCCTACCCAACTCCTGCTTTACAGGTGAAAATAGAACAACAGGACCGCTAGTCTTTGATTTTCTTTATTTTCTGCTGTGTTTTACTTGCATTTATTTGAAAGACTGAGTGTAAACACCAAAAACCTATTTTATTTTATGTGCAGAAAATAGGTTTAAATGTTAAACAAATTTCTTCCAGTCAGTGAATGTTGCATATAATTGAATTTTTGCTTGATGCATAAAGTTAAAAGATTAAAACTAATAAAACAAGTTTTAAAACGAGACTTTTCCATTTGATTACATTTTGTATGATGGATTATGCAGAAAAAGTAGAATTGGGCTGAAAGATCTATCGCTTTATTACCTATTCAGGTTGTAAATCGTGTTTTTTAAAAATAACTAAGTAACTAAACTTATTTGCTTTGAAAATAAGTAATCAGTAAAGTAATGGGATTACTTTTTTGGGGAAGTAATAAGTAATTAGTTATCAATTACTTTTTTCAAGTAACTTGACCAACACTGGTCATCACATTATCCAGTCCCTTAAACTTTAAATATTTGTCCACACAAGGCCACTCCTCAGCCACCAAAGAAGCAGCATCACACTTTGATCCAGTAGCAGTCCTTGTGAAAGAAGTCACATACTGTTTAAATTCTATTCATGTGTACACATGGTTACAAAGAAAAAACAAAACATAAATACCTGACTCTATCCACAGAATCCCAAAAGACTGAAGGCGCTACACAAAAGGCTGATTCTTCTCCAAAATGACTGCAAGCATAATAGGCAGTTTCTCACATGGATCAACGTGTGACATAGAATGTTATGTATGAATCCTGAATAGCTGACTTTGATTGTCAGTAGAGAAACATTGAACTGGAATTGCATGATTTAGAACTGACTTACTGTGGCAAGTGACCAGGGAATCAGCTTCAAATACATATATATCTAATTCAGCAGCCTGATGTTCACAGCTCTAGAAATGTAAGTGACATATCATAACCCATAATATTTGTGGTATGGTGTTCTGCTGGGTAGAATTATATTGTGTAAACTGGTGAATCAATAAAAGCTTGGTAAATGGCAAGACAGCAGTGCAATGGTTAGCACTCTCACCTCACCTTACAGCAAGAAGATCCTGAGTTTGAATCTTCTGACTAGTTAGGTAGATGCTTTCTATATGGAATTTGTAATTCCGCTTTAGCTGTGAAACACACAGCTGTTTAAATGTATTGACATTTTAAATTTCAGTTAAGGTAAAGTTGCAAAACTAGTTGCATATGCTGTCAGTTATAAATTTTAGAAAGAAAATATGAAGTGGTACAACAACTGAAATGGAAGACAAAAAAATTTCAAATGGTGAACGTGTAATTTTTAGTAGCAGCAGTAGTTATGTACTGTATCTGTGGTAATATTATCAGCGTTTACACGTGGTTGTCATGTGCCTGCTGTATTTTCACACTATTAACAGGAAGATGGAGTAATCCACTGAATCTTAAGAGCTGTGGTGCAGTATCTCTTCTGATAAACTCTCAGAATATTTGTGCTCATGTGCATTCCTGTGTTTATAAGGAGGTGCTGGTGTATAAGAGTGATGGATGAATGTTTTCTTATTGTGCATCTGTGTCCCAGTTTTTAAAATGCACGTGCCGATGCACACAGCAAAGGATATAACCCTAATCCCGGTCCATTTACACTTTTTTCCATTTGCTTTTTGGTTGGCAAATGGAAGAAAGGGGGTTGGTTGCTGGTAATTTGCACAGCAGCACTGTGCAAAAGTCTTGAGTCAAAGAACACCCCCATCCAGCTATATTGGAATTTTTTTTCCAGTTTATCAATCTAAAGTGAATTCACTGTTTGAGTTTTGCTCTTCAACTCCCAAGAATAACACCTGGCACAATAACCTTTTTGCCTTTTTGTTCACATGGACTTTTTGTGTACATGGACAATTGTTTAAATAAATAAACAAATAAAAATAAATTTTAAATGAATTTCCTAATGCATATTTTATTGCACAATTCATTATTGAAGCACAACATTCTTCATTTGCATGCATGTGGCACTTCTGGTCCTCCATACTGGACACAGGAATGCAGACTTGAAACAGAGAACACAGAAGGGCACGGAAAAAAAACCTTGGGGAATAAGTGATAAGTTGAACTTCAAAAAGAAAACATAATCTGGATATAACATCACAGAAAACTAAAAAAATAGAAACTATAGCTAGAATATGTAAATAAAGAACAGACTATGCAGAAAATATAACAATGAGCAAAACTAAAATACTAAACTCAGTCATTTTTTCATTTGTTACGCCACTTAGGACTGACATGTGAATGACTGAAAAAATAAGAAAAGACCCTACTTAAAAGGGCTGAATGAGACTTCTGTCTGTACATAACAAGCAAATTTGAAACACCACAGTTTGGTGGTATTTCCCTTGGCAGAAACCGCTGAGTTTCATGTATTTTTGTTGTTGTTGTTTTAGGTTATATCTATAGGAACTGCACTGAGAAAGGATGGTCGGACTTCTACCCATCCTATGAAGAGGCCTGTAAGATTCCAGAGGATGAAGAAATCGAACCAGAGGTAAACATTGCTCATTCTCACTTAGAGATCCAAGACTATTTGCTGGATTTTTTTTTCTACTGATATTAAAAGAATTCATTGTGATAAAAATATTAAAGTTTTTTTTAATGATCTCAGCACCCTGCACATTTTTCAGCTACAGCCTTGCAGAAGACCATCTGGGTCGGTATATATTGTGATTTATTTACTATGTTTTGTTTGTTTTCATTTTATTTTAGTTTGCTATGTTGATTCCAGAGGTGGCAAAAGTGCAGATATTCTTTACTTGTGTACAGATACTATAAAAATACTATGGTAAACGTTTAAGTACCGAATCAACTTTTTTTACTCAAGTGAGAATGAAGTGGTGCAAGCTCTGAAATGTACTCAGAGAAATAAAGTTAAAAGTAGCTCCTTGAAAAATAATTCTACCAGATATTTTTGTACAAAGGGTAACTGAACTAAATGCTAATTCTAAAGAATGTGGTCAGATTGAATCTGTTATATAAGACACAAGCAGTAAAAAAGAATAAAAAAAGAAATATTTTCTGTTGCCTACATTGTAAAGGGTGACTTTGCTTCCACATATAAACAGAAAAATACAGTAAGGAGTTCAAGTGGGATTCAGCAGCTGGGTGAACCCTAAGACTACTTGTAGTAGCTCAGTGTGGGGACACGAATCACAACTCACAATATTTTCTAATGTGAGCTTCAGTAAATTGTCTTTGTGTACATGTTGTGATCAGGTGACCTGCTGTGCTTTTTGGATTTACAAAGCCTAATTTAACAAGATATCAGCAGATGTTTCTAGCTAACCTGTTTACCCTGCACAAAACTACTGATAATTTTCATTTAGCATTTGAGTAACACAAATTTAATATACTTAGTTTGTTTTGCTGGACATTTCACAATATGAAACAATCCAAACACATATGTATATCTAATATGTAATTAAAAATGATGGCACTACATGTCAAATCTGCAGTTTATCAAGTATAATTGAGCGGTCCTTATCTATAAAAAAAATAAATAAGGGAGTCTCCAGAATTTTTTCATAGGGGTCGCCATCTTGGGGCAGCTAAAAAAATATTGAGGTGGCATAACCAAAAACATAATTTCCATTTTTATTATGCTATTGTCAAATATAGTTTACTTGAAAAGTTTGGCAAAAAGGAGAAAGATAAAATAATAATTTGTCTAGTTAATTTCCTGCTATTAAAGGTGATACCACTGAAAATATGTACATATGAAAACCAGGTACTTGATTTTGAAATCCATAATACGTTTTAACTGACTGATCAATTGACTAGAAGTCCCAACCAACACTTTAATATTTCTCAGCAGAGCTGAGCAGAAGCAGCCTGAAGCGTCACGGTCAGCGGGAGCTGACTGTGTGCGGAGTAAGTAAACATCATTACAAAATAAAGCAAGGTGAATAGGGGCAAGTAAACTAAACTAAACTGTGAAGGACTGACTATAACAAACATGACATGAAAATAATTCTGAACATTATAAAGCAAAATAATTATACATGCAAGGAACTATGACGAGAAAACATGAACTGAGGAGAATCATGAAAATGCGTTAACCTGATGTGAGCTGGAGAGAAGGAAAACAGACGACCTGACACTGAACAAAGGAAGACAGGACTTAAATACACACAGGAGGTGATTGTGGAAGTGGAAACACATGGGGAAACAGCTGACTCAAATGAACATAATGACACCACAGGGGAAGAGTAAAACTAAACACATGGAACAAAGAAACATAAGACTTTTAAAATAAATCAGGAAACATTGAAGGATGTAAACATGACAACACAAGCTTGACAATATGGAACACACAGACATAAAACACATGACACAAAAACCAAGGACACAGATGATAGTAATTGCTGAACTGAAACTCAACTAGACCCTAAATAAGAATAACACAAGAACTTATAATCACAAACTTAACATAAGAACTCAAAAATACAGAGCGAACTGAAAATGTTGGGTCACAGACCCAGCCCCTGACATAAAGCTTCACTCTCCCAGAATGAAGTTAACTTGTTCAGGAAAGACAAATCAGTCCAAATCAAATTAGATCATGTAAGAGTGTGAAGTGTTTCCGGTCTCTATTTTGGGGGCTGGCCAGTGCAAACAATCCGGGTGATAACTGTGTGGAATCCTGTGAAACATGCTTTTTACGTTTTCTTCACAGGACTGCAAGAACAAGCATGTTTTGAATGTGATTCCTAATTAATCAAGTAGCCATGGATAACTGGAGAGGTGAAATATATTAATGCAGTTGCTGGTATTCTGGTCATCAGTGTTAATAATGAAACTGCTCCACCTATTTCTAAACAGATTTCTCCAGGGTTGGATTACAGTAAATTTGGTTCAGGTCGCATCAAATATAGTAGCTGCATTATTCAATGAACAACTCATAAAGACAAACATAATAAAACAGCAGATGGGTCATTATCTCGTCACATTATTGAACACTTGAAGGTTGTGAATGAGCGTTAGGTTAATACTTGCTGGTGTCTGTTTAGGATAATAGTTTGCCATTTCTGGACTGTGCTGTGCACACTGGGGAGAATGGAAAAGTCAGCATTTAAGTTTACCCCAAGCCCACACACACAGACCAGTATCTACTCTTTGACTCCCACCACCCTCTGGAGCACAGACATGGAGTAATCAGCACACTACAACACTGGGCAGAAAGCATTCCCACTAAGCCAGAAGGGAAATAAAAAGAACACATACATGTAAAGAAAGCTCTCAAAACACGTGGTTATCCCAAATGGGCTTTCATCAAGTCAGCAAAGATGGGTAGGAAAGAAGGTAAGGCACAAATTAGGGAGAAACAGGATGAAAAACGGAAAAGGTCACTCTTTCGAGGACGCCAATGTTCACATTTTGGACAGAGAAGGCAGATGATTTGAAAGAGGAGTGAAATAAGCCATCTATGTCCACTGTGAACAACTTGTTGAACAAATGCGGTGGCTTACAACACCAGCTGTCTGCCACCTACAGTGCAGTTTTGAGATCCCTTCCCTTAACCCCCACTCACTTCTCTTTTTTTTCAGACAACGTATTTCTCCAACTTCAAACAGGTGTACACTGCTGGCTACGCTACCTCCCTCATCTCTCTTATATCAGCTATTTTTGTCTTCACTGTCTTCAGGTAATGCTGGAGGTCTCATTGAAAAATATTAGACTCTTTTAGACTAAATGACTCTGAAATAAAATAGTATATGAACATTTATCCAAACAGATTAATTGAAGGTTCTTTTTTCTTCTACTCTTTAGGAAATTTCACTGCACCAGGAACTACATCCACATGAACTTGTTCTTCTCATTCATCCTGAGAGCGAGTGCTGTCTTTATCAAAGACGCTATCCTTTTTTCTGATGAAAACATGGACCACTGCTTTATGTCTACAGTGAGTATGTCATCTTCCATGCCCATCAAAGGCACTATATTTACTTAAGAAAACTGGCAGTAGGATTAAGGATAGTATGGTTATCTAAAAATAAACTAAAATTCAGCGTGACAAAACTATTTTACTTAAGTGAAAAACACATTAAAAACTAGGTTACAGAAAAAAACCCTCACTGAAATTATATTATGTGGTTACAAAATGAGCTAAAGTGGGAGATTGACTTAGTTTTTAGGGTTTGGAGGCATTGATGCATGTTGTTAATGATATAGATATTCCATTCTCATTAAACATATAGCTCATAGACTCCAGTTCCCCCACGACAGAGATAGATGGGGGGATATGTGGATGTGTCTATGTGTCAGTGTGTCAGCTGTTTTCAAAAGGTCTCATTTGTATTGAAGCATCAATACAGAACATTGTAAGATTGACCATTTAAAATACTTATTTTAAATATTTTAAATAGTAAAACTAATACAGAAACTTAAAAACTAAAAAAAAATGTTTACATTTTTTTAATTATAAACTAGCTGAAACATACAGTGGGGCAAAAAAGTATTTAGTCAGCCACCGATTGTGCAAGTTCCCCCACTTAAAATGATGACAGAGGTCAGTAATTTGCACCAGAGGTACACTTCAACCGTGAGAGACAGAATGTGAAAAAAAAAATCCATGAATCCACATGGTAGGATTTGTAAAGAATTTATTCGTAAATCAGGGTGGAAAATAAGTATTTGGTCAATAACAAAAATACAACTCAATACTTTGTAACATAACCTTTGTTGGCAATAACAGAGGTCAAACGTTTACTATAGATCTTTACCAGGTTTGCACACACAGTAGCTGGTATTTTGGCCCATTCCTCCATGCAGATCTTCTCGAGAGCAGTGATGTTTTGGGGCTGTCGCCGAGCAACACGGACTTTCAACTCCCGCCACAGATTTTCTATGGGGTTGAGGTCTGGAGACTGGCTAGGCCACTCCAGGACTTTCAAATGCTTCTTACGGAGCCACTCCTTTGTTGCCCGGGCGGTGTGTTTTGGATCATTGTCATGTTGGAAGACCCAGCCTCGTTTCATCTTCAAAGTTCTCACTGATGGAAGGAGGTTTTGGCTCAAAATCTCACGATACATGGCCCCATTCATTCTGTCCTTAACACGGATCAGTCGTCCTGTCCCCTTGGCAGAAAAACAGCCCCATAGCATGATGTTTCCACCCCCATGCTTCACAGTAGGTATGGTGTTCTTGGGATGCAACTCAGTATTCTTCTTCCTCCAAACACAACGAGTTGAGTTTATACCAAAAAGTTCTACTTTGGTTTCATCTGACCACATGACATTCTCCCAATCCTCTGCTGTATCATCCATGTGCTCTCTGGCAAACTTCAGACGGGCCTGGACATGCACTGGCTTCAGCAGCGGAACACGTCTGGCACTGCGGGATTTGATTCCCTGCCGTTGTAGTGTGTTACTGATGGTGACCTTTGTTACTTTGGTCCCAGCTCTCTGCAGGTCATTCACCAGGTCCCCCCGTGTGGTTCTGGGATCTTTGCTCTGCATATGATTGTTGGGTTTCTCTCTATGTATTGCTGCAGGGTATACCTTATAATATAAAGCACCTTGAGGTGACTGTTGTTGTAATTTGGTGCTATATATATAAAATTGAATTGAATTGAATTGAAGTACCACACTGACAATTAAGTATCATTTAATTATCTGCATCTTGGGTGGATAGAAAAAAATGTTCCAAGCTATATTTTTTATTGAGTTTAATTCATGCTGCAGAAGTACAAAAGGGACCAAGCACTCTAAAAACTGAGGAGTGATATTATGCTCATTAGTTCTTCCTTATTGCAAGAGTGGATCAGAGGGGGACAAAACTAGAGCTAAAACACCTTGAATAGTTGGCATCCCTTCTGGTGGGAACTATCTAACTGAGGGTTACTCTTCAAAAACGTACAGGGAATTAGGCAACAGATTGCTAACAAGTCTAATTTAATATGCTATATGCATATAACATGCTTTTTAGCTTTCATAGTGTGAAGTAGGAAGTGGGCTCACCCAAGTATCCCAAAATTTTGTCCAACACCCGAAAGGTGACAATGACAGAGTAGCGAAAACTACAAGTAATGTTTGAAATACAGTGGGGCAAAAAAGTATTTAGTCAGCCACTGATTGTGCAAGTTCCCCCACTTAAAATGATGACAGAGGTCAGTAATTTGCACCAGAGGTACACTTCAACTGTGAGAGACAGAATGTGAAAAAAAAATCCATGAATTCACATGGTAGGATTTGTAAAGAATTTATTCATAAATTAGGGTGGAAAATAAGTATTTGGTCACCTCAAACAAGGAAAATCTCTGGCTCTCACAGACCTGTAACGTCTTCTGTAAGAAGCTTTTCTGTCCCCCACTCGTTACCTGTATGAATGGCACCTGTTTGAACTCATCATCTGTATAAAAGACACCTGTCCACAGCCTCAAATAGTCAGACTCCAAACTCCGCCATGGCCAAGACCAAAGAGCTTTCGAAGGACACCAGGAAAAGTATTGTAGACCTGCACCAGACTGGGAAGAGTGAATCTACAATAGGCAAGCAGCTTGGTGTGAAAAAATCAACTGTGGGAGCAATCATCAGAAAATGGAAGACATACAAGACCACTGATAATCTGCCTCGATCTGGGGCTCCACGCAAGATCTCATCCCGTGGGGTCAAAATGATCATGAGAACGGTGAGCAAAGATCCCAGAACCACACGGGGGGACCTGGTGAATGACCTGCAGAGAGCTGGGACCAAAGTAACAAAGGTCACCATCAGTAACACACTACAACGGCAGGGAATCAAATCCCGCAGTGCCAGACGTGTTCCGCTGCTGAAGCCAGTGCATGTCCAGGCCCGTCTGAAGTTTGCCAGAGAGCACATGGATGATACAGCAGAGGATTGGGAGAATGTCATGTGGTCAGATGAAACCAAAGTAGAACTTTTTGGTATAAACTCAACTCGTTGTGTTTGGAGGAAGAAGAATACTGAGTTGCATCCCAAGAACACCATACCTACTGTGAAGCATGGGGGTGGAAACATCATGCTATGGGGCTGTTTTTCTGCCAAGGGGACAGGACGACTGATCCGTGTTAAGGACAGAATGAATGGGGCCATGTATCGTGAGATTTTGAGCCAAAACCTCCTTCCATCAGTGAGAACTTTGAAGATGAAACGAGGCTGGGTCTTCCAACATGACAATGATCCAAAACACACCGCCCGGGCAACAAAGGAGTGGCTCCGTAAGAAGCATTTGAAAGTCCTGGAGTGGCCTAGCCAGTCTCCAGACCTCAACCCCATAGAAAATCTGTGGCGGGAGTTGAAAGTCCGTGTTGCTCGGCGACAGCCCCAAAACATCACTGCTCTCGAGAAGATCTGCATGGAGGAATGGGCCAAAATACCAGCTACTGTGTGTGCAAACCTGGTAAAGATCTATAGTAAACGTTTGACCTCTGTTATTGCCAACAAAGGTTATGTTACAAAGTATTGAGTTGTATTTTTGTTATTGACCAAATACTTATTTTCCACCCTGATTTACGAATAAATTCTTTACAAATCCTACCATGTGAATTCATGGATTTTTTTTTCACATTCTGTCTCTCACGGTTGAAGTGTACCTCTGGTGCAAATTACTGACCTCTGTCATCATTTTAAGTGGGGGAACTTGCACAATCGGTGGCTGACTAAATACTTTTTTGCCCCACTGTATTACTGTTTCTGTTGCACAAATTAATCTTTTAAGATGTTTATAGGCAAGAAGGTAGATGTGTAAACTTCAAATATCTGTTCGATTTATCAAGACATGGTGTAAAAGTGCTCCAGTGTTTTCAGATAAGTCCCTTCCTGCTGGTCTAACAGCTAACTTGCTCCACCAGCTGTCAACTGACCAGAAGGTCAAGGCTCACTATACCCAACGAGAACGCTTATTTCAGGGACATCGTTTTAAGAACCCTCTGTGGCTTTCACCAATCAGTGGAAGTGAAAAGAAAGAAATAATTCACAAAGCTTCATAACCAGATTATTTAACAAATTTTAAGGATTACATAAGCACATAGGCTTTATGGAGTGTGATTTCTGCAACACTCAAAAGCCAACAACTCTGTGATGCATTGAGTGTTTCATCCCAGATGCCATGCTCCCCAAACACCATTTTGGCTGCCAGCTGTTTCTGACATTTAGCGCACAGCAACAGAAAAAGACAAGAATATCAAAATTATTCTGAGATATAGACAGTGTACCAGTTTTGCTGGAGTTAAGGGAATCTAAATCCAATAACGTTTAGTTAAACAGTAACAGGCTTGAATATTATTTACAAGCAAAATAAATATCCCAAAGTCCTCATCTTAAGACTCAAGTATAAAATAAAGTTAATTTAATAAGTCCCTTAAGACAAAGGCAATTTATTGGTAATATAATTTATAAACTTCAATTAGCCATTAAAAGCCCGTTTCCATTTTGGAATAGCAAAAGAGCATTTACAAGAGAGTGACACGATGAATGAATTAAAATCTGTGGGAGAATTCGTCAACACCAAAAATGATGGTAGAAGTAGAACTTCGAGGTCAAAGTCAGCATGCTTTTTAAGTCGGTTCTTTTAGATTTGACAAAAGATTTTATGCATGCAGTGTGTTTTAGTGACCATTCAAATTCAATCAGATATACCATCTTAAAATGAGCAACATGACAATACATAATGTAGATGCTGCAGGTGGATTCAGATTCAGGTGAATAGTCTTTTGTGATTAGTTAATGAAACTGAAATCCCAGCTACATATGGGGGTCCCCGCTATGATGTCACTCACTTGTTGCTAAAGTCCTGTTGTTTATATATTAATGACAGTTGATGATTTATCCTTCTTTTTGATTCAAGTGGTAGCTCTGGAATGCAGCTCCATTGCTATCTCCTCTTCTTTGTAAACAACCTGCAGATTTATACAATACTCTGGCATTGCTCCCCTTCCTCAATCAGGAGGTCTAATCCCTGTTGCTCATTCATCTGCTTGTTAATAAGGAAGTTAAACCGGTCTACTACTTGAGTCCTCTCACTCTTTTAATGGCACATGTTATACTTAGTAGGACTCAGAAATTAGTGACTGACACCATAAAGCCACCAGGAAAGTGTTTACTGAAGAAGCTAAAGGCCATTATCTTCTATACATCTTGACTTCTTTTTGCAACCGCCACCTACTGTTTATTAAAGAGGTGCAGGTTTAAGGTGAAATATGACCGTCTTGTTTGACTACCATTATAATAAACTATATTTGAACCATTCCAGAAATATTATAGTGTTAGTAAGAGGAGGATGAGACTGATCATTAATTATAATGAGTATAAATAAATACAATGCAAAACCCATGACTTCAAGCACATGTGAAGGGAAATGGATGTTTCCCTGTAACACTAAAGTCTTATGTTTTTTATAATTCTGAACATCACTGTGGCTCATAAATTGATGTTTTTTATTGTTGCTGTCCCTGTAGATAAATGAGCCCTTCAGATGAATCTGATGTTCACGAATCTTTTTGTTTTTTTGTCCCACAGACATCCTGTAAATCAGCCGTGGCCTTCTTCCAGTTCAGTATCCTGGCTAACTACTTCTGGCTCCTGGTGGAGGGCATGTACCTGCAGACACTGCTCACTCTCACATTTGTCTTCCAGAAGAAATACTTCTGGTGGTACATACTTATTGGCTGGGGTGGGTACCTCACTTGTCATCATCCCTGTCTATCATATGTCCCTGTTTCCTTTCATTTGATTTCCTGTTTTTCCTCTTGCTCCACTTTAGTTCTTTTCCTAATGATCAGGTCACTCTGTTTGTGCCTCCCAGGTCTCCCGACAGTAATCATAACAGCTTGGATTCTAACTCGAAACTTCTACGACAACAGGGGGTGAGCAACGGCTGCAGGAAATCAAGACAATATCAAATTAGAGAAAATTTAAATAACAAAAATGATAGTAACACATACTCACTCAAATAACTTTAGACTAAACATAAAATGTTAACAAAAATAACATATTTTGTGATCTAGTCTTTGTGGCAAAAAAAGGCTTTTTGATAATATATTCATTTGTACAGTAATTCACACCCACAGTGCTGTACAAAACTCTCGAGGATGACTCATTTCTTTATTTTTTGCAATGAAAGCAGGAAATAGTTGGAGAAAGTTATTGGAACATGTTTGAATACAAGTGAAAACACAGTATACAAGGAAAAATTAACAAGTTTGTACAATTCTAATGAACTTGAAAGTGAATATTTGCTATGACTTTGTTCTTTAGCATTGAAACCTCTTTGGCAAGTGTTCTTGTAATTTTTTTTGACTTCAGGATTAGTTTTCCGGGCTTCTTTGAGAACACTCCAAAGTTCTTCTTCGGAAATTGACTGCTTTTGCATTCTCTGTCACCTAAATTAGAGCGTCCACCATGTTTTACAAATGACTGTAGATACTCCCCTGACCTCCTCTTTATGGAAATATGATGATTCATCACTACACTAATATTGACAGTTTCAGTGCAGTCCTTGTGCCATTGTGCATACCTGTCTTTTCTCCTGGTTCTGTTCCTTAAGAATGGCTACCAACATTCAACTGAGACCATTTCTGGTGAATCTTCAGTTAACAGCAGATGGCTCAACTGAAGGGGCTGATGCTTTTCTCACATCCTGTGTCAGGCTAGTAACAAATTATCTAAAGGGGAAGCTTATCTAAGGTTTAATTCAATTCAGTTTTATTTATATAGCACCAAGTCACAACACCAGTTGACTAAATGTACTTTATATTGCAAGGTAAAAACCCTACAACGATACAGAGAAAACCCAACAATCAGATGACACAAGCAAACACTTTGTGACAGTAGGAAGGAAAAACTCCCTCCTAACATTATTGAATCTCTGCTAAAACCAGGCTCAGGGAGGGAGAGCCATCTGCAGCAATAGGTTGGGTTGAGGAGGTTAAAACGGGACAAAAGACACACTGTGGATAGTGTAAAAAAGCAAATAGGGTGTCTGTCTCTCCATTTGTAATATAACATTGATTTTTGCAAAGTTGTCTGTTATATGTAAACACAACACTAGTTCTTCCCATAAATTATGTGTATTTTTATACCTGTATGATTCATGTTAGTAGGAAGTGGCTTAACAAACAAAAAAAAATATTTTGAAGATGGCCAGGACTGCAGTCAATACCACCTTCACAAATGACATTATTATAAGAAAATCTGGTTCCTTGGAAGCAAACTATGAAGAAATGTGGAGTGGCTCAAGATATTTGCACAGTACTAAAAATGTATTAGCTTATTACTATTGGTTTTAAGCTTAATATATATTGTTGATTGTTCAAAGATACTATAAACAGCCTTGTAAGCCAGTGGTAACACACATTTCTGCCTGTTGTGTGTCTCAGGTGCTGGGATGACACAGATGTGGCCTTTATCTGGTGGATCATAAAAGCTCCAATAACGGCATCACTACTGGTGAGTACAGTAAACGTGGGAGCCATTGCTGGATTATCAGAGTCCTCAATCTTGGCACAGTCCTGCATTTTGACTCTGTGGCTGCTATTGCAGACACTTATCTTGTCTTCACACTAGGAGCGACAATAACAAGTCAGGGAGAGTTGAGTCATATTCTACCTGGTCAATGCACAGAAGGTCAACAGAAATGACTAAATCAGAATCTCTCTGGTTTTCCTGCTATTGTATTATGTTTGTTTCATTAAGACTATTATTACAGCTCTCATATCCCTCCTGACTCTAGAATTTATTATATTATATGTTCATATTATAACTTTTTCTCTCTGCAGTGTTATAAAGTGCCTTTACACTGTGGTACTTGTTTCAGTTTATTGCATCATATGTTGGTGTGTGTATATGTGTGTTTACAGTGGGGGTACAAATTCTCAATTCTTACTCATATAATTTGCCCTTGACTTGCCACTGAAGGGAATCACGTCTAGATTCCAAACCTCTCCTTGCACATGCGCAGTCACTAAAATCTTACTTGATTATTTTTCGACTTCTTTAAGGGCATCTGCTCGTGCAGTGGCTTTTTTGGTCTCTCTTTTACCGTTTCCAGCATTGCTATTTTTAGATCGCTCCATGAAAGTCAAATTCAAACCACTCATACATGTATTTTGCAATTTTACCAATGACCTTAAACTCAGTAAGTGTCAACTTCCTCACAAAAATGGATTTTGGCCATCATAATTGGTGATAAACAGTAAATCTTGATCCAGAAACCAAACAGTTGTCAATGAAAGACTCTACAGCAGGGGTCCCCAATTCCAGTCCACGAGGGCCGGTATCCCTGCAGGTTTTAGGTGTGTCCTTGATCCATCACAGCTGATTTAAATGGCTAAATGACCTCCTCAACATGTCTTGAAGTTCTCCAGAGGCCTGGTAATGAACTAATCATGTGATTCAGGTGTGTTGACCCAGGGTTAGATCTAAAACCTGCAGGGACACCGGTCCTCGTGGACTGGGATTGGGGACCCCTGCTCTACAGTGTCCAAAGGTGGTGCATCTGGGATATTCAGCAGAAATGTTTCATTATTTGGTTGCTCTTGTGTGAATGGGAAACAGCTGGAGCTGAGACTGGTGAGTGGCAGCTTGGTGTCTGCAGTGGGGCTGGCTGTCTGGAGCAGCAGTTGAGGGTATGTAAGGGATGAGACTGAATTGAACTCTGGTAAATAAGGCCGGATGGGATTAATTGACTACAATTGTCTTTCCATCTGGGTCATGGAGATACACATGCTTGAAACTGTTCGAGACTGCAGCATTTTAGGACAGCTGGAAATTATTCCTACTAGCTGACAAACCCACTGAGAGAGGCTTGTCCATAGATTTTTAAACTGGGGAGGAAATCCTAAAGATCCTCATATCTCCCCAGAGATCTTCTGGGTCCATGTTTAGTGCCAATGTTTTGTCATAAATTTCAACGTTTTTGACTAAAATGCAGACATATGAAGACAGGCAAACAAGCCTTTACTTTAGCTGAGAAGCAACAAATTCACTGGGAGAATAAACAAAATCCAGAACTGGCAAGAAATATGCAGGAGAGAATAACAGACACTGACAGAAAGGACCAATAAGAAGACAGCGCTATGTATACACAGAAGGACAATCAGGGAAAGGGGATACAGCTGGGAAAAACAGGTGCAGACAATCAAGACAACCAGACAGCAGGGAATGTAACAGTAAATGCAAACCACTACAGACAAGTACAGCTACCAAAATAAAACAGGAAGAGAGAATGATAGCTAAATGAGGAAATCCTGACACATGAATGAACTAAATCTAGGGGCATTTATATGAGTGTAAAACAGAATAACTTGAACTAAACACTTAAAACAGAAAATACTAAGGAATAATACATCCATGTAGAGACGGGTGGATGAAGCGCTGTGAAACTTTGAGGCTTCTTCCTGATTGTACTGAAAAAACAGGCAAAGCTTCAAAGTCTCAAAGGCAGATACTACTAGTATCTGTCTACATCTAGTGCTCATGTGCAATTATAACAGCCACAAATTTCCAAATGATTCACACAATTCAGTGATTCCAGTTCCAAAACAAAAGAGATAAATTAAATCTTAAGAATCAGAATACTTTATTAATCCATAGGGAAATTGTGTGGGTTACAGTTGCTCCAAGACAGTAACAGTAACAGACTAATCTATTTAAACAATACAATATGTTACAGATTTTGCAAATTTAAGAAATAGCACCAATATATAAAAATCACTCAATTATAAATATCAAGGATTAACAGGGGTGGTTATAAATAGATATCAAGAATATTGACAAGAATATTACAGAGTAGAAAAGAGCATATGCAAAAAGGGTGTAACTATTGCTGTGTTTACAGTGTATTCGATGGAGGAGTTCTGCAGGGAGACGGCCAGGAATGATTTCCTGTGTCGTTCAGCAGCATCTTCCTCCTAAGAATTATTGACCACACATGAAAGTGCTACAACATTTTGAAATGTCAAGTTGCTAATAAAATGTTTAACACTGGAACCACGATGGAGTCATTTTAACCCGTAGGAATTAATGCAACACCACTTTTCCAGGATGCTGGGTTGACTAGCAAAACTTACTGTTCAGAGACATTTTGACATAAAGACTCACAAGATTTTTTTTTAAATATATATATATATAAGAGGTTGTAATTAGATAAAAGATTAATAATTAGGCTACTGCAGGCCTGAATGGGTAGTACAAAAACATGATTTCCTGCATTTAACTGTTGTAAATTACTTATTTATTACTTATCAAACCCGTCAAACATCCTCTCATGAATGATATTGAGTCATTTTGAGGTGAAAGAGCATTCCTCTCACAGGGTAGAAGCTGCAATCAATTTAGGCAAAGTCAGTTTTTTAATATTCTTTGTTTATCCAGGTATAATTCAATTCAATTCAATTCAATAAAACTTTATTGATCCTGAAGGTTGACCCCGAAGGAAATTGGGTTAAGGCTGCCAACCTTTGCCAGCGCCGACTTACCCTTCTGACCATACATACATTACACAAACATCACATGGGGAAGACAGGTCAGAGAGGTATAACAATGGAAAATGCACCACATGAGGAAAGATAAGCAGAAAAAAAATAACTCCCCTCAGACTGAGCTCCAATAGGGAGATCAGTTTGAGAACAGAAAAAAACACCTCTGCACATAGCACATGAAAAAAACTCTAAATACGCCAAAGAAACACATGACAAGCAACAGGGGTGGGTAAAAGGTGAGAGACAGCCGACTTAGACAGTACATCCGGGCCTGCACCCTTTGCGCTGGTCTCCATGATCCACCATCAGCATCGGAAGGGAATAAGCGTCGAAGGCGTTTGGAAAGGGAGGGGGGATGAGTGTGTGCATATCAGTGTATATGTATGTGTGTGTGTGTCCAGAGTTCAGCTGAGACAGTGTCCTTCGCCCTGCCAGGCTAAGTAAACAGTCTTCCAGCCAACCCAGGTGGCCTTGCATGGAATGGGAAGGAACAGTCTAAACACAGTCGTTATCAGGGTGTTTTTTGTTCGGCTCCAGCCTTGCAACTGCAGCTGGCGCAGAGAGGGTATCCACATGAAGTGATGGTGCTTTTTACTTTAGTGCGAACAACTCATATGAATTTCAAAGCTGTTCTAACAGTCCAACACTGGTCTCTCAATCTCCTGTTGGAGAGCCTTGAGCTTTCTATGATGTTATCCAAACTTACGTTCCGTGATGTTGTCATTCTTTTTGCTCAAAGAGCAGGTTCTGAGAACTCACGACCGCAGTGCACTTCCCCAAGATGTGATCGAATTTGCGCTCAAAGGTGTTATTCGAGCTAGTCCCTCAAGATGTAATCCAGTAAATGCTTAATGGAATTAAAAATGTCTTTTTCAAAAGAAATCTGTCCTCAAAGGCAGCAGAAATTACAATAATTATGCCACTGTGAAGTGGCTTAAAGGGACTAGATTGATTATAATGTAGCTCGCACAATAGGTAAAAGGCAGAGTTATGAAGATGCTGGTAAAACAGGTATTTTTTTTACAGGCTAACCCCTTGATAACTTCTGCTGGCTACAGGCATAATAAACATATCAAAGTTTTTAGACATAACAAAGTAAGTATGAGTTGTTAAAACCAATAATCAATCAATAATTGATCTTTTTTAAAATTCAAAAAGAAATTAGATGGAAATAGTCAGGATGATCCCACCTGGCAAATCTAGTGTTTAATGTGTCGTCCTGTTATCAGGCTACTTAAAACATCATTTAACCCTTGTGTGGTGTTCGTATTTTTGTTACTCAGCCAGTGTTCATGGGTCTGGTGGACCCGCTAGAGTTTTGGCTTTCCAAATTAACACTATCAAACAATTTTATGTTAAATTACTCAACAGATGTTTACTTCATCCCAATTACAAGACATATGAACAGCAAACATGGTTAATTTTTTCCCTTTACCTTTGTTAGATCACATTTATGAATTAATGTGCTTCTCGTTTTTCTTTTATATAAAATGTTATAAATAAATCAGTTATAATCAAGTGGAGTGAGTGGAAAGACACAACACATTTACACGTGAAAAAATAATTAATTGTTTAATTTTTCTTTTGAAAAAACTGAACACGGGTCTCACAGACCCAAACACCATACAAGGGTTAAATTGTTATGACAGGTTTGTACTGTGAAGTAAGATGATAAGTATTTCAACATCAGTGTTTTGGAGGTATGATTGAAGGTTTTTGGCAACTTTTAATGACACAAAAGATCTGTTGCAACACTACAAAGCAGGGAAGGTACACCAAACATTTTGCATTTCCCTAAAACAAATGAAACAATGTTAAAGAGTTGAACCCATCACCTCACTTCCAGTGTTCCACTGTGACGTATGAAGCCTCAAGCATTATCTGTCATATGGTCACAGAGGTTTGATTCAAGCCTCAACACAGTGTTTTGGACCAGTCTGCTTCAACAGAGTGAAACAAGCTTCAGCCTAAGAGCCAAATGTTCCATCTCTAGTTAAATGTTAACAATATTCTGACAGATTACTAATTTGGTGCTTCCCACTTGTTTCATGTAGGTGAACTTCATGATCTTCATCAACGTAATCCGTATTCTGGTCCAGAAGCTTAGGTCTCCTGGTGTTGGTGGCAATGATACCAGTCACTTCAAGTGAGACAGAATAAATGCTGCTGCGTGTGAATGCATAAACAACAAATATAAAGTCACAAGGGATTGTGAATCTGCATGTGTAGAATGTGTCTGTGTTTTGCATGTGTGTGTGCAGGAGGCTGGCGAAGTCCACGCTGCTGCTCATCCCACTGTTCGGGATGCATTACATGGTGTTTGCCTTCCTGCCAGAAAACACAGGGACAGAGGCACGCATCTTCATAGAGCTCGGTGTGGGTTCCTTCCAGGTAGAACCGAAAATACACATCAACATATAAAGGTAAAAAAGAATAAATATGTGTCATGAAAGCATAAGTAATACTTTTGAATACTATTTCTCTACTCTCAAGGGCTTTGTGGTGGCACTGCTCTACTGTTTCTTGAATGGTGAGGTAAGTAAAGTAAATACTAAACAACATTAGGAGATGTAATGCCTCGACTATTTCATAGTCATATATAGTCTGACTGTAGATTTTTCTTTCATTTAAAAGGTTCATAAAACTGCACAGATGATGCAAATCAAAGATAAAATACACAAAACAGTGCTGCAGTACGGCAACCTTAATTAAATGTAATAATAATAATAATGGATTGGATTTATATAGCGCTTTTCTAGGCACCCAAAATATCACTATTCATTCACTCTCACATTCATACACTGGTGGAGGCAGCTACAGTTGTAGCCACAGCTGCCCTGGGGCAGACTGACAGAAGCGAGGCTGCCATATCGTGCCATCGGCCCCTCTGGCCAACACCAGTAGGCAAGTAGGGTAAAGTGTCTTGCCCAAGGACACAACGACCAGGACAGAGAGCCCAGGGATCGAACCGGCGACCTTCCGGTTACAGATGCGATTCCCAACCCCCTGTGCCACGGTCGTAGAAAGTTTATTAAAGATTCAGTATTCTGAAGTAGGGTTGGTGGAATCAATATCAAGTCAATCCTGAAGGAATCTAGCTTTTAGTGGAATTACCAGCACAATCTCTCTATGTGCTCCATTTTTTGCTTCTTTTTGCCCTTCCCCCCGACAGCCTGTCGCAGTCAATAACTACCACCCCCCAAACCTAGTTCTGCCAGAGTTCAATAAACAAAGATCACTTGGATCACTTGGAAGAATTGAACATGATAATGTTCAATTCTTCCAATCCTATTGAGATAAAGAGATGAATGTATTTGGCCAACAGACTCCGGTGGCCCATCATGGCAGTGACAGGATTTAGGACAGGACCCCTGGGAATCTAGACGCTGGTGGTGGTGAAAATGAAGGTTGATCCTTTAAACTATGCAACATGGAGGCTGATTGGTCCAAAGAAGGCAGGCAAGAAGATGATTGGAGTAGAGTAATGATAACAGTACTGAGTTTGAGTTAGTTAAATTTACCCTTTTAAATTTTTCATATTTATTTCCTATCTTATTCATAGCCTTTTCCTTTTTTTCTTTCTTTAGGTCACGAGCAGTTGTCTAAGCATTTCACTGCATATCGTACTGTGTATGACTGTGTACGTGACAAATAAAATTTGAATTTGAATTTGAATTTGACAGTGTAGAAAAGCAGGGATGTAAAGAACAGAAAAGCAGCCTTACATCAGCGAAAGCAGGAGGAAGACTGATTACAGATTGTTGAATGCACAAGCTTAATTTCTTCCTTTCCAAGTGCCACTCAAGGGATTCTCTGCTGTATTACATAAAATGTCACTATATTACAATTACTGTAACTGTTGTGTTGTATAAATAAAACTGAAGGGAATTGAATAAACTAATAAGATGTCAGGAACCTCACAATCTATAGGCACCTGAACAATGAGAACTATTTAGAGATGCCATTTAATCATCGTGCTTAGAAAAGCACTAATCAGATTAAAGCACCTGAGTAGCAACAAGAAAGACTTGTAGTGTTTTGAAATAATTACTTTTTGTTTTACTATCTCTTACTAGATGAGGCATATTTAACAAAATGTGCATACTGGAAAGGCTAAAATTGGTTTAGTTTAGTTCTCTTTTATATGGTAGAGAAAAAAACACTTGGAAAGCTTCATGCAGGTACATTGTGTATTTCCTGCTTCTAAAAACAGTTATTTGGAATGTATGTTTTCCATCTTGATTTCAGGTGCAGGCTGAGCTCAAGAAGAGGTTTTGGAAGTGGCAGACTCAGAGTTACCTGAGCTACAGTAAACGACGGCGCACCCTGTTCACTGAAAGCAGCACAATCACTCAGATATCTGTCCTGGACAAATCTAGCCCAAAAGATAAGCCAGGCTCTGAGACACACGCCCTCACCAATACCGTCACACACAGCAACGTCTCGGCTGTGTGAAAAACAGCCGACAGCACGTAGTTGTCCTTTTCTACACCTGCCTGGTTAGCAGAGACTAAATCACAGAGCCTGATTGTTGAACGTTTAAGGTACCTCCTAATTTGTATGCTACATTTTTTTTTAGAAGTGTGGGACTTGTAGGCTTACCGTACACTAAGTCTAATTTGAGTTCAGCTCATTAATTCATAACATCCTATACATCATTTCACATTAAACCTTTCTCCATGATGACACTAGATATCATGTTGGCAGAACAAGAGGTCATTTGTTTTTTGTTTTTTTCAGATTTTGTTTTTATGCTCCGGGGCCCCTCCTCCACATCTTACTCACAACCACCAAATTTTTTTCTTGCCTTGTTTATCACAAAACCATGTCTTGAACTGCTCAGTTTTGTGGGTGACTGTTTTAGTATTTAGCTTTCATTCTCATTATTTTCTTCCAACCTGCTCTTAAAAGGAAATGGGCAAAAATAAATAAATACATATGTATTCATTGTTGTCTCAAGCAGGCACCAGACAGACAGTTTTAAATGTATAATTACAGGCGAATCAATTTTAAACCTTTCTAAAATTCTGAAAATTGTATCACTCCTTTTTGCTTAGTTGTTAGTGGTTGTCCAGTATTGATAAATCTATTTATTGATTAGAAAACATGAATTAAACTGATCCTGTTACGCGCATTTCTAGCTCCATAATTTTATATTTGGAGAATACTAGAATAGCTTTGCATGACAGTTCAAACAATCCTTATTGTTTTATACTGGGCTTTAGTGCTGTCCATCCACTGTTTGAAACAAGCTCCTTCCTCCTTTTATCTGATTGGTTCTCCCCTAACAGCAGATGATCATATTTGGGAGATCTCCTCTCACTTATGTTGTAGATTACTTCTGCAGCCAGTGACCTCGTTGTGACCATTCAACACTGTAACAGTTTAGTATATGAAAAAAAGGAAAAGCAGAATAAAATAAAATAAAATAAAACAGATATACAGAGCATACGTAGTTTTTAAAACAGGTTAGTGAGAGACAGAAAAGAAGATGAAAACAGGGTAAGGATGAAACGACCATGTACTTTTTACTAAATATTCTTCTGTTTGCTAATTCTAAGGTGAGCACAGCTCATGAATGAGTTTTCTTTCTCAGTCTCCAGACTTTACCAAAGCCCTGTACATACAATAGTTAGTTTTTAAATCACTGCTGAAGTAAACAATAACACATGTTAATTAGACTAGATAGTATAAACTATATATAAATGCTGGACATAGCTTTGGGGTATAAAAGTGATGCCAGTGCAAAAGTGCCTTACATTTGGGATTTTTCACGGCCAGTAGGGGGCAACTCCTCTGGTTGCAAAAAGTCTTGAGAGAATGACGCTTAATTCAATTCAATTCAATTCAGTTTTATTTATCACCTAAGGTGGTTAATATATTTTAATGTAGACTTTACAATAATAAATAAATTAGCTCCCTCTTGGGGCACTTTATGCACTGACTCGGTAGTTTCAGCTCACAATGATTAAAATATAAAGTTAATTTTGTTCAAGTTTGTCATTGTCAGCGTCAGAAAAAAGACTTATTCTGGAAGCGGCTTGTCAGTCACTGGTATCCTTGATTTCATTTCTGAGCTAAGTCGTCAGTGAAACATCAAGATGGCAACAGTAAAATTGCTCAACTTGAAGCTTAATAGGACTTCAGTAACCAGTGGGTGTTGTTGTGGTGGCTGTGTACATGTCTTATATACAGTCTCTGGTGATGACAGATTAAGTAAGAGACACAAAGGATTTCTGTATTGAAGTACAGCCTGAAATTATTTTAAAAAGTGATTTTATTTATTATGTTTAAATACAATAAGCCAGCATGCAACTACCGAACACTGCTGTTCCCCAATGTTCCCTAATGTTCCCATCACAATCGTACAAGGATACATAAATTCAAATTTTATTAAGACTTAAAACACTGGCCACTTTCTCAGAAGACATTAGGCAGCTGTTCAGATTTTTCATTTTGATTTAAACTATCCAACAATAATCATCACATTGAAATTTAGATGCAACTTAGTAACCAGACTAGCAAGCTAACACTGATAGTAGCTGATTACAGAGCTCTGGCTAATGTTAGAGTCTTTTTTCTTGGCAGTAAAAAACACTTGCTCCCTCAGCAGCTTCACGTTCCCAATTTAGTCATAGCCAGTTATATTTGCTGTTACACATGACATGCGGTGCTGCTTGTAAAAATGAAAACTCTGGGGAAATGTTCACAAAAGACACTACTCTAGTTGCAGACACTTTTGACACCTCTAGACCTGAGGCTAGTTTTTCATGTACTAAATGCAAATAAAGAGTTCCTTGCCCACAGATCAGAAGAGGACCTAAACATGTGTTCCCTAAAAATTCATGGAAGCAGATTTTGTAGGGGTACAATTTCTCAGTCTCAAAATTATTAAAAAAAAATAATTTTTTGAATATAAAATAGATCCTCAATCAGATGATTTTTTGTTGTTTTTTGGTTTTTTTGGTACCTTCAACTTAAATTATGTCTGTGATTAAACGGGATGTAAAAGAAAAGTCTAAAAGGTCCCACATACATGTTCACTGTGGCATTTAAGAGCTCTAGTGAACAGTGATTAATGGCATGTTGAATGTTGGGTATTGTATTGTAATCAAGTTTCAGAGAGACAGGCCGATACACATTACACATTGCACAGTGCACTTGTGCACATCTGGAGCACTACACTGTAAAATCTATTTATTGTGAAATTATTGTTTTAATGTCTCTGTGTGAATGTAAATAGACTTCAAATAGAGTTTACATATATTTTATGATCTTGCAGTTCGACTTACAGATTTGTACAACCACCACATTAAATGACCTTCTTATCATAGTAAATAAAAGATAGTTAAAATGTTTAAAATTCCCAAGTTGATGTTTATTCAGTTATATTCAGTTTTGTTTATACAGCACCAAAGCACAACCGACGCCTCAAGGCGCTTTATATTGTAAGGTAGACCCTACAATTATACATACAGTGTACATTCAGCATTTTTTGTATCATACTGTACATACATGTAACTTACTTTTATTCTTATATACTGTAATATTACAAAATGTTGAAAATGAAAAAGAAGTGTTTGTGTACATGTTCCTATTTATTAGCATAGGTTCAGATAAGTCTAGTTACTAATTACTAAGCTAATGCTAATGCCAACACTGATCCAGAACCTCTTTCCTCTAATAAAGAATTTTGATTGATAGGCTGCTTTTACCATGTTAACTGAGTACTGATGTGGTATCACTCTGTCTTTTGACACAATAGGAATTACGCATGTATGTAGACTGCATACTGCATACACAGATATGTACATGTGTATACATTTCAAGTGTTGTCCATGAAAGACATATAACCTTAATCAGCTACTTACCAGGATAGTGCCTTTTCTCATGCGGTATAGCTCGATGTTTCCCAGCAGTTCAGCTGGACTGTAGGTTTGCATCCAAACTCTGTGTAATCCAGTAAGACTGTGATACTGTACCACATGCTTTTGGCTTTTGCTGAGCTATGTGATAAATGTGTTGCTCTGTTGAAAATTGTATAATTAGGAAGTTAATTTTTATTGTAATGAGGGAAAAAAAGCTATGTATGTTGTGTGGACCTTGCAGTTTAGATTGTTTTCATTTACATTGTAGGAATTGGACAATGCCCCCCCCCCCCCATTTTACTTATAAGTGTGATGTGAATGTTTCTCATGCAGGTTCCAGTTTACTACATGTGTGCAAGTTTCTGCTTTGGTCTTTGCTTCTACAGGGAGGAGATACATAAGCATACGGCTGGCTTTTAATCAAGCATAGCATTAGTTCACAAAGTGAAGCTCTGCCGCAGGCCCAGTAGATCAGCTGGACTGAGTGTCAGCTCACATCAGCTGATGGCTCAGCTGATATTCGTTTACACGTCCAACTGATAATGAAGAGCAAATTATTTCAACTGTACTTCATTTCATTTTTTTTTTTTAAATAGCACCTATTAACCACAATACTCATCTCAGGGGACTATTGTAGTATATCTTATACTTGCTTGCTGCTTAATGTCGTGTAACAAACAGAGTCATACTACTAAATATAAACATGTAGTAAATGTGCAGAAAGAAATATTATTCTTTTGATGACAATGGACCTCCCTGAAATATTATTAAGTATAATTTTGGTGGTGTCTTTGGCCCTAAATACTAATCCTACAGGAAATGTTGGGTAATGTATAAAAAACTCCATAAAAGAGGGCTGGTGCCACCCTCTGACCCCTCTGGATGTTGCCCTGATTAAATCCTAGAGTGCTCAGTTGTTATATGAACAGCAGTCTTTTAAAAAATAATAATAGTATTTCAAAGATTTACATCTTTGAAATACAAAACAGCATTAACAAACAACATTGAAACAACAAGTTAAAAACATTTATTGTTGATATTTACATGATGTACAAAAAAACCCTTCTAATGTGCACCCCCCCCCCCCCCCCCCCCCCCAAAAAAAAAAAAAAGAGAGATCAAATAAAAAGGAGCTGATGAGCAGACAGGGGCAGACTCATAGCAGAGATCTTGAAGTTAATTTTACATTCAGCAATCTGAATCTATGATGAGCCCCATAGCAATCAGTACAATAAAACAATTGAAGAGACAGCATATGTCAAAAAAGAAATTCATTAGAAATCAACTTTGTTGTCATGCTATACAAAAAAAACAACCCAGCAGTTTTTATGGCACTGTACCTTTCCTCATGTTTGTGAACATTAACATTCAAAGGAAAAGTATTTAATGGGTCATGATGGGACTTAAACTACAATCTGATAAAGCATTCACAGTTGAAACCCAATATCTGTGTTCTAGCTTATTAATTGCTTCACCCACTCGTCGGAGGGATTTAAAACAAGGACACAGCTCAGATTCCCTTAATGGCATGGAAGCACGACCCTCCCCTGTGATTACGTCTGCTGGTCAAATGAGATCAAAACGTTTTAAAGCGCATGCATCAGCCGATTAGAGTACAGAGGCATTACAGGAGGCTTTATACTTTTAGCAAACACAATCACCATTTACTAAAAGTAAAAATATGAAAACAATCACAGCGCAGTTTTTGAATGACAGCTATTTACTTTGAACCACAAAAACTTTTTGCAAGGTACACTAGCAGCTTGTTTCTGTCTTGCACATTTACACTGCAGTTTATTTAGTCACAAAGGTTGATTACACACCTTTCAAACACTTTAACTAACTACTTCATTGTCAAAAACAACAGGTTCCTATAGTAACAGCAACATCTTTGTTTGACATCAACATAGTACTGGCAATATAAGGCTCTAACTTTAATTTTAACATTAAAGGAAATCATAAATATATGGTTTAAAACTGGACTGGTGAGATTGTCAAAATGTTTGTGATGAGCTCAACTGAAGACCCCAAGTGAACCAGAGCAGAGGTGGTGATTGACCAGCCCTTTCCCTGTATGACCCCCCTATGGCTGCTGTTGCATCTGCACTGGTATTGTTTTAGCTCAGACTAAATGCATACATAGCAGATTAGCAGGACAACACAGTTTCTGGTCAGCCCTTCTTTTCTCTCTTTGCTTTTGACTCATCTGAACTCCCAGAAAATGTGAATATTTGCAGGTCCAAAGACGCCTTAAGTTTAGGGGGGAAAATGACACTCTTACAGTTACAAATAGTATCTATGTGAATTTATTGGCTACATTTTAATATCATGTAGAGAATTTCTATGTTTATTAAGAGAACCACTGCCTGTAGTTGTAACCTTTTAACATTAACAAGACTACGCATGAATATATATAACCTAGATGTCTACTTTTTTTTAGTCATACTTTCAAATGAGCCAAAGCATTTAACCTAAACATACATTTGTTTAGGACAATGTTATCTTTACTTTAAAATATCTGTTTAAGTGATTTTAGTCCAAGTCCAAGTTATTATTATTTTTAACTTTTGGGGTTTAATATAAGGCATCTTCTTACCTGTAAATCACCAGAATGATATTTATGGTGTAAATTCAAACAGCCGATATGGAAAACAGCTCAAACTATGATAACATGCTGAACTGAGGAGATGTGGTTTTCTTTTGTTATCGGTCATAAATAATGTGTGACATACTTAGCAAAAATGCATTATGCTAATCAAAGAATTTAATCAGTTTTTGAGTTTTAAAGGTCGTGTCTGTCTTTCATATTTAATAGATAAGAGTTTATCTCCTGTAATGAAGAAAACTGTCTTATTTTTTGCAAATCCCCCAACAACAAATCAAAAAGAAAAATCATTAACCCCTTTCTTTACTGGCTCATGAGAACTTTTTCTCATATTTTTGCCATTAAGCAAAAAAAAAAAAAAAAAACAGAAAAAAAAACAACAACCCCAAAACGGCCCACTAAATTAACCATTTATTAGTGTGTAGACGTGATGTTGTGCTGCACTGTACAATGGCCGCTATATTTAGAAGCCATTATACTGTAGCACTGCTTTACTGACAACACTAACTGGTCATGTTCTCTGTGTCTCCTTAAACATGCTTTAAGGACTTTGAAGGCCTCCGGGGTTAAAATTAGTGTGAAGCATTGTAAAAGCACTTTGTAAAACCCTTTACTTTGCAGTTTAGTTTTTCAAAAAGAAAAGACAAATCTCCTTTTATTTGAACTCATCAACAGAAGTCAAAATACTTATTTTGTGCTTAAAGGCACTTTAGGAGACACAAAGTAGAGTCAAACATGGGGTTTTAGAGGATAGCTGAGTCAGACCAAAAGGAAAAATCTGCAGTGACATCAGTTGCAATGCAAACTTGAGCATCGCAAACAGATACGGCCGTGCAAATACTCACTGAAGAGCCGATTCATTTGTCTTTGGAATGAGAAAATTACCATCTTGGTATAAGTAACATCCATCTCAGCGTACTTGTCTTTAAGCAGAATGAGCACATACAGCATCAGTAACAAAGAGCTGTTCCAAGCGAGGAGAAAACCTCATTAATCAAAATAATTCAAACAGATTTTTCAAATGGTCCTCTGTAAGGAGAAAAATACAAAGGTTTTAGCCCGAAAAAGAAGTGCTGTGATGTTTCTCATGGTCTATATCTCCACTTAGACCATTATAGTTTTATACAGTTTCCTCGTGCAATAGGCTGTGGAGGAGATACATGTAGTACATTAGCTCCACAGCAGCCTGATAAACACTAATAACCCTAAGAAAAAGAAAAAACAACATCCAAAAAACACTGAATTCTCACAAACAACCCACGTGGACAATAAATGCAGTTTCATGCAAGCAACTGAACTCATGACATTTCAGTCGTGTGCTCATTTTCATTGACATTTTCTGTACTATCGGCTGTTAAAACTACAGACCTGCTGACTACATCAGTGTCCTCTTCTTAGACTTTCTAGAGATTAAAAAAAAGGCCTGTTTGTGGTCGCATTTGCAAACCTTAGCACTGTGGACACATCTGAAGATCAACATGATACATATTTTTAACTTTAATGGCATATTACACAGAAATATGTCCATATAATAATCTAGTAAATACTGATTGGTGAAAATTTTCTGTGACAGAAGTTGTCTTCAACTACCTTTATATTGTTTTAAATCTGTCACAGCTGAGGCTGCGAATGATAATACTAAGCTTACACACAGTCACTGTTTGTGCATCGCGGGTGCTGCAGTCATTGATAGAAAAAAAGAGGATGGCTTTTTCAGTGTTTTATATGCACCGAAACAGAGGAGACAAAGAGGGACTGTTTTGAATGCGAGTATGATGCCAATGAAACTGGCCAGGTTTGCTTTAGAGTCCCTGATTCAGTCATTAACACTGATAAAGAGGCTGAAAAAGAGAAACTTTCCTCCATGTTCAGGGTATTAAATATACAGCTTCTTTTAAAAGATTACTCCTGGTGTTTAGGGTTAGGGACCCACACCAGAATAAACTGGAGTAGCAGCAGCACTTATCCTTAATTTACATGCTCAGATTGGGGCAGGCTTCACTTCCATGTGACACAAATTATTATTAATATTTATTTATTTTATTATTTTTTCAACCTCATCTTTCACACATCTCCACAGTGTGTAACACAATCGTTTTGTTAAAAAATCCAAAGTCCCAGTTGAGATAAGCGTCGGACACGGAGGACAACAGTTTGTACAAGCTAATAGGAAACTAATCTTCATATTTAAATCCAGCGGCGTGTCCCAGTAAAATATTTACATCAGAGTCACCAGTGTTTACTTTCTTCAGTTAAATCACTTTCCATGGCACAGGCGCTAGGAGATTAATTAAGGAATTAAGTGTAAAGTCATCTAAAATGTATCTTGAGAAAAGTGTGAAACCTGAAGACCAAAGTGTCCTCAGACAGACTGGAATGATCAGTGTGATGGGATACATACTGTATTGTAGAGCTATTTGGTCCCTCTGTGTTGCAAAGCAAATACTGCAACACCAGACAATTCTGAACACCAATACAATATATACAGAGAGAGCCGGCACACATGCCTTTTTAGTGGGGTTCCAGAACGGGAGAGTGAACCTACAGGCTGCACCTGAATGTGTCATTCAATTCACCTGTCATGACCTGTTTGGTCATATTTCATTGGATGTGGACTCAGACAAGTGGCTGTTCTGGGTCGCTGGAGGTGAGTTGGGTTTCCATCATGATTTCATCGGGGTACGGGTTGGGGTAGGGATTGAGGAACGGGTTGGTGAGGCTGGTCATTGGGAGGATTGTAGGTTTGGTGGCATCAGGTCCGGAGGCGGCAGTGTCGTCATCAGACTTGGCGTCCCCGAGAGCGCTGCTCAGGTGGCTGGAGTCTCGGCCTGCAGGCTGGACATGCGGATCTGCGAGCTGCTCTTGCTGAGGATGGACAGCTGCGTCCCCCCGTTCACCCCACTGCTCGCCAACGAAGGATGCCGGTGCTTCAGGTCCACAGCAAAGTACCTGTTCACCGTCCAGCTGCGCCATTTCCTCTTGATCTCCGATTGCACCTTGAGGGATATACTTCACAAGGTCATTATTAATGGACCTCGCTGGAAAGAGACAAGCTCAGTGCCTTCAGGCTCTACATTTCTGAGTGGACTGTAAACAGTCATTTTCTTGTACCAGAAAATGCAGTCTCATGGTTTTACATCTACACACAGTTAAATTAGTCATGCATTCTATTCTAAGAAAGTGCTGAGCTCCAAAAAAAAGTTTCTACTAAAGGGATGAAAATGCGAATGTGCCAGACTCCCTTTACCCCTCGTATTTTTTACAACCTGTTAAACTGAAGAAAGTGTATGTAAGACACACAACATCTTTAAAATTATAAGGGCACGCTGAGACAATGTTTTCTGCTGAGGTCAGTGCTCACTTTCACAATTCATAGCTAGGGAAAAGTCTCTTCATGAACTAATTAATAATGATAAAGTTACAATTAAAAAATATTGTTCAGTACAACATTTTTCTACACTGGGTCATAGTGTTGCTGCCACATTAGCTGTTACACTGTGTTGCTACATTATGTTGTAGACTTCATCTATTTATTCTCCTCTAACACACAGTGTTTACCTGCTGTTGGTTTACCATTATGTCATGTCATTTATTTATCAAACTTTATTATTACTGTCCTTTTTTATTTAATACTTTTTAAAATTTATATGTTCCTTTTTTTATCCTTTATTTATGTAGTTTTCAGAACTGCAAAGTGTTTGTGTAAGAGCATTTTGATTGGCATCAAACTCTAGACAGACCATGGTGTGCTGCAGAAAGGTGACATAATTCATTTTAAAAAATAAGAATATTAATAGTAAAAATGTTTTGAAATTAATTAGGAAATATCTGGTGGAGACCCCAAAAATAAAGTGCATTTCTGTTCAATGCAGAGATTCATAACTCAAACCTCAGATCTCATGTATAAATATTTGGATTGAGAGATTATGTGCTGTTATAAAGTACTTTAATAACACCAATGTGTTGTGGTGATAGCTTGCTATAAAAAAGACTTACCTCTCCATTCAGGAAGCAGTAGAGGACGGCCACCACAAAGCCCTGAAGAAACACAGAAAGTCAGAGCATGAGACAAAGAGACTAACTCATCTAAAGTGAACACGATGCAGTCAAGAATCCTTCTGCTTGACTTTAACCATTAATGTGGCAGTTTCAGCTCAGGATGGATGGCTGAATATGCAGGGTGAATAAGTCACGCTGCAAGATGCTGCCTTCTAGTGGAGGTTTATAAATGTTGCTAGCAAAAATTATGTTCTAAATTTTGACTTTGGATTTGAAAATAAATGTAAAAAAATGTTTAGACCTACTTTGCTCATTTCCAGCTCCAGATTTTAATTCTTTGACACTACTAGATCAGAATTTTGTAACTTAAGACTTATTATTAATTATTATTA
This sequence comes from Mchenga conophoros, assembly GCF_057382185.1. NCBI lineage: Eukaryota > Metazoa > Chordata > Actinopteri > Cichliformes > Cichlidae > Mchenga > Mchenga conophoros. The sequence goes on from NC_140542.1 coordinate 14,599,666, forward strand.
ATTATCTTACTGGGCCTTGAAGCATCCCCTCAGTTCACCCTCTGTGTGAAACAAGTTGTTTTAGCTTCCTTCTCACTTTCTTTAAGTCAAATTTATTCTGACTGGCTGCCACCCATAAAGAAAAAGTTTGAATAGGGGGTGGGCAGAGGTTCTGTGCTAATATTAAGGATATTGTCTCCCTATAAATACAGATCATAAACAACAACAACAACAGCTATAAAAACAGATCAAAGAGTAGAAAGAAACTGATGCACTGCCACAATATAGACTGAAAGTTTTTTTCTGAAAATAGTTCACACAGGCATTATCCTTGCCTACATTAGGCTATGCAGGAGAAATAATTACCTGGAAGGATCCGAGCCCAAGCTCAAATACCAGACGTTCCCTCTTGCTGACATTCTCAGGAGAGAAGGCGAACACAGTGTAGTGGATCCCGAACAGAGGAATCAGCAGCAGAGTGGAGCGTGCCAACCTCCTGTAAAGCAAACGCATGAAACACACTCATCATCATCACCATCACAATGAGAGAGCTGTTCTACCAATGTGTCAGTCCTCATACACAGAAGACTAAATTTACAGTAGGGCATATATGCATGAGGATAAATATGCCATTTCAAGGTTTCAAGGTTTTAAATTCAGTCAGTAACATATCTGTAACTTATATATCTATAACTAAACACTTTCCCCCACAATCAGATCAGCGTGAGCTCTGAAAAAGCTGGCAAATCAGAACTTTAACTTGGAGAATAAATAATAGGGTTCCAGGAATCATGGAGCTTAACCCAAGCTCCCACAAGGCTCCAGCTTCCTCCCACAGTGCAAAGGCATGCATGTTACATTGACTGTAGGCATGAATGTGAGTGTGAATGGTGATAGCCCTGTGATAGACTGCTCAAAGCTCCAGTGCCCCTGAAATGTAAGGATGGACAGCTGGACTACATAGTCATCCATATGTATTCAGATCTATCCACAAATGGGTCTGTGACACTGGGGTTACTATTGTATATAGTGAGGTGACTAAATGTAGTCAAGTAAAAAGTGAAATATGTTCTACAAAAATGGAAAGACAAAGTTAAAGTTTTAAGATGCAGAAATACTGAATTTGTCTCCAAAATACCTCAATTTTTTAAAAGTAAATGCTAATAATAATGTGCTAATAATGTGTTTTCATTAACAGTGAAGCAAACTGCATGACAATTCCAAAACTTATAGATAGGGAGAAACGCTCTCCTTAAAAAGTACTTGTTGTTAATTAATTACACAATGAAACACTTGTTATGTTTTAGCACTGATCACAAAATGGTATAAAATTATGTTAAATACACAAATAAGATATTAAACACATTCAAAACAAAATGCATTTACATCTTAACTCATCTAATAAGAAACTTTATGTTAATGTCAAGTACTTACAGGTAAATACTGGATTCATTTCCACCAATATCTGGAGATTGTAACTTCTGAACCAGGATGATGATGATGCCAATGAACAGCACAAAGTTAACCTGTAGAATAAACCAGTTGTATAAAAGTAATACAAATATACTTGACAAAAGAAAGACTGTGTTTTTGCATCCTGGCTTCTCACCATAATTGAAGCCAGCACAGGTCCTTTTATCACCCACCAGATGGCAGCATGGTCATTCATGTCCCAGCAGCTAAGAGTGCATATGATAAAATGAAATGTTCAGCACATATGCAACAAAAACATGAGACTCTACTTACAGTGTTATTCATAACTCACCCTATATCATCAAAGTGCAGCCTCAGCACTGCCCAGATGGTCACACACACCGTCGGGGTCCCTGAAACCAACATCACCAAGTAAACAACATGACATTTGGAAATATGAATACAACGACAGCATGGCATGTAAGACATCTCACCCCAGCCTATTATGATGTACCAATAGAAGTATCTTTTCTCAGGGAAGAAGGTCTCCACTAGTAACGTGAAGAGATACAGACCCTCGATGAAGAGCCAGAAGTAGTTAGAAAGAACACAGTAGTGGAAGAATATCATCACCGCTCGACACTCCAGCTTCAAGAAAAGACAGATAAAAGCAACGTGCAAGAGAGTGTCAGCAAAGGTGCCACAAACCATCACCAGCATGAGTACAGCCTGCTTTACTGGCACATGTGCAGCTTGTTTTACTCACAGTGTGTATGAAGCAGTGCTCGCTGTCCTCTTTTGCATACAACACGCCGTCTTTGATGAAGACAGAAATAGCTCTTAAGATGAATGACACAAAGAGGTTCATGTGGATGAAGTTCCTGGTACAGTGCAGCTTCCTGTGTGAAGGAATAAATGTGAACACTCTGGATAAAAATTGATTATTTTGTAACTAATATCTTCTTTTCCCTGATAAACACACACAAGTGCTGTTCTGCAAAACACTGATTCACTGTTAACACATAGACAGGATACCAGTGTTAGAAGCATAAGTACTACTACTTCTGCCACATTAATTAGTGTCCATAGCCACTTGAGGCTGGCTCCAAAAGCATATCAGTCTCCAGAGACTTCCATAGGAAAATGTCCAAAAGGTAATACCAGTAATATGACCAATTTGGGTTTTTCTAAATCTGAAGTTAGGGGCGTGGCCATTTTGACTGTGAACCACTGAACTGGACCTCTCTGCTGTATTTGGAAACATTTTAATGGCATTATCTGATAATTAATATGGACTGCTAAGCAGAACAGACTACTCAAATAGTTTGTGCTTCAGTGTTGGTGAGTGAAATTTCAGTGTTTATTGTAGTGCGATAATAAAGACCTATTGGCAGGTATCTGCGTGTTTAACCTGTGGAGTTTATGGATGCCGTATCTTTTATATACAGTCAAGTCTGTCAGATCCTCACACTAACAATTTGTACCAACTTCATAAACTGAGCATCCACAGGCTGACTCATAAATGGCACAGAAAGATTCCATTACAAAGACGAGGTCCTTAGTACTCTTTACTTCACCTGTCAGTGGTTTTGATCTTGTAGCAGATGCATTTCATCTGGTTTAAAGTCAGTCTTATCTCCTATAAGACGTACAGTATTTCTCACCTGAACCTGCACAGGATGACCATGGCTGTGGTTAGAGAGACCAGAGAGGTGCTGTAGCCCACAGTGTACAGAGCTTTCACTGACACGTAATACATGTCCTACAATGGTGATAGAGACACAGAGCATTTCATGTAGAAAATGTCAAATACAACTGTGCATTAGACACAGTTGCAGATGCTGAGGTGCTGTTTAACTCACAGGGTGGGTGCTGTTTCCTTCCTCGTACAGGCAGGCATCAAGATAGTGGGGAAAGGGCTCCGACCAACCAAACTGAGTGCAATTGCGGCTAACCTTTCCCAATTCTGCAGACACAGAGCCCTTTACTTACTTACAGTAAACACGCCAAACACACCAATGTAATTCTACAGCAGTAGAGCTGTCTGAAATATAAAGATAAATGTATAGAAACAGACCGTAGTCTTCTTCACTCATAAACTGAGAGAAGAGTTCAGGACAGTTGACCTCAACCACCTCCCCGAGCCTGGCAGGCTGCCAACATGTCAGATTGTCCCAAAACCACGGGCAATCTGGGGACACGACGGGGAGAAAAGCTCAGTGCTCAAGTCCAAAAAGCCATATGTTCATTTCATATCACTGCTACTATATCAAATTACATTTTGACCAGGTACCTTTTCTTTGTTTCCATCTAATTGGTCTTTGGACTAAATAAATCAATTATCAGACTACTACATGATGATAGTAGTAAAAAATAGTCTTTGCTGTTGCATCTTTTTCTACAACACTTTTATACAGGGATCGGTTTGCATCAGAAATCAAGGAGCAAGTCTCATAGATTTGTAACCTTTTAATTTGTTATTCTGTTTGAGTGTATTTACATGTCACTCTAAATTAGACACAGTTTTAAAGGATAACTGGAAAACAACTGGATATTTTAGCTTTAACTATAACTAATAATTTGTTGTGTAGTTACATTGGTGAGGTATGCCCTAATTTGATGATGTGGTGTGTTTGATGTCAAACATTCCAACGAAAAACACTAAAAAGCTGTGTTGAAAAGCTACCAAATAATTTGTCCCTTTTTTTTCTTCTGTGTCATAAAATATGATAGTGACAAGCCATCTTTTAGATTTATTGTGGGATTCTGCTGCCATTTTGTCCAGCATATATATATATATATATATATATATATATATATATATATATATATATATATATATATATATATATATATATATATGTACTGTTCCATGATTTGTCCCATTGCAATTAGGGAAGTTCTACAAAAACAGACTTATTTCAATTAAACTCTCGATTTAAACCCCGCAAAATGTGCTTTTTAAAAAAGGTATTCACAAACTAATGAAGCTCAGTGAGTAAATGTTAAGTAATTGGTCCCCATGTGTTCCACTGCCCCCTCAAAGTGAACAGTGGGCAGTGAACCAACATAAAGAACGGTTCTTTAAACAGAGCAACTGCACAACAACACCCTGGCTTGAATTATAATCAATCAATCAACTCAGCCATTCAACTTCTGCTCCAGATGCTCTCCTTTTAGTGTTAATTTAGTGTTGCATTTTGAATGTCTAAAGCTCACTTAAAACAGACCTTGAGTTAGAAATGGAGAGATGCCTGCAGAAAGCATGTAAAGTGGTACATCAGGTTTAAATTCTGTTTTTAGGACATTGTTGTTAGTGGTTGTTGTGACTGTTTTTTGCAAATAGTACAATGGGCTCTATATTCCATGCTTATATTATCATTAAAGTTTTAATATTAGCACTGGTCTGAAGTTCTGTGGTACTGGTTACATAGTTTGCTTTTGTGTTTTGAAGCCAATTTCATGATGACAACAGCTTCTAGCTCATCTCAGTTCAGTGCAATTGCCATTTCTTTGTGTGTTTCAATTGCCCGAGTGATTTTCTTCTGTGCTGCCCCTCCCTTAGGCCAGTTCTGCCAGAGGTTTCTTCTTCATGGGTGTAACATGTTCCAAAGTAATCTGTTATTTTAATCAGTGAAATACTTGAAATACTGAATTATTTCTATGATTTCTAGTGCCATCACATGCAGCTAATGAAATGAAACATCATCTGGGTAGTGTAGGAAGGGTTGAAAAAATTTATATGGACTAAGTCTACCTAAAGACCAGTTGAATTAACATTTGCTAGAAGGCAGTAGGTTAACAGTCCAGGAATGTCAAAAACATCTTCCTGCCCTAGATTTAACAATACATTCTGCAGACTAGTAGACAGACAGCACAGACCATTAGGAAATGGGGGGTGAATCAGGATCTAACAACGTAGTCTAAGCACTGCTTTAATCAGTGAGCTTTCCTGTCAGAGATTATTAAACCTGCAGTTGTAAAAAATTGGTGCACATATACGTTAATGATATGGTTATATATGTGTGTCTGTTAAACCGACTCTTTGTATTTGACAGTGAATTTGTCCCAAAAAGTGAACATGTTTTGTTTCTCAAATTCAACTACTGCTGAAATGTTTGTAATATGCCAAGAAACCATGATATTACAATTTAAAATCTATACACGCAAATGGTAAATGGTAAATGGCCTGTATTTATATAGCGCTTTACTAGTCCCTAAGGACCCCAAAGCGCTTTACATATCCAGTCATCCACCCATTCACACACACATTCGCACACTGGTGATGGCAAGCTACATTGTAGCCACAGCCACCCTGGGGCGCACTGACAGAGGCGAGGCTGCCGGACACTGGCGCCACCGGGCCCTCTGACCACCACCAGTAGGCAACAGGTGAAGTGTCTTGCCCAAGGACACAACGACCGAGACTGTCCGAGCCGGGGCTCGAACCGGCAACCTTCCGATTGCAAACACCAAAAACAACTGCTAGACTCCCACAACCCACATGAAAAAGATATATATAAATCTTATAAAGTTTGTCTTGTGTGAAACTTGTATGAAAAGCATACAAGAGTGAAAACAGATACAAGAACCCTTGAAAAATTATATAAATTAAACTTGTATGTTTTGGATACTTACTAAAACAACATATGAAAGTAATGAGAAAGTGGCCACTTTAATGAGTGAATCATATAAGTTTTTACTATTTCTTTTCCATATGGGAATGGTTGCACAATAGTTGGAAAGTATTTAAGTAGCTAATGTTAGTTTACTCTGTAAGATTATCTAAATTCTAGCACCACAAAAAAGTTTTTAACAACACATAACAAATGTTTTTTTATTAAAGGTCTGTGGAGACAAAATAAAAGGCAAGGCTGGATATATATGACAAAGGGTTGTTGAATATGGAACAGTTCGCCGTTAGTTTCTGACAGTGAGAGTTAAGTCAGAAACTAAGGTCACAAAGGAGAACTGACACAAGTTGCCCATAGTTTTAATATTCCCTTCATTCATCATCTAATCAGCCAGAGAGACAGCTGTCACTCACCGATCAACTTTCATTTTCAGAATCATCATCACAAGACACTAACAACTAAAGCACGTGCCCTTGCTCCAAAAATACAGTCTTCCTGTGGCCTCATTAGTTATCCGATGCTTCAAATCAAGCACAGAGGCTATGAACTGTGAGGTTCGTTTTTTAAAAAACATTTTCCAAGGATCAGGTGAGTCATCTACAGTTTGTGGAGTTATCACCAGCTCATTAGCACGAAGAATCCAAAGATGCTTCTGTTTTAATACAAGTTTATCATGAAGGCAACAAAGACTCACCAAATTCTTGATTGTTGGAATCCAAGGCCATCATTTCCATGCATTTCTCCTGCTCCATCTTGATCACACAGTTAGAGGGGACCTGTTGGCTTGAAATCTAGAAGACAATACACACCCACACAGGGACACACACACATACAGAGAGTGTGTGTGTGAGTGAGAGAGAGAGAGTCAAGCAGCTAAAGAGCACATAGAAAAGATTCAAAGGCAAAGTGCTTGGTTGCTTCATTAGCCACTCATGTGCTTCAATCTACTGTGGGAGAGGTCTAAGTCCTGGGATCTGTCTGAAATCCCAACCAATTAAACTAATCATTTCAGAGCTGCTGGCTCTCTCTCCATTCTAACTGACCCACAGGACGACATTATTCCAATGAAAACAAGTCAGGAAAGATGAGCCTTTTTCACACCACACGTTGCCAAGCTTTAGTCCCATCTGTTCTGAACCACAGACATGAAGTTTATAATTGTGCTCTCCAGACATCCAGACACGGATGACTGCATGGCTACGACTGCAGACATGGAGGTTATGACCAGGGGCACATCATTTACAGCCCCTATGGTGAGGATCAAGGTATGAACATGTCTCTGTGCTGGCGTCAGTCCAGGAGACTCCACGTGTTAGCTTCAAGAGGAATATTAATCTGCTGAATAACATGGATAAGCTTCAAACATCTGGCATACACTGAGTGCAGTTTGTTAATAAATATTTATTATTTGATGTAATGATTTAACATAAATATTATTTTTTAAAAATGTTGTAGCTTAATTTACCAGGTAGCATAATTGGTTTGAAATAATTTTCAGTTTCATGTATCTTAAACCTTTCCTTTATACAGCTTGTCCATTGTTTGATTGCATCCTTTTCAGGCCATCATGTCTATAGAGCAAAGCTGAAGCTGGTGTTCTTTAATCAGAAGGAACAAACTGTCACTTGTCAGTAGGACGATTCTGAAAACAAACTGTAAGCCTATTAAAAATACAATTCTTTGACCTTGACTGAAAATGAAGATGGGGATTTCTCAGATATATACACAGGTGTACATGGATGTAATAATTAGAGCTAACTTGCATTTGAATGTTCATGAGTCACTGGTTTGCAGGTATTCAGACATCAGGACAGAGGCAAGTAAACACTGTTTAAGCTTTCAAATGGTAAATGATGACTTGAAAGAAGAGTGTTGGTGATTTGCAGTATGTGAATATTAATGAAACCAAGTTAAATAAGGAGAGATCACTTGGAAGAACCCAACATGATTTATTGAGATAGAGATAGATAGAAATGAATTTATTTGGCAATTAGACTCCGATGACCCATCATGGCAGTATGGAATCCCAGCAGTGATAGGATTTAGGACAGTACTCTGTGGAGTCTAGAGATTGGTGGTGAAGATGAAGACTGAGGTTTGGATGGAGCTCTGACTGAGGTGTCTGTGAGGTGGAGATGGGAAGGAGGTGGGTTGCACGAATGACAGCCTGAAAGGGAGAACGACGGAGAGCACAAATTTAAATCATGTAAAGTGGAGGCTGACAGGCTCGAAGAAGGCTTGCAAGAAGATGACTGGACTAGAGTAATGACGTCAGTGTTGAGACTGACAGTGTGGGAAAGCAGTAGACATGTACACAGAAAAGCAGGGACAGAAGGCAGATGAGTGATTAAAGATCTTCCTCATTGAACTTAAGCATATGCTTCATTTTTGATGATGTAAGTACTAATAGTGCACTGCATGTACACCCACAAAATTTTCAGACCTTATCTTGTAATTATGAGATGATGTACAATGGACTAATGAGCCAATAAATATAATTATCCCAGTAATTTGGATAATCAGGCTTTGTGATTTATAGATTCGGTCAAAAATCATTTACTATATAGATAGATTTGCAAACTAAAGTACATTTCAAGTAAAGGAAATTGATACCACTTGGTTAAAATGTCAAGAACATCCACTCATGTGTTTCAATTAGTGTCTGTAAATGACCTTTAAATTTGGTAAATATTTTTACGTTTGTTTGAAAGGCACTTCGGTTTTATTTTGAAATCCATGCTTTTATTTTGAAACAGGAAACTGGCACAAAACCGTTAAAGGGCTGTTAGTAACGTTTCTTTTAGGATATGGTAAAATAGTGTGCCTTAAAGTGAAAAATATGTACGTTTACTTTGCCAATTAGTACCTGGCTGACAGTGGCACAAGGTTTGTTAATGTTTCCTTTAACGGAATAAGTTACATGCAATCAAAATGTCGTTTAATAGAGTTTATATTGTTAACCTTGAACTTGACCTTTATGTGTAGTGGTAAGTTAGTGAGGTGATACAATGAATTGAGTGATGTAAATTTGATGTATATGCTATATGTGAGCAGGAGAAATTTGTTTCCTTTGATCTTATGGTATTAATATTGCTGGTTTTGTTTTGCTCCTAGCTCTTACGGTGTCTTCACTGAATGTTTCAATAAAAACATTTCCAATAAAACCTCTGTGAAGCATCAGTATAAGAGACCATCATTCAGCCAGGGATGCTACAGTAAGAGCTTTAGCCTCACGAGTTTCACCTGACTGCCAAAGTCTATGATGAAAGAAGAGGGATTCATTGTGATGGTCTAAATGTGACACTCGCTCAAAATGGAAGCATCTCAGATATTAACTGCAGAAGCAGAAGGCTCAGATCAAATAAAAGACATCTGTCAAGCAAGCAAGGATGAGGAACTTCGCAGATCTGATCGCCCAAGAAATCCCACGGAGAAGATGCTTACATTTCAGAGAGAGGAGGCATACAAAAGGGAGAAGCGGCTCATGCACCTTTATGATCAATGGAAGATCCAGGCACGTAAGGCAAGAAATCAGCTAAAGCTAGACATTCCAGAAAGTGAAATCGCAGCTCTCATTGATATCTTAGAGAAATGCATGAATGATATTACGGACATTTATGTACAAATCAGAGATCACCTCACACCATCCAGTGAAACGAGACGTCGTGTTGATGCATGTGAGGCCGTAACAAAGGACATTATTAAAATTGCATATGAAAGAATATCAGGCATAGACGAAGACTATGATAGTGAAGCAGTCAAAGAACGCCTTCGTGAGCTCCTTAACAGAGACTATGCTCATTCCATATATGGATCCACGGTTTCACCTCCAAGTCAACACACTATAGACTCCATTGTCGCAGTAAAAAGAGCAGATGCTGCAGCAGAATTAGCAGCAAAGGAAGCAGAATATGAGTTGTTATTGGCGGAAGGAAAACAAAAGGAAAGGATCCAGCTCTTAGTAGAGCAACAGAAAAGGGATCTTGAAGCTCAAAAACATGAACTAGAAAGACTAAGGGCTGAAAAGGATATAAGAGCAGCACGAGCAAGATTGTCAATTTACAACCAAGATGTAATGCAGGAGGGCAGCTTGTGCTCTGCTAACAGCAAACTAAGGAACCAGGAACATATGCACCCACATCAAGCTGTGTCTCTGGCTCCAGTTCAGCATCTCATAAGATTTCCAGCTTCACCTCCACAGACAGATGTGTCCCACTTAGCTCAAGCAGTACAAGACAGCATAGCCATGAACAGACTTCCAATGCCAGAGCCACCTGTATTCACCGGCGACCCAATCCAGTTCATTGAATGGAAATCTTCATTCATATCCCTCATAGATAAAAGGAACATATGTTCAGCTGACAAACTGCATTACTTGAGAAGATATGTGGGAGGTCCTGCACGAAAGACACTTGATGGTATCTTTTACAGGGAGGATGATGAAGCGTATAAGGATGCATGGGATCGCCTTAATAGCAGGTACGGTCAACCATTCGTCTTGCAGAGAGCTTTCAGAGAAAAACTAGCTAGCTGGCCAAAGATCCACTCAAAGGATGCAGAACAACTCAGAGCATTCGCCGACTTCCTACATGCATGTCAGCAAGCCATGCCTCATATTAAAGGGCTGGACATTCTGAATGACTGTGAAGAGAACCAAAAGCTGGTCCAAAAGTTACCTGAGTGGGCAGCTTCAAGGTGGAACCGCAAGGTGACCCAGTTTATGAAGGACAGACAGGAATTTCCAGCCTTTCAGGACTTTGTCAACTTCATGTCATTAGAAGCAGAGATTGCCTGTAACCCAGTAACTTCCCTCCATGCATTACGTTTATCAGACTTACCTGCAGAGAAACATCATCTGAAAGAAAGGAAAAATAAATCTACTGTTCTTCATACACAGACACTTACAGAGAATGAGAAGAATGTACCATCCAAGACAAGCTTAAAGCCCCCTTGTACATTCTGTCATGATAACAAACACCGCCTACATAGTTGTCCAGAGTTTAAAGGAACGCCTCTGGAAGAGAAAAGAAAGTATGTAAGGGAAAACAAACTCTGCTATGGTTGTCTGAAACCAGGCCATAATGTTAAAGACTGCCGCCACAGACACTTATGTGATATTTGTAAGGGACGACACCCAACTTGCCTTCATGACGACAGATATTCCAACATGAATGCTGTGTTAGCCTCTAATCAGAATACAGACGAAGCAGTTACGACATTGTCTCTCAATACAGAGACTGAGCACACATCTACGACTACATCCATGATTTTGCCAGTCTGGGTTTCCTCTTCCAACAACCCAGGAATAGAAAGGCTTGTCTATGCTCTGCTTGACACCCAGAGTGACACTGTGTTTATTGATGAAGATGTTAGTCGTAGCTTGACAACCAAGACCTATCCTGTAAGGCTAAAGCTAACCACCATGATCGGAAAGGACACAGTAACACACAGTGAAAGAGTCTCAGGTCTCAGAGTGCGTGGCTATACCTCCACAAATCACATTGATCTCCCTCCTGCCTATACCAAAGACTGCATACCAGTGAATCGAAGGCACATTCCTACCAGTGAAACGGCGAGGCATTGGAATCATCTCAAAGCAATAGCAGATGATATTCCGCCACATTTAGACTGTGAAGTTGGTCTTCTAATAGGTTATAACTGCTCACAGGCACTAGCACCAAGACAGGTCATCCTAGGAAGAGATAATGAGCCTTATGCAGTCCGCACAGACCTAGGATGGAGCATCATAGGCTGCTCACCACCTCACCTTGAATCTCCTCCTGTCGCCAACATATGCCATAGAGTAACTGTCAAAGAGCTTCCTCCAGTGACGCCATCCGATGCCATTAAAGTACTTGAGTCTGACTTTAAGGACATCAGCAAGGACAGCAGAACAGTGTCTCAAGATGACATCCTCTTCCTCAATATGCTAAAGGAAAGCATTTACATGAACGCACATGGTCACTATGAGATGCCTCTCCCTTTTAAAGAGAGACCCTACCTTCCCAACAACAAGCAGTTAGCTATCATCTGGCTCAACCATCTCAAACGAAAGCTGCTGAACAACAAGAACTACAAGACTCACTACGTAACGTTTTTGAATGAGGTAATTAAAAACAATGATGCTGAAGAAGTTCTCTGTGAAGAGAAGGAAGGTGAAACATGGTATATTCCACACCACGGAGTTTATCATTCCAAAAAACCAGAGAAGCTCAGAGTGGTTTTTGATTGCTCGGCTAAGTACAAGGGAACTTGCCTAAATGATCATCTCCTGTCGGGCCCAGATTTGACAAATACTCTAACTGGTGTTCTTATCAGATTTCGACAGAACCATGTTGCTCTGATGTGCGACATCGAAAGGATGTTTCATCAGTTTCATGTGCGCGAAGCGGATAGAGACTACCTACGTTTCCTGTGGTGGAAGGATGGGAACTTCAGTGTGGAGCCACAGGAATTCCGTATGAAAGTTCACCTTTTCGGTGCTGCATCTTCACCGGGATGTGCCAACTATGGGTTGAAACATCTCGCTAAGGAGAACGAGAGCATGTTTCCTCTGGGCTCCCAATTCATTATGAGGGACTTCTATGTGGATGATGGTGTCACAAGCATAGCAGATGTAGATGAGGCTATTCAGCTTGCAAAAGAAGCCCGAAGGCTCTGTGCTATGGGTGGTCTGCGACTACACAAATTTGTGTGTAACAATGCGAAGGTGCTTGAGAGTATAGCACCATCTGAGCGTGCCACTGAAGTAAAGGCTCTTGATCTTGCCTTTAGTGATTCATCACTGGAAAGAGCCTTAGGAATCCACTGGCACATTGAGTCAGACAGTTTCAGGTTTCATGCCCGTTTGAAGGACCAACCAGAAACCAGGCGTGGTATACTATCCACTGTTGCCTCTCTTTATGATCCACTTGGGCTTATTGCTCCTTTCCTGCTAACTGGGAAAAGGGTTCTTCAAGAAATGTGTAGGCATGGTACAGGTTGGGATGACCCACTCATCAGTAAACTGCAACCAGTCTGGAGATCCTGGAAGAGTGATCTGGCAAATTTGGATAAAATCACCATACCCCGATGCTATGTACCAGCTGACTTTGGAAAGGTCACAAAGAGAGAGCTACATCACTTCTCTGATGCAAGCACGTATGGTTATGGCCAGTGTTCATATTTGAGACATGTGAAGGGAAATGGAACTGTTCATTGTGCTCTGATTATGGCAAAGTCCAGAGTTGCTCCAATCAAAGCTGTGACCATCCCCAGGTTAGAACTGACTGCTGCTGTTGTATCAGTTGCAGCAAGCAATACTCTAAAGGAAGAACTGGGAATTTCAGGGATTGATGAATACTTCTGGACAGACTCCAAGGTTGTACTGGGGTACATTAACAACGAGACACGTCGCTTCCACACATTTGTATCAAAAAGGATTCAGAAAATACATCTCAGTACAACTCCTCAGCAGTGGCGATATGTTTCTACTGACAAGAATCCTGCAGACCTTGCTTCGAGAGGTTCTAGTGCAAGCAAGCTTCTGACATCGAACTGGTTTACTGGACCCAAGTTCTTATGGGAGAAAGAGGTATCACCAGAGGTAGAGGTAATCCCAGAAATCCCAGTTGGGGACCCTGAAGTTAAAAGGGTTCAAGCACTAAATTTGGAGTCTGCAGAACAAGTGACTCTTTCAGACCGCTTGTCAAAGTTTTCTTCATGGTGTAAGGTCAAACAAGCTGTTGCGCGACTTCTTCGCCGAACCAAGAGTGACAAGTCAACAAGCCACAGCACAGTTCAGGAGCGAGAGGTTGCACAGCGCATCATTATAAGAGATTTACAGAGACGAGTGTATCGAGATGAGATCCAGCTACTTAGTAATGGCTTACAACTTTCACGGCAGAGTAAACTGTTTCGATTGGATGCCTTTCTTGACAAAGATGGAATCCTCAAGGTGGGAGGAAGACTGAAAAATGCATCTCTCCCTGCCTCTCAGAAACATCCAATGATCATTCCAAAGGACCACCACATAACGAGGATGATAATAGCTCATCATCATGAACAGGTTAAACACCAAGGAAGGGGTATAACCATCAACGAGATCAGATCAAATGGATACTGGATCCCAGGAATGAACAGAGCTGTTGCATCTTATGTGCATCAGTGTGTCAAATGCAGGAAACTCAGGGGATCAGTGGAAGAGCAGCGAATGGCAGACCTGCCATCTGAGCGGGTGGATCCATCTCCACCTTTCACTTATTGCGGAATGGACTGTTTTGGGCCATTTTTTACAAAGCAAGGGCGTAAGGTGAATAAGCGTTATGGTCTGCTTTTCACATGCCTTTGTTGTAGAGCAATTCACATTGAAATGGTGAATGATATGTCAGCAGATGCCTTCATTAATGGCCTCCGATGTTTTGTTTCCATAAGAGGAGCAGTACGACAAATAAGATGTGACCAAGGAAGCAATTTTGTTGGAGCTAAGAATGAAATGTATAATGCGCTGAAACAGATGGATGTCAATCGTCTGACTGCATTCTTGGCTGAGAGGCAGTGCGACTTCATTATGAATGCTCCCCATTCAAGCCATGTTGGAGGTGTCTGGGAGAGACAGATCAGAACAGTAAGAAATGTACTTCGGTCCACTCTTTCACTCTCACCTGGAAGATTAGATGATGCCTGTTTGAGGACATTGTTTTACGAAGCAATGTCTATTGTGAACAGCCGTCCACTCACTGTGGATAACCTGAATGATCCAAATGGTCCAGAACCGCTGACTCCTAATCACCTACTCACTATGAAACCCACTGGAGCCTTACCACCTCCCGGGACGTTCATCAGAGAAGACATGTATGCTCGTAAGAGATGGTGTCATATCCAGTATCTAGCAGAGCAATTCTGGAACCGCTGGAGAAGAGAGTATCTCTCTAATATTGCCACTAGACAACGTTGGCATATTTCTAGAAGGAATCTGAAAGTTGGTGACATAGTTATCGAAAGGATGGATGATCTGCCACGGAACGAGTGGAGATTAGCCAGAGTTGAAGAAACAGTCGCTGATAAAGATGGGCTTGTGAGGAAAGTTAAGATTCGTCTTGGAGACCAGAAAATGAAAAGGGAGGGTCAATGTTCTGGCAAGCCATCCATTGTTGAATGGCCCATTCAGAAACTGATCTTGCTTTTAGAGGCTGTCTAAGACAACGACTATACCCTTTATTGTATGAAGACTTGTGGACATTACCTGCAGGCTCATGCATGGATAATTCTTTGTTTTCGTTATGTAAAAGGCCTTGTGGTTAAGGTCATTTGTTTTTAAAATTCATTCGTGTTATAGTTCTCCCTTTTGTTAAAACACTCATGATTTGGTGGGAGTGTAAATGACCTTTAAATTTGGTAAATATTTTTACGTTTGTTTGAAAGGCACTTCGGTTTTATTTTGAAATCCATGCTTTTATTTTGAAACAGGAAACTGGCACAAAACCGTTAAAGGGCTGTTAGTAACGTTTCTTTTAGGATATGGTAAAATAGTGTGCCTTAAAGTGAAAAATATGTACGTTTACTTTGCCAATTAGTACCTGGCTGACAGTGGCACAAGGTTTGTTAATGTTTCCTTTAACGGAATAAGTTACATGCAATCAAAATGTCGTTTAATAGAGTTTATATTGTTAACCTTGAACTTGACCTTTATGTGTAGTGGTAAGTTAGTGAGGTGATACAATGAATTGAGTGATGTAAATTTGATGTATATGCTATATGTGAGCAGGAGAAATTTGTTTCCTTTGATCTTATGGTATTAATATTGCTGGTTTTGTTTTGCTCCTAGCTCTTACGGTGTCTTCACTGAATGTTTCAATAAAAACATTTCCAATAAAACCTCTGTGAAGCATCAGTATAAGAGACCATCATTCAGCCAGGGATGCTACAGTGTCTGTTTAACTCAGATTAAAGTTGCTGAAAATTACATCCATTAATCAAAAGTAGAGATCTATTCTAGTAAAACAAATGGAAACACTTGTATTGGGCATTTTGGCTACAGATACATTTCAGCTGTTGCTAAATATAGCAAACCTTTGTGTATTGATAAATCACACAATTGGATAACAATTGTTGATTCTCTGTGTTTTAGATTTAGCGTCTAACTAAAACATGATGTTTTTATTTTCATTCATGTAGACATTAAACTGACTGCATTGGCTTGCAGTAGGGACGTGATTGAAATGTGGGCTGTGAATTTTATTAAACTCTGAGGTGTAGAAAAACATCCACCCTGACGAGTTCCACATTCTGCTTTTAGATTTTCGATTTTAGACTTTGGGACTGCTCTCTAAGTGCATATGAGACTAAGTCATAGGAAGCAGAGGTATTAAAATGATAAGTGGCTTGAGAGGCAAAGACATACAGTGTATTCGGCTTCCTCTGTTTATGTCTCTGCTCTGTAACCTCCTGTGGTTATATCATATCTGTCTGCCCTTGGTCACACTGCATCAGATCAGCATCAAATATTAGTATGTTGCTTGTCTGACTAAACTTGATCGTGGGTTTTTATTCTTATTTCAGTAGATTGTTATGTGAATCTTACAACAGCTCAGAATGAAGTTGAACTAGTTTACAGGTTTTTCCCATCAAAAAACTAAATAATTGGGGGGGGGGAAGGGATAAATAGGGATTTGTTTTAAATCCCTATTTTACAGATTACTTATTTTATTTATTTTAAATTAACCAAAGAGATTTTTATTCTTTATTAAATAATTATTAAATATTATTTATTTATTAAACACACCTAAATACCTCCCTCACATTTTCTCAGTTTAGACATTTTTCATACGTTTTCTGTGTGCTATTGTGAATAAAATATGGGTTTATAAGTTTTGCAAATTCATTTTATTCAGTTTTTATTTTCACTTTACACGGAATTGCAACTTTTTGGGAATTGGGGTTGTCATCCAGGGAGTGTCTCCATTCTTTTACCAGCTCCAGCAGAAAAACACGTTGACAAGGAGAGATTTCTTTGAAGGTCAGACACTTTCTAAATCCTGTATTTGTATTCCATATGTCCTTAGTGCCAGATGAAGGGTTTTGAACAGACTTGGCAACCATTGCTCTGTCTTCTGTTATACAGAACAAGATGCTAAATAAATTTCCTCGTTTTTGGTTAGCACTGGTTTGTGTGGGTATATGCAGCATCGTTCACTGACTGACTTGTACAACTGAAGCACTATATTCAATCTAAAAGTTTTCACTTGCATTGTACATGTTTCTTAATAAAATATTTGAAACAGACTGATATTAAACTGAGCTTAGCAGTAGCTATCATTACAAAACATACACACTAGCAAAACAATCAAGTCATAAGACAACGGTTACTGAAGATTGCAAATGTATGATTTAGAATTAAAGGAAAGGGGACCATAAATAAAGTTGGTATATCTGGCAAGAGAGTTATTACAGTTATGATAGTTTTAACAGACAAATTGAAATATATATTATTTAAAAGCATATATATGTTAGCAAAACAACATTGGCCAGTACATTATTATATAATTCTAACAGTACCAATAACATAACACTGGTTTATGTTTACAAAGTTGCAAAGTTTAGTTTGAAAGAACTTCAAATAACTTTAAACACATACTTGGTAATTTTGTAACAATTGTAAATTATTTTGGATATCCACACAAGGTAGTAGCTTTATCATGATACAGGATACAAGGCCTGTTGAGTCTGTGTTTTGTCCCATCATCCTCCCCTCACCACCAACTAGTTCTGGCAAATGACTGGCCCTCCATGACCCCGGTCCTGTTAAAAGTGTGTTTTTCCTTCCCACTGTTGCCAAGTGCTCACATATACCCAGTGCTGGGAAGGTTACTTTTAAAATGTATTCCAGTACAGATTACAGAATACATGCCCCAAAATGTATTTTGTAACGTGTTGTCAATGAGAGTAACGTATTCTGAATACTTTGGATTACTTAATATATTACCATGCTTTTTACAACTACATGAATGTACTATTGCTGTGTGATTTATTGCTTTTACTGAAGGTTATTCGTCATAGCAATGCCAACTAGATTTTTAAATCTTAATATAAAATGAATAACAGAGTGGACATTAGGTGAGGCTGCACTTTTTTCAGTGATCTCGTATAGAAAACTATTCCGCTCCTATATAAAACAGGTCCGCAGCTCCGAACCGTAAAGGTGTAAAACCGTAAAGGGACCTCTGGCTAATACGTCAGGTTCTGTGTCGGGCTCGTAGCCAAAAACTAGCTTTACTTTGTTGTCTGGGTCAACTTTGCTAGTGAGAGACAGAGAGAGGCGTTGAAAGGCTCCAACGGAACTTATTGTTTCAGAGGAAAACACGAACACAGTGTACAGTTGAGTCTTAAAAGCTTTCTTACAGCTGGGCTCGTCAGACACTGTTTTTGGCTGCAGTGGTTATTATTATATTTACATGCTTCCAGCTCCCGTTTCTGCCCCGTGACAGCTTGTACTTTTCCACTCTCCTTTTTCACCCTCCTTCGCTCACAGACACATAACAGGTATAGCAGTCCATTCTCCCTGCAGCACGGACTACTAGCACGACTAAAGACTGTAAGCTCTCCATTTATTTCCCTTCCTTCAAACACCTTTGAATTCAAACACCATTCATTTTGTGTGTATGTGGGTATGAGTGATTACATACATAGTGACGATTTGTAAATATTAACTACTGTCTTCTGTGTCCCTTGACAGGAGAGGCCATTCTTTCCTCACACAGTTAACAGGCTGGAATAATGCTGAACAATCCATGAATAAATGATGAGGATACATCTTTATCCATTATTCCTGTCACATGCTGATCAATGAATTATTGATGCAGATACTCCATATGGTTATTCTAAGTAAATTAGTGTACAAGTGTGTGAAAATCAATCTAATATGCAAACACTGCTGAAGTGAATCTCCACCTGCTGCAAACAGAATGTTTCAGAAGCACTTTGACATGAACAGTTATCCTTGCTGCACACGTTTTCATAAACCCATTTATAAGACATGAGTAAAGAAATAACACTTACCGAGGGCATAAGGAAGAGTAGGGTGAGGGTCAGTGAATTGATCTTTGCACCAGACATTTTTTTTACTTCTTAGGAGTTTCCTCTACAAAAAAAGATCCAGCACTAAACGTGATGGGATGTCACCTCACCTTGGGATCTGAAAATCACAAGTGTGGAAAAGTATGAAACAGCATGTCTACATTACATCTCATTAGTAGTTATAGACAGACACTTAGCATAGTTTTATATGATTGCTTTCAATAGAACATTGCTTTGATGAGTGGTAGAAAGACCTTTCTAAAACCTCTGAATAAAACTGAGATCTGCTAACTGTAAAGACCACACCCTAAGACATCATTTTCACCGACATGAAAAAAGCCACTGACCTCATGCCTCGAGGCACTGTCCACTGGTAGAGAGAATTAGCATGAGAACAGAAAAAAACTGACAAATGGACCTAATCCATAGCAGCAAAAGACCCCACACAAAGTAAAAGACCCAAAGGATACCCTTAATGCAGGAGTCAAGGGTTTAGGTTTTTACTTTAAAATAAATCCTCGATATCTGGACTTGTTTTAGTGTTAAGGTCCATTATGGCCTGTATTTGTATAGCGCTTTACTAGTCCCTAAGGACCCCAAAGCGCTTTACACAACCAGTCATCCACCCATTCACACACACACTGGTGATGGCAAGCTACATTGTAGCCACAGCCACCCTGGGGCGCACTGACAGAGGCGAGGCTGCCGAACACTGGTGCCACCGGGCCCTCTGACCCTCTGACCATTATGTTTTACAACCATTATGTTTTTACAAAGGCAGTATTGCATGTGCACAATGCACTGTGAGTCGAGGAACTAAAGTGATTTCACTTCACTGCACATTTCTAATGTGTATGCCAAGAATAAAGGAAATATAGAGTTTATGGCTGTGATTTTTTGTTTGTTGAAAGGAAACAAGACAAGTGATAGTAAGGTGTTCCCCATTTCACTAATTTGTGCCTCCTCATATCCTCTATCCTCTGATGAATTTATCCCTGGATTGAATGGTAATTTGAATTGAAGACGGCTTGTCAGATAATGCATGTATGAAGGATTACAGTGAATCCAGAAAGTATTCACAGTAGTTCACTTGTTCAGCGTCCATGTAACCTGAGCCCTATTTCAATGTGGATTAAATTAATTTTTCATCTCAAAGTTCTACACACAAATTGAGATTCTTGCAAATTTCTTGGAAGAATTTCTTGCAAATTTAGCAAAACAAAACAAAAAATTCCCTTCCCGGGCAGTCAATCCTTCAAGCTCGGGTCCTCTACCAGAGGCCTGGGAGCTTGAGGGTCCTGCGCAGTATCTTAGCTGTTCCTAGGACTGCGCTCTTCTGGACAGAGATCTCCGATGTTGTTCCCGGGATCTGCTGGAGCCACTCGCCTAGCTTGGGAGTCACCGCACCTAGTGCTCCGATTACCACGGGGACCACTGTTACCTTCACCCTCCACATCTTCTCCAGCTCTTCGCTCAGCCCTTGGTATTTCTCAAGTTCCTTGTGTTCTTTCTTCCTGATGTTGCTGTCATTCGGAACCGCTAGATCTATCGCTACAGCCGTCCTCGTCTGTTTGTCTACCACCACTATGTCCAGTTGGTTAGCCACCACCATTTTGTCCGTCTGTATCTGGAAGTCCCACAGGATCTTAGCTCGGTCATTCTCCCATTTTGACCTCAGGATTTCCAGGCCATACTTGGCACAGATGTTTCAGTACACTATGCCGGCCACTTGGTTATGGTGTTCCATGTATGCCCTGCTAGCATCTTGCACCCTGCTGTTATGTGCTGGATGGTCTCAGGAGCATCTTTACACAGCCTGCACCTGGCGTCTTGCCTGGTGTGATAGACCCCAGCCTCTATGGATCTTGTGCTCAGAGCTTGTTCCTGTGCTGCCATGATGAGTGCCTCTGTGCTGTCTTTCAGTCCAGCTGTCCATCCACTGATAGGATTTCTGGATATCAGCCACCTCCTCTATCTGCCGGTCGTACATACCATGCAGGGGCCTGTCCATCCATGATGGTGCCTCTTCTAGCTCCTCTTTCTTGGGTTTCTGCTGCCTGAGGTATTCACTGAGTCCGTTAGGGCCATCTTCCTGATTTATTCATGGATGTTCGCTACCTCATCCTGGACCGTGGTGCTGACGGCCACCAGTCCCCGGCCTCCTTCCTTCCACTTAGCATGCAGCCTCAGAGAGCTGGACTTGGGGTGAAACCCTCCATGCATGGTCAGGAGCTTTCTTGTATTGATGTCAGCAGCTTCTATCTCCTCCTTTGGCCAGCCTATTACCCCAGCAGGGTACCTGATAATGGGCAGGGCCAAAGTGTTTATAGCCCAGATCTTGTTCTTGCCATTCAGCTGACTCCTCAGGACTTGCCTGGTACTTGGTGGTTGCACCTTTCCTACCTGCCTCTTCATTGTTCCCATTTGCCTGTGGGATCCCATGGTACTTGTAACCAATGTTCCCTCTAATTTTTCATGTGTCTGAGCGAAAACACAAACTCCCTGAGCGGTCTCTTGAACCACTGTGAGCAACAGCAGACGTGTGCACACCAGCATCGAATCTATCCAAGTTACATGGTTTATTAAAATAAGCAAATTACAGCATTTACATTTATGTTAGACTACTTTTAATTAACTGCTTTAGCACACTTACAATGAAAATTAAAAACAAATCTTGTTCAGGACCTGTGTAGTATGTTAACACTATTGGAAGTAAAAAATAACTTGAACTGCAATTTTGAAAACACAACTTTCTTGTTTGTTTGTTTTTTTCTTTTATAGAGTTCTGACTTGTATTATGAGTCTGTGGTCTGGCAGAGAGTCCTGTAACTCTTTGTCTGCAAAATACAGTATATAATGACCAATGTTGGGTAATTAATTATATAGTCACTTCTTCAATAAAGTAAGTGAGTTTTGCAAACAACAACGTTTTTTTCAGCTATTTACCTAAAAATGCAGCCAAGGCGGTTTTTTAAATAAACATTTCAAACTATTTACAGAACATTCAGCTGCTCTGCATCATCTGATGCCACACAAATTATTTGTGCCACTCCAAAAAAAAATTTCTGTCCACTATGAGATAAAGAAGAACAACAGCCTGATACCTGCAGACCTGACAACAGGAGATGTATCACTCCTGTAACACCTGTAACATTCAGCAGTCGCCTCATTGTTCTGACACACACAACAAAACTATTGACTACACTACACACTAACTACACAAGATTTGCGCTAAACATCGCAAATCTCTCACATCTCAAAACACCGCCGTCACTCCTAAAACTTCCCTCTTTCCTAAACAACTAAATGCCATGTTGCCATATCATTTTTTGATTGGTCCACATGGTACATTTTTCCACCAATAGGAAAGGCTGGGGGAGTTGGGAGGGGGGCTGTTTTTGCTCACAGGCGGAGAGTGCTTTTGAGCGTTTTCCTTATAAAACGCCGTTTTTACTGTTTCTTCCCACAGTAAATATAAACAATGATAGGAAAAAAACCAAGCATTGCATATATTTTTTTTATCATAACTCCAGTTTTACGTGGCCTATTAAAAACTGGTATAAAGTCCACACTCTCTTTATTTAGGCCTCCAACTTTCCCTCATCCAACGCCTGCAACTAGTCCAGAATGCCGCAGCACGCCTTTTAAGCGGCACCAGAAGACATGACCATATCACACCCACCCTCGCCAACCTTCATTGGCTCCCCGTATGTTTTTTAAAATCCTTTTATACACTTTTACAATTTTAAATAACCAGGCACCCAGCTACTTAATCGACCTCCTTGACCTATACATCCCCACGAGAGCACTCAGATCCTCTAACCAGGGGCTCTTAATGCAACCAATGTCTTGACGGAAGAGTAGGGGGATCGTGCTTTTGCTTTTACCGCACCAAAACTCTGGAACAGCTTGCCGATTGATGTCCGTGCGTCGGAATCCATCCAATCCTTTAAATCACGTTTTAAAACCCACCTGTTTAAGCTTGCCTTCCTAACAACTTAGTTTTTAACTTTTCCCCGGTCCATGCTTGTTTCCACGTCACCATCTTAAAACTGTATTTTCTTTTGCTGATAACTGTATTTTCCTGCTCCTTTACTGCTGTAACCCCACAAATGCGCCTTGTCTGTGAAGCACTTTGATGTACCTGGGTCTTTTAAATGTGCTATAGAAATAAAATTGAAACTGAAACTGAAACTTTTTTCATCAACTGTCCTGCTCACATCTCCAATGGTTGTACACATTGTCATTAATGTGGCTTCACTCCACATCAGCCACGCCACTTTGCTAGCTAAAACACCGGTGCCGGCACATAAGAACGCTGTCATAACCTGTCAACGACGTTGATTAGGTGCGTATATAAGAATGTGAATCGCATCACTGAGGCGGTTAAGGCCTATGCAGAACAGCAGTGGGGTCAGAGCATCTCCTTGGTAGATTCCACACTTGATGGTGATTTGTGCTATGGGCTTGAAGTTGGCCTCTAGTGTTTTATGGCACATCCCCATTGAGTTCCTGATTAAGGCTCTTAGGGTCCTGTTGATCTTGTATAGTTCTAGGCATTCCAGGATCCAGGTGTGGGGCATTGAGTCATAGGCCTTCTTGTAATCAATCCAGGGATTGCACAGGTTGGTCAGCCTAGTCTTGCAATCTCATTAGTTACTTATGATGATAAAAATCTTTTGCCCAACACAGTTTGTGTGTGTGTGCAATATTAAAAAGGTAAATCTTGTAACATTACACCATGTTCTGAATTTGTAAAAAGTAATGTCACTTATATTTGAGCAGCAGTAGTTGGGGAAGGAATTATTATTGCAGTCGTGCCACATGTCGTATTAAACCGGCATTTTAAAATGAGACTGCAAGGCGAGGGTGCTTCACATAGTTCCTATTGCCTGGACTCCTCCCTACTCATGTCTCTTGAGAGTAAGATATAAGTCAGAAAGATGAGAACTGAAGATGTGGGGAATGAGAAAGGGGGTATGTTTTTACAGCTTTATTGTTGTTAAGAATGCCCAAAAGACCCATGGCTGTGTCACTGCGTTCTCAGACAAAGCTCTCAGATAAATTCTCTCAGTTGGTGAAGAGTCGTTTTCATCAAACAGACCATTTCTTCTCTTAGAAAAAATAAAGTATCATTCAGTAAATTTTCTTCCTTACCTTACACTGAGGATCAATTTGAAAATGTTGAACATAACACACTTATCTTGCTGTAGGGACAAAACCTGCTTGAACCACATGATATCTTTAGTCTCACTGCATTGCAACACAAAGAGCAATAGCGCTCTAAATATTTTGATATATATATATATTTTTTCAATTTGAAAATAATTATCTCTACAGTACGTCAAATGTTGTTAATGTGGGATTTAAATTGCCGACTCAGGTTTTCACTCATCCATATTCAGCACAGTTTTGTCAGTCAGTTCTATTTTCAGATTTATTATCATAGAGAAGAACTCTTGTATCGTCAATGCTGTGCAGAAGAGACTCAGTCTGCCAGCACAGCTTAAGTGATGGACGTTTTCATTCCAAGTACTGGAGACCAAGCAAGAGACATTACAGTGGACTGTACGGTAGGCCTTCATTAAAGACATAGTTTAAAAATCTTGAATCTGCAACTCACAAGCAGAACATTAATTATTAACACAAATAACGCAATGTTTTGAGAAAAAAACACAGAACATCCTTTCATCTGTGCTGAAGGAGAGAACATAAATATGTTCAGAATATTTGTTTTGAGTTCATAGGGAAATGCAGTTTGAAAACCAAGAAAAGAATATTATTTCCCCTACAGCATCAGTTGTGAACCATTACAAAGTCACTATCTTGCTATCAAATGACTGAGTATTCAAACTGTACATGAACCAGCAGGTCAGGTTGTGTCCGTGTAAAGAGCTCTTGTGTATGCATGTGTGAGCCCTCATGGATGCACCGTGACGCAGCAGGCTTAGAGGGCTTGCATGAACAAAGCCAAGTATCAGGACTGGGCCTGGGGCATCATCCCACAGGGAGAACTTGGCAGCTTGGCATTCCTACTCTACCAAAGCCCTGCCAGCACAAGCTCCTCCTTCTGCTGTTGTCAAGAGCAACCGCTGAGAGAGCTGCTGAGTTTGGATCTAAAGTGGACCACGTGGCCCTGGGATCTCTTTCTGCTCCTTCTTGAGCTCCACTGTAAATAGTGCCCCTTAAGTTTTCTAATGTGCTTCTATTTATCTCTTAGACAATAAACACCAAAAAACGTAGTAGAAACAGCAGAATCATTAAAGCCTAAAATCAGTCGGTTTTCAAGTCCTGCTGTTAGACCACAGCCACACAAACACTACCTTCACTTGCAGTTTAAAGTAAGAAGGACACACACACATCAGACAAGACTCAACATGAATGGGAGTTGCTTCATTGCCAAAGCCACCTCAATCACTTCTAATGCTCTTCCTTAGAAAAGCTTTCATGGTAAGTGCTAAAGCACAATCTCCCATGAATTCATTTATTTTACACAACACCATGCATCACAGCATTGATGATATATTACCAAGGTGTAGAGAAAAAAAAACAAAAAAACAAAAACAAAAACCTAACACTTCAGTTTCATTTCCATGACACTGGATTGTTTAGGAAAGCACCTACAATCTTTCTTTTTTTAAAGAACGCTTTCCTTTACGGTCCCATCAGTTTAGAAAAACTTAGATAAAGTAACTCAAGCTCAGCTGAAATTCATTATACTAGAGACTTGATAGGTCTGTCTCTCAGACTGCATACAGTCTGAACACACCTTGTGAACATATTGTATGTCCATGAAACCAGAAACTAAAACTCAGTGGGAAAAAGCCAACATTTACAGCATCTCAAATATCCTCCTATCTCCATGTGTGTGGCTATTTAGGGAGATTTTGTAAACAGCAAACGCACTGCACATTAAAAATGTTTGTGATTTGATACATAACATTGAACCTACAGTGGGGCAAAAAAGTATTTAGTCAGCCACCGATTGTGCAAGTTCCCCCACTTAAAATGATGACAGAGGTCAGTAATTTGCACCAGAGGTACACTTCAACTGTGAGAGACAGAATGTGAAAAAAAAATCCATGAATCCACATGGTAGGATTTGTAAAGAATTTATTCGTAAATCAGGGTGGAAAATAAGTATTTGGTCAATAACAAAAATACAACTCAATACTTTGTAACATAACCTTTGTTGGCAATAACAGAGGTCAAACGTTTACTATAGGTCTTTACCAGGTTTGCACACACAGTAGCTGGTATTTTGGCCCATTCCTCCATGCAGATCTTCTCGAGAGCAGTGATGTTTTGGGGCTGTCGCCGAGCAACACGGACTTTCAACTCCCGCCACAGATTTTCTATGGGGTTGAGGTCTGGAGACTGGCTAGGCCACTCCAGGACTTTCAAATGCTTCTTACGGAGCCACTCCTTTGTTGCCCGGGCGGTGTGTTTTGGATCATTGTCACGTTGGAAGACCCAGCCTCGTTTCATCTTCAAAGTTCTCACTGATGGAAGGAGGTTTTGGCTCAAAATCTCACGATACATGGCCCCATTCATTCTGTCCTTAACACGGATCAGTCGTCCTGTCCCCTTGGCAGAAAAACAGCCCCATAGCATGATGTTTCCACCCCCATGCTTCACAGTAGGTATGGTGTTCTTGGGATGCAACTCAGTATTCTTCTTCCTCCAAACACGACGAGTTGAGTTTATACCAAAAAGTTCTACTTTGGTTTCATCTGACCACATGACATTCTCCCAATCCTCTGCTGTATCATCCATGTGCTCTCTGGCAAACTTCAGACGGGCCTGGACATGCACTGGCTTCAGCAGCGGAACACGTCTGGCACTGCGGGATTTGATTCCCTGCCATTGTAGTGTGTTACTGATGGTGACCTTTGTTACTTTGGTCCCAGCTCTCTGCAGGTCATTCACCAGGTCCCCCCGTGTGGTTCTGGGATCTTTGCTCACCGTTCTCATGATCATTTTGACCCCACGGGATGAGATCTTGCGTGGAGCCCCAGATCGAGGGAGATTATCAGTGGTCTTGTATGTCTTCCATTTTCTGATGATTGCTCCCACAGTTGATTTTTTCACACCAAGCTGCTTGCCTATTGTAGATTCACTCTTCCCAGTCTGGTGCAGGTCTACAATACTTTTCCTGGTGTCCTTCGAAAGCTCTTTGGTCTTGGCCATGGCGGAGTTTGGAGTCTGACTGTTTGAGGCTGTGGACAGGTGTCTTTTATACAGATGATGAGTTCAAACAGGTGCCATTCATACAGGTAATGAGTGGGGGGCAGAAAAGCTTCTTACAGAAGACGTTACAGGTCTGTGAGAGCCAGAGATTTTCCTTGTTTGAGGTGACCAAATACTTATTTTCCACCCTAATTTACGTATAAATTCTTTACAAATCCTACCATGTGGATTCATGGATTTTTTTTCACATTCTGTCTCTCACAGTTGAAGTGTACCTCTGGTGCAAATTACTGACCTCTGTCATCATTTTAAGTGGGGGAACTTGCACAATCGGTGGCTGACTAAATACTTTTTTGCCCCACTGTAAATCATGCTTCAGTTTCAGTGAATGAGAGATAGAGTAAATATTTAGATTGCTGCCAGTGTAACCATACTCCAGTACTCCAACTAGGCACCCGGAACTGTCAACACCTCCCACTCTGAACTGCCTGAGGCCAGCTCCATCGAGTGCAGTTGATACGCTCGTCTTGGTCTTTCTTTTCAGTTGATTTGAAATTAAACACCAGGAAAGCAGTGTTTTATCACGTCTG
Source organism: Mchenga conophoros (assembly GCF_057382185.1). NCBI lineage: Eukaryota > Metazoa > Chordata > Actinopteri > Cichliformes > Cichlidae > Mchenga > Mchenga conophoros. Next base: position 14,627,525 of record NC_140542.1, read on the forward strand.
CTGATTTATTAGTTGCGGTTTCATGGATGAGTTTTTGCTTTATTCATGTACGCATGGAAATTGTCTAAGTGTGGCAACAACAGGTCCCACTCTGTGCAGCAAAGGTTTTCCTCCACAATCAGGAGTATAGACATGAGCGCTGGTACACCATCAGCATGTTGTGTTTCCGACGCTGCTTCGAACCTCTGACATCATAAACCGTAGTTTAAGAAATGAAACTGATTATTATTATTATTATTATCATTATTATTATTATTGAGATATGCAGGAAATTCTGGTGCCATCTTGACTTACAAGACTCCAGATATGACCTACATTTCACCTCAGTACTGGAACAACGGTGGGCGTGTTCCCTATTAAAGCCTTCTGTCAGCAGCATCTCTGGTCTATATTTTTTGTTTATTTGTTTTAAGTCAGACTGTCCTATCAATCACAAAGGACATCAAACACACTCAGGAACTTGCTTCCACACTTGCTACTCCAACGTTTCTTACACTTGGACTTGTATTAAGTCACATCCTAGTACAGGGAGTACAGAATTATTAGGCAAATGAGTATTTTGTCCACATCATCCTCTTCATGCATGTTGTCTTACTCCAAGCTGTATAGGCTCGAAAGCCTACTACCAATTAAGCATATTAGGTGATGTGCATCTCTGTAATGAGAAGGGGTGTGGTCTAATGACATCAACACCCTATATCAGGTGTGCATAATTATTAGGCAACGTCCTTTCCTTTGGCAAAATGGGTCAAAAGAAGGACTTGACAGGCTCAGAAAAGTGAAAAAATAGTGAGATATCTTGTAGAGGGATGCAGCAGTCTCAAAATTGCAAAGCTTCTGAAGCGTGATCATTGAACAATCAAGCGTTTCATTCAAAATAGTCAACAGGGTCGCAAGAAGCGTGTGGAAAAACCAAGGCGCAAAATAACTGCCCATGAACTGAGAAAAGTCAAGCGTGCAGCTGCCAAGATGCCACTTGCCACCAGTTTGGCCATATTTCAGAGCTGCAACATCACTGGAGTGCCCAAAAGCACAAGGTGTGCAGTACTCAGAGACATGGCCAAGGTAAGAAAGGCTGAAAGACGACCACCACTGAACAAGACACACAAGCTGAAACGTCAAGACTGGGCCAAGAAATATCTCAAGACTGGTTTTTCTAAGGTTTTATGGACTGATGACATGAGAGTGAGTCTTGATGGGCCAGATGGATGGGCCCGTGGCTGGATTGGTAAAGGCAGAGAGCTCCAGTCCGACTCAGACGCCAGCAAGGTGGCGGTGGAGTACTGGTTTGGGCTGGTATCATCAAAGATGAGCTTGTGGGGCCTTTTTGGGTTGAGGATGGAGTCAAGCTCAACTCCCAGTCCTACTGCCAGTTTCTGGAAGACACCTTCTTCAAGCAGTGGTACAGGAAGAAGTCTGCATCCTTCAAGAAAAACATGATTTCCATGCAGGACAATGCTCCATCACACGCGTCCAAGTACTCCACAGCGTGGCTGGCAAGAAAGGGTATAAAAGAAGAAAAACTAATGACATGGCCACAAAGAAAGGTGGCTATATTGGTCGCTGATTTGTTTTTGTTTTGTTTTTGAATGTCAGAAATGTATATTTGTGAATGTGGAGATGTTATATTGGTTTCACTGGTAAAAATAAATAATTGAAATGGGTATATATTTGTTTTTTGTTAAGTTGCCTAATAATTATGCACAGTAATAGTCACCTGCACACACAGATATCCCCCTAAAATAGCTAAAACTAAAAACAAACTAAAAACTACTTCCAAAAACATTCAGCTTTGATATTAATGAGTTTTTTGGGTTCATTGAGAACATGGTTGTTGTTCAATAATAAAATTATTCCTCAAAAAAACAACTTGCCTAATAATTCTGCACTCCCTGTATAATTGTAGATATGTTGATTTATTTGTGGCTTGCATAAATGAGCTCAACAGTATAAAAACATAAATACAAATATAAAAATAGCAAAAATGATTTCTGCATATTGACTTCCTCATTTATTCCTTTATGAATGGTTAAAATCCTATTTAAGCACAGAGTTGTTGCAGCACCTCCTTGCCTCATACAGCAACAACTCCATTCATTTAGATAACCCCCACCCCCTCTTTCCCACAAATAGAGTGACCCATAGAGGAACAGACCTACAGTTTCTCAGTACAAACATGATCATGCGTGGGAGGAAGGAGTGTTTTTGCTTCTTCCCATCAGAGAGCAATGACTGTACTGTTGAACAGAATCAACCCGTAGTTCAAAAATGGTTAATAGCAACATTTCTGCTTGAATATGTCTAAAATAAATGCTGACAAGTTAGTCTGTAATAATGGTGTTAATAATGGAGACACAAATTTCACAAATCTCCAGGCCAGAAAAGAATAGCCAGACTTCTTCAAAATGATAGAAAGGCAACATTTGACACAGATGGGCTACAGCAATAGAAGTCCATACCGGGTTTCCCCTTCCATTACCTAAAAGCAAAATACATGGGTTGACTAAAACTGGACAATAAAAGATTGGAAACATCTTCCCTTGCATAAAATACATGAAATCATGGATCCATCCTGCCTAATAATGTGGGGTATTTTTTCTAGGGACGTTTTGGGCTCCTTAGTACAAACTGAGTACTACCCAAGTACTGTTGATGACTATTTCCATCCCTTTATGACCACAGTGTACTCATCTCCTGGTCAGTACACTGCCATAGTCATATACTGTAGTTACATATGTACTGTGTTTGTATATATGTAACTGTGAGTATATATGATCAATCAACATGGCTGTGGCCAACCACACATTTCCAATCTACAAAAACACCTAAAGACCATCTGGAACCATTTTCAATGGTGTGGTCAATAATCACAAATACATAAGTAGCGTAGTTGGAAAGGACAGCTATAAGTTCATGACAGAATGTTTATAATGTTTCACCTAAAAGTTACAAAGTGATTCACAGAAACAAAATAAATTAAAAACTTTGAATAAGAGCAAAGGAAAACAGAAATCTGAAAAGCAGTGGAAGCAGACAGCATTAATATTCATTCTTGAACTCTTGGATCTAAATGTTTGCAAGATGATTACTGGAAAACATTTTAACTGTGTGATTAACGATCAAATTAATTTGATTTACAATATTTCCACACAGTGCAACTGTGGTAGCAACTGAAGCAGAAAGCCAGGGGCAAAGGAGCAAAGGAGCAATAGCTGCGATTAATGAAGGGAGACATACTGCTGTCCAATACCCAACAGAAGAAACAAGAATTGAAAGCAGTAATTCATTGTGAAGTTATCTATAGAAACTCTCCTGATAGAAATTTGTGCACATTCTTCCTGTGCATCCAAACATCACATGAAAGATAACACTGGGGAACTCAGGAAATTGTGGGCAGTGGCCAGCAGGGAGTCTAGAGAGGGCACAATCTCACACGATCACATAGCCAATTGACTATATCTATTAGCACTATCAATCTCTATATAGCACCAAACTGTGATCAACTCACAAACATTTGTTTAAATAATAACCAAACTGGTCCTACTTAAAAACAAACATATTGTTACCCATGAACACACATAAAATGAGAATGCATGAGTGTGTGTGGGTGTTTGCCTGTAAGCTCAGCAGCTGCTCAGAATTCTCCTCCCCAAGCTGTAATCAGTGTCCTAATGAGTCTCAGCGGCTTTCATGTTGAACAGTGTCAGCCTGGATGTGTGTAATGTTTGATGCTTCGTTTAAAGAGCACATACCTAATTAAAAAAAGCACACACTTATGCACACAGAGGCACAGTCACTCTCTAAACTAAACATACACACAATGTGGAGACTGCGGTCTGTACTTTGAATAAACATTCGTGTAAAGTTTCACCCAAGAGACTGAGAATAAGCAAAGAAGGGATGGAGAAAGTAAGAGGGGAGCAGGCTGGCGAAAAAGAGCTGCATTATGAATATGTGGGTGCTGAGAAAAACTATTCACTCGGGAGAAGAGGAATTGGTTCGCTCCGGCATAAGGAAAAGGAGAAGCAAGGATATCCTAATGATCACTCACCTGTAACACTGCTGCAGTGCCGAGAGACACTTTCTCAGTGATGAGATGTATCATTAGAAGGAAAAGAGACAGGGAGGAAAAAGCAGGATTGCAAAAAGCGTGAGCCTCCTTTGATTTTAGTTAGAGCAGTCTAGCCCCCCAGGATGTGTTCTGGTCAAGCTTGACAGCTGTTGTAGCCGGGAGAAGAGGCATGCACTGGCTTATCCCCCTCTACTCACTGAGAGAACCTCAAACCAAAACTATTCTTCTCTTTCTATCTCTAATCAAGGAGGTGCTTACTCCTCTTTTCAGAAAAATGAAATGTTCTTTTTGTGCTTCAAGATTAATTATCTCATGTGTTAATCCACCACCGGACTGTCTAATTCCCACTGAATATCTCACTAAGTCACTCAAGTCTCTGGCTCTATATTTAGCCCAAGGAATTATGGGAGGAATTAATATACACAGACATGACTTAGTCTTCATTATTTTGGAGATAGAGAGAGAGGTTCACGCATTACAGAGAGAGGGATGGAGAGTGGGAGACAAAGAAGAAAAGACAGTATGAAAACTGGCCTGGTTTCTCGCTCCTATTATGTCCCATTTTTCCCACAATTCTGTTGGGAATTATGCAGTCACAAGGCCGAGGCAATGGCTTTTTAAAGCGCAAAAGAAAGTAACAGTTTAAATAACATTAAAACATCCTCAAAATGCACCACAGCTAAGAGTCATTAAACAGCCAGATTCTCTGTGAGTGTCACAGACTGTATTGCCAATTTTCATGGCTACAAAAACCTGGCTGTAGGCAGGTGTGTTTTAGGAGCCAGTACATTACATTACTTTCAAATTACAATATTGTGAACACAATGAGACAGAGAGAAAGCTATTTACCTTGCATTTGATTGGTTCCTGTGTGGCATAATTCATAACAGGCATAATATTATGACAGAATGCCTAATATTGAAGTTGATTTCTGCCAAAACAACCCTGAAGGAGAGCTGTGGTTATCTGGCATCAAGATGTTAGCAACACATCCTTTAAACCTTGTAATTTGCAAGATGGGGCCTCTATGAATTGGACTTGTTTGTCCAGCACATCCCACAGATGCTTGGTTGGATTGAGATCGACTGGATTGAAGATCAGGTCAATAAATCCAACAATTTGTTCCTCAAATCACTCATGAATGATTTTTGCTATGGTAGGAGCATTATCCTGTTGAAAGAGGCCACAGCCATCAGGGAATACTGTTTCCATGAAAGGCCGTAATGGTCTACAGCTATGCTGAGGTAGGTGGTGCATGTCAAAGTAACATCCACAAGGTATATACAAGGTTTTTCAGGAGAAAACCTTGGTTCGCAGCAGATGGCCGTCCCTCCTGAGCCTGGTTCTGCTGGTCATTTCTTGTTGTTAAAAGGAAGTTTTTGTCACAGCATTTTCTGTTTCTTATGTTTTGGTGTTTTTCTGTATTATGATTTATGTCTGATTCTTTAGCTATCCTGTTTTGATGAGTATTATAAATCAATGTTTCAGTTTGGTTCTGGTCATGAGTTTAGTTTGATGTTAATTCTTCTTTAAGTCTCTGTCGTCCCTGGGTTCCATGTGTTATATTCTTTCAGACTGCCTCTCAGCAGTAGCGGTTTTTGATACGGGCGACACAGGCGGTTGCCTGGGGCGGCATCGTGGTGGGAGGCGACATCACGGGCATCGGCTAAAAATAAATAAATAAAAAAATAGCTCATTCTCATGCTGCCCCGACGTCATGCCAGCGCATAGTAGGAATGTCATAGGCACCGATCGGTTTTCTATCGCCCATTTGCTGGGAGTAGGGGCGCCCTCCGTTAGCGAGGTGCGCCTGCTGCTTGCGGCACAGGGAGGAGAGGGCGGGGCGACGGGGGATTCTCTGGCTGGCTAGAGCGGCATCTAATAACCAACTTGCAAAAGAAAAGAAAAAAGAAAAAGAAAAATCATGCAGACTTATAATTTGCACCGATGTTTTTTCGAAATTCTATATGCGAAAAGTGAGCGCGAGAGCCCTCGGTGCGCCTGCTCGCTGCTGGAGTCAAAGTAAACTTTATTGTCATCTCCGCTACATACAGTCCAGAGAGACGAGACACAAGGCTCCAGTTACAGCAGTGCAAGTAAACAAACAATAAATATAAGAAGAGTAAGAAAATAAATATACACTTTAGGACTCGGGGTAAAGGGATCAATTTAAAATTTATAATTTACAGTTTGATGATTTAAAGTCTCACACACAGTCTGCCCCCCCTCCACTTTCGTGGAGGGGGGCCGGCTGCTTCCAAATAGAGCACATTTCATTCATAATGATGTAAATCCAAGCCCATTATGTATTCATGATTTGAATCCTGGGTTGTGTGAAATCCCAGAAATAAACCCTACACAAAGTGAATCTGTGAGCTAAGGTGTAGGTCTATTAGGTTATGTAAAACGAGCAAAAGATGCAGGTAAGCAGATGTGTCATTGGATAATGGCAGGTCATCCTGAAACAATCAGAATCAGAATAATTTATTAATCCCTAAGGAAGTTATGCGGGTTACAGTTGCTCCAAGGAGAAATGGTAAAAATAGTAACAGTAACAGACTAAACTCCAAACAATACATTATGTTACAGATTTTAATATTAATTAGTCAATTGTTGATTTGTCCTGTTCTCATTGTATGACGAATTATCATGGCTGTTTGGTAGCCGTTTGCATACAATGCACACTCTCTCTCTCTTCATATGTGTGTGTGTGGTGGGGGGGAGTGTTCGCCCAGGGCGCCAAACAGGCTAGGACCGCCACTGCCTCTCAGTGTCAAGTCTGCGTCTTTGTGATTTGTTTTGTGTTTTGTGTTTTATTTTGATAGTCCCAGTCTGATGTCAGTGTGTTCTGTTTTACTTCTCCCCTGTCTGGTTAGTCTAATTTCTCCCAGCTGTGTCTCCCTCCTGTTTCCCATTCCCTGGTTACTCCCCAGTGTATATAAGCCCTGTGTTTTCCTTTGCTCTCTGTCGTGTCGTTAATGTCTGCTCACCCTCAGGTTTTGCTGTGTGTTCCAGTACCTGTTTTGCCTGCCTGTTAGTTTATTTTCCCTCAGTATAGTTAGTCTTCTGTTCAGTCTGCAACCCGCAATAAAGCTGTTTATTTTGAGTTCAACTTTTCCTCAGTGAGTCATGCATTCTGGGTCCTTCCTCCCTGCCTGCCTGCACACAGCCATGACAGTTTTTCCTTCCCACTGTCGCCAAAGTCCTTGTAGGGCTATATGATTGTTGGGGTTCTCTCTGTTCTCTTTTATTATTTTAGGGTCTTTTCCTCTTAAATTCTCAAAGCACCTTGGAGCAACTGTTGTGGATATTTGGCACTATATTAAAAAAACTGAATTGAATTGAACTGAAGCATCACACTGCCTCCACTGGCCATAGTGCATCCTAGTGCCAGGTTTTCAACAGAAGAACACCCTCTCTGCCATCACAAAGATGGCAGAGAGGGTGTGTGCTGGCCTAGTGGCGCAGGTCACTTTCTTCCATTGCTCCATGGAACAGTTCTGACAGTCAGGCCCATTGTTGGTGCTTTTGGCAGTGGACAAGGGTCACCATGGGCTCCTTTACTGGTCTGCAGCCATGCAGCCCCACACGTAACAAACTGGTAAGTACTGTATATTCTGACAGCTTTCTATCAGAACCAGCATTAATTTTTTAAGCAATTTGAGCTACAGTAGCTCGTCTGTTGAATCAGACCACATGGCCCTGCCTTCATTACCCATGTGGATCAATGAGCCTTGGCCACCCACGAGCCTGATGCTGGTCAAAGACTGTTCACCAGTCAAAAGATCGTAGTGATATTTGCACCTCTAGCAACTTGCATTTCCTGGTATGGGTCTGTTCACTGTACACACCGCCTCACGATTCCACATCCATACTGGGAATGCTGGAGACATGGAGTGGAGCAGCAAAAGCCCAGCTCAGAGTAAACAGTGACACCAGATACAATATTTAGCCCTTTAAAGCCAAGAGTATCATATTTAATACATGTGTGTTGTGAGTTTTTGAGACTTCTACATCATCAGTGTGACTTTTTTACCCTCAAAAATGATATAAATTGCATGACACATTGTAATGACTAAATTGCAAACACAGAAAAATTTAAAATCATATATGTAGATTAAAATTTATATATCTACATTGTCTAAAGGTTCAACAAACATTGTATTATCAAAAAATTAAAGATTTCTGGCAGTTATTTCATTGGTTCCGGTTTTAAAAGGTTAGGCACAGAAAGAGAGATGGGGTGGTGAGTTGCAGATTTGCAGCAACTGGGGACATACAGCTAACGCCTTATGTGAAACAGACAATTGGATGTGTAAAACAAAATCAGCTGATCTCCTGTAATAGTGGCTGAGCTTTGCGGCCTGCCTGGAATAATGCTATGCTCAACATATTGTATTGAAATAGTAACATTACTTCAGTGTCATTTACAGTTACAGGTTCCTGGAGCATTAACAAACTTGAATTGAATTGAACTGCAAAGCACATGTGTCGTTTTGGGGAGCTGGAAAGATCACCTCCCAATATTTAGAGCAACCCCTGCATACCAAAAATAAAAACACAAAAGAATCTCATTGAATACAGCCACTACATTTTTTGTGATGACTGTAACTGCAGTTATATAACCATGGATGAGCCAGAAGGAAGTGGGATAAGGACAAATGTCTAAATACCAACTAAGCAGTGAATGTACACGTGAAAACACACCGCATATGCAAACACTGGAGGCTGTACATATCTCAATGTACAATACTCAATACCTGCTGTTATTAACACACAACCACTGCACTATAAAACATTTTTTCTGCTGCTGTAACAATGTGAATTTCCCAACTTTTGGACTAATAAAGTTTATTTTATCTTGGAAAGTTGTAGATTTCTGTTTTTGGAGTTTATAGCCCAAGTGTTGTGGCTAGAGATGTGCATGAGTCCTAAGAATGATCAAAAAAATCCCCCAAAATAGTAACCACAGTCAAAACTGAGAGGTTTATAAGTTAATTGATTAAGACATTCAGGCACATTCAGGCAGGTCACTTCCCCAAACAAATCAGCCTGATATTAGACAGAAGTGCCAATTTGTTACGCTCATGTCTAAAACCAGGCAAACACAAAAGAGGACAGAAAGGTAAATCAGGCTTTTATGTATCTGTATTCTGCAGGGAGAACATCCAATGAGGGAAATTAACAATTAATATTTAAAAGTGATCAAGAATGCCAGGAAACCTCACTGTATAATATTTTTCTTCCTGTAATTATTTTGATAGAGTGTATATACATACCACTGTCTTTACTGAGTCTAGTGTCAGTTGTGCCCTTGCATTCCTTATGATTTGGTGGGTTGGCCATCACTGACAACACATAGAAAACAAAAAGACGATAGTGGATAAACTTTCAGTGTGCCTTTCTCTGTCACAGTTCCAGTTATCAGCTACACTCCTTTAAACAGTTACACCAAGGGTTTTGACAGGTCTAGGTAAAACACTATTTTCTTACTTTGCACCTTGGACTTGAAATAACTTGCAAAACTTTTAATATGATGTTTCTAACAACTGGTGAATTTAGCATATAGGCATAAATAAAATGATAAGGACCCCAGTGAAGGAGACTTACATGTTTTTTAAAGGCAGTTTTTTTTTAGTGGTGGACATTCGTATACATCATGATCTAGATCTTGAAATTTACATTACATTTTAAAATATTTTGTGTATGTATGGCTGCTACCATAACCAGGTCTTCATTGTGAAAGGCCTTTAATTTCAACAGCATATCCTGGTTACATTTTTTTTTTTTAATTATTTTCTTTTAGATAAATTAAACCACAATGCAGAAAAGATAAGTCTCCAATACTCGAAATTTATTGGGGAGAATTGCCAGAACCCTTACTCAATGTGTCCCCTAAATGCAGACCCCCAAGCCTCCCCCATTCTTCATAATCTGTTTAAAGTGACATCAACAATTACCGTCCAGAATGATATGTACTAATATGAAGAACTCTGCTGGCAGCTCCATATTTGGTCAAATTTATAAAGTTCAAATGTAAAATTTTGTGGATTTTGTGTGCATTAAATGATGCACATCACATCCAGAAAACTCCTATTTGATCGGATGGTGTAGCCATTAAAATGTGCTCTCTTTGCCATTCAGTTCAACCATCGTATACCATTAATTGCAGACATGGATGTGGCAAGTATTTCAAAACTAACATTACTTTTTATTGTGTTCACCCTTTTGCATGGGAACTGGATCGCCTCAATACAACTATAAATGACACTCGCTCATGCATGACACTGGGTGTGTTACAAGGCTGCCTTGCTGAGACTGGGCCTGAGGCCTAATATCTTCTCCTTCTCCGGCCTGACTTTTTCTTCTCTTTCCTCTGCTGATCAGGCCAGTCAACACAACAAGGCTAATTGGGTCATTTAAATGTCAGCATCACTGAGATCTAAAGGACAGAAAAGCTCTCTGGTCCTACTTGTGCTGTTACACTCTAAATGTCTCCTCACTTTCCTGCACGAGGTATTATGGGAATGTTTGTTACTCTTAGGTCAAGCAAATCTAAACAGGATTCTGTGGTTTCTCTGATATGCTGAGCTGTATGTGACCTGTAAATTTAAACAAATTAGAACTGCATACACACTTTTTCTTTGGGATGAACCAACTCAGATATTTAAACAGTTCTCACGCATGTTCAGATAGAAAAACAGAGCATTACTTATCGCATTTGTGGCGAGTCTTATGAATGATGCTGCAGCTGAGCATTCCGAGATGTAAATAAATAACTCAACAGCATTTTATAATGTCATCGGAACAGAGGGACGCAGACTTGCATGCACACATATTTCCCCCCATCATTAAGAAACACAAGTTCTGAGAGAAAACACATCTTCTGCCATCATTCAGACACAACAGACGTGTAGATGTAGGCGGCTGGGACTGAATAGCTTTTTCAGTGTAGCTTTAACCCTCCCAAACCAGCCAGGCAAAGAAAGAAGAGAAGCCGCAATTGTTATTCAGCGACAGCAGGCTGCATTACAAGGTCACACACAGCATTTACCCAAAGGCCTGGATTTCAGACAGACAGAAACACACACACATGTGCATATGCATGTGTGCGTGTGTGTGTATATATATATATATATATATATATATATATATATATATATATATATATATATATATATATTTGTATGTGTGTGTGCCAAATTATGGAATAGATGATAATATTAATCTTATCTTTGAGTAATTGAACTGAATACTCTAATAACAGAGGAAGGACTGGATAACTCTTTTATCCATAAAAGAGCTCATGCATATTATTCTGATTTTAAATATATATAAATATATTCTGATTTTAAGAATTACTTAATCAGAATATATTAAAGACTCCTCATGTTCACAGACGAATATATAGACAATGCGCTATTTTGTACATAGGTGCTTTTCTGCTCCAATATCCTGTCTTTCTGTTTTCTCATATTCATTGCTTAGTGATGGTCCTTCTCCTTTGCAGTGTGCAAACTGCGCGCTGCCGGCAGCCACTGATAGGAAGCAACCTCCTCACTGAGATCATCCGACACATGCCGCAAGATCCCGGCACGCTCACTTCCATTCTCCTCCCTTTACATGCAGGTTTAACCACTTAAAATGTGATTCGTGAATTCCCCCCGCAAATCTTACCATTTTATCAATTTGCTCCAAATAGAACTCCTGCGCCGCGGCCCCTTCGCGCACACCACAGGAGACAAATCAAGCCTGGCGGAGCTGTAAAGATACAAGATTCCCCGGTGGCTCCAGGCGATGCAACTTCCAGCCGGTATGCAGTTTGGGTTTGTTGCAGAATTACCGCTTGGAAGAATGCGGTAATTTTGCTTTTGCGGCAGAGATTAAGGAATGAAACGAGGTTTCCCGTGCCGTGCGTGGAGATTGTTCGGTTGTTAAGTGCTGATATGTCGCTTGGCCCAAGGACTGCTGCCTGCTCGTCTCGTCTTCCACATAAGAATGTGCCGCGCATTTCAACTAGTCCACTCGCTATCAAACCCCCCCCCCCCCCCCCCCTTCCCTCTCTCTCTCACTCTCTCTCTCTCTCTCCCTCTCTCTTATCCATGCACAAACACTCTCACACATGCGCGCAAGGAAGCTGAAATCCAATTCTACATGATGGATGTGAATAAACGGGGTGTGTTAAATTATCTAGTCTCATCTGATTCTACACAGAGACACAGAGATGTGGTGGAACATGAAGAAAGTGTGTGTGTGTGTGTGTGTGTGTGTGTGTGTGCGTGTGTGTGTGTGTGTGTGTGTGTGTGTGTGTGTGTGTGTGCGTGTGTGTGTGTGTGTGTGTGTGTGTGTTATTCCTGAGGCATCAGAACGGATCAAAGAGCTCAAACAAAAGAGATCAGAACCCCGGACAGCGACCGTGACCATTTCAATATAAATGTATCAAAGTGTGATGCAGGTGAGCAGCTGTGCTAATAAAGTCCATTTACAAATCTGCACGTTATAAAATGTCTGCAGGAAATTATCTTGGAAAGTCTATCCTCTTAATTTTTTGAGAAATCGTCATAAAATCTGTAAGATGATTTTAGACACTGTGTGTTAGTACACTATGTGTTTAAAGCTGCTCAAGACATTTTATATTATATGTAACTGGCTGCCTTTCCTGCAACAGGCTAATTATGCCTCCCATTCCAAGATTATAAGGTGTGTTTACTGGGAGGAGGTGGTGTGGCATTACGATAGTCATTTGATGAACACTGGCAAAGACAATGGCAGTAGCTTTTAATGGCTTCTCCCATTTTTTGTGTGTTTCTCAGTTTGCCTTATCAGCTTTTTCTTGGCACCTCTTTCAGTTTGATTCCTGTTTTAATTGAAGACCTGTTCTTCATATAATTTTCTCTGTTTTTATTTCCCTCTTTTGTTCTTTTCCCACCCTCGTCAGTGTCTGACTGGCATTCTCTGTGCCTTATTACCCTGTTAATCCTCTCTGATACTGATTGGGCACTGCACACTCTGTGAAGGTGATTTACCTGTTTTGCATTTTATTTAGATACAACTCCACACATATAGATGAGTATGCTGTGGTTATTTCGGAAGGACCACCTCAATTATAAACAGAATAAACATGTCTTTTTTGTATGTTTGTTGACCTTTCCCACATTAGGTTATGTATTGGCTGTGTGAGCTGGTAATTCTGAACCCAAAAGGACAGAAGGCAGGAGTCGAACTCAAAATGAGCATTTAATGCTGATAGTCCAAAATGTTACAGCAAACATGGAACTGAGTAAGTGAATCAAAAACACAAAGAAAAGCCACGAGATACAGATTTGTTGGGGACGTCAGAGTGGGAAGATATAAGGCTGGGGTTCACAAAGACATAAAGGACGAAGGAAAAATAAACAGAGAGAGACAGATAGACTATATACACTCTCATTATAACAAGGAGAGATAGGCTCGAAAAATGAGACATAATGAGACGGAGGAAGCAAATTCCACACAAGACACACACCTCTGAGGCCTCAGTGTCTAAAGAATGGTTGCTGCAACAGATGATGATTGCAAAACCTCCTCTCTTAAGCCAAAATTTAAAGAGGATCTTTCTGTTTTGTTTTGTTTTTTAATTTATTGGTTGCAGGGTGTGGTTTTGCCTCAGCTAAAGGGGAGGGGTGGAACAGAGGAACAGGGGGCATTGCTAGGAGACAAAGGAAGGCACAGCTTCCAGCTATTGTCTAATTACTTCTATTCATGTAGTAGTGCACCAGAACTGAGGTGTGCAACATCCACTTGGACTGGCAGCCAGGGAAGCTGCAACAACGGATAACACTGAGTGAACTGTGCATTGTCTAAAAAAATCATTAAAGATAGTGTGTAATGTAATAAATAAAAGTATAACAAAAGTGTTGTGTCTGACTGTCTGTGTTAGGGAACCCACAGTGACACAGAAATACTGCACTGGTGCCCAACACTACCAAACAGCAGAAAAAAATATTGGACTCACAGCCTATAACAGCCATTGCAAGCACTGACACAGATGGTGGCAGAGCTGTCCACAATGCACCAGAAACAGATGACTGGAAGCAGCTGGAGGCACGGTACTGCAGGCCTAGGTCAAGCAGCACATCCAGGAAGTGGAAAACCTTGGACCTTGGTATACGCCCACCACTCTGCTTCACCTTGTTACCTTAATCAAGAAGCTGGAGATAGGTGATATACATTCTTGGAGAATGGCAAGGCATGGCTGGCCATCTCTGCTCTAATCCATCTCAAAGTTGTTCTGTTGGCTTGAGGTCAGGACTCTGTGCAGGCCAGTCAAGTTCTTCCACACCAAACTCACTTACCCAGGTCTTTATGGGCCTTGCTTTGTCCACTGGTGGGCAGTCATGTTGGAAAAGGAAGACCCCTCCCCAAACTTTTCACATACAGTTGGAAGCATGAAATCGTCCAAAATGTTTTGGTACAGTGAAAAATTACATTTCTTTTACTGAAACTAAGAAACTACGATCTAAATGTTGGAGAGCTGTGAGCTTCTACGAGATGTTATCAATTTTGCGTTCAAAGAGCATAGTCTGAGTACTCACGACTGCTGTGAGCTTCTCCAAGATGTTATCTGTGCTGCATTAGATGAGCACATTTTGAGTATGCACTGTTCTTTTGCTAATCTCAAGGCTACAGGAAGTTTGGAGGTATCTGGCAATGAACTCTGCAGAAAGTTCTTGACCTCTGTGTACTATGCACCTGAGCATTGCTGACCCTGCTCTGTGATTATAGGTGGCCTACCACTTCATGGCTGCTTTTCTGTCGTTCCCAATTGCTTCCACTTTGTTACTGTAACACAATTGTGTTACAGACATAATACAACACACACACACACACACACACACACACACACACACACACATATACACACAAGCAGAGCCGGTGTTTGCAGGGAAGTGATGGATTATTTTCAGTGTGATTACACAACAAAAATTGTTCTCCTCCATCTCAGCTCTTCCTCTGTCCCCAGTCCTGGCGTAACTGAAATAGGCAGAGCATGATTAGGGAATTGGTCCCAGCTGCTCTGCCAGACACTGCCCTCTGAACTTATTTCACCACCCCTCCCTCTGTAGCGGACCCACAGACTGCACTCCTCCACAGATATAATAACACTAACAGTTGACTGTGGAATATTTTGTAGTGAGGAAATTTCACGACTGTACTTGCTGCACAGATGGCACATTTTCTTTTTCTTCAACCAGTCTTTGACACTTATGTTTGAATGGGTGAGCAAATCCATAGAATTGAGGCTGTGATTAGCTCCTGCCTTGCACACCCTTTAAGGCAGGCCTTTGCAATATTCAACATCAAAAGAGACATTTTCTGCCAAACACATTGGTATTCTCTTTCTGGCCAGACACACGGGAGCTTCTGCAATAATTTTGTTCGTATTTAACAAAATAAAAATGCAGACATAAGTGTACACATTAGTTTTTGACTGCTAGTGAAAACTAACAAAAAAAGTATATATGTATGGTTAACTCTAATTCTAACCTGTGGCTCGTAAGCTGCATGCAGCAAAAGAACCAGATGAGCCTTGTAAGCAGTAGGTTGCCTTTGCTATAAGGGATGGACTGACCTCAGTTTAATAAGTTTGTGGAACAGTGTGGGGATCAGTCTCATGATCACACTCTATGCTTTGCTTTTAACCATGTGACGGTCAAATGTTGTACCTTGCCACAGCACAAACATTCCTCTATTTGGCAATGATTAGAGACAGACTTAATTATTGAAAAAAATCAAAAAGCTAGAAGCCTGACGCTGACTACATTTGCACATCACAATCAATATCCAATCCATTTTGCAAAACACAGTTATGTACGCCTTTGGGAATCCAGTTTCCTTACTAATGACATTTGGAGGTAGAAGGGGGAGTGTGAAATGAATAGACCCTACGTAGCCTCTGGTGACAGTTTTGTGGTGTTTATTGCCACAATATTTTTTCCTTTTTCCTGACATTAGGAATTCTTTTCAGCTGCTTCTCCAGTCCACACTCAGCTCCTCTCTCAAGCCCCAGCATCACTGAAAAGGGAGAGTCTGATTACTGAGTGGCAGCAGCTGCCCTGCCAGCCACCCTGGCACTGCCCCTCAAGCCCACTTCACCACCCCTCCACTGTAGCAGAGCCAGAGACCCCACCTCCACCACAGTGAGCCTTTAGAAGAGTGTCTCTAAAAGTATATTTGTTCAAGTTTACTGGCTTGCCCAGTGCAGTTGTTGTAAAACTCTGCTCATCTGCCAAAAAATGGAAAAACAAGCAGAAATGTCAGTCCACTGGAAAAAGAAAGAGTCCAAACCCAAATCCAGTTCAAGAGAGAAATAAAAAATATATGTATAACCTGGAATCACGCACTGTTAGCATGGCTTATTGGTTTCACTGGTGCAATGAACTCACCAAAGATCTCCTCAGTATTCTCTGTTCTTGTGTTGGAAAGAAAAAGGTGCGAGAGCTGCTGCAGAGTTATAAAATTATGATGGGAGTTATTTTATCAATTTGTACTATCAGAAAAATGGCAGAGCAAGGTCACTAGTTGACGTGGAGCACATTTTTGTGCTACTTTTTCCTTGAGGAGAAATGTGATACTTGCACCTGACATGTTGCTTCCTACTTCGTTCCATGTCTCGTTTTCATCTAACCCTCATGCTGATAATCAGTGGATTTCATTCTGCTCCTGTTCTCCATTCTGCTGCCATCCAGGCCTCCCACACAGTGTGTAGTGGTGGTGACTCAGGCACCCCAAGTCTGCCTTCATCTTCCAGCCTGAGCTGCAAGGAGAAGAATCTAACCTTGCTTTTTATTTTTTATTTTTTTAACTGTTATTTACACTTAAATTACTATGTACCATTAAAACCCCTCTCTCTCTCACACACACACAGGCTGGGACTGGCTGCTCTCAGGCAATCGAAATCGGGATTTGAGTGTTTCTCTTGACGCAATGACATCATCACTAATTGATCCTCTTTTGAGTTCTGAAAGGGGAATAATATGCTGGTGTATGGGGTTGCCATGGAAACTGGGCCACTTCATTGCAAGGGGATGTGGAGTGCTGCTGGATGTTGGGGGTAAGTCAGGATGCTGGGGTGGGAAAAATTTGGTAGCGGCTATTTCAATATGTGTAAACAGAAAGGTGGTTGTGAGTTTCCAAAGAGGAATGAAATAGTTTAGAGCAAGAGGAATGCAGCATTGTACAGTATAAAGAACTGATAAAACTCCATCACTGCAGTGTGATGTAATATAAAGAGGAGAAGGGAAGAGCTGGTTTGCTCAGAGAAACAAATCTACTTATACTCATGCTGGTGATAAAATTATGGAGACAGAGCTAGTGAGATTTGGATCAATCACAAGGCTTCCTTCAGCTGGAAGCTACTGAATTGACCTCATACCTTTCTGCAAACCCAAAGGTCACACACATCCACAAGAAGAACAAACACCCCATGTACCCATTTATTGACCTCTCTAAATTAAAAGAGCCACTATTACATCAGTAAATCAGTGCACAGTGTCACGGATCAGCCTTTTCCTTTACTTTTGGGGATGGTTGTCTCAGTGGTCAGAATGGTTTGTTTTGAGCCATAAACCAACAGCCAGCCCAAGGAAGTATGGCTTCCATGTGTCTTCTAACAAACTTATCTTGCAAAGATCATACCCCTGGCAATCCAGGCGTATGCATTTGTCATAAGTGACTTGTAAGTGAGGTACAGGGTTTCTAGATCAAGATTAGAAACTTGAAAATGGAGACCTCAGAAACTTTCCATAACTGTATTATCGAGCAAGCATCAAGACTTAAAACAAGTCAGAGTAATGTTGATAATATTGTATTCTTTAAGCATCGTATGGTTTCTCTGATCTGAAAAAAAGAAATTGTTGTTGTTGTTTTTTTATTACATTTTTCTTTGTGAAACCTCATTGATAACTACAGGGCCAACCTACCCCACACCTTGTGACAATGAGGGGTTGGCTGAAACAAAGGGCCAGAGTGTCTTGATGGCTAATTACCTTTTGTTACAAGTGTGACAAGTGGCAAATTCCCTTATTCTATGTATTGATCACATATTTTAATAATATCACTTTAGTAATAGTAAAATCACTTTCTCACGTAGTTATGTGCATGTAGAATAGCATCACAAATTTTGTCCTTATCTTGGGAAGGGGGTATTTGGGACATAATTCTTGACTGGTGTGTAGGGATGGGAATCAAGAACCAGTTCTTGTAGAAAACAGTTCCCACTAGTTCAATTCTTTGGTTTTGTTAGTCTGCTTGCTTATCGGTTCCACTTATTAATTCCACTTGCACTAGCACCACAATCAGCAGATTTCAGTTCAGATGTCAGAGGAGGAAAATAGTGGCACAGTCTATAGAGTGGATATGGAAATTACTTCTTTTTATTACACAAAAGGATGAGAGCAGAATGGCAAGAAGCAAACTGTATCCAGGACAGAAACAACTGCATTGTGTTGCTAACACAACAACAGTCAACTTTGTAGAATCTTGGGTGGAATTTTGTACCTTTTCATGTTTCTAAAGCAGAATCGTTGAGGTGAACACTTTGAAGCCTCTTTTGGCTGGTTGTCAACTTTGCTTTGTATTGATAAGTAAAGCCTAAAATAAAGCTATTATTTTTTGATATGTGGTATTATGAGACAATGCATTTCCGGTCAAAGTATGTAACAAGTAGGGATGGGTACCGGTGTCCGGTGCCATGATGGCACCGGTTCTGACATAAACGGTAGTAACCAGACCGAAAAGCAGCGCACATTTCGGTGCTTTATTTCGGTGCTTTTTTTTCCTGAGCTGTGATACACTTCTAGCCAATCATTTTACGTTTCCGAGGATAGTAGGCGGGTCCAGGTACGTACGTTCTTTTATGCAGAGCTACAGATTAAAAATGCCCAAGGCGAAGCGGTCAGAAGTCTGGCTGTACTTCACAGCAAAATATGCAAACTCAGCAGCCTGCAACAAGTGCTTTAAGCTGATACTGTGATACTGTCAAAGGAAGTAACACCTCGAATCCGATGAAACACCTGGCGACGCATAGCGTTTTTTTTTTTTTAAAGCTGAGAAATGCGCCGTATTGGATGGCAGCAGCAGCCGTTCTTCTCTGCGTGAGTAGCTTAATGTTGTTCGTGTGTAATTTACGTTGAGTAGGCTAACCACGTTATTACATTAATGCATGTAAGGTGAACTAGCAAACATCAAGCATGTAGCTATGACAAACATCATCATAGCTACATGCGGCTGCCTTATTGTTTGATGGCAGATGCTCCCTTCACCCTGGCCAAAAAGGCTAAAATGACCAAAGAAAAAGTGGAAAACAGCTAAACATGAGAGGTTTTTGGACAAAGTTTGTATTTTTTCCATTGTTTAAGCACTGCTTCCAGCTAAGAGTGATACCATATATGCCCCATAGCTGTCATGGTCCTGGGCCATGTGGGCCCAGTATTCTTAGTTTTCATGTATTTTTGTATTTTGTTCTTTATTTAGGCCATGCTTCCTGGGTTGATCTGTTACGTTGTTCCTTATGTGTTTTCCCGTTGTGACTCTCACCCCCTGTGTGCCCCTCTGTGTATCTGAGCCCTCGTCTCTCCTTATGTTTTATTCCATGTTTCCCCAGCCCGTTATGTCTGTGTTTTCCCCGTGCTCTCTCTCCTCCTGTCTGAACCTCTGTGCACTTCCTGTTTACTTTGTGACTCTCACGCCTGTACATGTCATGTTCAGTTCACCCCGCCCTGTCTCGTTATGATTATCAGCGTCACCTGTGTTCCCCGTGTGTTCAAACTTTCCTCGTTTACCCTCTGTGTATTTCTGTCTGCGTCTCCCTCTGTTCGGCGTCGCGTTCTCCCTCATGCCGTGTGTGGTTCTCCCCGTGTCTTCCGGTATATGTTACTTTAGCTTTTCCCAGTTTAGTGTAGTTTTGCATTGCTTTTGTATCATCGTTATTGTTTATCACCTGTCAGCAATAAAGCTGCATTTTGAGTTTATCCCCCGTGTCTGTGAGTTTGCAATTTGGGTCCTCATCCTGCCTGCCACACGGCCGAATCATGACAGAAGAACGCGACCATGATATGGACCCAGCAATTCACAACCCCTCCGCTGACCTTCGGGAGGATCTGATTTATACAGTGGAGTATCACTGTCAGGAGTGGGTGGTGCTGCCCGAGGGTGAGTACCGGGAGACCGTAGCCGTCCGCCTACAGCGGATGGTGTCCGGACTCCCGTGGCTATTCGGCGCGCTCCACCCCCACATCCAGGACTTCCTCGTCTCCACTGTAGGCGTCCTCCCGGAGCGGTCGCTCCTGTACGAAGAGCCGGAGGATGTTCAGCCCGGCCCGCTGACGGATTCGCGGCCCGGCTCGTCTCCTCCCCCTTCCCGGAGAAAACGGCGTTCACGTCGTCGCCGTTCCCGAGCAGCGGAGCAGTTTTCACCCCTGTGTGTGTCACACTCTCAGCCCGAGCCTTCGGATCCCGGACTTCTTAACCCGTGCACAACTGTGAGTGGCTCTGTTTTTTTAACACCGGACTCGGATAATTCTGTCCCCTTTTGTTTGGACTCCGGAGACACTGTACAGCGACGCACCACCCCACAGCCGGACACTCGGATTTCCAATTCACCTGCTGTGGTGAGTGAGGACTCTGTGTCTTTTCCAGACATAGTGACTGTTCGCTCAGGGGCTGTGTTTTGTGTGGCGGATGTCGACGCGAGCTGCTTATCGCCGGTGCAGCCACCAGCAGCCCAGTTAGCCGCCCCGCAGACACACTCAGCTCAGTTAGCTCCCCCGCAGCTACTCCCGGCTCAGTTAGCTCCCCCGCAGCTACTCCCGGCTCAGTTAGCTCCCTCGCAGCCACCCTCAGTTCAGTTAGCTCCCTCGCAGCCACCCTCAGTTCAGTTAGCTCCCTCGCAGCCACCCTCAGCTCAGTCTCCAGTGTCCCCCTCAGCTCAGTCTCCAGTGTCCCCCTCAGTTCAGTCTCCAGTGTCCCCCTCAGTTCAGTCTCCAGTGCCGCCTGTAGCGCAGGCCCCAGTAGCTCCAGTGCCGCCTGTAGCGCAGGCCCCAGTAGCTCCAGTGCCGCCTGTAGCGCAGGCCCCAGTAGCTCCTGTAGCCCAGTCCCCGATAGCAGTATGGTCCGCTGGTCAGCTTAACATTCAGCCAGGGGTCCCAAATCTCCCTGGCTCTGCATCAGCTCCTGCTGGGAGCCCGGATGAGCTCATCCAGGACTCCGCGGCTCCCACGCCGCCATCTACCTCATCCGCTGGAGGGTCCGAGGGGCCCGTTCAGCCTCCTGTCTCCGCTGGAGGGTCCGAGGGGCCCGTTCAGCCTCCTGTCTCCGCTGGAGGGTCCGGGGGGCCCGTTCAGCCACCAGCTGCTCCACCGGCAGCCTCGTCCACGTTCGCTGCAGCTCTAGCGTCTTCATCTTCGCCTGGCCCGGCTTCATCTTCGCCTGGCCTGGCTTCATCTTCGCCTGGCCCGGCTTCAGCCTCGTCTGGTCCTGTGTCCACCGGGCCTCAGCCAGTGCGCCTGACACTGATGCGCCGCCGCTGCCTTCCGCGCGGCCGGCCCCCTGAACTGCTCCGTCGTCTCCTTCGTCGCCGCCGCTGCCTTCCGCGCGGCCGGCCCCTTGAACTGCTCCGTCGTCTCCTTCGTCGCCGCCGCTGCCTTCCGCGCGGCCGGCCCCCTGAACTGCTCCGTCGTCTCCCTCGTCGCCGCCGCTGCCTTCCGCGCGGCCGGCCTCCTGAACTGCTCCGTCGTCTCCCTCGCCGCCGCCGCTGCCTTCCGCGCGGCCGGCCTCCTGAACTGCTCCGTCGTCTCCCTCGCCGCCGCCGCTGCCTTCCGCGCGGCCGGCCTCCTGAACTGCTTCGTCGCCGCCGCTGCCTTCCGCGCGGCCGGCCTCCTGAACTGCTCCGTCGTCTCCTTCGTCGCTGCCGCCATTGCCTTCCGCACGGCCGGCCTCCGGACCAGCTCTGCCACCTGTGCCACCCGCCTGGTCGGCCCCCCGACCGTGTGACCCGTGAACTCTTGTGCCTGTGGGCTCTGGGTCGGCCCCCTGAACCTTATTTGGACTACGGTCATGTGCTCCTGTGTTTTCTGTTGTTTGTTTTGTTTCCCGTTCTGGTCCCTCCGTCCTGGTCCCCCGCCTCCCGCCCTGGGTGGGTTGTTTTCTGTTTTAGTTTTGTTTCTCGGGTTTGGGCTGTCGGGAGCCAGCCCTTTAGGGGGGGGGGGGGGGGGGGGGGTGATGTCATGGTCCTGGGCCATGTGGGCCCAGTATTCTTAGTTTTCATGTATTTTTGTATTTTGTTCTTTATTTAGGCCATGCTTCCTGGGTTGATCTGTTACGTTGTTCCTTATGTGTTTTCCCGTTGTGACTCTCACCCCCTGTGTGCCCCTCTGTGTATCTGAGCCCTCGTCTCTCCTTATGTTTTATTCCATGTTTCCCCAGCCCGTTATGTCTGTTTTCCCCGTGCTCTCTCTCCTCCTGTCTGAACCTCTGTGCACTTCCTGTTTACTTTGTGACTCTCACGCCTGTACATGTCATGTTCAGTTCACCCCGCCCTGTCTCGTTATGATTATCAGCGTCACCTGTGTTCCCCGTGTGTTCAAACTTTCCTCGTTTACCCTCTGTGTATTTCTGTCTGCGTCTCCCTCTGTTCGGCGTCGCGTTCTCCCTCATGCCGTGTGTGGTTCTCCCCGTGTCTTCCGGTATATGTTACTTTAGCTTTTCCCAGTTTAGTGTAGTTTTGCATTGCTTTTGTATCATCGTTATTGTTTATCACCTGTCAGCAATAAAGCTGCATTTTGAGTTTATCCCCCGTGTCTGTGAGTTTGCAATTTGGGTCCTCATCCTGCCTGCCACACGGCCGAATCATGACAATAGCTGCAGAAAAGGCTAACATTGTTATCTTTTTACAAAAAACCAGCTGAATATGAGAGGTTTTTGGACCAATTTTGTGTTCTCCATTCTTTAAGCACCGGTTCGAGCACCGTTTGAGCACCGGCACCGTTTCAAAAGTACCGATTTGGCACCGGTATCGGATAAAACCTAAACGATACCCATCCCTAGTAACAAGTAATGTAGCAAGTAATGTAACAAATTACTTTCTCTGGTGAATAATTAAGTAGCTTACTGTATTTTAAGAAAAGTAACGAGTAATGTGTAATTTCTTTTTTTGAGTAATTCACCAACCCCAACAGTGGTTGCCACAGTTTGTTGCAGGGCCAGTGTTTTATGAATTCATGTCTTAGAGAATAGGTTAATATTCTTTTTACCTATTCATTTCTACATCCTGCAGTGTTGATGTCTGATCTGGAATGTTGCAATTATAGAGAGAGCAAAAGAATAAATGCTGGCTGAGACATCTGCTTGTAAATGCTCGAGAATATAAATATATTGCATCTCCCGCTCCACCAGCATATCCCCCTCATCATGCTGTAGCAATAACAGCGATTGAAATCACCATAGCAACAGAGTTTCTGCCTGAAAGGGAGTCTGACGAGAAGCTCTAAGAAGAAGGAGAGAGAAATGGAACGAAAATAGAGCGTTATAATCCACCGTTATTTATGAAGGTCTGGGAAGAAATATCTCCAACATGTCCGTTTCCCACGCTGAAAAGATCAGAGGCATTTAAGGCCAGGCAGCTTTCAGCAAAATTCCTTCAGTGTCCTCGCCTGTCTCTCTGTCTCTGTTTGCTATGCTTTCATTCTCACGCTAATAAATGTATAAAATAATTATTTGACCAAGATCCTAAAGTTACTATAATATGATCCTGTGAAGAAAGGTATTTTATTACATTGGGTATATTCATTCTAGACATAATGCTTTCTTGATATCCAATCCTTTAAATAACAATGTGAATAAAAGACCTACATAAGTGAGTGCCTCTGGAGAGAGTCATTCCAGAGCAGTGTTTCCAAAACTGTTTTCTGTTGTGCCCTGTTTTTGGAAAATGGCCAGGAACCGACATTCTTACATATTTTTTTAACTAAACAATTTAGATTTCCGACCAAAAGATAACTTATCCTCTTAAGTAAAACTGGTAATCTCTGCGTACTTCATACATTTCTCCGATTGCCTCTGTTGTTTGTCTATAACTATTATTATTATTATTAGTAGTAGTAGTAGTAGTAGTAGTAGTATGTGTTCATTTTATGGCCTTCTCCCAAAAGAATTGATGCATCTCTTTAATTGTTTCCATATGGGCCATGAGAAAGCAAAATATTTGATCATTCTTCCACGTACTTCCACTTAAACTCTTAAATAGAAATGGATACAAGTGTAGGAAACAGTTAATGTAACATTGGCTTGCTATATAAAAAAGAAAACTTATACCATTAATGATGCATCATTATCATTATCACTTTTTTTTTCAAATTCTTTAGTATATTAGTAGGCCAATTATCATTAACATCATCGCTCACATGCAATATTTTCTAAAGGCATGATGCACATACTGCTATTTGTTTAGTGTGATATATGCTTAGTTTGACTTGTGATTACAAGAGCACGCATTGTTGATGCTAATACTGAGAAAAGCTTTAACTGCATCCATGCAGTTCTCTCACTGTTCTGAACCACTGATGACTTGTGATTGTTTAAGATGTCTTAAACTTTAAAGTCAATTTTATAGCCTCACAGCCACACTATTTGCAACATGCAGAAACGTGACCCAAAATAAACTTTCCACAATTTCAGTTACAGTGGTCCCTCGTTAATCAAGGGAGTTATGTTCTAAAAATAACTCACGATAGGTAAAAGCGAAGTAGCCAGCTTTATTTTTTACAATTATTATAGATGTTTTAAGGCTGTAAAACCCCTCACTACACACTTTATACACTTTTCTCAGACAGGTATGAACATTTTCACACCTTTATCTCTTGTTTAAATACCCTCAAGCCTTCATAGAAAAAAATAAGTCCAGTATTATAGAATGAAACCAAAGATCAAACCCTGTTTTCAGGTCCAGAACATGAGAATAGAGCAGCTGCCAGAGAATTAAACATTAATGGATCAATGGTATGGAAGTAGAAGAAGCAAGAAGAATGATTTGAGTAAAGTTTGACATATCTGACTGTTTTGTTTCACTTAATGAGCCTTGTAATCTGAAAAATACAGTAACTTCTACTTTCCTTTAGCATGTCCAGAAGTCCAACTTTTTGTGCAATGTTTAGCATCTTCCTCTGCCTTTTTGTTGCTACTGCAGGTGTCTTTGACGGTGCAAAACGTTTTGTCGACCTTGTTGTGTTTGTTGGGGAGAAAACTTACAAACATACAGTACAGCACTGCAGAGTCACACTGCTAGCGATCGAAGATTTATGTAAATTTGACAAAATGAACGCATTCTGTGCTGGACAGGAGATACGACAAGGAGGAGATTGATTGACAATGGTCTACAGCCAACCAGGATGCAGAACACAATGCGCTGTAAAAAACAAACAAACAAACAAAAAGCATGCAAAATTGCACAAAAAAAATCCACGAAACAGCGAGGCAACGAAAGGTGAACCATGTTATAGCGAAGGATCACTGTATTACCAATGAGAGTGGTAAAGGTAGGGTTATCAAGACAACCAGAAACTTTCAACAACACATCGGTCAGCTAGTTAGTCTGGACACATGATATTTGGTTCCGAAGTTTAACCACTGCACAGGGTGATGTTGTTCATTAGTCATTTTTGGACAGTTGAAGAGTGATCAGCAGACATCTCCAAGATGGAGCAGGCTTCTAGTTTGGATATCGTATAGATGTCCAGAATTGGTGCTGGACCAACAGATAAATATAGACATGATCTATCCAAGGTCCAGTGTTTAGTTGGGAGAAACCTTAAAAAATAAATAAATAAATAATACATTTTATTTAAAAGTGCACAAGATAAAATGAACAATACGATCACAGTGAATATGCAGACTTAAATGTTTTGAGTTGAGATTTAAACTGGGTGAGCCAGTGAAAGCCAGTGAAATTCCTGAAGGAGCGGGGTGATGTGCTGGTGGAGGGGTTACTGATAATAATGCGAGCAGCAGAGTTTTGAACCAGTTGAAGCTTACGGAGGTCATTTTTGGAGGTCATTTTTGAGGGAGACCATGCAAGAGAGAAGCACAATAGTCAATGTGAGCGGTACCGAGCCTACGAACAAGAATTGATGCAGACTGGGTGGAAAAAGAAGGATGTTGTTGCATAGATGGAAATAGGCAGAATGGGTGAGATCATTGATGTGAGATTTATAGAACAGTAAGCTGTCTAGGATGACACCAAGGCTAACAGACAGGTATTTTTAAAGGAAAAATGATATGCAGTATTGCTACAACATTGGACAGAAGTGAAAATAAAAATAAATTAATAGATGAATTCCTACCACATTTTGGTGGGATAGTGAAGTTGAACTACCTCATAGCTTCCTGTAGAAGTGTAGTTAAGCAAATATAAATACATTAGCACATGGAAAATGGGAGTTGAATTGTTCAGAATAAAAACACATAGGGTCGATGATTAGCAGAGATAAATGCTATCATGTGTCAGAAAGAAGACACCAAAAATGGAAACCAAAACCTGAGCCAAGAGAAGGTTTGAGATGACAATTTTCAACAAAATTTTCAGTTCAAATCTATTTTGTTTATGTAGCACCAAATCACACACACAGTTGTCTCAAATCACTTTATATTTTAAGCTAAAGACCCTACAATAACACTGAGAAAATCCCAACAATCAGATAAGCTCCTATGAGCAAGCACTTGGCAACAGTGGGAAGGAAAAACACTCTTTTAACTGGAAGACACATCCAGTAGAACCAGGCTCAGGGAGGGGCGGCCATCTACTGCATTGGATTTTGGGTGAGGGGAGGGAGACAGGACAAAAGACACACTGTGGAAGAGAGTCAGAGATTAATAATAGCTCATGATTGAATGAAGAGTGAAAAGAGGGAGTAGAGAAAAGACAGTGCATCATGGGAAGCTCCCAGCATCCAGTGCACATTGTATCAAGGGATGGTTTGGTTTCACCTGAAGTACAATGATTTCTTCAAAATATGACGGGGACTCATTATTCAAGACCATGAATATGATGAGAAGGATTTAAAATTCAATAACAAGAAGATGTAGAGGCTGAGACAGACAAGTGAATAGTTTTGGGAGGCTTGTGTCTATTCATGAAGCCTTACATCTTGTGATTTGATAGTCAAGTCCCTGTTAAAAATATAGCTGCTAATGATACTTTTTGTCTTTATGCATATAAACTTGTGTATGGATGGCACAAGAACACTGACCCAGTGTGTTAATAAAATGGCCCTTCGGTCTCATTAGCAGGCTCTTTCACAGTCAGGTCTTCAGTTACAAAGCTGTGATTTGAAGTGTGAATTTGAGAAAGTCATGGCTCTGTTTTCTTTAAAGAATGTTCTCCGGGCTGTGCTTATAATCTCTCACCACTCTGTGGTCTTGTTTTCTTTTTTGAGCGAGTGAGTGAATCATCCTCTCCAGCTAGTCTCATCCAGATCAATGGAGATCTCCGCATGGGTCCTCACAAGCCTCCCCACTCTTCCTCCTCACTCCCCAATTGCCATGGAGACTCTAATGAGCAGTCTTGCTGCATGGTGGTACTTGTCAGAAACATGCAATCCTTCCCAGTGAACAAGCATACACAGTGATTCAAAATGAAAATTAACAAATCAAATACTTTCCCCCCATTATTATTTAGTCCTTTACCCATAATTCCTTGCCTGTATCTCTTGTGTTTTGGGCTCATTGAAAAAAGTCCTAAACTTTAGTTGGCTTTCATTTTCCTCAGTGTGTGGTGGGTAACTGGCTTTGGACAAGTTTGCACAGTGCAAAGGAGGGGAAAAACAGGGTGACTGTGCCCAGCTAAACAGGAGGGGTACTGTACAATAATTATCAAACCTGACAAGACAAACTTTTTTTGTCCCCAAATGTAATAAAATACAGCCAGCAACAGGTGAACCCAACAAATATCTCCAGATTGCTCCAGTAGGCCAGTTTTAACATACAAGGTTCATCATTTTTGTAGTGGTTATACAAGACAAAAGATTATATGCACTGTTAAAAAAAACATCCTAAAACAACGGTAATATTCTGGCAGCTGGGGCGCCAAAATACGACCGTGAAATAACAGAAAATAACTGTCCCATAAAAATACGGTTATTTCCAGTAATGAAAATAGAGTTTGTTGCACTAATTTGACATGGGATTCTGCCTTTTCCAAGTGCTTTTAGACATTCAATTAGGAACATTTTTACGCGATCAAACAATGAAATTACCTATAAACAAGGTCACTGAATGTGGAAATATGAATCATAATACGTAAATGTACAGAAATATACAGTTAACAGTTGGTTTAAATAATAATTGATTGCATGCCCTAGGACAGAGGCGAGGCTGCCCTTTGGCCATCACTAGTAGGTGAAGAGTCTTGACCACGGACACAACGACGGAGAGTGTCCGAGCCGGGGCGCGAACCAGCAATCTTCTGATCACAAGGCGAACTGCCAACTCTTGAGCCACGATCGCCCTAACTAGCAACGATAATAATACTTATGTGATGTAACACAAGCTTATAGGGATCATGTTATATACTTTTCCATAGCATTACATTTGAATTCAACAGTTCAATCTTTCAAATAACGGACAGATATTTGTGAAATCATGATACATTTGTGAATGTATTTTAACAATCTAAATATGCATATGTACAGACAGATACATTTAATAATCATGACAATTATGTTGTATTACATTACAGTGATTAAACGTTAATTTACATTCAAAATGTGAAGTCAAAGTCTATTTACATAACTTTAATGATATTCTAGAAGAACAGAACATTACTGTAAAATGCACAGTAAAATACCTTCATATTAGGGGTTTTTTTTACGGTTGCAGCGTTACCCGCGACCTTGTTGTTAGTTCACATTCATTGGCCGATGCTTAGCATCATGTTATTTATATTAATTGCAATTCCTACCTCTACATTTCTTTTTCAAAATATATAATTAGCACAGCGTGTCCGTGCAATGTTTTACATTGTGGCATGCAGAGAAATCTTAACAAAGAAGCTCACAGAGAGGTATTGAGCTTGTTATTTAACCCCAAGCTGGTAGGGGGAGTTCCTTATTAAAACACTTGCTGTGCTACAATGTGCCTCAAGGTTCAACAACAGCACAACAGAAGTCACTCTTGGTACAGCACTCTCTCTACAAAACAACAACTGTCAGTGACGCTGCACCACGGCGTAAACACAACATTCAAGATAACAGTTAAAAGTAACATAACCATAAACAATAAAACAAGAACATCTAAACAGCAGCACATGTCCCAAGGCATGATGGGAGCCATTTCTGGATGTATTTTTACGATCTAAATATGCATATGTACAACAAAATATATTTAACAAACAAGTAAATTGTGTTTTATTACATTTACAGTGATGCTATGTTATTTTACATTTGACGTGTCAGATCACAGTCTACTTATGTAATGATATTTTAGAAAAACAGTACACAACTATAAACTACACAGTAAAATCATTTGACATTACTATTTTTTGGAACAGTGTGCAACACATTCACAAATTTAAACCAACTAGATTGAACTCCTGATTATACCAGTCACTCAGATTAAACACAACAGCAATTTATTTATGGTAGATAGAAAGAAAATATCCTGAGAATGGCATCCGTAGTAAGAAGACACTTCCCATTTTTCATCTTCATTGTTTCATCTTTATATACTTGTTGTAAAACTCAGACTTTGCAAAGAGTTTAAAATCTTTTGAAGTTAAAATAAGATATTAACAGAATTTAAAGAAATAAGTATTGTTTCTAACACTTATTTGAATCTCTATGCACTGTGGTGAAGATATGTCAACTGAAGCTGAAGAAGGGCTGCACTATATTATTGTGTAAAACCACTTTGTAAGCACCCAAATGGTGCTTAAAGTCTTACCCCCCAAAAAATATAACAAAAAACACAAAAACCACTCTGTTGGGCAGTTTATGGAACAAGTATTGGTTGAAAGGGACAAGCTGTATAATGTATGCTTAATTCTGTTTGAATCAACCCATTGACTTCAGATGGGCAGTCTGAGATAACCTAATAGTTTGATACGGTCTGGGTATTACAATGCCCAATGTATAGGATAAGCATAGCCACTGTAAAATGAGTCACAAGATTTGGACTCAATTTTTTGAAATTTGTAGCAATTGACTCCGCAGAAAGTTAGCAACGCTGAGGTGCATTGTGCACAGAGGTTATTGAGGATGGAGTGAACTACAAATGCTACTTCAAAAACTTATCACTCACCATCAACTCAAGTTGCTAGTACATGACGATATATCCCATATGGAAAAGAAATAGTATAAACTTATATGTGATTACTCATGAAAGTGGCCACTTTCATGAGTAAATCATATAAGGCTTACATGATTTACTCATGAAAGTGGCCACTTTCTCATTACTTTCATATATTGTTTTAGTAAGTATCCAAAACATACAAGTTTCATTATATAATTTTTCGAGGGATCTTATATCTGTTTTCACTCTTATATGCTTTTCATACAAGTTTCACACAAGACAGATACAAACTTTATAAAATTTATATATATCTTTTCCATATGGGATACCTTTACTGCAACACTTTCGTGATATGTAACACAGTCAGCATTTCCATGAACGCATGATCTCACATTCACCTTCACTCAAGGATTAGAGTCTACAGGGAGTGCAGAATTATTAGGCAAGTTGTATTTTTGAGGAATATATTTTTATTATTGAACAACAACCATGTTCTCAATGAACCCAAAAAACTCATTAATATCAAAGCTGAATGTTTTTGGAAGTAGTTTTTAGTTTGTTTTTAGTTTTAGCTATTTTAGGGGGATATCTGTGTGTGCATGTGACTATTACTGTGCATAATTATTAGGCAACTTAACAAAAAACAAATATATACCCATTTCAATTATTTATTTTTACCAGTGAAACCAATATAACATCTCCACATTCACAAATATACATTTCTGACATTCAAAAACAAAACAAAAACAAATCAGCGACCAATATAGCCACCTTTCTTTGCAAGGACACTCAAAAGCCTGCCATCCATGGATTCTGTCAGTGTTTTGATCTGTTCACCATCAACATTGCGTGCAGCAGCAACCACAGCCTCCCAGACACTGTTCAGAGAGGTGTACTGTTTGCCCTCCTTGTAAATCTCACATTTGATGATGGACCACAGGTTCTCAATGGGGTCCAGATCAGGTGAACGAGGAGGCCATGTCATTAGTTTTTCTTCTTTTATACCCTTTTTTGCCAGCCACGCTGTCACGGTCTGCGGAGGCAGACCGTGCGGAAATGTGTGTGGTGGACCCAGGAGCGAACACAAGCAAGGATGCAGGAGTGGAGTAAAACAAAAGCGAGCCTTTTATTCTGGCTGATGAAAGGAACAAAACAGAGTGAGGGCAGCATAAGAGTAATAGTTCAAACAGAAACCTAAACTGGACATAAACTAAGGAAAAGCTATGGCTGGAGATCCGGAACACAGGGGGTGGTAACACAGACGACGCGACACAGACTACATGAAACACAGAGACTAAATACACAAGAGGGATGATCAGGGGAAGTGGCCACACATGGGAACACAGCTGACACAGATGAACATAACAAGACATGGCAGGAGTAAACAACACTGACGGGAGACTGTCAAAGTAAAACAGGAAGTACAGAGGTTCAAACAGGAGGAGAGAGAGCACGGGGAGAACACAGACATAACGGGCTGGGAAAACATAGAAATAAACACAAGGAGAGACGAGGGCTCACAGATACACAGGGGCACACAGGAGGTAATCAAATAAGGACCATCTTAACTAAATAATCCAAGGCATGACTAGGGAATGAAATACA
Source organism: Mchenga conophoros (assembly GCF_057382185.1). NCBI lineage: Eukaryota > Metazoa > Chordata > Actinopteri > Cichliformes > Cichlidae > Mchenga > Mchenga conophoros. The sequence continues at coordinate 14,659,518 of NC_140542.1, forward strand.
AAACACACAAAACTGCGAATACTGGGCCCACATGGCCCAGGACCATGACACACGCTGTGGAATACTTGGACGCATGTGATGGAGCATTGTCCTGCATGAAAATCATGTTTTTCTTGAAGGATGCAGACTTCTTCCTGTACCGCTGCTTGAAGAAGGTGTCTTCCAGAAACTGGCAGTAGGACTGGGAGTTGAGTTTGACTCCATCCTCAACCCGAAAAGGCCCCACAAGCTCATCTTTGATGATACCAGCCCAAACCAGTACTCCACCTCCACCTTGCTGGCGTCTGAGTCGGACTGGAGCTCTCTGCCCTTTACCAATCCAGCCACGGGCCCATCCATCTGGCCCATCAAGACTCACTCTCATTTCATCAGTCCATAAAACCTTAGAAAAATCAGTCTTGAGATATTTCTTGGCCCAGTCTTGACGTTTCAGCTTGTGTGTCTTGTTCAGTGGTGGTCGTCTTTCAGCCTTTCTTACCTTGGCCATGTCTCTGAGTATTGCACACCTTGTGCTTTTGGGCACTCCAGTGATGTTGCAGCTCTGAAATATGGCCAAACTGGTGGCAAGTGGCATCTTGGCAGCTGCACGCTTGACTTTTCTCAGTTCATGGGCAGTTATTTTGCGCCTTGGTTTTTCCACACGCTTCTTGCGACCCTGTTGACTATTTTGAATAAAACGCTTGATTGTTCGATGATCACGCTTCAGAAGCTTTGCAATTTTGAGACTGCTGCATCCCTCTGCAAGATATCTCACTATTTTTGACTTTTCTGAGCCTGTCAAGTCCTTCTTTTGACCCATTTTGCCAAAGGAAAGGACGTTGCCTAATAATTATGCACACCTGATATAGGGTGTTGATGTCATTAGACCACACCCCTTCTCATTACAGAGATGCACATCACCTAATATGCTTAATTGGTAGTAGGCTTTCGAGCCTATACAGCTTGGAGTAAGACAACATGCATGAAGAGGATGATGTGGACAAAATACTCATTTCCCTAATAATTCTGCACTCCCTGTACTGGTCAAAGTCTGCCTCACTGGTATGGCCATAACTCTTAATTGCTTAGGGTGTAGATCTGGTGCATCTTCATGTTGTGACTTGAAGAAAGCCAATACACCATAATAATGGGAAACAAGCTAAAACACTGGATTAAAAGAAAAGAGAAAACCTTTCATAGACATTGTCAGAGCAAAGCGGAGTGAAGAGTTAGACATTAACAGTCCAAACAAAGAGAAGAGCATTTGGCACTTAAATAAAACAGTCAACATTTCCATTAAGAGCTGATCTCCCAGCTTGACAGGCCAGAGTGAGAAATGAGAAACGCGTGGCACCAGAGTTAATTTGTCAGTGTGTGTGTGTGTGTTTGTTTTCTCAGCTATTTAATCCCTGTGTAATTTACTATTCTTATAAACTCTAGCTTTTAAAATATGTCCATATGCAATTTGCAATGCACAGACAAATGTGTCAGCCATCACTCAGGATATATGAGACCAGAATATCATGATCTCTGTAAAAAAAAAAAAAAAAAAAAAAAGAAGAGGGGGTGAATAAGCAAAGCAAATGAGAAGCTGGGAAATTCATTTCAGCACATGTAGCTGTAATGGTAACAGTCCACCACAGATTCTTTAAAAAACAATTACTTTTACTTATATGAAAGGATGTTTCTTCTTGTTACAATTTCATCAATCTTACTGTGATAAACCACTGCAAAAAATGTAAATAGAAATCGACATTTTTGGTTGTTTCTTGTTGGTCCTGTCAAGTTTTTCATCAGAACCATCAGAGAGATGTGAAGAAAAATACAAAAAATAGTTTAAATATGTTGTGTATGTATATGAAATAACTGATAAATAAAGCACTATATCAGTGCTCAGCAACTGCCGGAGCTCTAAAGGTAAAAAACCTCATAAATCCTTCAGCAGCTGTCATGTATTCTTGTACACAGCAAACATGGACAAGGAGAAGCAGCTATCACTGTGTTTCCCCATTTTTACTGAAAAGGGTAAAAGGCTTCAGTTTGGCTGAGATCCTTACATGAGAGGAGTGTGAAGCCTACAAGCAGAATTGTGTGAACTTTGACTGATTCCACACTCTGTGTCTCTGTGCTGAGACGTACCTTTAGATCAAGGCATCTGATGATTTTGAAACATGCTCTCTGCTCCGACACACAAAGCAGCCCTTGCCCACTGCAATGAAATTACTGCCTTTATCAGAATGTAATCACTGTTATTGTGTGTCTCCTTTGCACTGTCACACAGCAAGAGGAAATGTCGGCAAGTCAATTTTTAGGCTGCCTACAGATGGCAGCTTACAGGTTAGAACTCTCTGTTTGAATAGTCTAAACTGATCCTCAGAAACAGACAAATGAAACTATTTCACCGGCAAAATGTTGATCATTGGCTCTCTGAGGATTACATTCCCATGTTCTTAGTTAAGGATTTAGATCATTACATTCTAGAGGATAAAGCATTGTCAGATCTGCATTCCTCATGCTAGCACTGGCGTCACATCTTTTCTTTTCTGTCCTGTATGTTACGAATCAAGCCATTTTAAAGAAAAACAAGGATTTTCTTAGTTTCTCAGCATTGTCTCTTCCAGCCTTTGTCCTGCCATTGGCAAAGATCACTGTCTTCACTTTGGAGGCCGAACGCTGAAGGATAAGTTCATTTTCGGAGGCAAAGGTTCTTCTGCGAGGGACGTGGGCGGCAGTTTTATTTGAAATGTAGATTCGGAACCGTGACTGTTGCACTTCCACCCTGTCCATGAAAAATGCATGCTGTGATCTCATTATCTCGCTCTCCTCTTGGAACGCTACATAAAATCAATCCAGAGCAGATGAGAGATGAGAACACTACAGATTCTTAAACTCTTTGTATCGGATCAGAACGATCCCACCTTGAAATGAAACCAAAAAAAAATATTGTAACTGAAATAAATGTACTGAAAAATCTTGTATTGAAACTGAAAAAAAAATGATAGTGAAAAACAATTAATTGAAATTAATTTTGTTTTTAAGGTTGTTACTTGTATTTGAACTAAAAACTTGTGATCTGGAATTCTTTCACTGTTTTTTGACAATAGTGTGTTATTTATCATAAAGTAATTCAGAGTCATTCATACCAGAGTAACCAGAGAGCACAACATATATTTAACTTTCTACAGGACTTAAAGCTATTATATTATGTAAAAGTCCAGACCCTCTGAGGATTATCTGAGTACTTCTAACATTACACAAAGCAAAGGTCTCCATCAGTGTTCATGAAATGCTGGGTTTATCCTTCTTGTGAGGGAGCTGCTGGTGAAGATCACGAGCCCTGCTTGATCCCGGCGATGAGTTTCAGTCTTCCTGGTGTTTCTGAAATGATGCCTCTCACTGTGGGTCAACAGAACATCTGGCACAGGACAGCTGTAATGAAAGAAATTGAAGAAGTTTTGAAAAAAAATCTTGGAAATGTCCTATATGTGAGAAAAAGATTTTGTATTTACTTTTCTTTTGCCAATCAAGATACCTAAAAGTATAATTTTCACCATACAATTAGTAACCTTGTCATCTCCTGCACTGTCTGTTTTGGGCTCTGGGCTTGTCCTTCCCAGCGCTCATGAGACTGCTTTGATGCACTGTGGTATGAGGTGCTAACCTGTTGACAGTGTTGGGAAGGTTACTTTTAAAATGTATTCCACCAAAGATTATAGAAGAAATGTATTCTGAATACTTTACAACTGCTGTGTGATTTATTACTATTACTGAAGGCTACTCGCCATACCAATACCAACTAGATGTTTAAATCTTAATATAAATGAGTAACAGTAGGTGGACATTAAGTAAAGCTGCACTTTTTGCAGCGATCTCGTATAGAAAACTATTCCATGCGTATATAAAACAGGTCCGCGGCTCCGAACCATAGTAAAGGGACCTCTGGCTAATACGTCGGGTCCGTGTTGGGCTGAAAACTAGCTTTACTTTGTTGTCTGGGTCAGCTTTGCTAGAGAGAGACAGAGAGAGGCGTTGAAAGGAACTTACTGTTTCGGAATAACACAGTGTACAGTCGAGTCTTAATAGCTTACTTACAGCTGGGCTCGTCAGGCACTCTTTTTGGCTGCAGTAGTTATTATTATATTTACATGCTTCCAGCTCCCCGTTTCTGCCCCGTGACAGCTCCTACTTTTCCTTTCTCTCCCTCCCTCGCTCACAGACTCATAACGGGTATGGCAGTCCATTCTCCCTGCAGCATGGACTACACTGCCCATCAGGCTACATTGTTTAGGGTGATGCATGTAACACTCTGCTATTGCCTTCATATTAAATCATTTTTGTATAATAATTTTTAGAGCCTCTTATTGCGTGCATTGTTTGGGTTTCCACCGGTGTGGAATTACCAAAAATAGAGAGACCATAGCCTAACACAGTGGTTCCCAAACTTTTTTTGCTGGGCCCCCCTTTGTTTTGCAAGAAAAATATTTGCCCCCCCTCCCTCGCACGTGCACACACACACGCACACATCCTCCAACCACACACACCCATATTTTGCTCCATTGCAGTTTATTTCCCACCTCAAACATTTAGTAAACAATTAAGCAAATAAAAGTAATCTGCAGGTAGTAAGAAAATAAACTACTAACTCTTTTACGCTGCGTCTGCACGTACACGGTGATTTTGAAAACACAGCTGTTTCGTCCACACGTAAACGTCGTATGGAATCACCGAAAACGGAGATCTTTTAAAACTCATTTTTTGCCTTTATGTGTGGACAAGGAATATGGAGTTTGTCACGCAACGTCAACGATAGGTGCCTTTTTTCACGTCACGCTGTGCGCCACGTTATTGTTTACATGAGATGAATTGCAGAATGGCAGATAGTCAGATTAACAGTAACAGTGTCTCTATCTTCAGGTTTTACACGCTTACATTTACACACGCAGTTACTGTCCCTCCATTTAGAAAGGCAGAGGCGTCACAGTGTGATTATTTTACATGTAGTTGTTTTTTTTCCTGTGTAATAATATTCAACATCAATACATTGATATCAATACATTTTTCAAAAAATGCCTCTCTGTGCAAAATGGGTTTAAAAACTTAAACAACTGTGGGATACTGTTTGTCTGTGATTTGAACCGAGGGAACAAATCGTGGCAGGATCAGCCTGCTGTATTTGTATCCCGCTGTAACTTTACTGTATAACAAGCTAACATCTCCAAAATGTCAGGAGTAGTTAGTCATTACAACAAGTATTTGTGAACTAAAAATCAAGAATGTGGGATACTGTTTGTCCGTGATTTGGAGAGCCCAGCGCTGCTCCCGACGAAGGGACAACCAATTCTGCAGGGGAGACCTACCTCGGCACTTGTGCAGGTGAAACCAAAGGGCAGACATGCTTCACTATATTTTCGACTCTTTGGCTTAGAATGAAGTTGGTTTGGAAACATATTCAGCGATGCTTCATCTCCTGCTTTGCGTTTGTGTGGGCGCCCCGTGCTAGCAGTGTACAAGCTTTGTTTTTTGGTTTTTTTCCCTTTTCATGCCGGGCCCCCCCTGCAATGGATCTGCGCCCCCCCTCCCCCCCCAGGGGGCGGGCCCCACACTTTGGGTAGGTCTGGCCTTGCATATGAAACAGGAAGATACCGCCATGTAATCCATTTATTTCAACAAAGTAACTGTATTCTCAATATCATCTATTGAACGGTAACTGTAACGGATACATTTACTCATATTTTGTATTTTAAATACGTAATGCCGGTGCATGTATTACGTTACTCCCCAACACTGCCTGTTGATGAGATCTTGTGCCGCTCCTAAAACAACGGCCTCCAACTCCTAAAGAGACACGGGTGTCCCTAAATTTAGCAAATATTAGCTTTAGGCTAGCTTGCTACGACGAATAGGCTAATACCAGCATTTTACCACAACTTCACCAGATGTAGCTAAAAAAAACTAAACTAATGTCCAGTCCAGAGCGACAGCAAGGAAAGATGACAAAAAATGATTACTTACCTGCGGTTTAGAGGGTCAAGCTGAAATTGAAGCAGCCATTGAAAGACGGGATGAGAGAAAGATGGCAGCTTGGTCAGCACTAGTGGCCTCTATAATGTATGCAAATACATGCGGGTCGGAATCCCAGTGCGAGCCTCTTATTGCGTGTTTTGTCCCACAATATATCCCACAATTTATTTTTTTCAGTTTCATTTCAAGGTGGCATCGTTCTGATCCCATACTTCTCACAATGGGTGAGAAGCCCTACAAGTGGGAGGAAAAGTGTGAAGTAGTGAGTGTGTGTATGCACTAAACTGATTGTTTACTTTAGTTAAATGCATGCAGAAATGTTCTGCTTTGATTTTTTTCTTAAGTGCAAAAGCTATATTGACTGTGTAGGTTTGTAGTCTTGGTCTGTTGGCTAATGTTTTGATTTTCAAAGGAGCATATCAAACTTTCTATGTTTTTTTCTCTCTTTCCTATAATGTCAGAAGCCTATGTTGTTTGTGGTAGAAGCACTAAAATATTAAGTAAACATAAAGAGGAATGTTTTACTTTTTTAATGATTCCTGTATTATGGATGGTCTCCTTCAGTCGTGTTTTTAAATTGTTATTATCTTTCATGTTCTCCTGTGTCAGCATCGTATATGTAACATAATAGTAATTAATAGCTTAAAATACACATTGACAGTTATTCAAAAATTATAATTGTATATAATTACACAATTATACAATAGTCTATATTTATAATACACTGTTGTTAATTTGTTGAGAACAAAAGAAAAAAAACAAAGGAACAGTGTTAACTAAAATCATCCACTCTTTGAGGGCTGTACTCAAAATCACACCAGAAACTCAAAGTTAAAAATGTTTAAGTTGTTCCTTTAACTTTTTAGTCGTATTTTTGGGGTTATACTGGAGCACATTTTTCTAGTGCACACGCTGTCAAAGTTTATCATTCTAGGAGGTGGAACATAAACATATGCTTCTACCACTTACACTTTTATTTAAAATGCTGGGTTTTTTTTTAATCCATCAGATGTTCTTTTTAAATTGGCAGCAGGTGGAGAGCAATACTTGTATGTGTAGCCACAATTTAACCAATTACAGTAATGATGGGTGATGCCTGTGTCTCATTCCCCACTGTAATGGGCTAAAGTGAGCACACCTCACCAAACCAAACACACTGCATACCAATGGCACACCTGGAATTCCACTCAGTGTCTACATGAGTCTAGGTCTAGGTTGTGTGTTGAATTCCTGTTTATTTCAGTTATTGTTGTCATGCGAACCATCTGACAAAGGTTAAAGAATGCTATGACCTTGGTCCCCTGACATTTAATGGCCTGGTGTTTTTGATTGATGTCCCCGTAATGGTCACAACAATATAGGATAGGTACAGCTGTATTTACCATCTTCATTTAGATTGATGTGGCCTTACATCCTGAGTATCACCTCCAGCAATCTGGAATATATGCATCAGGACCTGTATGACAGAAACTCTTCAATGAAGACATTTTTTATCAGTAATATAATGTATATAAAAATGGACTTTGTCCATTGGTTATTTAAGTTTTACCTTTGAAGTCTTGAGCAGAGCAGTTTTGCCACCATCTTAGGTTCTGATTGAGAAACCAAGGAACAGGCAGTAATAAACTTATATAAAGCTGGACGTCTTTGTAACTATAGTAGTTATACCGCTGCTGGCTAATAAGACACAGGTTTAAGGTATTTCTGTGTTGCGTAGTAGTGATGGGAAGTTGACATTCAGCTTGGATGGGCTGATGCAGGTTCTGCTCTTAGCCAGATGCTGCTTCGTTTACAGGTGTCAGTCATATTTATGCGTTTTTGTGACACTCTCAAACTCTCCTCTTCACCACTGTCTACCATCTCACTCACTGACTGAGGGGTAGTGATGTGCAGAGCGATCCTGAAATATCGATGCCTCCAATACAAAATTTCATGTTGCAGGATCAATTCCCATATGAAAAGCAATCAATATTCAACTTGATTAATCTTTTTTTATTTTTTTTTTTATTTTTAATCGTAAATATGATATACAGACAAAAGTAAACTCAGCAATTAGTGGGATAGTCAGCAATGCCCAGTTAATAGGAACTACAATCGCCTTCCGCCTCTCATTCATGTGCGTGCTATGGCTGCATAAGAGTGTGAGCCAATGAGAAACCCAAGGCACAAAACAGTCCTGCACTGCTAACAACAAAGGATCTAACCATTTGCCCTAAGAAGCTCATCCTCAGGTGATGCACCAGTTCTCTAAACTCTAGTCCAAACAGACTTAAGGCCAAGTAATCTTTAGAATGTCTGGATCAGTTAGTATCTCATTCAGGAAATAATGGTGCATGATGTCTAATATTCAAATATGTATGTAATTTAAAAAAAAAAAACACAGCACATCACAGCTATCTATAGATAATGCCACAGTCACACTAGGGAAAACACCAAAAATCATTTTAACTGTGTGCAATGAACATGCGTTCTTGTTGCTTTTGAGATGCTCATTTTACAGATGGAGAAGTGTACAACCACGTGCAGTTAGTTGCCATCTTCAAAGCCTCTTTGGCATCAAGACATTCATAAAACAGCAATGAGATGTTAGTGTGCTGTTAGACTACGCGAGAAGGCAATTACATGCAATATGTTTGTGTTAATATTCCAATTAATTATGATTAATTGTGATTGTGAAAGTCACAAATCAGTTGCCGTCTGTCTGAAACCACATTAAACAGAAATTCACAGGATGATAACTAAATTGCAAAATGACATTGGTGCTCAGCAATTTTATTTTATATATATCCATATTACAAGTTGAGTCCCCTGCTCCAAAAAGATACATCAAAAATGCTTCACACTCATCAGCACAGACAGTAGAAGACAGATTGCCTCCCATCATGTGATCTGTGCACTCCCCTTGCAATAGAATGTGGCAAAATAAAGTAAAAAAAAAAAAAAACTGTTGCTCACCACATCTACTTGCAATAATTTGCAAATTGCAAAACAAACATTTGTACACTCCCCAGACAATAACAGATTTTTCCTATTTATGCTTTAGTGTGACTGATCCATTAATGCAAACTTAAACTTCCTGGTACATTTCCTTCAAATCACATGCAGCACATTATGAAACACATAATCTGTCAGTCTGCTTGGTTGCAGAGGCTGCCTGCGCTGTCTTGTTTTGACTTTGTCTTTGTTCTGATCTCATTGGAATAATGGACTGTGCAGAATGCTTTCAGTCTTTCTGTCTTGTAAGTCAGTTAGGAGAGATTTGTGACCATTATCGTTATAAAATACTATCAATGAGATTAAATGTGCAAAAGCTGTAACAGGATAAACTAATACAACAAGACACTGAGCCGTGTTTAAGTAGAAACTCTTTAATGACAGGATAGAAATTGATCTCTAACACACAAAAGGTTTCTCAAGAGTCATGCTTGGTCAGAGAAAATGGATGAGCTCTCTCGCTGTGAACACTATGGCTGTAAATCCACAGCCTTTCCTTGGTCATCAAAGGCCACTTTACATGAAAGATGACACTGCTGTAACCTCCTCTCCACATGCTCTGAACCGGCCACTGGAAATGTCAGGTAGTGCATGTTGACTCGCTGGCATTTCAATAAACAACAGGTTTGAGGAGGATTGTGGCTTGTCGTGTTCCACGTCCTCAAAATAGTGTCTACAGCATGTGCCACACTTACAATATGTAAGAATTGAATCTTAAAGTGCAAAGAAATGTCTCTTTGACATGACTAATAATTATATTTAATAGTACAATAATGAGTGCGAAGCATATGTTGAAACAAAGGGTGCAATTTCTAAAATATCTACCAAAGGCTTATGATTAACTGAATGATTCATAATTACAAAGAGTCTAATTTAGAGTTTTATACGAAAAGAAATGGTCATTTTGTCTGAGTTGAGTTGGTTGTACTCAATTTATGTTTCGATACCGTCTCCTCTCACTCAGGTACCTCTGGGCTGGGGTCATTTTCTCGTGGATTGTTTGATTAATGAAATTGGCTGTGCTGTCCGTCGGCAGGGACAGACCAAGCTCAAAGCCCCATGGCTGAGAACATGAATTTCAGACATGACACTTAAATGTAAAGTGCCTTCAGTGAACATAGACTAGAGCGGCAAAAGAAAGCTGAGAGGTCAGGGACGAGTGCAAATTAAATTAAGGAGATGCTGCAGTGACGAGTCATTCTGGTGAAACAGAATAAAGTGGGAGAGAGATTGGTGACGTGAAAGGAATCTAACTATAAACAAAGTTGCAAATGAACAGAGAGAAAATTTCAAACTAACATAATTATAATATACATTATTAATATTTAAGAATCCCAGGTGGAGAGAGAGAAGTTTTAAAAAAGCGACAGGCTAAACACATAGGTCAGGATAAAGAGTCTGATCATGTGACAGTAGCATCCAGATAATGTTTAATACACTTGTCAGGGAGGCTATCATGCAGAGTGTTTTTATTTTTTCTGCATACATATGTTCTGTTTTCTGTATGAAGAGTGACTAAAATAAAATGATCCAGTGAATTACTAAAGGGCACTCACTACTCGCTGAAATTCTTCTCGCTTAAACAGAAGAATCAACATACACTCAACAAAAATATAAACGCAACACCTTTGTTACTGCTCCCATTCCCCATGGGATGGACGTAGAGACCTAAAATTCATTTCAGATACACAATATAACCATCCCTCCCAAACAGTGGTCACAAATCAGTCCAAATGTGTGGTAGTGGGCACATCTGCTATATTGAGATAATCCATCCCACCTCACAGGTGTGCCACATCAGGATGCTGATCTGACATCATGAGTAGTGCACAGGTGTACCTCAGACTGCCCACAACAAAAGGCCACCCTGGAATGTGCAGTTTTGTCTCACAGCAAAATGCCACAGATGCCACAAGCAATGAGGGAGCGTGCAATTGGCATGCTGACAGCAGGAATGTCAACCAGATCTGTCGCCCGTGCATTGAATGTTCATTTCTCAACCATAAGCCGTCTCCACAGGCGTTTCAGAGAATATGGCAGCAAATCCAACCGGCCTCACAACCGCAGACCTCGTGTAACCACACCAGCCCAGGACCTCCACATCCAGCAGGTTCACCTCCAAGATCGTCTGAGACCAGCCACCCAGACAGCTGCTGGAACAATTGGTTTGCACAACCAAACAATTTCTGCACAAACTGTCAGAAACCGTCTCAGGGACGCTCAACTGCATGCCCGTCGTCCTCATCGGGGTCTTGACCTGACTCCAGCTCGTCGCCGTAACAGACTTGTGTGGGCAAATGCTCACATTCGATGGCGTCTGGCACGTTGGAGAGGTGTGCGCTTCACGGATGAATCATGGTTCACATTGTTCAGGGCAGATGGCAGCTGAGAATGTCCCAGTTCTTGCATGGCCAGCATACTCACCGGACATGTCACCCATTGAGCATGTTCGGGATGTGCTTGACCGGCGTATACGACAGCGTGTACCAGTTCCCACGAATATCCAACAACCTCGCACAGCCATTGAAGTGGAGTGGACCAACATTCCACAGGCCACAATTGACAATCTGATAGACTCCATGCGACGATGTGTTGCACTGCATGAGGCAAATGGTGGTCACACCAGATACTGACCGGTTCTGGGTCCCCAGACCCCCAATAGCGCAAAAAACTGCACATTCCAGGGTGGCCTTTTGTTGTGGGCAGTCTGAGGTACACCTGTGCACTACTCATGATGTCAGATCAGCATCCTGATGCGGCACACCTGTGAGGTGGGATGGATTATCTCAATATAGCAGATGTGCCCACTACCACACATTTGGACTGATTTGTGACCACTGTTTGGGAGGGATGGTTATATTGTGTATCTGGAATGAATTTTAGGTCTCTACGTCCATCCCATGGGGAATGGGAGCAGTAACAAAGGTGTTGCGTTTATATTTTTGTTGAGTGTATGTTGATTTCACACCCCAGTGACGATGCTGTTCCATATGATGATGTGCCTTTCAAGCCCTGAGCTCCAGTCTAGTTGATTGCTTTACTGCTACTGTACCTACTCTCTGTGGGGCTTGTTGAAGCTGCATGGTAGACTGAAACAGCATAGACAAAGAGGCCCCACTGACACGCATTTCAATTAGAACAGAGAGAATGTTTGCTTTTCTCACTGCTACACGTTTAAAATCTGCAATACTGTGTGGTCCACATATCCCACACACAAAACCCAGTAAAATATCTAACATTGGCTAGCTATGACCATCTTCTTGAATTAATATTAATAACTGATGGTGATCAGAATATATCACAGTTTTGATTAGTCCTGATGTGATTATTATTTTTCCTCTATAGGAAACATGACTCTTGAGACTTTTTAAATTAAGTATAATTTACAAAATCTGCATGAGCACAAGAACATGGATAGATGGATGAGTCTTGATGTCCATACGTTGGGTTTTCTATAAAAAACACATTTGTCAGAGTGTGGTTAATAGAGCCAAAGGACTTGTTGTTTTATGTCTGACGGCATTTTCCACATTTTATGACAAGAAACTTAGGTGATTAATTTTTTGGTAATACTCTGTTGGTAAAAACCAAGTTGTATCATCAATAAATGGGTCTTAGCTTCATTTTAGCAAGACTTCAGAAATTTTGAACCTTTCAAAACTCTTTTTAAAACCACTTTCAGGAAGCAGTGGACAGAGGAGGCAGGAAGTCTTTTACTCAGAACTGTGGGAAGTCCATCAATTTAGACCTGTCAAGGAGGTGAAGGAGGGCTAATTGTCTGGTGCTGGATTATGAAGTTCACTTCCACTGGTCAGCTTGGAATCATAGTCTCTTCCAAGAGAGTGCAGAACCATCTGGCTTGTTAGATATCTCGCCTCCGTCAAAGTTCTGGGTATGCTGAAGTCAAATGGTGAAATGTTTGCAGGAAATTTAGTGGGGGGTGCAAACAACACTTACTGTTTAAGAAATACAGGACATTAAAACATGTGGCCGGGACAATCACGAAATGACAACTAATTTCAACTAATTTCAGTGTTATTCAAACACACCAAAGACACAGACAGAGAGAGAGAGAGAGAGACAGAGAAACAAGAGCATATTTAATGTGAGCAGTTAGATGTGAGGAATATAGCATACAGTGAAAGTCTTATCAAGATGGTCAAATAGGCAGAGATCTAGATCAGGTCTGAGGGACTTTGGAATCTATTTATAAATTCAGTTTAATATTTTATCATTTGCTCTTTCACTTGACTAATGTAGGTATACTTGCCACTGTAAATACATTGAGGCAAGAATTGTGTGAATGCTCCTGTCAGCAGTGCACTCTGGTTCCTAAACACAGAGGACAATAAGGCAGAACTGAGGGCCTCTGAAAAGTATAGAACAACCACAAGTGAATAATGATGTGGTGCGCTCCATCTGAAAATGATGGAATAGGAAAATGTACAACACCTGCAGGTATGTTACAGTTTGCTTTAAGAAATGTTCTCATTTTTGTATTGCTCAACTCCAAATATGCATTTTGAAATTCATAAATGAGGCAAACACCCAGATACTTACCTCCTTAACGCTTTCCTTCTTAATCCATGCAAGTTTTTTTTTTTAATCAAAAGTGCATGGAATCCCTTGATCAATTATGTGTTCTAATTTTAAACAGTCGTTTTGTATATATAAATACACCAGCGTAATTTCAAAATAATCATATATTTTAATCCTAACTGCATCCATAACAGCCTCAAAATGACCTTACATGAACTTAACCACAATTGTAGTCTCTCGCTGCACGTCATCACCATGTATTCTTTCCATGTTACGAATTGCCAGCAAAGAAAAACTGTATTATGAATTTTACTGCAATCAGTTCACAATCTCCCAACCTATTCAGCCAGGAATCATTGAAAATATTTGTACAATACACATAGCACAGCATTTGAAAGGTTTTCTTTTTCCATTTCTAAATTGCATCTGTCATTAAGAAAAACTGAGGATTAAATTTACTAAATTGTGAACTAGTCTGTGGTTATTTATGTCAAAAGAATTTAAATGAGCTTCTTTTTTATCCTATTTTTAAGTTATATTGTGTTATTTACTACCCAGGAGCAATAATAACATATTGGCATGTTTGCTTTAAATACCTCTTAAGGTGAAATGACTGTGATAAGACCAGGTAAGAGCAGAGATAAATTAACAGCAAGCATTCAAGGTTTCATAAGCCTGGAAACCAAAAACAATTCAGACTAAGCTTTTGTTCCCATGACAGCAGCAGCAGGAGGAGGACTCGGTCTGCAGTGAAAATCTACTGATGAGTTTGATATGTACTATGTGTGCCACACAGTGCATTACATAATCTTAAGGGAGCGTGTGTATGTCGCAGTTGCAAGGACAGAATTAACTCTGTTTTTACAGCAAGCGTGTCTTGCGCAATGCATTGTTGTGATTAGAAATCCATTGACTGATGTTATCGCATTGTTTGATTTCAGGGGAGGAGTCAAGGGGAGAGAAAACAAGAAATCTTGTTCGAAGACAGACACAGATGTTGAAATTCAGATCACACACACGCCTGCAAACCATGTTGCTCACTGGGGGGGGGGGGGGGGGGGTGGGGGGTGGGGGGCAGGAATGTGACAGGGTAGACTATGAGTCTAAATGACAGAGGAAAAGTGATATACATTTAAATCACTTGCATGTAATTAGATGACTTTCAGCAAAGTCACAGGACTGAGGAGCTGTCATCGAAAGAAAAATCCATCACATAAAGTCTGTAGCATATAATCATATATTATCAGTGATTGAACTTAGATATTGCTTGTTTGTAAATATGAGGAAAAAACAAACAAGCAAAGCCTTATAGCCTCATTATTGCACAGCTATACCTAAAACCATACAATATTTACAAAAAAAAACCCCGACTGTTGACCTGGGTCAGCTTAAGTTCAGATCAACAGGATAGCAGATAATGTTGGCTCATCAATGTTATCTCGCCAGATAAAAGTAGGCTGTGGTTCACCAGAACAGTTTTGTCTGGTCAGTCTGTCTGTGGTGTGGTAAAATCTACAACACAGATAAGCCAATGTTGATGTTGTTTCCTTACAGACAGTCTCTCACAAAGGAACAAATACTGATCATATCGTTCCAGTAAAGTAAGCCAATGAGACATTTGCTTTTGACACAACAGCTTTGATTTGATAGATAATTATGTTATGAAATTGTTTGTTTATTTGTATTAACATGTTAAAATGCATTGGACTTATATACAGTAAATCATGTTCCTGTCTCATTGTGTTTAGGGAACTTAGTTGTCCATTTTGTTGACGCTATCTTACACCTTATTTTTCAAGACATTTTTATCAGATAGCAGAGTCGAGAGGAAACAGGGTTAACTGCGCAACCATTTTAGCAACATGTATCTTGACAACAGCCTATCCTGAATTCTTTAATTGATTAATGTGCTTAAGATTCAACACAAATTTGAATGCCAAAGAGTGGTCTTAATGTTATCAGATATAGGTCATTGCACAGTCAACATTCCTGGGTCTAATGAACATGTTAGACATGAAGGATTTTCAACTCGAACTATATTGATATTAAACTTTGACTGAAATTCTCTTTTTTCTTATTTTGTTTTGTTGTTGTTGTTGTTGTTGTTGTTGTTGTTTTTCCCTTGTGAGTTTATGTTCTTGTTGTTTTATATTGTTGACTTTTACATAAAGCAAAATCAGTATTATTATTAATATTAGAGTCAGATTCAATTGAATCTGTTTTGCTACCGATTCATAATAACACATGTCAGAATTTCATGTCAGCAATACCTGACACAAACAATTTAGTGCTCATAACTCTCTCTTCTTTGATCTTTCGTCATCACAAAACTGTCCAGCAGCAACTGTGTCAGCAATGTTTATTGTTGTCAGTTTGTGAATTTCAGTTTCAAATCTGTGAGGTTCTGGGTGGATACTGGAGTAGTTAATTGCATTTTCTGTTTCATGTGCATTTCTGTGTATGTAGATGGAAACGGATCTTGATGAACTAAAGTCACTTTGAGGACAACATGTGACTGCAATTGGTTGCAGACCTGGTCCCCATCTTCAAAGCAACCACTTCAAAAGGCATCAAGATCACTGCAAACAGTTGCAATACTTTTGGCGTGCTATGCTCTCTAATAACTGTTTTTCCCAGTGTGACTATAGCGTTAATGGTGATCTCATAGAGTGGCTCACAGAGTGATGATCAAACAATAGTAATCATCCAATTCTATAACTTTGATTTAAAACTAATTTTTAGCCAAGATTACATGTTGACACTGGGCTTTTCACCGAACAGTAGCACAGTACAAATTAGGTGTATTAGCTACGTTAATCTGCCTAAGAAGATAGGAAATAAGCACCCTGTACAACTTGCTTCTGAATTCCCCGTATCTGGTGATTATATCTAAAGTTTTTTAAAAGGTTCATTTTAAGGCTAATTCCAATAATATGGCTGTAACAGTGACCAGGCAGCCAAGCACATATTATACACCCCAACAGACAAAATAATCTCAAAAACACACAATCACAGAAATAAGCTATTTTAAGAAATAAGTAGGCCAATAAGTGCTTTTCTGGTGCCAGCAGCTTTGCCCTCAAGAAACTTCTACTGCTGGATCCTGGTTTGTCTCAGTTTTATTGGGACAGTTGTCTGTCTTTATAAAGACTCTCTTTACTTTGTAGTATCCCTGAAACAGCACTACACCACTTCACTTATCTGTGTCACGTTTGAATAATGTGGTATGGTGACAAATGTGTACACAGAATGAAGGTGGGTGCATGCAGATAGAGCCAGGTGAGAGAAAGAGAGGCAGACAGCAAGCCAGATGAAGAGCCTCATGATTCTGTAACTGCTACTCTCACTTGTTTGCACACTAAAACAGATGGATCAGTGAATTACAAACACACATATGCACAGAGAGAGAGTTATTCATCACAACATAGCACAGCAGATTACAGACCTAGTGCCTGTGCTTTTCTGCCAGCTCAAATATTTAAGGGTGGAAATGTTCCCATATTGAACAGTATTGCAGTGCAGTTTTAGATTCATTCATTCAATAAATTATTACTAAACCATGACTTCCTCTGACTATCCAGAAAGCTTTGAGTTAAACTGTTCATAATGGATATCCTCACAAAATTCAACGAGTTGCTTGTATGATTTTTGTTTGGATTTTAGTTTTGAATTCAAGGCAAAGTAAAATGTATATATTTCTGTTGTTATAATGTGCTTTTTATTGTGCAGACTTTTTATATTGTGCTATATTTGACCTTTTCCTTCCCTCCTCCCCATCTAGATGATTCCACACATTAAGAGAGATGAAAAGGTGTCTTCACGCTGTGAAGAAAGGCTAAAGAGAAAGAAAATTTTTGAAGGTGTGTGCTGTAGCAGGCAGGACTCGTACACGGAATGAAAACTTAAAGTGGCAACCTTTATTGATGGATGACTTTCCATAGAAAATAAACTCTCAAAACACAAACCAAAACCTAGAACATGAAAACTAGAGACTAAACTGGAAACTAGAAAATAAGAAACCCAAACAAGGAAAACAAACCAGGGACTGAACACAAGAATTTCATCAGGAACATGAAGGGGGGAAAACACAGCACAGAGAGGGTATGACGGGACACAGGGCTTTAATGCACAAGCAAGACAACGAGGCACTGGGAACAGGTGGGAACACAGCTGGAACAAATCAGACATAACAAGACAAAGGAAGCATAGCAGAATACATTGACAAAGGACACCGACTGTCAAAGTAAAAGAGGAAGCATAACTCAGAGACACGGACTTGACACAGACATAAAAACATGACACACTGTGGAACAGTTGGAACATGAAGCACAGAGACAAAAGTAACAAGACGTGGGACACAGGGAAGACATAGAGATAGAAAACTAAGACTAGGCATATAACACACAGAGAGCAGAAACAGAACAGAAAGCTAGAAACCAGGAACTGTAAATACAGTACAAAACAAAAAAACACATAATTCAAAGAGTATAACTGAACCCCCAAAACACAAGCACTGGGTCATCAGACCCAGTGGCGTGACAAAAATCCTGTTGCCTAGTTGGGATTGTTGTTTTGCCCACTGTCCAACTTCTTTGTTTCAACCAGTCCTCCCTGCTGCTGTCAGAATGTTTGAGCGTGTTTATTCTGGGTCAGAGGAGGTCAATGAACTGGGGTCGTTTCTCTGAACCAAGCTCAATGCCCTCCATTGATCAGGAAATGAGGGAGTGAGGCACTGAAACACTTTTAGCTCCTTTTGTTGTTTGTTTGTTGTTTACTGTCCTGAAATATTTGACTTGCGTGTGTGTTTGGGTCATGCATCGTTGCAGGGGCCCAGAAGAAAAACGATTTGCTATATAAACAGTTGATGGAGACAGATGGGGCAAGAGCACTAACACGTTTAGGGGGGGAAAGCAGAATAGAAGAAAGGGAAATCGTTTGTGCCATCAGTTTTGGTTGGAGAATATTTGTAATAAAAAGTGAGAGATTTGATGATTACAAGCTGAGAGGGTAATATTTGTCCTACATGTCTGGCTCTCAGTTTTCCATCAGTATTTTGATATAAATTCTAGGGTGAATTGTTCCATGTGTACTATCTAAAAAGGAATCAAGTGCAGAGAGCAGCAGATACAGATCAGTGCTGAATATCAAATTCAGAGATGTTTTCACTGCATTGGAGGTAAATGGAGCCTTTGCCACTTACCAGATGGTACCGCATTCAAAATCTGATGTTATTTTACTACATTCGTAATTTAATCAAAATCTCCAACGTCAGTTCAGTTTAATTCCCAATATAGTGTTCAGCTGCTGTAGATGGTTCTTGCGGCTTGGCAGTTCTATTTTGACCTCTACTTGTTAAGTTTCCTCAACTTTTTTAAGGACACACTCCACACCATAACAAATTATACCACATCTGGGGGTTAACAGCTGCTTTGATATCATGGTTGGGAAAAAATAGTGCTTTATTCTTGTCAAACTGTGTTGTTTTTTGGGCATTTTTCCTAAATTCAACCAACGAAATGGGAAGAATGAATTTGTTTTTGTGTTAGGTTGCTAACATGCCTAAATAGTCAGTTTATAAATATTTTTGTTTGTTTTTGTTACACTAATACAAAACAAGTAGAAGAACAAGTGAAAGGTTTGGTGCCAGCAGACCACCACTATAAAGATACCCTGTTAGAATCATCCTTGCAGCAGAGGTGGAGGAAGAACTCAGGGAGTGCAGAATTATTAGGCAAGTTGTATTTTTGAGGAATAATTTTATTATTGAACAACAACCATGTTCTCAATGAACCCAAAAAACTCATTAATATCAAAGCTGAATGTTTTTGGAAGTAGTTTTTAGTTTGTTTTTAGTTTTAGCTATTTTAGGGGGATATCTGTGTGTGCAGGTGACTATTACTGTGCATAATTATTAGGCAACTTAACAAAAAACAAATATATACCCATTTCAATTATTTCTTTTTACCAGTGAAACCAATATAACATCTCCACATTCACAAATATACATTTCTGACATTCAAAAACAAAACAAAAACAAATCAGCGACCAATATAGCCACCTTTCTTTGCAAGGACACTCAAAAGCCTGCCATCCATGGATTCTGTCAGTGTTTTGATCTGTTCACCATCAACATTGCGTGCAGCAGCAACCACAGCCTCCCAGACACTGTTCAGAGAGGTGTACTGTTTGCCCTCCTTGTAAATCTCACATTTGATGATGGACCACAGGTTCTCAATGGGGTTCAGATCAGGTGAACAAGGTGGCCATGTCATTAGTTTTTCTTCTTTTATACCCTTTCTTGCCAGCCACGCTGTGGAGTACTTGGACGCGTGTGATGGAGCATTGTCCTGCATGGAAATCATGTTTTTCTTGAAGGATGCAGACTTCTTCCTGTACCACTGCTTGAAGAAGGTGTCTTCCAGAAACTGGCAGTAGGACTGGGAGTTGAGCTTGACTCCATCCTCAACCCGAAAAGGCCCCACAAGCTCATCTTTGATGATACCAGCCCAAACCAGTACTCCACCTCCACCTTGCTGACGTCTGAGTCGGACTGGAGCTCTCTGCCCTTTATCAATCCAGCCACGGGCCCATCCATCTGGCCCATCAAGACTCACTCTCATTTCATCAGTCCATAAAACCTTAGAAAAATCGTTCTTGAGATATTTCTTGGCCCAGTCTTGACGTTTCAGCTTGTGTGTCTTGTTCAGTGGTGGTCGTCTTTCAGCCTTTCTTACCTTGGCCATGTCTCTGAGTATTGCACACCTTGTGCTTTTGGGCACTCCAGTGATGTTGCAGCTCTGAAATATGGCCAAACTGGTGGCAAGTGGTATCTAGGCAGCTGCACGCTTGACTTTCGTCGGTTCGTGGGCAGTTATTTTGCTCCTTGGTTTTTCCACACGCTTCTTGCGACCCTGTTGACTATTTTGAATGAAACGCTTGATTGTTCGATGATCACGCTTCAGAAGCTTTGCAATTTTGAGACTGCTGCATCCCTCTGCAAGATATCTCACTATTTTTGACTTTTCTGAGCCTGTCAAGTCCTTCTTTTGACCCATTTTGCCAGAGGAAAGGACGTTGCCTAATAATTATGCACACCTGATATAGGGTGTTGATGTCATTAGACCACACCCCTTCTCATTACAGAGATGCACATCACCTAACATGCTTAATTGGTAGTAGGCTTTCAAGCCTATACAGCTTGGAGTAAGACAACATGCACGAAGAGGATGATGTGGACAAAATACTCATTTGCCTAATAATTCTGCACTCCCTGTATTGTCTTGTGTCTGGAAGATAAGTGGATGATGGGGTGGGTGCAGTTTTCTCTGTGGTGGGGTCGGGTGGCGCTGCTGAACTGGAACCCGGTCAGGATGGGCCTGGGCCCCCTTTCCCTGGTGGGTTGCAGAGTGTGGGGGTGCCTACTGGGGTCAGCGGGGGAGCTGGCCCAAGGGAGGGGCCACTTGCCACTTGCCACGCTACACGTCATCCAGAAATCCATCAGGGTGTACAACCTCACCCCTGGCGTCGTTGCCCACCTCTCAATTTTAAATACACGTAGACATGGGAGGAAGGGGGCGATCGTGGCTCAAGAGTTGGGAGTTCGCCTTGTAATCGGAAGGTTGCCGGTTCGAGCCCCGGCTTGGACAGTCTCGGTCGTTGTGTCCTTGGGCAAGACACTTCACTCGTTGCCTACTGGTGGTGGTCAGAGGGCCCGGTGGCGCCAGTGTCCGGCAGCCTCGCCTCTGTCAGTGGTGGCTGTGGCTACAATGTAGCTTACCATCACCAGTGTGTGAATGTGTGTGTGAATGGGTGGATGACTGGATATGTAAAGCGCTTTGGGGTCCTTAGGGACTAGTAAAGCGCTATATAAATACAGGCCATTTACCATTTACATTGAGGGCAAACAGGAGGGGCTATGGGCTTACCTGCTGCTCTCTGGCAGGTAGCTCCATGCCCCCCTGGGTTTTCACACATGCATCAACACTACATATGAGCGGGTGGACGGAGGTTTGGAGTCTTCACACACATCCCTGTTCTCTGCTGCCTGTTGGGGCGGGGGGGCTGGGAGGAGGAGTTGGCCATCCGACTGGGGTCTGGAGTGTGGGGCCTCCCTGCTGCTGCAGAGTCGGGGCGGTCTGCTTCTCTCCACCCCAGGGAAAAGGGTAACACTACCTGGGTCTGGATGCGGTTTCCCCCTCCGGGGGCAAGGGTACCTAGACCTGGAGTATAGAGTACGCTTGGGGAGTGTGATCGTGTGTACAGTGTCTCTCTATGTCTGTCTCCACGTTGGGTGAGTGCTGAGTAATTGCATATGAGAGCATGAGGGTGGGAATGGATGTTTGTATCTGTGTGTGCCTGTTTTTCTTTGTGTCTATATGTCAGGTCGGGTATCAGACGGCACCTCTCTGGGGACATCTCAGGCCCTCCAAGGTATGGAGGCCTATCTCCCCCTACCACCACTTCCCCTGCCAGTGGCAGACGGCCTCAGACATCGGTGCATTGGTGGTTCTTTGTGTCCGGGGATGGGCGTCCAGGTACACACCAGCTCACTCCTGGTGGCTGCTTGTCGGGGCCTGGAGCCTGGGGTTCGATCGGGCTCCTTTGGGGGTGGGGTGCCCTCGGCCTCTCGGCCTGGGTCACTCTGGCACAGCTGGCTGCCGGCGGAGCTCACGGGTACGTCACTGCAACCCCCCGGCTTCTGCTCTGCGGCTGCTGAGCGACCCCTCATTTGGGGCTCTCCTCAGCTCTTTCTGGGATAGTGGTGCAGCTGCCCCTCCGTTGGTCTTCCTTGGTCTCCTTTGCTCTTGGGGCCTCTGGATGTCTGGAGTTTTGATCTCCTCCATACCTGCTTTATGCCCTGGAGGACGGGGCTATGGCCCCCACACCCTCTAGCAGATCATTACATGAAGGAACCTTTTAAATACAAGCGCGCTCATGCTCACAGATGTACACACGGGTGCTCACACAAACAAACTACACCCTTTTTGGCTGTTACCTCAAAGCACACTGTGCGCTGTCGATCTTACGTGCTGCACAATAATATTTAATATTTACTGTTATATTCACATAGATCATCACGATGATGTTGTTTATTATATTGCTCTCTTTTTCTTTGCTTGTTTTCTCTTTTTTCTTTCTCAACAGGTGATCCAGGTGATTGATATATGTATTTTTAGTCTGTTTGTTTTGTTGCTTTAGCCCCGTCCCTCTTCCCCGCTCTTTTTCTTTCCTTCTTTCTTTCTCCCTTTTCTTTTCCCCAGTCAAGTCTGTCCCGTGTTCAGCAAATGAAAATTAAATAAACAATAAAAGCAAAGGTGAATCAAATAGATCTATACAGCAAGGCTGGGATGGTCCATTTGGTAAAGTAAATCCATTGGGCATCTTTCTTTGCCTTTAGACAACAATTCTGATGGCAAAAGAACCAAACGGGACAGGCAAAAAAAAGAAAAAAAAAGAAAAAAAGAATCATGCTTGCATATTGTGCAGTCAATATTTTATGATTTATGAATGTATACTTTGAAAAGGCTATATAATTTTCCAAACACAGGAATCCATTGAATAACACCAGTACCGATTTAATCAGGTCAACCTCTGAACATTGTTCTACTGTCCTGTTCTATGTAAATAGCACAGGACATATATAATGTAATCATATATAATTTTGCCATTTGTTTTTGATGGCAAAATTATATATGATTACATACAAAATATGAGTTTTCCAAAAGATTTTCCAGGAGATGTGTTTACAAGAAATGGCTTGTTAAAAACTAAATTTAAAAAAATCAATAGTTTATGTCCACTGAAATGTTCATGGGCTTGAAATAGACACAGAATTCATTTTTAATAGTTATGACAGTTAAAGCACTTAATATACAGTTATAGAGTCAGGTCCATCATGGCTGTTGGCTAACCCATTACATTCCTAAGGTCAGATTTTGTGTCAAGTGAAGTGTCACTCTGCTCCCCTGCCTTTTTCTCATATTTAAAAGATCATGGCTCAATCAGGAAGAAATGATGGAATGAGCCTAAACTTATTCTCTAAGCTAGAATTCAGCTCTGGATCAAAACAAAAGCTGACGACATTGTTTTGCACAGTATATCAAGACTCATTGATTAAAACTGTGACTGTTGTGTACAATATCTTTATTCATTTATTTTTTAACTATCATTATACAGGATTTGATACTGAGGGCCAGTATAAATTGTTACCATGTGGTAGATTAGTCATTACTAAAATGTAGATAGTAAGCACCTAGACAAACCTACTGCTATAGGTATTTACACGCATACATCCATTATATACCCGCTCATCCAATTCAAGTTTGTGGGAGACTGGAGCCTATCCCAGCTGCCAGAGCAAGAGTTGGGGTAGGCCATGTACAGGTCACCAGTCTGTCACTGGGCTAACAGAGACAGACTGCCACTAACTGCTATTTAGCATCACCAATAAAGTTAACCCCACTAACTCTATTTGTTAGTGTTGTGGTAGGAAGCTAGAGTATTTGGAGAGAACCCATGTAGAAATGGGAGGAACAGCCAAACTCCACAGAAAGGTGTCAGATTGTTACATAAGGCTGATATGAAAAAAAGGTTCTCTGAATGCACAGCACAAACAGTACTGTTAAATCCGACAAATCATTTTTAACTTCTGCACTCAAGACAGACAATATCTAGTATCTGGTCAATACCTGCAGAAAGCTATTGCCTCACCCATGAGCTGAACACAGTCTTAGCTCTCATGACAAGTGGAGAAAACACATTTTGACAACATGAATTTATTTAAAAAAAAAAAATCCAGATGACAGCATTGCTATTGCTTAGTAGAGCTGTCATGAGGATTTTTTTTAGCTTAAAACTGAGGACAAATGTTTTAATAAACAATCACTTAGATGCTCTATGTTCAACTTTATATACAAAACTAGATTAAAACTACAGATTAAAAATGTAATGTTTGCTACTTTCTTGGACAGACACACACAGTGTCCTCTGTAGCACCTACAGATAACTAATCACCATGGCAACCAAATAGAGCCTCATTTCCTTCTCAGCTTCACCTCATTTAAGAATAACAATCATGCTACAGCATCACTTTGTGCCCCCATGTAGTGCCATACCTAGCAGTTGATCACATATTCTGGTATTTGTCTTGCTGTGATCTGCTCTGTCTGCTATCCAGCAAGGTGTAACTGCTTACAGAGGTAATTAATGGCAACAAGCAGGACGCTTTATGACGTGCAAAGTTGCTTTTGATAGCATGCATAAATAAGCAGTAAACTGCTGCTCACCACTGAGTCTGTTTAAAACAATTAATGAATGAGCCAATGGAGGAGATTAAAAACGGCTGCAGTCTGCACTCCAACATCCGCCTAATCATTGTTCATTGATTCCTGTCCAAGACTAAAGGAGGACAATAAATGATGTGTAAAATTGTAACATTAAATGACTGTTAATGTTACAATTTTGCTGGTAGCTCTTTTGCTGCTCTGGTTCGGTCTCCACCTATTCACAAGGAAAAATATTTGAGTCTGGGTCTGGTGATGGACAGTGACACTTAAAGGGACCCGTCAAATGACGTAAATAAATTCACAGTTATTTTCAGCTGTGTTACATAAAAATCTGACTGTTTTTACCACAAAGGCATCTCTTAACATAAGGTTTAAAGTTCCAGCGTTTTCTCATCTCAGATAGTAATAGAAGACCATTTTGTCATGTTACAGGCAAGGTGTTGTTTGCACAGGGACCCTGAGTACAAAATTAACCACCAAGAGAGAACATTCAGATTTTAGAGGACTTCAAAACCCACATGAGAAAGCTAGAAGCTATTTCCGTTTTCGTTTTCCTATTTCCATTATGTTTTGCAGCGTTTTTCTTATTGCTGGTGTTTTCTTAAGTTGCAGTCCGTTTGGCCTCTCAGGGCCACCGTAAGATAGACTGAGTACTGATTTGATTTGCTAATTTACCTAAAAACAACCTTGATCACTAGTTGATTCAACAGCTTGACATTTTGTGTTCATAAAGACAAATGTTGCTTCCAGTAATACAGTAGCTATCAGTAATGTTATTTGACATTATCCATGTCTGAAAAATAAAGGTTTTTAGACTGTATTCTTTCATTCAGTATTAGATAACAAAAAGCAACAGTGCTGCAAATTGCTCAGCTTTATTGCCCTCAGTGTATATAACTAATTTAATACAAGGAGGAATGATGGCTGTATGTCCTCCCAGTGTCTGGTCCCCTGTGAAGGATGACGACTTGATGATTCAGCCACTGTCCAGAGCATGCGAGGGAGATGGTGTGGGCGTACACAGTGTTTACTTCCGTTAATTTGGACTTTAGGCAGGTAGGCAGACAACCAGAATCACATCAGTCTGCTTAATCGGACTGAATGAAGTCCTGGTTTCTGTTTTAAGCATTTGTAACAACCACTTTCTAAGCTGTGTATATTCTACAGATCATTTCCAGTATCACATAATGTCACTATGACGCACTAAACACAACAGAAACTGAGCCCTGAGGAGGATAATTTTTCAACCACAACAGCCACAGTCTCACCCACCCACCCCCAGTCTTTTATTCACACACACACAGACACACGCATCACAGCAGCAGCAACAATAGCCTGTCTCCAGTCTCCAGGCTGGCAAAGTAAAGGAATGGAAATGTATCAAGCCTAAAACATCTCCAGGGAGACATTGTGTGAAAGAGACACTACTTCACTTAGAAGAAATGCCACACAAGCTGATGACGAACGCAGAGTGGCTACTTATAGTAATAGAAAGCTGGGTGCTGCAGACCTCTGAGGCTCTTTGCTAATTATGCAAGTCAAAGCATTAGATCAATGACTTCAGGTAGCTTCAAATTATTATGTACCTTTATTAAAGGTGTTAACAGGGGAGAAAGTACACTGGTAGTAAATGTAAATGAAAGAAAGGAACTTTGCAGTCCACATCAAGGAAAAATGATAAAATAGCATATAATAACATATATAACATAAGGAGGCTTCAAAGACGATCATAACACAATTAGAAATTTAACTGATCTGTTCTTGTTGCATAGGTTTTAAAATTACCATTTTGAATTTTGATCTTAAAAGTCACTAAAAAAAGAAAATTTTAGTGTCATTTAAGGTCAAAGATGACATTCATATTAGAGGTCACTATCTTTTTATAATCTGAATTACCAACTGAACCACCAGCACAACTCCTGAAGAATTAAAACACCAACGATTTTTAAAAAAACACTCCTCTTCAGTGTGTCTGCCTCTGCATCACTGTCCTCACCATCATCTGCAGATTCCCTAAATAAACCCATTCTCTTAGCATACATTGTAGCTATAGTCAAAAAATTGTATTAACTAAGTATCAGGTCATTTGAGTTCTGGTGTGGGGAGGCTGACCCACCAGAAAAATTCCAGCCCCTCAGAAAGAATTTTAGTTCTCTGCATTGCCCCATCTCCACATCCCTTTCTTTGTTCTGACAGGATTAAGTATACCTGCAGGAAATATGAACAACATGCTAACTGTCTAACCCCTGACCCCGTCCTGCTTATTCAGTGTCACTCATCCCCATATATCTTGTACCTGCCAAATCCCCCTGGAGTCTCACCAGCTGGTATCTCTTACTCTTCTAGTAAATACCTTACATCGCCTGCTGGTATTCACCAGCTTCGGCTAAAACATTAAAAGAAGATAGAGCCAGGAAATGTAGATTCTCTATTTTGCACATTACATTTTTGATGACAGGCAAATATACATACAAATAGACATTTGTAGAGTAATAAAACATGTGCCCTAAATAAAAGCATTATGTGTAATAATGTATGCAAAAAGACATGGACCAGAGCCCTCAAAGAAGGCATCCATGGCAACACTGTGTCAAGCATCGCTTCTCAGAAGCTGTGAGATGTGAACATCCATAATCTCAACATGAGCTGAAACACTTTCAAACATCTTACTGCCTTGAATAGGTGGAATTAGCTCATCACATACAGAAACAGATTTAGTGAAGATTACAAATGCTCTTCTTCTGATAGTGGACTCTTATCTGTGCTTCTCCTACTAGACCTCAGTGCAGCGTTGAGTACTGCTGACCATATTTTAATTACAGAGAATGGAGCATGTGGTAGGTAAGTAAGGTAAAGCGCTGCAGTGGTTTGAATCATATCTATGGAAAAGACTCCAATTTGTCCACATAAATTGAGAGTCCTCTTCACACAGAGGAGTTACAAAAGGAAATTTTCCTTTTCCTGAAAGGGTGTTGTTTGATTGTTTGGGTTTCCTCTCTATTTTTCTATGGTCTTTACATTATAAAATGCCTTATAATATAAAGTGCCTTGAGACAACTGTTGTTGTGATTTGGCGCTATAAAAAAACTGAACTGAAATATCACTGTGTTATCTTAAATGATGTTTAAGGGGGAAACTATATTTCATGACCCAGTGACGCGCCCACAGAAACCACAACAGAAACATATGATAATTTAAATTCATTACTAAATAAAAAGTCATTAACAGATTTTTTCCCCCCTAACATTAGTGCAGCCTGATACTCCTGTTGATGTTTCCCGGTAATTATCTTCTTGATATTAAACCTGGTGGTATTGTACAGTGTTACACAATGGCGAGCTATAAAGAGTTAATCAGTGCAGCAGCTACTGCAGAATGGTCATGAAATGATTTTGCATAGATTGTACCATCTTTCCAACAATCTTACTGCAAGAGCTGAGTTATAGGGTCATAGAAATAAATTACATCCAAAAAGGCCAATAAAAAATTACATGTTCACACGTTCAGGAAAATAAACAAAGGAGGGCTTTCAAGAGGTCACTTTTGTGTGTTCTCAATGCATGTGTGTGAAATGTGTCTGCTCTGTCTATTAAAGCTGGCGCCAGCGTTCACATCCGCCTCTGTAATGATGGATGATACAGGCACTAGTGATCATGAGTCTCTGAAGACTGTAGACTTGTTATCATTATCCACATTGGACTTTTCTCTCCAATAAGCCATGTGTAACTTATTCTGCAAAATATAAAAATAAACTGAGTGTGTTGAGAAAGTGCAAGGAGTACTTTAAAGAGCTAAGGAATGAAGAAAATGAAAGAGCAAGGAGGACAGACGAAGGACAGTTATTAATTCAGGAAGTGCAGAGGATCTGTAAGGAAGTGAGGGCAGATATGAAGAGGATGAAGAGAGGAAAGGCTGTTGGTCCAGATAACATACCTGTGTACAGTAGGTGTGGAGCTGTCAAGGAGAGAGGGCAGTGGACTTTTGAACCAGATTGTTTAACACAGTCTTGGAGAGTGAGAGGGTGCCTGTGGAATGAAGAAGTTTACTGGTATCAATATTCAAGAACGTGGGTGATGTGCAGAGCTGAAGTAACTACAAAGGGATAAAGCTGATGAACCATAACATGAAGCCATGGGAAGGAGTTGTTGAAGCTTTCTTAAGAAGAGAGGTGATGATCAGCGAGCAGCAGAACAGCTCGAAGCAGAGAAAGAGCACTACAGATGTGATGTTTGTTTTAAGAGCATTTTGCTAAATACTGATTGTTTCTTATATAGCACTTTCTGCTCTACCTGAACATTCAAAGTCTTTTATACAACTGGCCTTATTCACACAACCACCTTTTACTATGACAAATGAGAGCAACTTGGGGTTGGAGTAGCCAGGGTTTACAAACCTTCCAATTAGTTAGATTAGAAGGCAGTCTTCATTTTAAGGACAAACCCTTCTTTAGAGCATCATACATGCACTTACCATTTTACTGTATATATTGAAGATTTAAAATATTGGGGGATATATCTATCTATCTTCATCATTATTTTTTTAATTAGCTATCATTAGTTATTATCATAATAATAGTAATCTGTACTGTCAAACAGAGTTCAAAGAAAAGAAAAACAAATACATGTGAGACTGGAGAAATGAGGAGAATGAAAGCAAGCAGTTCATCTCATCAGATCTGTTTTGCAATCATCACAACAGCTTGTGAGCTCCTGCTGTAACTCCTTGCGGAACGAACACACCTCCACTTCGAGCAGATTTAGTTTGGGCCTGCATGCTCACTCTTGTCACCTTCTGTTATTATATTGCATTTACAGTCAGGTGCATCAGATGTGCTGCACTGTATGTGTGTTACTAGTATCATGTCTGCAGTGGAAATGCAGGCAGGCAGGCTGAACAGGCGGCAGATGGCCAAACAAACAGACAATTGGTGGTGGAGATTGGATTAATACAAGGATCTAATTACATTTGAGAAACCAGAGAAAACACGTAAGGAAAAATTAAAAGTGGCATCCAAATGATGCCTGGGTTTCATAGCAACCTTGGCACAAACACAAGAAGTCTGAAGTTTACAACAAAAGCTCTTTGGTGGTTGTCACAGTAATTAGGGCTTAAACAAAAAAGACTATTTTTAGTAATCGTCTGTCAATAAAATCTCTGGAATCTCTCATAAACCAAAGGGTCTGAAGTGGCCCTCCAGGCCAACAATATTGATCTCTTTATAAAAGATTCAGTTAAGTGTAGACATGTATTAATTAAAAAGCATTCATTAGGTAATAAATTCAGTTATTGATTCTGTGGTGCTACAGATATATCTTCTTTCCTGTTGTGAAAGTGTCAAAAAAATATATACATCTCAATAAAAAAAATAGATTTTCTCTATACAGTTAATTGTTTATCTTCAGTTGACTTTTGGTTTTTTGCATCTAAAAAGAACAGTTGTTCTAAACACTTGTATGTAATTACATGTTGAGTGTAAGCCAGGATCTTAGTATGTGGAGACTTACGCTCTGTTATATTTTCAGCCATATTGGAGGAACAGTTCGCAAACTGTAATATTTATGTTTCAGTTTGCATGCATAAGGCAAGAGGTGTATTTCTGTGTGAACTGTACATATGAGTTGTATTGGTCTTGATATTCTTCAACTCTGATCAAGAAAGACAATTAGCTTAATTCCCTAGCTCTTTTTACATGTCCACAGTTGCCACTAGTCTACAAAGCACCACACTAAGGTGAGAAACTATTTGATTAATCATTCAATTTTGGGTAAAAATGGCTTGCAGTGTATTCAGTGTAATACCATTATAAAATAGAAAACAAATGTACACTAATATCCTTCTTTTGGTTTTTAATTGTGAGATCTATGTGTGAATAGAACTAAACATGATGAATGTTTAATTTCTCACCTTGTTTTTTCCAGTAAAGCTGAAGACTGAATTTCTGTGAAGCCTCTCTGTGGTTTCCCTGGGTGATGGAGGCTAGATGGAGGCAGCAGGATTTTAGGAGGGCTGTGGGGCTTTACTTTTGAGGAATAAGCCCTCTCTCTTCTCTCCCCTGAGCAACTGGAGTGGAATAATTACATAGCATGTGCAAAACTGAACCGGGACAATAAATGGTCCTTGTGAAAGAATAGACTGGGTGGTAAGGAGAGACATGAAGCAGAGAAAAAAGAAAGATGGCTGCCAGATCATTTGGGTAACTGTGGAGACCTGCACAGCAGTCATCACATTATTTACAACTGAGAATTTAATGCATCGTTCAGTAATGAGCAGCCAGCCAATGGCCTGTGATCTGAAGCTCAGTTATTCACTCACTGGGCTGAACTCCAGGCAGAAAAAAGCTGGAGGAGTCCCTCCGGATGGAAACAAAGCCAGCTCCCATTGCTATTTTTCACTTTATTCTTTTGCAGTCAAGTGTAATTCATTATGTGTGTCTGTAAAATGCATGTGACATCAGTATTTCTCATATACTGCCCTAAGTGTGTGTGTGTGTGTGTGTGTGTGTGTGTGTGTGTGTGTGTGTGTGTGTGTGTGTGTGTGTACATATATATCTATACATCTCTCTCTATATATAGAGAGAGATATCTCTCTCTCTCTATATATATATATATATATATGTATATATATATAAAAAAAACACCCAGCACGCCCCTGCGGGCAGTTTATCCTTCAAGCTCGGGTCCTCTACCAGAGGCCTGGGAGCTTGAGGGTCCTGCGCAGTATCTTAGCTGTTCCCAGGACTGCGCTCTTCTGGACAGAGATCTCCGATGTTATTCCCGGGATCTGCTGGAGCCACTCGCCTAGCTTGGGAGTCACCGCACCTAGTGCTCCGATTACCACGGGGACCACCGTTACCTTCACCCTCCACATCCTCTCGAGCTCTTCTCTGAGCCCTTGGTATTTCTCCAGCTTCTCGTGTTCGTAGTGATCGATGTAGCGGTTCCGAATGACAGCAATATCAGGAAGAAGGAACACAAGAAGCTGGAAAAATACCAAGGGCTCAGAGAAGAGCTCGAGAGGATGTGGAGGGTGAAGGTAACGGTGGTCCCCGTGGTAATCGGAGCACTAGGTGCGGTGACTCCCAAGCTAGGCGAGTGGCTCCAGCAGATCCCGGGAATAACATCGGAAGAGCGCAGAAGAGCGCAGTCCTGGGAACAGCTAAGATACTGCGCAGGACCCTCAAGCGCCCAGGCCTCTGGTAGAGGACCTGAGCTTGAAGGATAAACCGCCCGCAGGGGCGTGCTGGGTGGTGTGGTATATATATATATATATATATAAAAACAACACCCAGCACGCCCCTGCGGGCGGTTTATCCTTCAAGCTCGGGTCCTCTACCAGAGGCCTGGGAGCTTGAGGGTCCTTGTCCATGTTGTACGCCACATCCTCATTGAGTTCCTGATGAAGGCTCTTAGGGTCCCATTGAGTCATAGGCCTTCTTGTAATCAATCCAGGCAGTGCACAGGTTGGTCAGTCTGGTCTTGCAGTCTCGGCTGACTGTTCTGTCTACCAGTAGCTGGTGTTTTGCGCCTCTGGTATTCTTGCCAATTCCTTTCTGTGTCCCGCTCATGTATTGACCCATGTGCCTGTTCATCTTAGCCAATATGATGCCTGACAGGAGCTTCCATGTAGTACTGAGGCAGGTTATTGGTCGGTAGTTGGAGGGGACCGGTCCCTTCTTGGGGTCCTTGGGGATCAGGACCGTCCGGCCTTCGGTTAGCCATTCCGGGTGTCTCTCGTTAACTAACAGCTGGTTCATTTGTGCTGCCAGACGCTCGTGGAGTGCAGTCAGCTTCTTCAGCCAGTAGGCGTGAACCATGTCAGGCGGTAGGCGTGAACCACCTGGTGCTGTCCAACTCTTCATACTGGAGACCCTTTCTTGGATATCTGCCACTGTGATGCTTACTGGACCCTGTTCAGGGAGGTCGCTGTGGTCTGCCCTCAGATCCTCTAGCCACTGAGCATTGCCGTTATGGGTTGCGTCCTTCTCCCATATGCTCTTCCAGTATTGCTCCGTCTCCAGCCTTGGTGGTGCTGTTCACTTATTGTTCCCTTGCCACTGAGAGTACACCTTTGCTGGTTCTGTGGAGAACAGCTGGTTTATTCTCCTGCCTTCTATCTCTCTGGTGTACCTCCTCAAGCGGCTGGCCAAGGCTGTGAGTCTTTGCTTGGCAGTTTCCAAGGCCTCAGGTATGGACAGCTTGCTGTATTTCTTAGGCACTTTATTTGTCGCACCTTTCTGCAACTCCGTTAGTTGGCTAACCTCCCTCCGTGCTACTTTGATCTTGCCCTCTAGCCTCCTTCTCCATGGAGGGTACTGCCCCTTGTCGCTGTTCAACTTGTAGCCAAGCATCTCACTGATCACTGCTGCCGTATTGTAGATCAGCTTGTTAGTGTCGGTAATCATGGTTGTAGGTATTGCCCATAGTGCTGCATTAACATCATCTAGCAGACCTTCTGAGGGTACTTCACGTAATCTTGGTAACCGGCTACGGGGGATCCAGGTTTCAAGCTTGGCCATTATCCTATTTTTCAGGTCAGTTCCCCTCGCACTCAACGATCCTTCTCCTATCGCACTTGGGGCTATGTACCCAATCTCGGGTGGGGGTGATGATATCTTCCCCCTGACCTGGCGTCCTGACTCCTCCTTGCCGTAGCATTTGTGTTATACCTCGTCAATCTCTAGCTGTGAGAGCAGTCCCTTCTTTCGAATGTTGGAACACTGAGCTACTAGTTGTTTCGCCGTCATTGTGGATGTTGGGTATCGAAGAATCCATAGGTCCCTCATCCTATTCATGTAGCCCCTTCCGCCGGGGTTACTTGCGTAGTAGCATTCCAATAACGCCCTGTTTTCGTCTCTTGCCCACCGATGCCTTCTTGTTCCAGTAGCCCACTTTTCGTCAGGGTGCCCTGGTTCCTCAACACCTGACGCGGACCTTGTTGATCCGGGCGACGTCCGAGCCGGCATGCCTTCATATTTATCTGTCTCGCTCATGTCTGCGGTAGGCTTGCTTAGCATAGGGGGTCTAGCCTTAGGACCCTTACTGGATACAGACGCCCCAGGCAGGAATCAAACTTGCGATCCTCTGTTCCAAAGGCGTGTAGTTTAACCACTACGCTATCCAGCTGCTGGTAGCAGAGGATGGACCGTGAGATTCTATATATATATACATATATATATGTATATATATGTATATATATATATGTATATATATATATATAGAATCTCACGGTTCGGATCGGATCATGGTTTTAAGTCACGGATCGGATCAATTTTCGGATCAGCAAAAATAGAAAAAAAAAGACCAAAATTCGACTCGCCATTTACGTATTTAAGTATTTTTTGCCTATTAAAAAACATTCAACTGAAGACTCATTCCATGTACTTATTGTCACGAATCGCTGTGCGGCAGGCAGGAGTAGGACCCAAAATGCAGGACTCACAGGCACGAGGGAATGAACTCAAAACTCAGCTTTATTTGCTGGCAGAACAAATATACAAACTAAACTAAACTGGGAAACCACAAACTAAGAACTCACAGAGAGACACAGGGAGATCCACACAGCATGAGGGACGACGTCACGCTGAACAGAGGGAGACGCAGACAGAAATACACAGAGGGTTAACGAGGAAAGTGGGAACACACGGGGAACACAGGTGACACTGATAATCATAACGAGACAGGGCGGGGTGAACTGAACATGACATGTACGGGCGTGAGAGTCACAAAGTAAACAGGAAGTGCACAGAGGTTCAGACAGGAGGAGAGAGAGAGCACGGGGAAAACACAGACATAACGGGCTGGGAAAACATGAAACAACCACAAAGGGAGACGAGGGCTCATAAATACATAGAGGGCACACAGGGGGAAGAGAGAGCACGGGGAGAACTTAGACATAATGGGCAGGGGAAACATGGAATAAAACATAAGGAGAGACGAGGGCTCACAGATACACAGAGGGGCACACAGGGGGTAAAAGCCATGAAGGGAAAACACTTAGGGAACAACACAACAGGGCAAC
The DNA here is from genome assembly GCF_057382185.1 of Mchenga conophoros. NCBI lineage: Eukaryota > Metazoa > Chordata > Actinopteri > Cichliformes > Cichlidae > Mchenga > Mchenga conophoros. Next base: position 14,694,353 of record NC_140542.1, read on the forward strand.
TCAGAAAACATGGCCTAAGCAAGGAACAAAATACAAACATACAAGAAAACTAAGAACACTGGGCCAACATGGCCCAGGACCATGACACTTATATAAAAACAAATTAAGGTGCAATATGGACATTATGGATCATGCTGGGCATCCTCTGCATCCTCTGCACACGGCCAAAAACAACCAGAGGAGTCTGTTCAGTGACAGGTTGCTTCTCCCAAAGTCAAGGACCAGTAGACTTAAAAAGTCCTTTGTCCCACACGCTATCAAACTGTTTAACTCCTCGCTGGAGGGGAGAGGGAAGGAAAACTGGGACAAAGGAGGGGGGAACAAGTAAGCTGTAGTGCCTTTTCACTGTGCAATAGTTTTTGTTAATATCCAACGGTGTAATAGACTCACAAAACTTGAAATGTGCCGTTCCCTTGTATTCTTATTCCTATTTATTCTATTTATCCCTTTTGTATTCTCTGTATTTATATATGTGTATATATGGTATATTTCTGCTCACATTCTGCAACTTCTGTCAGTGCTGTGCTACTGGAAACTGAATTTCCCGGAGGAACCCATCTGAGGGATAAATAAAGTTTAATCTAATCTAATGTAATCTATAGGGCAGTACAGGGCTTTGTATCTATCACTCGCTGTGATATAATGAGCGGTCACGGTCACGTGGCTTTCCGTTGCCCTGGAGGTCCACCCATTTGTAGTTAGAGCAACAGAAGACGCCTGCACCAGTTCAGCCATAACTTTAAACTTTTCCTGCTCATACATGCTTGGAACGATCTTGTCACACTGAAGTGGACGCGCAACGAGATATCATAGCATGGCTTAAGCACGTTCGTTCATCACAGTTTAAACCTCTTGTTTTACACAACGGAATACGGCCTCCCGTCTGCAGCTAAACACCCCAATAGCTTTAGCCCGGTCGGATTGGGCAGCAAAAGGCTGCTTAAATGCCGCAAACTCATTTATATATATGTATATATTTAAATATATATATATATATATATATATATATATATATATATATAGATCTACAGATATCTATATCTATCTCTGTCTATCTATAGATCTATATAGATCTATGGATCTATAGATAGATGATGGAAGGTGTTGGAAGTAGTTTTAACAGTTTATGGCTCAGGTGACTGGAGTGTTTGATGATCCTCCCAGCTTTCCTCGGGCACCGCTTCCTGTAGATGTCCTGGAGGGAGGGAAGTTCACTTCCAATTATCCTTTCGGCACACCAGACCACTCTCTGGAGAGCTTTGCGGTTGTAAGCGGTGCTGTTGCTATACCTGGTGGTGATGCATCCAGTGAGGATGCTCTCAATGGCATAGCGGTAGAAGGTCCTGAGGATGCGGGGACTCATGCTGAATCTTTTCAGTCTCCTGAGAAAGAAGAGGCATTGCTGCACCTTCTTCACTGTATTGTTTATGTGTACTGACCATGTAAGATCCTCCGCCAGATGTACACCTAGAAAAGAGAAGCTGCTCACTCTCTCCACAGCACTGCTGTTGATGGTGATGGGGGTGTGTGCTTCTCTGCACCCTCAGAAGTCCACTATCAACTCTGTTGTTTTTGTGACGTTGAGGGTGAGATGGTTGTCTCGGCACCAGTATGTCAGGGTGCTGACCTCCTCCTTGTAAGACCCACCACTGTAGTGTTGTCCGCATACCTTACAATGATGTTGGAGTTGCTTGTGTCTGTGCAGTTATAGGTGTAGAGTGAGTACAGGAGAGGGCTCAGTACACACACCTGTGGGGCACCAGTGTTCATTATGATGGGATACGAGGTGATGCTGCCCAGACTGACCGCTTGGAATCTGTCAGACAGGACGTTAAGGATCCAGCTGCACAGAGAGCTCGTCAGAGCTGCCTAGATCTTGCCTTTTCCTGTCCAGCTTCGAGGGAACGATGGTATTGAATGCTGAGCTGTAATCGGCAAACAGCATTCTCACATACATGTCTCTGTTCTCCAGGTGCGAGAGGGCAGTATGCAGTGGCAGGGCTATGGTGTCATCAGTGGACCTGTTGTGGCAGTAAGCAAATTGTAGAGGGTCCAGTGAGTCGGGTAGTGCAGAGCAGATGAAGTGAATGTGAATGGCCAAAATGCAATGGTAGGTGTGTGTGGCTGGAGTTCTTTCTCTCTACCATCACCAAGAGATTGTTAATATGATAAAAGAGATCAGAAATTGTTCAGTAAATTACATTTTTTTGGCATGGCTTTAAGAATATTTGTAGACTGAAACCCTGAAAACAATCACTGAAAATTATATTCAGTCCTTAAGTCGAAAGCTTGTTACACTGTGGGATTTTGGCCTGTCTAAAAACCAAAGTTGTATCCCAGGGAAAAATTTAGAATCCCTGCAAATTTCAAACACTGACTTTGTAGATCAATGAGATCATTGCATTACTGTATCTAGGGAGCTGGAGCAAGATGGATGTACTGTATGAACAATCTGACAAAACAGGATGAAAACACATTGAAGAATTATAGTATCTTTGGTCACAGCTCCAAAACGGTGGTTCGGTGTTATGTAGTGAGAGAGGTTCAATATTGGTAATTTCACAAATTAAGAATGATCACAAAATGTGATTCCAGTTTTAACATACGCCTACTAACAAACAAGCAACAGAAATGCACAGGCTGTTCAGAAGCTTGCTTGCACGATGTGTCCTCCAGCTGTTATGATAATGGAGCCAAAGACCATGTAGAATGAAAACGGATAGCTTAGGAATCGTAGCAGTGTGTTTCAGGCTGTGATACAGTGCGTGTTATCATTGTCTTTGTGTCTTACCCAAGTTTAGTCCATTTGCAACTTGGAAATAAATTTTAAGATTTCTGATATTTCCCTTTTTGTTTCCGCCTTAAAGTGGATACATGAGTTCAACTGACACTTTTCACATGTGGAGGAAAATACATTTATAACTGATATGAAGAGAGGACACTGATAATACACAGACAGATAAAACAGAGATGAAAGCACAGACCAACCACCCTCCTCCAAGTATCTGCTTATTTTGTTGCTGCTGGTCAGCAGCAGCAGCCACCAACCACCTACAGGCAAAGTAGCACATTTAAAGGAAAAGCTGACAATGACTCCTGGTGGTGACCAGGAGTCATGTTTTCAGTTTTTCTTCTAATGATGTTTTTTTGGATTGAATTTAGAAAATATATTTGGTTTTTATAGTTATCTTGAACAAAACAGAAATCATCACATTGTTTGGAGCAATTTTCCCAAAAAGATTTTTATGAAAACACACATGGAGAAAATAAAAACATTAAAAAGTATAATTTAACAAATAAACACTTGGGTCAGTGACTGAAAAGTAATGATAAAGTTTAAGATGTTACTATTTCAAAATAAAATCTCCACCACAATCAAACATTACAGTGAAGTGAATACATTTGAAGAAAGACTGAAGTAGCTGTAACCTGTGACACAAAGGTGTACATTTGATAGTATGCAAGAAATCAAAACCTTTGCCTGTTATACTAAAAGTACAAAATGTAATTGTGAATAAAGAAAAAATGTTCCCAGATCATTTTCACTTCACTAAAATGTTTCAGCTTAAATGAACTTCTGCATTTGCTGTGTATATGATTGAGTTACAGACCACTGGGCACAAATGTTTGATGGGTCCTAGCTCCTTACATGACTACTGCTTTCTTACACTGTCAATCCAAATACTGACGTCATTACTCTGGTCCAATCATCTTCTCGCTTGCCTTCTTTGAGCCAATTAGCCTCTGCTTTGCATGGTTTAAATTGGTGCTCTCCACCATTCTTCCTTTCAGACTCCTCCCCATTGCTATCTCAGACACAGAGGAGTTCTGTCCTACCTCAATGAAAATACAAACTTCCTCGATCTAAATGACACAAAGTAAAGTTTGGGAGGGTTTAGGCTCCCAGTGAGCAGAGGGTAATTCAATATAAATCCATCTACTTACCAAGTTTACACTGGGACATGTGTCTTTTTTTATTCTGTTTTTTGTAACAGTGGTGATTTGAGTGTAAAAAAATATGAATTAATGAAATTTAGTTTAAGGTGGGACACAAAGATCATGTAGTGACTTAGCCATTCATGGAGATGCAACAATGTACAGTGTTGTGAAAAAGTACTTGTCCCCTTCTTTTCCTCATTTTTTGTGATTTTGTCACAAAAATGACACGAGTAAGTACAAAATGTAGTTTTTTATGTTGATGGTTGATGATGATTTAATTTATTAAGGGAAAAAAGCTATCCAAACCTAACTGGCCATGTGTGAAAAAGTAATTGCCAGTGCCATCCTTGGCATAAAGAACTGCAATTAAGTGTGATAACCAGTAATGAGTCTTTCACATGGCTGTGGAGGAATTTTGGCCCACTCATTGAAGAATTGTTTTAATTTAACCACAATGGAGTGTTTTTGAGCATGAATGTCCTGTTTAAGGTCATGCCAAATCCTCTCAATCAGATTCAAGTCCAGATTGTGACTAGACCACTCCAAGACCTTTGTTTTGTTGTTTTAGCTATTCAGTGGGAAGTTTGCTGTTGTGTTTTGGATCATTGACCTGCTTCCTAAGCTGTGTGTACTTGAGCTTCAGAGCACGAATTGTTGGCCACACAGTCCTTCAGGATTTTCTGGTATAGAGCAAAATTCATGGTGTGGCACTGTTTTTTACTTCAAGTCATGTTTCTCTATTGCTATTGCTTTATGCTATTATGCGTTTTAAACTAAACTACAGTGTAGTTTAACTAAACTAAACTACACTGTAGTTTAGTTTAGTTAAGGTTAAACTAAACTAAACTTTAGCCCATCCTGGAAGACGGCAACAACCAGTTTACTGCCAACACTTACTTATCACTCATGCTTTCGCTTATGTCCAGATCTGTCCTGCTTCCACGGCATCTCCACACCAGACTAGCAGCTATTTATAAACACAATATTCTCAAAACATTTTGGGAATTTTTACTTTTACACAAAGTGATCACTAAAAATCTTAGTGTTTTAATTACCAACAGTTTAACTTCAGTGTAATCAACCAAAATCAGTTACTGCAGAGTGGTGGGGCTGCTTTCAAGGGCTCCCTTAATCACACAGATTTGCCACATATTTGTTTTGGATTTTTTTTTAACATTTATTTTTATCCCAAATGCCCCACTGACACAGCCCTCAAGAGATCTGTGGTTCCTCCCGGGACTGCGTCAGGGGGCTTTTGCTTGTTAGGGAAAGGTGTGAAAGGGAGAGTGGCTAAACTGCTGGTGCAGAGTATCAGTGCATAATCTGGTTAAAATGACAGATTAAGGTTTAAAGAGATCTCTATCTATACAGTAGTATTCACAGTTGATTTTATGTACAGTAACTACATTATTGGTTACATTGTGCTGCAAAGGAAGCAACAGCATTATTATTAAAAGGTGTTTCCTTCATTCTGTTGTTGACATTTTTATCAGGCAAGTTTTTCCAGCAGGCGATGGTGGAAAGAACGAAGGCGTGCCAAGATCTCCTCCAGAGTGGAAGGAGGAGTCAAAATACACAGCCTGAGAGAGAAGGAAAAAGAAACACACCAACACAACATTAACATATACTACCTTGAAAAAGAACAGTCACATGAAAACTACTTACATTTTTAATGTGTTTAGATCACCAAGCATTTGACCTTTGGAATAGTGCCTGCATTTGCTCGATTTTACCAATTTTAAATATATACAACGAAACTAAATAGAGCCCTACATTTCATAAAGTTACAAATAAAGGATCCAGATTGTGTGCTAATTATTAGAACCTAATTATTAGTATCTGATTAACTAGTACTTATATAGCATTTCTTGCACTTGCTCTAACTGAGCACTAGAAGCACTTTATTACAAGACATGTTTCCCTATTCACACACATTCATATAATGCTTTAATCTGTACTAAAGTGTTAGCCAGTAAGCGTGGCTTCACAGAAAGATCTGTGAAACTGGTTTATTTTATTATATGTCTTTGTGTTGTTTCTGTGCTGCTAACCAACCAGGCTAGCAATAGCTGACAACTCTGTAATATGGCCACTTCTGGCTTTAAAAAACAACAACAACACAGTTAGGGACTTGAATGTTAACATTGAGGCTTCAGAAACCAAAGAGTGACAGTTCGTGGGTTAACTTAATCTTTTACATACAGTTTGCTATTTAAGATTTTTCAAAAACCTCTTTAAATAATGCGGTAGGAATGAGAATGCAATTCCAATAAAATTAAGCAATTAGCAATCAAAAATGACCCAAGTAAAAATGTTAATGAGATAATGGTCAGCACAACAGCATCAGCAAACTGTTTATTTTGTCTACAAATCATTCTCTACATTTTTTTCACAAAATCACACATTTAGGGGACTAAGGGCTAATTAAAGATCTGACTAGAAACATAAAATAAAATTTTACCTGATGTGATAGTTTTTATCTTCCTGTCCATTCTCACAACCTGCCCCCACACAAATACCCTCTTCTCTCAGCAACCTCTGACAGTAAAGCACATCCGCCTTCACTTCCAGCCTCTGAAATTAAAGACAGTAAAACATTGTATCAATTTATGATTTTCACTGTTACATAAAAATGCAAGCAATTAAATGCTGGATTTTTAATGTTAACAATTTTTTTTACTCATATATACTGCTCAAAAAATGAAGGGAACACTTGAAAAATCCTAACTTTTCCTGACTGAAATCCTTACTTTTGGTAAGATTATAAATCTCGCTCATCCAAGTTGTGGGAGACGAAAAAATGCTTCTCCCGCTAAATTGATTCTTTCATTCACCCAAGTGACAGAAGAAGTGACTTGGGTGAGATCCAAGTGAAGAGAGACCTTTTTTTCTTCAGGGTGCATTTATGTTCCCAAACTGGGAAGTCTAATGTGATGTGGGGCAGTTTATAAGTTAATATAAACTGCAGTGGGCTTTTATTTTGACATTATTTTAATCTTAAAAGCAAAGCTGTAAAAACATACTGGATTAAATTTTACCCCTGAAATTTAAAAAAGTAGGAATGTAAAGTTCCCTGAAATCGAATTAAAAAAAAAACAGGCACACAATCAGAATAACATCCATATTTTTATCTTTGAAATCTCACCTTAGCCTCCTCTACGATGTGAGGTGGCAAGTGTACCCGGGGATAAAGAAAGAGTCCTGCCATTGATGGCTGACAGCTCATCCCTTCTACTCTATTCAGAAACTCACACGCCCGTTTAGCATTCTGGGAAAGAGTATCCTCAATATGATGAATCTCCTTTAAGAATAAAATAAATATTACTGTAGGCTGGGGAGCTCCTTGAAAAACACTCATTTACTCAACTGCAGTTTTATTCAACATATTGTATCTCATATCCTCTTGGATGCTATGGCTCACTGGGTCATGCTGACGCTGCACCAATGCTGTAAATATTCACAAGACTTTGGATTCACCTAACAGAGTATATCAGGGAAAGGAACAATCCCCCTGCCAGTTTAACAGTTCAAGTGTTATGGTAATGGTAAATGGCCTGCATTTGTATAGCGCTTTTCTAGTCCATAGGACCCCAAAGCGCTTTACACTACATTCAGTCATCCACCCATTCATTCACACACTGGCGATAGCAAGCTACATTGTAGCCACAGTTGCCCTGGGGCGCACTGACAGAGGCGAGGCTGCCGGACACTGGCGCCACCGGGCCCTCTGACCACCACCAGTAGGCAAACATGGGGTTAGTATCTTGCCCAAGGATATTTGGCATGCAGCCAGGGTGCAGCCTGGGATCGAACTACCGACCTTCTGATTAGTGGCTGACCTGCTCTGCCACCTGAGCTACAGCCACCCTCAAACACCCTTATTGGGATGTTTACATGCCTACATGCATTGAGTTGCTGCTATGTGATTGGCTGATTAGATATTTGCATTAATAGCTGAGTCGGTGTACCTTATAAAGCATCTGCTAAATGTACCATGACAACATGTAATGTGGATGCTGCGGCTTATGATGATAAACCAACAGCAAATCTAATTTCTCTGCAGTTTCCTTTAGTTTTGTGAATGTGTTTATCCTTGTTAAGCTCCTTATTGCATTTTTCCTACAGCATAACTGTTTTGTCTCCATGATTACACTTTAATACAATGCATTTACCAGAGATCCTTTTTGATTAAATAAAGACGTTACCATAGGACAGTCCCCTTACCTGTGTGTATGAGTTATAGGAAGAATCTTCAGGTCTAGGTGGATTAACACTAAGTTCCAGTGCCAGCTGTGGTAACACTGAAGCGCTGGAAATGACAGTTAAGTACTTTTTCACTGCTGGGTCAATGTTGATTACCTCCATATACCCTCCTCTGAGACCACCCCTAAACAAAGCAAATGCAGAGTTTAATAAACAGCATTGATTAACACTGATGAATGCTCTATCATTCAGGAAAGGAAATTCCAAAAGGTTAATTGTATTGATCTGGACATTGTATTTTCAGAGGCAGAGAAAACGCTTCTCGAACTCATTCCAGTGACTCCTTCAGTCACTCAAACCAGTGACTGACTAGGATGAGTGACAGAATCAACTTCGTAGGGTGTTCTTATATTCCCATCAGCAGTCGATTTGTATATTAAAAATGGACCCTATCGAGATGTCAACCACTTTTATGCTCTGAAGCTTTAAGAAAAAGTCAATTTTAGAGTTATTATATTTGAAGGAAAAAGTGATCATATTTAGACATGAGTGTTCATTTATCAACTAACAGTAGCAAGCTTGGTTAGAAAGTCCATAAACTGTACAAGTACATAGATATCTGTGAAATAGAGCTAACTAATAAGGACATTGGGATAATAGGGACAATGACTAACACATGTTGAGGTTAGACATTGATCATTGAATGACACTCACTCTCCTATGTGGGCTGTGGAAATTGAATGGAAAGACACCAGCTCCATTGTCTCAGCATACATTTTACCCATCTCAGACAGCACTTTCTTGTAGGAAATAAATTCTTTGTCCTGGCCGTACACACTATCCTGGTGCACCTAGACAGTACAAGTGAACATCAAAAGAAAAAGTGAAAAGTGAAAACCTGCACAACTCCTCCAAAGGGCAAGGGCTAAACTAAAACAATGAGGTTTTATGATATTTGAATTACTACGTGCTGACCTTGAGCTGCTTTTATAATAGCCCACTGCTTTCTGACCTTGGAACTATGATCTTGAAGGATTACATACTAAAATTGTGTATTTTATTGTCTTTACCCATATGGTTGGAGAAGAATTTGCTTATGTGTGATTTTCTGAAACATTATAGCATCATTGTGGTAATAAAAACTGTTGTATAGCTCTCTCCATGCCCTTTTTAATATGACATATTACTTAACATGGTTTCTTGAAGTCAACCTTGGATGCTAACAATGAAAGTTTGAAGACAATCAGTTCCCTCATCTGCAAATGGTTACTGGACTTCCTGACCAACCGCCCCCAACATGTCCGGCTGGATAACCGCTGCTCATCTACCATCACAATGAACACCGGTGTACCACAAGGCTGTGTGATGAGCCCTTTCCTCTACTCCCTCTTCACCCACGACTGCAGACCTGCTGATGGTTCCAACACCATCATTAAGTTTGCAGATGACACCACGGTGATTGGCCTCATCAGTGACAACGATGAGGCCGCCTACAGGGAGGAGGTGGATCGTCTGGCTGAGTGGTGCGACACAAACAACCTGCTGCTTAACACCGAGAAGACCAAGGAGCTCATCGTGGACTACAGGAGGAATGCTGACCCACATCCACCCATCCACATTAAGGGGACGGCTGTGGAGCGTGTGAGCAGCTTCAAGTTCCTGGGAGTCCACATCTCCGAGGATCTCACCTGGACGACCAACTGCTCCAAGCTGGTCAAGAAGGCTCACCAGCGCCTCTTCTTCTTGAGGACTCTGAGGAAGAACCACCTGTCCTCAGACATCCTGGTGAACTTCTATCGTTGCACCATCGAGAGCATCCTGACCAACTGTATAACAGTCTGGTACGGGAACTGCTCTGCCTCAGACCGGAAGGCGTTGCAGAGGGTCGTGAAAACTGCCCAGCGCATCGCCGGAGCACCACTTCCTGCCATAAAAGACATCTACAGGAAGCGGTGTCTGAAAAGGGCTGGGAAAATCATCAGAGACCCCAGTCACCCATCACATGGACTCTTCACCCTCCTGCCCTCTGGGAGGCGCTACAGGAGCCTCCGGACTAAGACCACCAGGTACCGGAACAGCTTCTTCCCCACAGCTGTCAGACTCCTGAACTCTGCCTCCTGACATCTGACCCACGTTAACTCATGGACTGAACATACACACACACACACACACAATGGACAACTGTACCCTCAAACACACAATAATAACATGGAGTGAACCACCACTCACAACCACTAGCACTTTATATAGCCTCTGTAGAAATTATCCACACCCTCACTTACCTTAACTGCACTACTGTATAGCCCTGTGTAAACAATCATTCTGTACATACGATAATTTTTAACCCTACAACTGTTTACAACTTGCATAGTTCCCATTTCTGTATAGCTGTATATCTCAGATTCCTGTAAAGTTATTTATTTCATATTCTGTATAGTTTTTCATATTTATATCCTGTTCATAGCCTGTCCATAGCTTGTACTCACTACAGCCTGTACATACTTATAGTTATAGAATATTCACAACATACTTCATACCGTGTACATTATAACATAATAGACCCATTTCTGTAATATACTTACATATCTATATTATTGCTAATATATATTGTAATATATCTATATCACTAAGCACTTCTGGATGGATGCAAACTGCATTTCGTTGCCCTGTACCTGTGCATGTGCAATGACAATAAAGTTGAATTATATTCTATTCTATTCTATTCTAAAGAAAATTGTGGGTAATATAAGTTTGTTTTGTTTTTTTTACATATTTTTATATTTGGTTTCACTTGATTTTCACAAACATTAAGTCAGCTCGAGCTGTTACTGGTAGCTACCATCACACAAACTTTGTACATGATATTTTGAAAACTGTGGAGGTTAGACTGCTAACAAACAGGCAGGCAAAAACAGCCAGACTGATGATGTACTCTTTCTCTTTGAGGGGAGAGTAAACGTTATGCTTGTGGTCACCTCTTCAGCCAGTATGATGAGGCCATTGGTAGCAGCAAAGTGAATCACCTTCTCAATAGTTTCTCTGTCTTGCACGTAACCTACCAGGGGAAAAGTCACATTATTGAGCTGTAAACCACAAATCCACATGTGCAGTGCAAACAGCTAGAAAGAGACTCACATTTTAGTTTTTATTTAACTCTTAGGCTTTAAGACAGTTGACCTCTTAGCATGATATAGTTTTAAAAAGAGGACGAGGATTCTCTTAACGTATACACGAATATAGAATAGATCAAAAGCTGTGCAGGATGTACCAACAATGGGCTGCTCACCTGTAGGTTTTCCTGGGTTGCTGATGTATATGGCTTTGGGCTCACAGTGGACTCTTCCAGCCTCTAAAGCTCTATGCAGCTCATCCAGGTTTACAGCCCAGCCTTGTTCTTCAAAAAGACGGTATGGAACCAGTGCCAGCCCAGTCATGTCCAGCAGCATGGGCAGAGTATGTGGACAGGGCATGGGGGTCAGCACACCTGTCTGAGTTTTGCCCTCTCCGCTGGTAAGCAGGTTCAAAAACACCTATAGTGCAAAAATTATGTTGTTTTTGTCATAATAATAATAATAATAATAATAATAATAATAATAATAATAATAATAATAATAATAATAGATGAAAATAGTGGGTAGTTTTGTGCATGATCAAAAGATGTGGTTGCAGCAAAGTGGTGAATTCACAGTAAGGAATGGTGTGGGACTGATACACAGTGGCGGTGGTGCTCATGGTCAGTGTTCGGTTACATCAAGCATAGCAGAGATTAATTTTAATTTAAGCTGAAGAGAGTTGATTACAGCTTAGACTCATTCACTCAAGTCCTCCTTTATGCCAGTTATATACTATGATAAAGACACTGTTAGTGTAGGAAATAGAAATCAGTCTAAATAGCTGGGGGGTTTTTTGTTTTTCATTCACTGCTTGTATCCTAGATACAGATTCAAGCTAAGTACATTTGTATTCTCGTGTGCTGATATTTTTATATTAAGATACCAGCAGGTTCAGTTACCTTTGTATAAAAATAGATGGTAGAATTGTCCTTCAAGGAGCTACCTTTTACTTTCTTACTCTGAGTACATTTCAGAGTCTGCACTTGTTCGCTTCTGCAACTTCTTAAGTGAAGAAGTTGCAGAAGTACGTTAACTTTTACTGCATTTTACTTTTCCTTTTTCTTGGCTTTGCCAAGTGGTTACATTTCTGGTGGTTACAAGTTAAAGGAATGGTTGGCCTGCGTCTCACAATCAGGATTTAAAGTGTCTGTCAGAGTCCAGAGAATAAGAATGATTTGCTAAGAAACACACCACATCACTCACAGATTACATCTGGTGGAACACCTTTCCAAGAATTGGCCAATTTTTAAGCATTTCTTAAGTAACTAATTATACAAAGCAGAAAGATATAGCTTTATTTAAAAAAGAAAACAAAAAGAAACCTTCATTAAAATGTTCAGTATAAAGTGTCACACCGACAAACTCTTCTGTAATCCAGTAGTTAAGATAATGTCTTCTGGATGAGAAGGCACGCCACCATCTCGCCTTGTGATAAATTCAGAAATGCTTTTCTGGACTTGTGGTAAACCACCGGAGGTTGTGGAGTATGAACCTGTCACAGGCAAAGTGATTAGACTGGCCAGCAGAAGCATTTATACTCACTTTGTGCATTGCTTGCAGATATAATTGTTTTTTCTCACCCACACTCCCTCCAGAACACATGTCCAGAAGCTTCTGTGCCCTTTGCCTGACATCCAGAGGAAGGCTTTTTTCTTTGAGGAGCTCAGGGTACAGACACACTGCCATAACCTAAGAAAGCAATCAGAAAGTGATGTGCTCAGGTTGACAGAGAAGTGCAGGTAAAATTCACAGATGATACATAAAACACCAACCTGGCGAATAAATGAGATAGGTGGCATTCCTGCCTTGTGTGGATCACCTGAGCTGACATCAATCACACTCTTGAAGGGTTTTTTACACTCTGGAAAAATACATCAGTGTTTATCAATATTGACCGTTTTTTAAATTGACAGCTAAATTCTATCTATGCCAATCATGTACTTATCTCTTTAACCCTTTGACATTTGGTTTTCCCTTGGCTAATTTAAACTATATAGAGATAGAGAATGAATTCAATATTAACCATATATGACATAACCATAGCTTATACTTGTGGTTAAAAATGTACACTCATCCTCATCCATTTCCTTGACGTGGAGGTCAAGGAAATGCTGGCCTTTTTTTTGAATAAGTAGAAGAATAAGAGAGCACAAGGGAAAAAATAGTCTGATCTGTGGCCTTAATATTTATTTGGTTTTCAGACATTTCATTTGTAGTAACTATCAAGTTACTATATATATATATATATATATATATATATATATATACCACAGGTGGATATAATCCTTTGACAAAACAGGATAAGCTGCAGATGTGTGGTTGACCAAATTGAATGACTACTATTTACTATTAAACTGCTAACAATGACTCATAATTTATACTGTCTCTCAACTTCTTTACAGCTGACTCACCTGTGCAATCTGCTCTGAGATGCATGCTGCTAGACCCTGCAGGTTCACTGGGGCTCGGATCCCACGCACCCTGGGATTCACGTCCTGCACAGTGCTCATCTCTCCTGATTCAACTGTCTAACTGATCAAGGTCCAGTGAGAGGCCTGGAAATACACTCAGGAGGCGGGTACTTTGTAATTAGAATACCCGCCTCCTGATGAGTCTGGTCTTTAAGAGAAGACAGTGTCAGATTATTCAGCACCTTTTAAATTCAGATTTAGAAAAGAGCAAATGAGGAGAAACTAATACGGAAGAAATATACTCTTTCCTTCAAAGTTGCTGCTGACTGGTACACTCCAGGCTAATCACAGTTTGCCAGTGGTAACGCAATAGTGTTATCTGATTATATCTGAAGTTTTTGTGCCTTAATTGTTAAACTGCCTTTAATATCTGAAATTGTCCATATGACTTTTTCAACTGTGACACTTTTTGTATAAATAAAGCTTAAAAATGAATTTTACATACTTGGATATCAGCATATGTTTGAATCGGAATCCTTTGTAGTTTTTCTGCAGTCTGTTCATTTTGTTCGCTTTTAAATGTTTACCAGAGAAGTCTACTATTCTTAGAACTTGAACTTGTTCGTTTAAGACTTTTCCTACTTTAAAAACAAAAGAAATGTTTTAACCTTGTGACAAGCAGCACAGTCTGGAGTTTAAATATAAAACTAACTGCTTGTTACTGACTGACATAATGGGCCTTAAGTTCAAAAGTATAATCATACAGCAAAATAAGATCTTTTATTATTCCTTGGTGTAATAACGTTTTAAAGAGTTAGTACAAGCAGATATTGTCATGCCTTTTTAAAAAACTGAGTATATTTTAATCTGGGAGTATTTCCTGTAATTATATCTATTGTCGCTCTATGAATTATGTTAACTTTGCAGCTTTCTTCTTGTTTGATGGCAGATACTCCCTTCACCCTGGCCAAAAAGCCTAAAATGACCAAAGAAAAGTGGGAAACAGCGAAACATGAGAGGTTTTTAGACAAAATTGGTGGTTTTTTTCCATTGATTAAGCACTTTTTCCAGCCAAGAGTGATACCATATATGCCCTATAGCTGCAGAAAAGGCTAACATTGTTATCTTTTTACAAAAAAACCAGCTAAACATAAGAGGTTTTTGGACAAAGTGTGTGTTCTCCATTCTTTAAGCACCGGTTCGAGCACCAGTTCGAGCACCGTTTAAGCACCGGCACCATTTCAAAAGTACCGGTTTGGTACTGGTATTGGATAAAACCTAAACGATTCCCATCCCTAGTGCTCAGTGTGTCTGGTTTTGCTTCCCCTTGTCTCATTAGGTCTGATTCATCCCAGCTATCTTACCACCTGTTTCCATCCTCTCATTGTCCTGCTTGTGTATTTAAGTCCCGTGTTCCTTCCTGTTAGCTGTTATGTTGTACCTTCACTATACTGTGTTTCTTCCCTCCGCATTCCCACTTAATTCCTAGTTGTCAGTTCCTCATTTATTTTGTAGTGTTTTAGTTTGAGTTTTTTAGTTTCAAGTTTTCTTTTTGTATTTGTAGTAAGTTATGTACAGCGAAATAAAAGCTGCTTCCTTTAGTTCATTCCTCTGTGTCCTGCGAGTCCTGCATTTGAATCCAATATCCTGCTTGCACACAAAACATGACATTAATCGTATGCTAATTGTTGCCTACCTACCGAGCTATGGTTAAGATAAGGTAAACACATTAGAAGAGCAAAGATGGAGGATGAGTGTTAGAAGGATGAGAAAATAAATTTTTTTCAGTAAAAGTTAATGTGGGAATCCCTGATAGGCAGAGACAAATGCAATCATATAGTAAAACAGACGCTGAAAATGGACCAGACTTCAGTCAAGACAACATCTGAGATCCATCCACAACACAAGGTTAATTAAGCTCCATTCTGTCAATGTAATCTTTCAGATATACCACGTGTTCATGTGTGTGTTTAAACATTCAACGATTACATTCCTTTTCAAGATAAATAAAGCACATAGAGACAACATGTTTCCATGCACCTCAATTTATTTAAGATTTCCACAACACATATGAATCAACGATAAGACCTAGACAGTTATAATTCATCTAAAAGCGTCACTCTTAGCTTTGTTCACATTAACTGGAAAACCAAAAAATCTGTTTTATTTGTTGTTGGATATCATCCACCTATGCTTTATTCAAATTTTTTATACAAGCCCAGATAAATGGTGTGGGTTGTATCATGAAGATCATAAAGAATGAAATTTCTGTATCACTTTGTTCGTGGCCCAGGTTAATAATGACTGACTCTAGTGTTGTAAGCTGACAGAGTGCTGGCTAACACTCTAACTTCTAAATAAAGTGCTCTGATTTGTAAAGCTGATATGATGGAGAAAAGGAAGGTTTTGCGTGTGAATGAGACCAGGAAAGAATGAGATGGACATCAATGATTTACTGTGGCACACAAAAAGGGAGCAGCTGAAAGAAGAAGAAGAAGAAGACGCTCACTACTGAGAATCATGAGCATCATGTCAAAACTTCAATATAGCCTATGTTGTTTTTGGCTAAATTCTTTACTGTTGGAACTGTTGCAAAGCAGATGTTACTATTGCAGAATGACACTGAAATCTTTCTAAAAAAAATATTATTTTAGTTATACAGACAGTTATTTGAATTATCCTCTTGAGATACTTCACATAAATCTGACCAATCTCAAGTTTACACTTAGTTTAGGCCACCCTCCTCCACAGGGCACTATAAGCTGACTTCTTGCTTCTCTTTCTTTACACTTCTGTTGGGGTCACAGTGCCACCCATGAGACGGCAGTGAAAGGAGGTGAGGCGAGCTAGGACCTCTACCAGGGTGTAATGAGGAACAAGGATGCATAATCTGCGGGAGAGCACCACAAACAAGAGTCAACTTTTTGAAGCAATACAACATGCAGTACAAACCTCAAAAGGTTTTATGATTTCATATACTTTACCTCAAATGGAAGCTGTCAGTCATTTCCCCATGTTCACCTGCACCAGCTAATACACCCTCCTCTTCCAGTAATTTCTGACAGTACAGAACATCAGCTTTCAGCCCCAATAACTAAAAACAGAAGTGCATATAGGACAGTATGGCTTTCAACTTTTGTACCATCAGAATGATGGTTTTTTTTTTTTTAATATTCACATTTTTTTCACAATCCCTCAATAGTCTGTTTTCAAGGTTAAGCCATGTAAGGAATAAAGATGGAATCAGGTTCAAGTAAGGATAATGGTTTGGCATTCATTTGTAATGGCTAAACTTAGTGGTTAGACTTGGTATTCCATTAACATTGATAATAGACTGATGGAGAAAGAAAGATGGAAGATTGTTGGAACATTTCCCACCTTGGCCTGCTCCTTAATCCCACATGGTAAGTGCAGGCGAGGAAAAACATAGATTCCTCCAAGCACTGGCTGACACCTTACCCCTGGCAGTTTATTTAGGAGCTCCTGAACCCATTGAGCATTATGGGACAGAGTAGCCAGGATGAAGAAGGTCTCCTTTGTGAACAGAACAACCAGTAATTAAAAGTAAGAGTGTAACAGAGGACAACTGTTGGCTTTTGCTGTTTCCTCACCTGCATGTATGTGTGATACGATGGGTCTCCAGATTGTGGCGGATTGACCATAAGATCCAAACCAAGCTGTCCTGTGACTGGAGTACTGATATCACCACACAATGTGTTATCAAAATAATAAATCACCTCTGGATCCATATTAACTACCTCCATGTATCCAGCCCTCAGACCACACCTAAGATGCAGACACAGATTATCTTAATTAATTTATCAATATAATGCATTTAAAATTTGAGAAATGTCTAAACTATTCATTTAAATGCATGCATGGTATAAGAAGGCATGAAAAGTGAAGCTTGAAAGTATATTTCAAAGTGTATTTAGCCTACATTAATTCTAATGATCAGTATGTGGTTGCATAAACAAGCTATGCTATAGAAGCCTAAAGCCCTTTTCACAAAGGACACGGCGCATACAGTGCTGCGCACAGAAACACATTCATTTCTATTGCTTGTGGTGCAGAATAATGGTTTACTGCTGCGTCAAGCAAAGTGCAGCGCAAGCATATCAGCAAAAGGTACTGACACATCCCGTGGTCAAAGTTCAAACCAGTTTAACTTTGACTGCTGCGCGTTGTTATGTAAATTTGTGCAACCAATAAAAAAGAAGCCCACAGTTGCACTAAGTTCTATGAGGTGCCGTAAGGGACATTATTACTGTCACAGCCAGACTCTACTTAGCTCCACATCCCATGATTCTTGTTTAATAAAATAGTATACAGGATTAGACCTTATTTTGAAATGTGATTTTGCGGCAAATAAAATCCCCATAAAGATATCAAACTTTCCAAAACAGACGTTGCATTTTTGGGAAAATGAGATTTACCCACAACTTCTCCCCATAATTCAACCTTATGGAATAATAGGGTAATAACACTTAATCAAAAATCAATTTTCTAGAGTGACTGGTTTGAACAAAAATATTATATTCATAACAGATTTGTTGGATGATAACGGTGTCATTCTAAGTTACACAGACTTTTCAGAAAAATATTGTCTAAACTGTTCTCAAAGAGAATATAACAAATTTTGTGAACTGGTCCCACTGCCTCTGCTTCATTTGATTAAAATTTTTATGATATACAATAATTTCTCATCAGTGCTCCCAAATTTATTGCTAGGGCAATGTCAGCTGTTTGATAAAAATGCAATAAGAAATTTGTTAGTAGTTTCTTCAAAGACAAAATATTTCATAGTTACAACAGAATGGTTACATGGCATGGTTCTAATTTAGTTATTTCATATACACTGGATAAAGCATACTAAAAATTTATGAAATAGCCTATTCTACCTAAAGTTAAAGAAACACACTTTAAACAAAACTAATACTGTGGCAGAATTTCTAAAAAAAGAGATTTGGCTTTGAGGTGGATCAGTGTTCTTTTTGTACTGATGAAAATGAAACCCTAGAACATCTTTTTTTTTCTATGCCCTATCAGACAATGTATTTGGTGCAACTTAAAAAATTGGATTTCCCTAAATATTAATGATGTGCCACTGTTTGAATTACATCATAATTTTTTTTATATGGATCATCTAGCATTGGATGTCTCAGACATTATTAACATCATCATACTTTTGAGTAAATATCATATCCATTGTGCTAAATGGAGGAACGCTAAGCCTTCTCTCCCTGGTTTTATTGATGATTTTAAGATATTTTTCTTTGCTAAAAAAGACAAAAAGCACATATGCCAAAAAAATAACCAGGATAATGCACGTCTCCCGCTATTCTAAATTTTGACTTATGCTGAGGCTAATATATTGTTAAGTAATGCAGCTGTCTCACTAAGGTCCAGAATCGATTTGTTCCACGATTCGATTCAATTCAATTCGATTTGATTATGGGGAATTTTGACAGTCAGAAATATTATAATTCAGATCAGTACATTTACATATTTTTGTATTTAAAAAAAGGAAGCTGACACACGCAAGACTTTATCAAAGGTGTGAGCATCACAGCAGATGCCTTTGTGTCAAAGTAGCTGAAGATAAAACACATAAAAACATGAAGGTGGTTTTCCTGGCCTGGGATTTTATAAAAAAATATTCTGCAGTACATCAAAAACGAAAGAAAACCATTAATCAACATATGAACGTTACCTCTGACGTTACAGCGGTTTTATTAGAGACACGGCTAACGTTTTGCATTTTGCATAATTTTAAAAAGTTTACATTTATTCAGTATTGAACGGCAGAAATTAGGTTTTCTTTTCGGAAGTATGTAAAATGAAAAAAAAAAAAACAGCGGCCGACTGCGCTGTAAACAACAGTAGACTTGTGCATAACAAGCAAGCGAATAATGCAGAAAACAGATTTTTAAACGGGAAACTGTTCTTGAAGTACAGAGAGAGAGAAAGAGAGAGAGAGGGCTGTGCATGACGTGCGAAGCAAAACAGTTAGGGAATTCATGACGATGTTTATGTGAAGCGCAGTTTGGATCTTCTTTTGCTGCTGGTTCAGTCAATATTGTTTGGAGAGAGATCAAACTAACAGCTTTAGAATCGGCGCAAAAACGGCGTGAAAACAAAGCGCGGACCTGCCGACAGATCAGAATCAGCGAGCTGTCGGCTTTCAGCCCCGACCGTGTCCGTGCTGTCGGGTGAGAAAGGCGACATCTCACTGATTCTGATCCGCGGGTCCGCGCTGTGTGTTTACGTCTTTGTGCAGAAGCCGTGTACCTGCTCTGATTTACTGTCTTAGCTTTTTGGTGGTTGTTGAAATTTTGTGAGGTTTCACCAGAGATTCTGGCATTTCGGGCAAAATAAATTTATATTAAAAAATCGATTCAGGATTTTAATGAATCGATTTCACGTTATCCAAGCCAGAATCGATTTTAATCAATAAATCGATTATAAAAACCCACCCCTAACTAACAGGTTGCTGAGTAGACATCTGTGTAGTGGTTTGTTTGAAATCTAACACTTTTTCCTTCAGTTTCCTTGTCAAGAATTAACTTCCTGTTTAACTGAAATGCCTTCCTGTTCAACTGAAATGCCTTCCTGTTCAACTGAAACACCTTCCTGTTTAACTGAAATGCCTTCCTGTTCAACTGAAATGCCTTCCTGTTCA
Source organism: Mchenga conophoros (assembly GCF_057382185.1). Taxonomy (NCBI): domain Eukaryota; kingdom Metazoa; phylum Chordata; class Actinopteri; order Cichliformes; family Cichlidae; genus Mchenga; species Mchenga conophoros. The sequence continues at coordinate 14,714,701 of NC_140542.1, forward strand.
ACTGAAACACCTTCCTGTTTAACTGAAATGCCTTCCTGTTCAACTGAAATGCCTTCCTGTTCAACTGAAATGACTTGGTTTTTCAGTTGTGTGTGTGAGAGCGTTTCAGTAGTGTGTGTGAGAGCGTTTCAGTAGTGTGTGTGAGAGCTAAAATTTCAGTAGTGTGTGTGAGAGCATTTCACTAGTGCGTGTGAGAGCGTTTCAGTAGTGCGTGTGAGAGCGTTTCAGTAGTGTGTGTGAGAGCGTTTCAGTAGTGTGTGTGAGAGCGTTTCAGTTGTGTGTGTGAGAGCTAAAATTTCAGTAGTGTGTGTGAGAGCTAAAATTTCAGTAGTGTGTGTGAGAGCGTTTCAGTAGTGTGTGTGAGAGCTAAAATTTCAGTAGTGTGTGTGAGAGCGTTTCAGTAGTGTGTGTGAGAGCTAAAATTTCAGTAGTGTGTGTGAGAGCGTTTCAGTAGTGTGTGTGAGAGCGTTTCAGTAGTGTGTGTGAGAGCGTTTCAGTAGTGTGTGTGAGAGCGTTTCAGTAATAATGTCCCTTACGGCACCTCATAAAGTTCAACCATAGGATGAAGAAAAAAATTTTGCGCATATTCGAGTTGGGTGAACTTTTTGACAGAAGTTAAGGTGCATAGTTTTTAAACTTCCAGAACTTCTTCTTTAAAGCTTTCTTCTTTGAGAGATACTTTTTTTTTCTTCACATTTGAACATAATACAACACAAACTCTCAAAGAGGACACAAAGTCACAGAGATACATGTTTTGAAATGACACGGAGCTGGGGCATCTAGTACATGTAGAACGGCCATAAACAAAACTGACATACAAGCAGAGCGCAGCGGCATTTTTAATAGATAAAAGGCAAATGGTTTGAACATGAATTAAGGCTGTAGATTGGGGAGAGCCTCAGGTGGGACTGGCGGAGGCTCTCAGGCCAGGCAGATCTCCGTGTACTAATGACAAGCTTGTATAGCAGAGTGTGTCAGATATAGATAGAGCCAAAGCAGACCCAGCAGACTTGCTGTGGTGCAAGTAGTGGTAGAATGGCCTGTTCTGGCTGGAACCAGGCTGGAACCAACTCCGGTGTTTCCTAGCATTTGCTACAATTGATTCATTTGCAACTTCAGCCAAATAGCCCAAACACTCACTAACCTAACATCTCCCAAAATTCCTTTTCAGTGGATGCCTCCACTCAAGAAGCCTTTGACACACTCTTCGGTTCAGCCTCCATCCCCATTAAGCCACATCCATCTCAGGTAAAATGCACCCATATGCCTTTTTCTCTCGCTGTCTCTTTCCCAAAAAACAATAGACAATGATGTTGGAGACATTGGCTAGAAGGAGTTGAGCACCCTTTTCTTTGCATGGACAGACCTTAGCCATGCCTTTTGCTCATCAAGCCATACAGATGCAATTTTTTCTGCACAAGTCTGGAGGCCTCCACCCGAGCCGGAGGTTTCTGCACCTGCTGGTCCCATCACCTCCGCCGGTCCACAGTGGAGCATCACTGGACTGGCAATATCTCAATTATAAAGTATAGAAAATTGACTGAGGCCTAAAATGATATTATTACAAATATCTTTAAAAAAAACTACATTTTTGCGCCTCCGGCTTCCAGTTGAGCTCCAATGCCACCACTGTCCATGCGGCCATCCACCAGAACTTTTGTCTAGGATCCTGTTGGAAATTGTTGTTGACAAACATAAGAGACAGAACTCACTCTCTAATGCAGGTACTGGATAAAGAGTGGAAGGAGATCAGCTGCACTGTTTCTGCAAGCTCTATATCCATTTCAAACAGGACTTTCTTATAGGAAATAAACTCTCTGTCCTTCCCATACACGCTGTCCTGGTACACCTGGAGTGCAGAGGAAAGAAACTGATAGATAAAGAAAACCTGACAAATGCATAATAAAAAGCCAATCTGAAAAGACAGCTCATGGTCACCTCATCAGCTAACAGTAGGACTCTCTCAGCTGCTGCGAACTGAATCACTTCCTCTATTGACTTCCTGTCCTGCACATGGCCTAGAAAGACAAAGGTAATATAAACAGTGATGAAAGAAGACTGTATCTCCATCTAATGTACAGTACAGTGCAATAGTTACACCATTTGGCACATCCTCTACAGTGAAAATAACAAATAGCAAAGTTTTACAGATTACAGTCTAAAGTAAAATGTCAGTCATATATATTTAACCTCTTTAATATTCTGGATATTTATAATTGAGCTATTTGTATATATTAGAGCTATTTCTAATATTTTGTAACTTTTTAATATATTGTATTATTGAATTTATTTCAGTCAGTTGCTGTCCAGCAACTGTAACCACATAATTTCCTTCGGGATTAATAAGGTGTGCTGATTCGGATTCTCATTTCACTTAGCTACTGTGTTTTACTTACCTGTGGGATTTCCCGGGTTGCTGATGTAAATGGCTCGGGGCTCACAGTACCCCCGAGCAGCCTTTAAAGCTTGATGCATGTTGTCCAGGTCTACAGCCCACCCTCTCTCCTCTGTCAGCTGGTACGGTACCAAGACTACCCCAGCCTCCTCCAGCACATTGTACAGCATGTGTGGGCAGGGCCCAGGTATCAGCACGCCTGTCCGAGTATTCCCCTCACCACTGGCCAGCAGTTTCACAGCAATCTTATAACAATAATCGAAAAAGCTATATTTTTTTCCTTTAGGGAGAGCAATCTTTTCTGTCACTTTTTGCTACAGGTTATTAAAAAATCAGGAATTAATGAAATAAAATAAATGTTTGAAGCAGAAAACAAAGTAAAACTGTTTCCCCTCGCAACTCCCTTTGCAACAATGAGAGATCACTCACACATTTAAGCTTTTCTTTACAACTAACTCAATAAACTATGTTTAAAGGCTAAATTAATACAATACACCTGGTTGTTTCAAAGATTCTAAAAATATGTTACATGTAGAAGTAAAAATGTTTAAGCTGTTGTTTGAGAATATTTTGGTTATTTTGGTTGAGGTTTTTACAATGTGTAAAGACTGGACATTATTATTAATACAAATCATATTATTTTTCAGTTAAGTGCAAAGATAAAATGTGAAAGCTAAACAACTACTACAGTTTGCTATAGCAGAAGATACATAAAAAAGTCATGGAAAGGATTTCCACGTCATCAAATTGCTTTATTTCAGCATTATGCAGGTCTGTTATTCCAACTTAAAGTACTTGAGTTGGCTTATTAATTAATGATGAATCAACTTATTTACTGCAGTTGAGTCCAGCTTAATTTAATTGAGTTGATCCAAGCCACGCAAATTACATTAGTCCAGCAAAAGCACTTAATGCTGATAAAAAGTCATTTATGAACAATAAATAGCAATAGCATACACGTGGTGTGTGTATAATTTCCTGCCTCTTGTGACCCTAGTGATTTTCCTGTGGTTTGTAATGATTTTGTGATATTGCTAGTCCAGGCAACTAACCAGTCTTGCTAGCTTGCATTATGTCATCTCAACAAGAATAAATTTAGCAAGTGTTATGCTGATGAATTTGATGCAGATTGTATATGTTTCAACTATGTTCACTATAGAAACATCAAATTGTTTAGTTCAAATTACAACTTAGACTCTTTAAATGAAATAACTATCCAATTTTAGTTTTTTGAGCGATGGTAAACCCTAAAGATTTGTGGGTGTGTGGTCTGAGTGATAGGTCTGTTCACTCAGATAACTGCACTTTCCAGCTGTCTGTTTTTATGCTATTGTGTCCTTTCAAAGCATTTTAAAAAAGATAAAGTGGCTGATAAAGTTGGACATTGCATCTTGCTTAAAATGTGTTTTATTGTGTGGCCTCCCTTGATGTTAGACATGTTTAATTATGTAGTGCAGCGGTCCCCAACCCCCCGGGCATCGGACCGGTTCGTGAGTCGTTTGGTATAGGCTGGGACTGATCCACTGCCCTGCGACTTATAGGAATAGGTGGCTGAGATGAATGTCATATGTGCTGTTGATATTAGTTTACTTGTTTCTAGTTTTCACGGTGCTCCATGATTGTGAGAGGAATAAAAGAATTGTGGACATCAGTATGAAGCGTGGATTCTTTCGACCAGAGTAGATACATGTAGCATTTGTGTAACTAGAAATAGTACGAATAGTGTTCATAGTCATACCATTATAGCCCTTTGAGAGCCAGCAGAAATAAAGATGTTTTGGGCATATGAAGGAACTCCATCTCTTTTTGTGATGAACTCAGCGATGCTTTGCCTCACATGACGAAGACCAGAGGATGCAGTGTATGAACCTATCAAATTATAATTATTTAAGTATATTTCAATATACATGTGAGTTAAAATCCCAGACTCTCAAGTTTAAAATTCAGTTTGTACATGCAAATTTTTTAACCCTCACCCACACTTGCTCCGTCACAGGCCTCCAGGAGTTTCTGAGCTCTTATCTTGACATCCAGAGGAAAACATTTGTCTTCCAGCAGCTGAGGGTATATACACACTGCCAAGACCTGAGGAAGTAGGCCAGATTCAGAGAGGAGTTTGTAGACAAGACTTTTTGAACAAGGAAAGTGTTTTTAACACATTAAGAAGACAACATGGTTACAAATATAGGATATGTATGGTGCAAGAGTAATATAAAATGCAGGAATTAACAATAATCACTATACATTACATCCACTGCAGAAAGTAATGGACATAAATAAAGCACATGAAAATTAAATGGATAAATAAGATTACACTTAAAAAATCACAACTTATATGACAGATACACAAGTTTGACAGGAATGCTTACACAACACAAAAAGTTACACAACACAATTAATGAACACTAACCTGTCGAAGAAATGAAACATGTTGTAAATCAACTCTGTGGGGATCACCTGAGCTAACATCAATCACCTTCTTGAAGGGTTTCTGCGCCCCCTGCAGGACAACACATGTTTAGGACTCAATTCTCTAGACCCGAAACAGATTTTCTCATTTCTCGCAACATTTCTGAGGTTCTCAGCTCCCAAGTTAGCTAACAGTTTTAGAGAAACAACTCAGTTAAAACAATTAACTCATAAATGAAGAAGCAGTTTGAATGTTTATTACAGCTGAAAGTTTCTTTGATTTAATGAAAACCAGCCTGGTTAAAATATTTAGATTTTTAATCAAAATGGCAGTGGACCACAGAAGTGTGTTCCTCATCTTCAAATTTTCTTAACTCTTTAACCCTTAAGTAACCCCTGAAGTTCCTTTCTGAAGTGAGCCATTTCTGTCATATTTAACGCTTTTGGTTTAACTCTTTCACTGAGACTTCAACTTTGCTAGCTCTTCATTCCTCAAAGATTTTATCCAAGCAGCTCCGCTATGTTTGAAATTGCTGCAAACCTGTTGTGTGTGTGCTCTGTGAATATGCTTACATATATCAGGGGCAAATATGGGTTTAATATCTTGCCCAAAGACACTCAGTTAATCAGACTTGAAGAATCAGGGACTGATATTGTGTTTAATTAAAAATATTAAGTAGGTTGAACTCAATTTTTAACAATTTGTTATTAGAACTCAATTTAAGTAAATTACCAGTACTTTTTATGCAAAAACGCTGATCAACTCAATTTATTTGAGTTGTCTTAACTTAGAAAAACTAAGTAAGCTGGAAATGTTGCTTCTCAGTGCGGAAGGCTGAAAGACGTGTTTTGAAAGTGCCACGCCACTACTGTCCCCCTCCCTAGCATGGATGTTAATGTTAGCTATGTTATATTGCTGCCTCTGTTCGGTGGTGTCGAGCCAAACGGACTTTAACGTGTGTTTGAACGAGCTGACGGTTCACTCGTTAAGCTGAAAGAAAGATGCTTTAATCACAGGAGTCACACATGTGTCCACTGAACCATCTGGGAACTCTTCTTGTTTCGTAATAACACAAATACTAAATCCTCCTTCTTTTGTGCTGTTTTGTAGCAGTGTATACACCTGAGACTGTCACCTGTCTGTCTGTGCTGCACTCTCTCTCTGTTTCTTTCTCTCTGTGTTGTGTAATAAAAGTATGAACATGTATTTATAAGTTACACTTGTGTTTGAATCCTGCAGCTTATCACACATTTGATTTCCATGTGTGACAACTGCAAGTGTCCAGAGTGATGACAGACTGAGGGACCCACTGCTGCACATCATCTGTGAGGCATTGCACTCACTGAAGGAATAACTGAAGGAACAACATTTGTCTCTTATATATGATACACCTATATATGCACTGTCAAAGATACTTGTCTTTGAGTGAAGATTTAAGGTGATAAGACATATAAATAACTGCAACTTGAATCTGTACTGAGGCTCAGTATTTGACACAGAGTTCATGTTCACTGCTGTAATAGCTAATAATGATTAATATAATAACTATAATAATATTGGGCATATTATATTTACATTACCAAAGTGATATGACTTTAGTCTCATGAACAACATTAGCTAATTGTTATTTACTAACTAATCTTGAAATAACTGTTCAGTACAGAAATGAAGCCCAAAAATCATGTTTTACTGTCCTGTGGTCTCAGCCTCAGATACTTATCAAATCACACAAAGCTCTTGTAGAAACAAACAAACAAATGAACAAAATATGTTCTCCTTCATTTCTGTCAAGCAAAGTTGTATGACACATTTCCAGCGGTTAGTATCATGGTTGCTAGGCAACCTGGGAAGCGCGACGGAGACTAGACCGTCGCATACAGACAAACTTGCTGTTTAATTTGCAAATCGAGCTCAACACTGCCCCTAGCGTCCTGGAGCACTTCCGTTGTGTTTTGGAATTTGCATGTGTTTTGGAGTTTGCATGTGTTTTGCATTTTGCAAGTGTTTTGGAGTTTGTACGTGTTTTGGAGTTTGTACGTGTTTTGGATTTTGCAAGTGTTTTGGAGTTTGCAAGTGTTTTGGATTTTGCAAGTGTTTTGGAGTTTGTACGTGTTTTGGAGTTTGCAAGTGTTTTGGAGTTTGCAAGTGTTTTGGAGTTTGTACGTGTTTTGGATTTTGCAAGTGTTTTGGAGTTTGCAAGTGTTTTGGATTTTGCAAGTGTTTTGGAGTTTGTACGTGTTTTGGAGTTTGCAAGTGTTTTGGAGTTTGCAAGTGTTTTGGAGTTTGTACGTGTTTTGGAGTTTGCAAGTGTTTTGGATTTTGCAAGTGTTTTGGAGTTTGTACGTGTTTTGGAGTTTGTGAGATTATAATATTATTTTATGCCATGTTATACCCCTAATTAAAGATTGTGAATTATTATGTAGTTTTAGTTTGCATTATTCTCCTGAATTAGAAGAAGGTGATAACTATTGCATTTGTTAAACTGATTTGCATTACATTAGATTGCTGATTTATTGTGAATGAATGATATTGTTTTATGATGCATTATACTGCTGAGTTATAAGAAATACTGTTCGCAGAAAGTCATCGCCTTATTTGTCTGATTAGAAGAGAACAGAACATACTGGAGTTTTCTGCCCCATCTCAGCAGGAGCAGATAAACAGGGAGCCAAGGTCGTAGCTTAGGCACTGTGTGAGAGAAAGCATGTGAATGTTTAGGCTTTTATGATAAGGTGGGGGCCACTAGAGGCTATAAGAGTTTGATCAATGCTCCACCATTTTGAGATCTGATGCTGTCTGCGTACGGTGTCCATCTCCCACGCGTGTGATCATTAAAATCATTGTTTGACTCAACCCGGCCGGACCAGTGTTGTTATTGTGGTTTTTCCTCTTGTGTCCATCCCCAATATTTGAATCCGTAACAAGTTTGCAAGTGTTTTGGATTTTGCAAGTGTTTTGGATTTTTCATGTGTTTTGGATTTTGCAAGTGTTTTGGAGTTTGTACGTGTTTTGGATTTTGCAAGTGTTTTGGAGTTCGCAAGTGTTTTGGAGTTTGTACATGTTTTGGAGTTTGCATGTGTTTTGGAGTTCGCAAGTGTTTTGGAGTTTGCATGTGTTTTGGAGTTTGCAAGTGTTTTGGAGTTTGTACGTGTTTTGGAGTTTGCAAGTGTTTTGGAGTTTGTACGTGCTTTGTCTCTAGGGGCCACCGTAAGAATGTAACCAAACTGTTTATCATTGAGAAAGTGTGATGGAACATTAACATAGTGTTAGTTTTTAACCAGCTGTTGTTATTATTTAGCCAGTTTTTGTCTGTTGGAATCTTTCTCCTACAACAGAACATAGATGTGATGCTTCATATCTTGAATATGGAGGAGCAGACATGAATTAAAATGTATCCTCACAGTATGCAAATGCCTACGGGGACTCTCTTCTCTTCTACATTTGGTATTTTACATTTGGCCCACATAAAACGTGATTAGTCTGATCAAAGAAGTCCTTCCCGACCACTGCATTCAAATAGAGTGGGACAACATTGCTGCTTCCACAAACTGCAAACCCACTGATGTGTATTTTTAATAGATTAATTATATGTTTGTTGGAAGACGTAATTACACACCAACCTCCTATATATTTCGGAGTACACTATGGTTTTTGGCTATTTAATAGTGTAAAATAAATTACTGACTTCACCTTTAAAGGTGGTGTAACACTACTGCTGTGTATGTGGAGAAGATGTAGACATTTGTTCACAACCCTGTGACAACCATTAAAAAATAAACAATTAAACAGGAATCTGTAACTCTCAATTTGTAAGACCTTCTGATTAGTAGACGGCCTGCTTCAACATCTAAGGCACAGCCGCATAGTGTAGTTGCATGTTGTCACCTTACTGAGATGCTGTATGTTACTTTAACTCCTTTAATTTAGCACTCCTCAGTAGATCTAAGAGTGTGTAGATAACTGTAAATCCTGTAAGCAAGTAGAGCTGTCTTGTCACAAGTGATTTTTGTGATTGTTTGCTATGACAGATCTGTAAATACCTTTTATGTGTAAATCAAGGAGTTTGGCAAGTGTCAACTTACCTATATTTACATCTCCAGTAGGGAAATGTATGCATTCTCATTTACACATTTGGCTACATGTTCTAAAAATAAATAATAAAAAAAAAAAAACCACACATTGCGTTACCACTTGAAGAGAGGCTAGTCTTTCCCGATGTTTGCTACAGAGATTGCATTTACTTTATTCCACGGACACTTTTACTTAAAAGAAAGATATTTTGGATATATACGTTTGAGCTGATTGCCAGGACTTACCAGTGAAATCTCTTTTCTGATTCGTTCAGCCAGATTCTGAAGCATAGTTTGCGGAGAGTCTCTAAGCCCTCTCACTGTGGGGTTCACATGTTGAAGAGAAGTCATCATCTCCATGAAACAGTTGAACTCAAATGTTGGAGCTGTCCATTTAAAACTATTGCAGTCCGAGGAGCTTTGCCAGACAGACACTGCTTCTTCCAAATTACTTTCTAGCACAGACTTTCCCAAAATGTGGGGCCCGCCCAAAGCCATTGCGGGGGGCGGGGGCAACGCTTGGACACTGCTAGCACAGGGCGCCACACAAACGCAAAGCAGGAGATGAAGCATCGCTGAATGTTTCCAAACCAACTTCATTCTAAGCCAAAGACTAGAAAATATGGTGAAGCATATCTTCCCTTTCAGATGTTAGCTCTTTATACAGTAAAGTTACAGTGGGATACAAATAATATCAGGCTGATTCTGCCATCCTACCACGATTTGGTCCCCCTGTCTAAACAGACAAATAGTATCCCACAGCTGTTTATGTTTTTAAACCCATTTTGCACAGAGAGGCATTTTTTTGAAAAATGTATTGATAGCAATGTTGAACATTATTACACAGAATAAAAACAACTACATGTAAAATAATTACACCGTGACGCCTCTGCCGTTCTAAATAGAGACAGTAACTGCGTGTTTATATGCAAGCGTGTAAAACCTGTAAATCTGAATATCTGCCATTCTGCAATTCATCTCATGTAAACAATAACGTGACGCACAGCGTGACGTGAAAAAAGGCACATACCTTTGACGTTGCATGACGAACTCTGTATTCCTCCTCCACACGTAAACGCAAAAAAGGAGTTTTAAAATCTCAGTTTTCTGTGATTCGAAACGCCGTTTACGTGTGGACGAAACCGCTGCGTTTTCAAAAATACCCGTGTAGGTGCGGACGTAGCGTAAAAGAGTTAGTAGTTTATTTCCTTACTACCTGTAATTTATTGCAATTACTTGTATTTGCGTAACTGTTTACTAAATATTTGAGGTGTGAAATAAACCGCAATGGAGCAAAATATGGGTGTGTGTGGTTGGAGGATGTGTTTGTGCGTGAGTGTGAGTGTGCGCGCGCGGGGGCGGAGGAAAAAAAGTTTGGGAACCACCGCTTTTCTTTGCAAGCTCCTTTGACTACGATGACCTGGATGACTGAGAACCTTCACAGACATTTTGGGAACCACTGTTCTACCACAACAAATTAAAGAATAACTAACTGGTGGACCACTTCAACAGAATGAAATGGGACTGCAGGTTTAATATGTAATTCTTTGACCAGAAAGAGACCTATGTACTGGTCTAAAAGAAAATAATGTAATGTAAAACCCAAGCAAGAATATTTATATATTAACTTGTATTTTTAAATAGATCACAATATTTTAGAAATTTGTGGTTTTAATACGCAACTGTTTTTGCAGTTATTAATGACACCATTCCTTTTATAAGGCTCTTATTTAATTTACACTGGGGCTCCAGTCACATACATATCAGCATGTTCCGAATAAATAAACAAGGGTCAATAAATATTTTTATCATATGACTACCTGTTGAACAAGCTCTTTGTAATGCTTGTAATGTAATGCTTTGACAAAATCAGAATAGAAATCTACTTCATTTGCCGATCAAGGATAAAAAGCTTGGCAACAACTATTCTTCAGAAATGCAACATAGGAATAAGGATAAACACCGTACAGAGGAAAAATAATAACTAATAAAACAACATTAAAATAAAGTGGGAAATCTTTTTACAGACAACTATGACAAAGTGCAAAAGTAGAATATTTTGGGAAGTTTGGAATGAAATGGATTGTGCTAGCCCATAACTTTGAATTTTCTTTAACTGGTAGCAGCATAGCAGCATTTAAACAGTTCTTAATTTGGTTCACATAATGACTCAGTGAAAAATGTTGCTTATCAATTACTTGACACATATATAATTGTATAAGTTTAGCTTTTATACAACAGAGCAGACTTGGACTAGACCAGGGGTGCCCAATCCCGGTCCTCGAGAGCTACCGTCCTGCAGCTTTTAGATGCATCCTTGTTCCCACACACCCGAATCAAATGAATGGCTTGTTATCAGGCCTTTGCCAAACATGATGGCATGCTGAAGAGGTAATCAAACCATTTGATTCAGCTGTGTTGGAGTAGGGATGCATCTAAAAGCTGCAGGATAGTAGCTCTTGAGGACTGGGATTGGGCAGCCCTGGACTAGACGGTCCCTTTCCTGCCATGGGGTGAAATTACCTGAGACGGTTAACCAGGGCCCCACCCTGGAGCCATACCTGAGGAGGGAGCTAGGTGGAGAGCGGCTGGTTGCCGCACGTTAGGGGACAGAATTTGTTTGGATGCAATTTTTTTTAATCATTAGAAGAAGAAAAAAAGAAGAAAAAAATATATATATCAATAAAAATGTGATCACTCCTTTTTCTGGATTTTTGTTTTAAAATGAAAAGACACTCTGCCGATTACATGAAAGAGCTTTATTAAATGGAAACTTGCACATGATTTGCAATGCAGAATAATAATACTGGACAGTTAGCATAGGTGCAGAGAGAAAAACACAACTTGTGTCAACCGCCTAATACACAATGGCTATAGGCCAAAACGATGACCTTTGCATAGAAGTCCCTACCCAGTGCAACTGCAGTGTAGGGAGAAAGAGAGGTTTGTGTCTACGGGGACTGTTAAAGGGAGCTCCAGGTACACAATAATAATTTCTACATAAAGTTATAGTATCTTCAATCTGAAGTCCGCTAGCATCCTTGTAGCACGTTCTTTTATCTATTAAAACAGGATCTACAGCTGTCTGATAAATAAAAGAAGTTATATACAATGAGAAATCAGACAGGGGAGGAGATGAAGTAGCTACAGGGGTGGGTGGTTAAATATAAAGTCATGCAGAGGGTCCAATCAAAGCTGCTTTTGGCAAATTCAGGACCAGTTGGGCCACATCTGTTGATTAAAGTCAGATGATGGAAACTGATCTTGATCGATGGTTTAGAAACAAGGCATGAAATCAGAGCTGGCAGGTAAAAAGAATGCTTTACTAGGTTTTTTTTGTTGTTGTTTTTTTCTTTGCTTGGTTTTTTTTTTTTTTTAGTGATAGCCCTTTATTTGTGGGTGTTTCCCTGTAGAGGCGAACACATCTGAGCCCCTATGCAGACACCCAGGGGAGCGTTCTCGTCTCCTCCCCCACTCACTGTTCTCACACTTCTCTGAAGGTAGTATAGATAAATTTAGAGCCCTTTGAAGAAATATTAAAAAAAAACTTCTCTACGTGGTTTGGTGAGAATTTGTGCTCTCCCCGGCAGAACAAGAAAGTCTATGACAGAAGCCCCCACCACCTGGAGGCAGAGTTCAAGTGATCAACCGAGGACTTGGTCTTGATTAGGAGGAACAGACTTGCATCTTTAGATCCCTTTAAACCCTATTTCATGGGTAGTGGTCAAAAACCAAATGAGCATGTTCCTCTAGACTGTAGATCGTTTTCCCTAAAAGGGAAATTATTCCAGTTGTAAAGAGAGCTCCTGTTCTTTCTTAAATACAAGAGTAATTACACTCCAGAACAAAGGCACATACAGGATACTTCCTTTTTGCTACAAGTGCCCTCTAACCCCTTTTTCCATCCATTACGAACAGTTTAATTTTTCATTCCCCACATTTGTGTAACCTGAGTTTTCGTCTCCCTTTTTATCCTGTTTTTCTTGATAAAGCCTGAAACAAAGTAAGTGCAAATTTCAGGGGGAGCTTTGTAGGTAAATTATTGTTTAAATTGTACAGCATTCATCTGAAAATGTCAAATGGAAATTTATATTGTGTTTGCATTTGAAAAAGTGCTAGCTGTATTTACTGCTGATTCCCACAATGACTCTTTATAATAATGGCAAATAATAATTAAAGAATAATTTCATTATTTGTTATTGTACTGATTGTTTTTCCTTTTTAAATAACTTCCAGGTCCATCAAAATAATGAATAATGTCTGTTTTCATAAATATTTCATTTTCAAACACTTTCTTTTTCTCACCAATGGTTTAAACTTCCCCAGATTCCATTTCATTGGACACTATTGCCAAAAGTATTAGAAACACGTTGTAGTTTTGTTATGCGATCTACTTTTCATGAAATCTGTCACAGAAAAACCAGTTTGCAATTAATATGTTTCAGCCTTTAGTCCACGATTGTTTTTATAGCTTAGTTTTATGTCTTTTCAGTCCATGAGATACTTATGTTTGTGTTTACTTTTTTCATTCTGCCCTCAGCACAGAACGTTGCTATACTATATGATATTTTCTCGTCAAAGAACATGTTTTCTTCACTTCTAAATGGATTGCATGTGGCTGCTGTAGAAAGCCTGCTAGAGTCTACTCCAGGAAGCAGGTTTATCTAACAACTCTTTGTTAACCCTGAGATGAGGAAAACGCCAGGTTTTCTGTTCCAGAAAGCGAGTTAACTTAAACTCAGTCACTGGGTAAACAGAACTAAACCCACTCAATGTCCTGCTGCTGCTGAATCAGCTGACTGATACTCTGATTCAGCTCCTCATTCACTATGAAAGTGCATAGCACAGGTAATTCATTTAAGGAAATTTACATTTTTAGAAAAACACAAATCCCAGTTAGACCTCAGTTAGCTGTTTTTAGATTTGAGTGCTTTTACCCTCACTCAGATCCATCTCTTCTGTGACCCTGTGGACAGCTGTGTAACTGTCAGCCTATCAACAAGTTTAGAGCACTGTAGCAATTACTGTTTATGTTAAATTGATCTGTATGAAGCGTTAGACAGACAACACACTGGTCAATGAACTTCATTTCCCGTGTTGCTATCGGTCATACTATCAGTCACAGATGTTGGAGATGAATATTTGAATGAAGATTAGGCTGAAAGGGCATTAAGAGTCTAAAAATGTATTTTAAATTGGCTTTTTAGGCAAAATGCGGTGTGTTCTGTAGATTTCATGTTGAAATGTGTTCACAGATTGATATTCAGTCATTAACTCATTAAATTAAAGTCAAACATCAGGCTGAATGGTAGAGAGTCTGAAAATCAGAATTTGAATCTGATGTTTTCGACTAAAAAAATCACCTGAATCTTTCTCATTGGATCAACTCAGACCCAGATTTGCCCACAGGTAGCCTATGATAGGCTCCACAATGGATCAAAAACTATGTTCAGGTTGGAGTCCACTTGCACAACAGAAAAGATTAAAAATGGACAAGAATCACAGATTCATACTGGATCGGGCCTGGATTGAATTCGGCTTCAGTAATTTCCCAGTTCATGCGTTTTTGGTCCGTTTTGGATGCACATCTCATGTAAAGGACTGTGAACACGATAGAAAATTTTAAATTTCATATAAAAGTTTGTAAGGTCTGTAATGATAACAGACTGGTCCAAGCAAATTAAAATGAGTCCCCCCCCCCCGATAAATGTCATAGTCAGCACTGGCACATGTTCACATTCCTCCATTCATTTGATTAAAATTGAGACTCTGCACTATATTCCCCTGTTGCATTGTGGTATCTGATCTTCAGTGATGAGTGTTTCCTTTCTCTACTCATGCAAGTGAGTAGAGAAAGAAAACACTTATGAGCAGTTCTGAAACTGAAAACCTTGAGCTTCTGATATCAGAGTTAATCAACTAAGAGTTTATCAGACTAACAGTTTATTGAATATACTTCCTGGAACCGAGCCCTGTTCTATTCAGGCTGTCACCACACAACCTATGAGGCACAGTTTGTGTTGGAGTTTAGCGCTCTCGGGTGGACGGGAGGATTAGCTGCGCTTTGCTATCACCTGTTGTCTCAGCTTCTCCCTTCTCTTCTTCTCCATCAGCCTGAAAGAGCAGCAAGAAAAACAGTGACAGATTAGTGGAAGACAGACAGATAGCAGATGTAGCAGATACAGATGTAATTTGGAGATGTTAAATTAAAGCTTGCAGGAGCCACTGCTAAGGGACTAACCTGCGGTTGCGAGCCTCCACCAGCTCACTCAGCTGGTCCTGAGCGGCTCGGAGCTCCTCCAGACTTTGCTGATAGCTCAGGTCTGCGGAGCCTGACCTCTCCAGGAGAGAAACCTGGTTGGACAGCTCGCAGGTTCGATCTCGCAACCGCTGGATGGATGTGTACAAGTTCTCATCGTCTTCCTCCTTGTAGCCACAAGGTGGATAGAGAATACAACAGCTTTATTTCAGAATGTAATACTTAACAGTGGGATTTGATAAATGTGGATTTGTAATGAATCATAAATTTTGAACATTTTTAACAATTCATGAATTTGTGACTTTTAGTGCCTAGTTGAAAAAAGAGGCTGTGTGATATTTGTTTTGTGGAAATAATGATGAAGACGTGTTCAAAAAGGTTATTTCACGCTGGAATTTTCACGTTCAGATGGTGGTGTTCAGCTTCAACTAACAGCAGTGCTGCTAACTGGAAATCCAGAAATCATCAAATATGACTGTGCTTAGTGAACTTTATTTGCTGATACCATGTTATTTGTGGCTATGTATCTCACAGCGGTGAAAGTCAGGGGTTCTGTGTGTAGATTCCACATCAACAGATCTTTGAACTACAAATGGAAACCAAAAATCTTGCCTCATGCCTGCAGAGTACTATTATTCAGATGTCCTGTTTGTTGCAGAGATAAAGTAGCCCAAACCTTAGCATTGACGATTTCTATGTGAACCAGAAGGGACGCTAGCTCGAGCTCCTCACTGTAGCTGTTCTTTAGAGGTACACTCCTGTAGCCTGGTAAAACAGAAAATTAAACCAATTCAATGTAAATTAAGATTAGGAAATATTTCCAGAAACATTGCAATCTAAAAAATACAAAAATAAATAACTCATAAGTTTGTATTCTGGAGACATTTGCGCACTCACCTGTTTTGAGCAGACGGACTGGGTAGGTTGCCTGTGCCAGGAAGTTGGGATCGCTGAACATGTCCTCCTCGTAGACAGTGAAGCGCAGAAAGGCGAAGGTGGGGTTGTGGATATCAAACACAAACTGCTTCTGCACCCACACAGGATTCAGACCATTATCAGCTAGGAGGGTGGAGAAAAGCAGAGGGTTAACACTGCAGTGAGTGCACATAAACTGCTGAAATGTTGCATTTTCATTGCTGCTATGCAGCAGCTGTCTTACCTACAACATCTGTCTTGCACTTGTAGCTGTCATAGTCGGCTCCACAGATTTCCAACTCTACAAAAGGACAGACAATGCTCCGACCATTCTTAGGCAGATGGCGAGCTCCCAGCACCTGGGAAACAGAGCAAGAATAAGCAAGACAGTGGGAAAATTGGACACTTAGAATATTAAAGTGGGCCAGGAGCACTTATAGACAAAGTAAAATCGGTCTGTATTTTTTAGAAATCAGCTGAAATTGGCTCATGATCATATTGTCAGACAACTGACTTCATATGATATTTTTTTCACTCCGCTTTGAAAAAAGGGGGGAGCAAAAATACCACCTTCTGTATGAACTGATCTGCCAAAACGGTGGCTGAGTGTGACTTTGTGGCCTTTCTAACTCTAGCTATGGTCAGTTTCTTCCATTAACTTTCATTATGGTTCAAAGAACAATAAAAGTGTAGTTTTAAGCTTGTTCTCACCTAGAAAGGGAGCATGCCTGGACAATGTGAACTGCTCCTTTGCTTTCTCTTAGGATTGACTTAGCTGTACAATCAAACTCCCTCTATCCTGCTTATTTAATCTGACCTGTAATTGGATGGTGATTGGCTCCACGTGCAATGTGTCCTTGTCGAAAGGGTCAAACATGTCATCCCTCATGATGTCAGGCTGGGGAACATAGCCACTCCCACCTCCAAGCATGAACAAAGCTTGATTCAGCTGCATGGGTTTATCTACAAACAGACAGGTTTTAAAGAATGAGTGTAAAATTGTATTTAGCATCACTAATTGATTACTGATCCATCACAGGTTGAGTATGTGGACAGACTGCGGCCTGTTGTTCTTAGAGGCAAATAGGAGCTTTTCTGTTAAAGTAAGCCAGATGTTACACTGTATCAATGTCTCCCCCTGGTGGCCACTGCTTGAGTCAAATTTGTTAGGAATTTGTTAGCGATAACTTGCTCAGGAGCCAGGCCCGGGGAGCGTGCCTGAGGGCAAGCATCAGCCGAGTGTAAAGCAGTGGGAACAAGAGTCTGCACCTCCAAATCTGAGGCCATGGTACTCAGCTGGAAAAGGTGTGTGTCCACTCCAGGTCAGGGACGAGTTCCTACCCTGAGTCGAGGAGTTTAAGTATCCAGGGTGACAGGTCACCAGTGATGGTAGAAGGGAGCGGGAGATCCACAGACAGATTGGTGCTGTGACTGCAGTGATGTGGATGCTGTTACGGTCTGTCGTGGTGAAGAGAGATCTGAGTATAAAAGTGAAGCTCTCGATTTACCAGTTGTTTTACGTCTCCACCCTCACCTATGGTCACAAGCTGTGGGTAGTGACCAAAAGAACAAGACTGTGGATAAAAACGGTGGAAATGAGCTTCCTCCGAAGAGTGGCTGGCCTCTCTCTTAGAGATAGGGTGAGAAGTACAGCCCTCCAGGAGGGGCTCAGAGTAGAGCAACTGCTCCCCCACATCGAAAGGAGCCAGTTGAGGTGGTTCGGGCATCTGTCACGGATGCCTCCTAAGTGTCTCCCGGGTGAGGTGGGTCTGCCCGGCCTCTTGCTCCTCCTCACTCCTCCAATGGGAGGAGGCTACGGGACAGACCCAGAACACGCTGGAGAGATTATATCTCTCGGCTGGCCTCGGAACACCTTGGTGTTCTCCCACACAAGCTGGAGGAGGTAGCCAAAGAGAGGGAGGTCTGGGCTTCTCTACTTAGGCTGCTGCCCCCACAACCCAGCCCCAGATAAGTGGAAAAAGATGGATGGATAAATTTCTCTGAGAACAGACATGAATTAGTGTCTGAGATGAGGAAAATCTTACAACTTGCCATCAACCCATGCTGTCTTGGACTCACTGTGTGGATAGAAAGGCTCTCTACAGTAATGCATCCACACACTAACCTGGGGTCTGGAAATTGAGTGCAACCAGCTGTGAGCCGCAGAGCCACATAGGTAGAGGGTCATAGTTGGAGGAGTCCAGCCTCTGTCCTCTGGGATAAATCCTGGAAAGCTGACGACGGTTGTACTGCAGAAAGCGTTTCCCTCGGCCACGGGTCGCAAACTTTTCTGCCTTTGTCTCCGGGAAGGAGGACATATCCCGGTAACATGCTCGCTCCGTCCCAATCTCTGCAAATGAAACAGGAAGTGAGACATGAGATTGCATACAGCAACAGTTTATAATGGTAAAAGAAATGAAATGGTATGGTCCTTACTGTCCTCATTGAAGGGCACTGGTCTGCAGTAGACCACGAGGTCAGACAGCTCCACTGCAATCTTCTTCCTCCTCTCCATCTGTTTCTCCTCCTGCATCTGTTACCATGGAGATGAGACAACCATACAAATATGAACATTTCTTAAACATATGTCACATTTTTTTCTGCAAACGGTTTTCACACCATGAAAACAACAACATGGACAACAAGGAGCAACGTTCCTGACCGCTCCGCTCAGACTATGCATGTGACAAATAAAGAATCTTGAATCTTGAACATGGCATCATCTTCTGACAACATTAACTATATTTTCTATAAACAACCGACATTATAACAGCATGTATCTGACATATGAGTATGAGGAAACTGTCAAGTTTGGAGTTTCACTATTTGACAAGGTTGTCCCGTAGAAAACTTTATACATTCACACTCTCTACTCTAGCTGAGATTACTGCTGGTGGTGTAGCAGTTTGATTCAAAAACATGCTTCAGCAGCTTCTAGGAATCCCATTTGGAATGTACCCACCTATGACCTACAACTCTTATATCAACTTAAACTGACAGCAACTTCCAACTAAGTTCCCCATGTATCATTCTGTGATGTAAACAGTGGACTAGGAAACAGATCCAAGCATCTTGAGGGGATCGCTTTCTCCACTGCCATGTTGAACCTAAATGCCCAGACCCGGTTACAGAGACAAAATCCAAGTGCATTTATTGCTATCGCTTGAGAATTTAACCACAACACCTTTGACACCGCAATAACCACCTTCACCCAGCAGGCTAGCTGCCCCACCAAAAATGACAGGACAATAGATCTGCTCCAAACCTGATCCTCCCCCCCACACGCTTAGTCGTTTGGATCACAGCCTGGTTCACATCACTCTGTGCAATGCCCCTTTAGTCAAGAGATAGCCTGTGACCACAAGGACGGTGGGGAAATAATCAGTGGATGCTTTTGTGGCTCTCCAGGGCTGTTTTGAGGTGACTAATTGCCAAGCACTCTGTGGGAGGATATCGATGGGCTCACAGAATTAACCACAGACTACATAAATTTGTACACCGACTCCACAATTGCAACAGAGAGTGTGAAGTGTTATCCAAACAACAAGCCATGGGTAACAAAGGACATCAAAGCACTGCTCAACAGGAAAAAGAGAGCTTTGAGGTCTGCTAACAGGGAGGCAGTGAGAGAAGTTCAAAATGAACTGAAGGCATAAGTCAGGGAGGCCAAGGACAAATACAGGAGGGAGCTGGAGTGGAAATCTCAGCAAAACAACATGAGGGAGGTCTGAAGACCATCACTGGTTTAAGGCCAGCCAACAGCAGTGGAGTCGAAGAAGTGGGGAGTTAGCATGCAAGAGTCAACAAAGTGATTCCCACAGTGTTTTTGTGTTTCTCACAGACTTGTGTGTTGCTGATCACAAAACACAGGAAACATATCTCCTATCCCGTCTCCCTTTCTCTTCACCCCAAACACCACAGACTTTAGGCTGGTGATGAGGAAGAATGCAGCAAAGCACAACCATCTGCAGCTTAATGAGGTAACGACCTAGGAACTGGTTGTGGGCATGAGGAGGACAACAACACCAGTGATCCCTATTTCCATTCCCAAGCTCTGTTTGGAGACAGCAGAGGGTTACAAGAACCTCAGTGTTCACACTAACAGTAAAGTGGACTTCTGCAAGACTGAGAGCGTGTTCAAGTTTTACACTACACCATAACGTAGGGGTAGGGAACTGCAGGTTTTAGATGTGTCCTTGATCCATCACAGCTGATTTAAATGGCTAAATGACCTCCTCAACATGTCTTGAAGTTCTCAAGAGACCTGTTAATGAACTAATCATTTGATTCAGATGTGTTGACCCAGGGTGAGATCTAAAACCTGCCCTCGAGGCCTGGAGTTCCCTCACCCCTGCTGTAGTGTATTAAAGAAGACATGAAAACGTGGTGCATGTAGACAATTTTAAAGTGAAATCTGAATACAACATTGTCAGGAGCAGATGATGTCCTCGGCAAGTGACTAAAGTGCTTTGACCAGGTGAAGAGAGAGCCCCCTTCATAGCACAGATATAACTCACCAACCCATTAATCTCTCAGTTTGTCACCCCCAAAATTAGATATTCAGCAAGACAAAACTGCTAAGCTCACCACAGGCTCGGACCCATAAATGCAGACTCCGCTTAGAGATGAAAACATTTCCTAATCTCTAAATTTTTTATATGTAGTTTCCTGCTTTATGATCAAAAGAGTAACCATAAGTCAGTTTGACAAACACAGCAAACATCCAGTCCAATCGAGCATAAAGATAAAACAAATCATTTTACACAAACATCTGAAAAATATTCATACTTAATTGTTCTAGAAAAGCCACATATATCATATACATAGTCATAAATATTGCTATTTACAAAATTTAGTTGTGATGCGAAGTGTAATCGAGGCTCTGTCACGTTTTCATGTAAGCAAGGAAAGTCCTTAAGTGAAGTCCTGACGACCTGCGGTCTAATTATTCAAGTAGCAAAAACTCTAACAGATGTGTTTGCACTCATCTGTGTATGTGTGCGGAGTTGCACTCACTCGTGCATCAGCATTCTGTGCAGCCTCTCTGATCTTGCTGACCCAGCCGGTGAGATCTTCCAGACTGTCAGCTGCTACGTCCAGAGTCTGGACCGGATGAGAAGAGAGGTGTTGGGAGTGGATAGTGAACACAAAGGCCCGGGAATTCTTTCCGTCTTTATGCACCACTGCAGAGATTAAAGGAGGTACAAGTGGAATGAGAAAAAAGGGAGGGAAGAAGTTAGAATTGGATAAATGTGCCTGTGTAGTTTCTCATTCATCTAGGTCATGATAGTCTTGAGAGCTGGTTTATGAAAACATTTTACTGATCATCCAAGAGGCTTCTTCAGTCCTAAAACAACTGGCTGGACTTCCTGGTTTTGAATTTTGAGCCCAGTATCATCTACATGTGCAAAGCAGTATTATGCCTAGGTAAGAGCCCAGAGCTTTACTTTCCACTAATGAATCCACGCAAATCTAAAACCCTGACTAATTTAATTTAGGCCAATCTCACCTTCAAGTTCATCATCTTTTGCATTTCTGCCTCGCTACCAGTGATGGGTTTTTTTTTTAGACTGCTCTGTTTTGTGGCCTCTGTGATGCACGACAAGTCTCTTTCATTCTGTGTCAAAACACAGAAATCTTGAACTTGAAATTCATGTTGGTGACGATGATGAAGTCTTAAAGTTGAGAAAGTTGAGACATGTGGAAGTCACAGCAGGGGCAAGCCTGCAAGGAGTGAGAACAGGACTTCCACAGAGCAATCTAAAAACAGCATTAACAAAATCTGTTATGCTGTTTTTACTTTAATACTTCAATACTAATATAACTCTGTAGAGCCCAGTTGTCACCATGTAAGTGCAACCGCTTCACCCACATTTGTGACTAAAAATACACCTGCAGTAGAAATGTATCATGTGTATGAATAAAAAGTGACGCCCAATTTTTCAACAAAAACACTGATTCAGATCAACTGTTAACTTAGTCTGAAACCATGTTTCAATTTGGTAGCTTAAGGTTGACAGCAGCTATCCAGCTTTAAATAAGGGCTTGGAGTGTACAAGATGTATGTATTTCACATAAAAACCCACAATTACCTCACTCAGGAGATACAATACTGTCAGAGTCCTTTTTTGCCTCGTAATAATGTTGGAAAGCATTCCAAGAAGATAAAGGCTTATTTTTTTATATACCTTATTTAGGTTGCATGTACACCTTATCTTATTTGACACTACTTTACTTATTTCTTTTCTTTTGCATGTAAGAAATTGTTTTCTTTAAAATAATATTTTTTAATATGACATGTAAAACAATAAATTGTTCTGGTAAACACATGTATGCAGTTAAACTATTAAAAACATTGCATTGTCTAAAATACAAACCAGAGAGCAGCTCGTTTTAAAAGACCAAATCCTCGATTTCTAAAATAGTCAATGATCCTAGTTGTGGACTGATCTTTTTGATCAAGGTTAAATTTCAACATCATTTTGAGCAGGAACTAGTCCCTTCCCTAATTATTTAATATACCTGATAAAACTATAACATATAAGAACGTTTATCCACTAACCCAGGTGGCAGGTTGGTACATCTATGAAGCCTTTGAGGAAAGTTCCCAGAGGACTGTTCTCTGTGGACTGACACAAAAGAATAAATATTTGTCAGAATAATACACAGTGAAAGCTGGAAGCTCATTTGAAAGTAGTGAGTGAATCAGAGCTCACTGCTTCATCCATCTCTCTAGTGGGGGAACTAGGGACCTCCTCTACATAGTTTGCAGGGAACCACAGCTGCTTCTTTCCTCCATAGTCACCTCTCCACCTAAAGGCAGGTCGCATATCAACAGCAAGAAGGTATGCAGAAAACAGAAGAAGGTACATGTGCACCTGAGCGTCACTCACCAGCCGCCCTCCTGCTTATCCACATTCAGGATGAGCGCTTGTTTGGGGAAACATAGCTCGTCTTCTCTCTGAGCTCGATAGTCATACAGAGCTTTGACCGTACACTAAAACATGCAGGGAGAAACAGGACCAATTCACAAACTCTGATGCAATTAAGAAAACACAATTTTAGAGAAATGAGAACGCACTTTGAGACATAACTAATGCTGTGGAGGTTTGAAACGTGAATTAAAGTGATAAGAAGCATCACATGTGTTGCTTTCACTGAGTTCATTGCAGCATTTATGCCACTGTTACGGCCCTAGCTGGGCCTCCTGATACTGCCCTTGTGTGGGCGTGGTGTTTTCTTCTCCCTCTCCTCCTCCTTCGTTCTGGCCCCTCCCCTTGTCTCTCTCTGCCCCTGCCTTCTCCTTTAGGTCACACCTGCTGCTCATCTGCTCTCGTTACAACCAATTACCCTCAGGGGTGATATAAGCTGGAGAAGAGCAGTGTGGAGGAGGAGGGAGAGGTTTCGGGTGGATTTCTGCTGTGCTGGTCAGAGTGTGCTGGTCAGAGTGTGCTGGTCAGAGTGTGCTGGTCAGAGTGTGCTGGTCAGAGTGTGCTGGTCAGAGTGTGCTGGTCAGAGTGTGCTGGTCAGAGTGTGCTGGTCAGA
This sequence comes from Mchenga conophoros, assembly GCF_057382185.1. Classification (NCBI taxonomy): domain Eukaryota; kingdom Metazoa; phylum Chordata; class Actinopteri; order Cichliformes; family Cichlidae; genus Mchenga; species Mchenga conophoros. Next base: position 14,738,295 of record NC_140542.1, read on the forward strand.
GTGTGCTGGTCAGAGTGTGCTACTGGCTTAGGTGTGGAACAGCCTTCTGGTGTGTGGCTCTTTGTGAGTAGTGCTTAACTGAGCAGTGATTGCCCATGAGTGACGGCAGCCTTCATTAGTTTGTGTGGCCTGCCTGGATATTGTTTGCTAGCAGCATTGCTGTCTCTTTCTGTTGAAGCCTTATTGTTGCTTTCTTTGTTGAAGTGGTCATTACCACTTTGGGTTGACCTCCCTGATAATTACATTTTTTTTAAACTGTCTCTTAAAAACACAGCTGGTTCTTTCCTTCTGTTCTTTCTTCGTTTGTTTCTTTCAGTCACAGCTTCTCTTTTTAAATAAACAGTCTCTCTTTTTGGTTCCTTTAATTATTCTAAAAGCACAAACCCCACTCTCTTCTTTGGTGCCAGTAGTTTTACTGTTAGCCCCTCAAGAAGGACATTGGACTCCCAATACCCGACTGAAAACAAACATTTCCTGTACTTTGTACTTGTGCTGCTACTGCAGAGAGCTGCCAAAGGCTATTAGACCGTGTTTCCATAGTAGCAAAATGAGGCAATTAAAACTACTAATCATTTACTAAAGAATATGATAATATGTGATAATCAATAAACAAACCCATTAAACTTAAGGGCCATAGGCCATGTGTTTCCAGTCACACTCACCCGTGCTGTGGGCATCTTATTAGCCTCCACATAGAAATGAGGAGTGCGAACTTCATACAGCGCTCCATAGTCAAGCTCCTGGAAAAATAAATAATCAAGTTTTCAGCCACCGTTTTTGTTTTGTTACTTCTGACTGACTTTGAATTAATTCAACATACACTAACATCAATATTTGACTTTGGCAATGTTTAATAGAAGCATTCCACCATTGGAACAGTGTGCATGTTTAACAGGAAATACAAGGTCTGCCTTTTTGTTTGCTATTGTCAGACATAGACTAAACAACAACGAAATATTAAGCACATTAAATTATTATTAGATTAATGACTCCGTTGCACCCTAAAACTCTGAAAATCAGCTTTTTATATGTTCATATTGAATGGAAATTCACTTGTGTAGCATTTCTTGATGAGTAGTAGTAGTATAATGTAAGAACTGATTTTGTACAATTTTAACAAGCATGAAAGCCAATATTTAGTATCAGCACCTTTATTCTTCAACATAGCCTGAGATCTTTTAGGCAAGGTTTCTTGTCATTTCTGTAAATATTCTTCAGGAATGGTTCTCAAAGCTTCTTTAAAGTCATTCCAAAGCTCTTCTTTGGATCATGGCTGCCTTTTGTTCTGTTCTCTGTCAAACTGATCCCGCACCACTACAGCAATGTTGGGACTCAGGATCTGGGGGTGCCATGACTGACAGTGTTCCATTGGTGTGTTTTTGTATGCAGCTATGCTTTTACTGCATACGTAATGTATCAGGGATCATTCTTATGCTGAAAAATATAGCTGCTGCCATTCAGGTGCTTTCCAGATGCTATTGCATGACTGATCAAAATCTGATGGTACATTTCTACATAATTCCATCAATTCTATTAAGATCCCCATCCCCACTGGCTGAAATTCAATAGTGTATAAAAATGGTTGCCACTGATTTTCAGTCCAGCTCTTCTGTAATTTGGCATATGTCTGATTTTTCACTGTGCATTTTTCGTGATTCAACCAGTGAAATGTAAACAAATGATGTGTCTTTGTGACCGGCTGCTAGTTACAAAACGATAAAATGTAAAATTCGTTCTTTGCCAAGTTGTCTGTTATGTGTAACAACACAGGTCCGTGCCTTGAGTTAGATGCATTTTTATGTTTGAATAATTCAGTGTTGAGTGGCTCAACAAACAATCAAAACACTGAAAATGGTCCAGTACAAGGACTGGACTGAAAAGGAGTGAAAATTTCATTACATTTTGTCTCTCTGTAGAGAAAATAAAAAGAAATGAGGGGGCGCTTAAGACTACACAATACTGTACAACAAGGTTATGCTTTGAAGTGAGGTGTGTCTTGACCAACCGTGGTGCCCATCCGGTCCAGAGTGTCTTCATTGATGGGGTAGCGGAGCCTCATTTTACGATACAGAGGATGTTTCTCATAGTAGCTCACCAGATCCACCAGACTCTCAAACTCTGCCGAGCTACCCAACATGAAGAGACGGCCTTCTTGCTGGATACGGCAGTGTTTGATCTTACCCTCTGCCCTACACACAAAAAAGTTATAGACAAAAATAAATGACATTTTTATGCTGGCTTTAAGAATTAACTGAGCAGAGACCAGAACTCATATTTTTGTCCTTTACGGTGTGTCAAGTTCTACCTGAAGGAGATGGCGTAGGAGTTGTGTTCACTGCGTTTTCGAACCAGGAAAGCTCCGTCTCTGGGCACACGCATCAGCATGTGTTCAGCCTGAACACGGGACAGGTTGGAGTGGTACCACCTGAACAGCAACAAACTTCATTTTAACAGTTTGTTATTTGCACTGTCACTTGTGGAGTACATTGAGCAATGAATTCAGTTTGCTCCCTGGGCTTCAACCTTTTAAATTGCTGGCATTTTAATTTTATGATTGTTTTAATGAACTAATTACTAACATAATTCAAAGACGATTTGATTCAGTAATGAAAATTATGTAACCTGCAGTCTATAAAATACAATAAATATTAAAGGCATCAATAATAAAGATTCATATTTTTTCCTCTATTCTAGCATCATTTTGCTTACATTACAGGACATTTTTAATGCACGACTTGAACTTGTAATGTATTTTTACACTAAAGTATCAATACATTTACCCTCTATTATATTAAGATGTGAGTCACTCACTCTCGGCTTTCGTGTGCATTCGGCTGAGGTACAGGGTTTCCCAGCCTCATCTCAAACTCGTTGCAGCGGAGCGGCGTGTCTCTATAGTGGCAGATGAGCCGGTAGAGGCTGTCAAACACCAGGTTATCAGTCAGGTAGAAGCGGGTGGAGCCAGACTCTTGACGTGAATGTATCCTGCAGTGCTGGACCCGACCAGAGCGCCTGGAAGGCGAATAAGATTGCATTAGTACTGTGATTTAGTTCCTTCTCTCTAGTCTCTTTAGTCCTATCTTCTTCAGTCAGAGTTTTATCATATGTGGGTCCCTGAACTGTCGATGATTTATTCTTCTGTAGGCAACTTCTAAACATTTAGGTTCCTTATTTGCTAAAGTTTTTTTTAAGCCTAGTTACCGCTAGTCATTTTAGGAAAGCCTGGGCTTTCCTAAGCGAGTCTGTCTAGTGTGTAAAGCTGTTCTGTTAATGAACTTTCAAGATAATTAGAAACCTTTTCTGACATTCCTGGATATGGGGTTTGGAGATAATTTAAATTTGAGATGTCTGATCATGAAATGGCAATTTTTTTTTTACAAATGTTGTTTTTTTTTTTTCTTTCTCTGCACCAGATTGTGTTACTAATTTATCAGCTATTTTATGACAGAAAACACACGGACCAGAAGGAGAGGGTGTAATCTCCAACAAATGTCTCACTCTCCCGGACCAGGAAGGTGCCGTCTTTGGCCCCGCCCTCGCAGTACTCCTGCAGGAGTTTCTCAGCCACCTGTCGGCCATCGCGTCCTCCACCCAGCTTCCCATGAAACCAGCGCTCTGCACAGTGCTGCTCATTGTTGTTGCACTCCTGACCAATTACAAAGACATAGGAGGTAGTAATACCAAAGTTGGCTGCGAAAGCACCAAGTTTTGCCATGTGTTGCTATGTGCCACTTTTCTACCTCCTTTCCTTCATCATCCTCCTCTTCATCAGCTGTCTGATAATGAGACGTCTCCTCAGAGTAGTAAATCTTATTACTGGTCAAGACAAAATAATGTGGCGTCCATGTCTGCAAATGGATACACACATTTTAGACACACAACGATCAGTATAGTTAGAGTTAGAGGTTAAAGTATATTTTCTTCATAATCACTTAGCCAAGCTTACACAAACTCACATGGTCAATGGGGTCTTCGAGGTAAAGGATGCCGTTCTTTAGGGAGTTACTGATGTCGTTTTCAGAGTAGCTGGCTGACGTCACCTCTTCATACAGGGTTCCTTCAACCAGCTTCTTGTGCTGTGACAGAGGAAGAAAGAAAGATGCTGAGCACCACAGGTTTACTGTCCCAGGAAAATCTCAACCAGGTGTATTTTCCATTAATGTGGAATCTGAAATGTTAATTGACAGCTCAAGGTAAACAGTGATCTCATTGTCAGACATCACCATTTAGGGAATGGAACTGTCAGTGTTTGCATTTGTACGATTTCAACACGGCCTGAAATGATGTCAAAGAACTGGCCACCATGCCATGACATACAAGCCATTTTTAAGTAAAATCAAGGGGAAGAAAAATCTACACATACAAATCAAAACAGTGTATTATTTTGCCGCACTCATTACCAAAGCAGTTTTTCTTGAGTTTCTTGTCATAATCAGAAACCTTTTTCTCTTTTTAAATTATGACAAATTGTGTGGAAAAAAATGTGGGAAAAAATATATCTTGCCTAGGTGGAGGTAAGAGTATGCAAGTGATATCAAGACAAGAAATAAATACCTGGCATTATAAATTTTATAGTGGTTTGAAAAAGTGTTTGTCCCCTTCCTGATTTCTCCCTTAGCAGCAACAACTGCAATTAAGCATTTGTGATAACTGGTAGTGAAGCACTGTGGAGGGATTCTGACCCACTCATCTTTGCAGAATTGTTATAATTCATCCACATTGGAGGGTTTTCCAGCATGAAACACCCTTTTAAGGTCATGCCACAGCATCTCAGTCAGATTCAGGTCAGGACTTCGACCAGGCCCCTCCAAAGTCTTCATTTTGTTTTTCTTAAGCTATTCAGAAGTGGACTTGCTGGTGGGCTTGGGTTCATTGTCCTGCTGCAGACCTGAGGTGTGCTTCAGCTTGAGGTCACAAACAGACGGCTGGACTTTCTCCTTCAGGATGTTTTGGCAGACAGCAGCATTCATGGTTCATTTAACACAGCAAGTCTTCCAGGTCCTGACCTGCCCCAGACCATCACACTGTTAATATGATGTTCCTGTTACTTTTACGCCAGATGTAATGAGGCACACACCTTCCACAAAGTTTAACTTCTGTCTCATCAGTCCACAGAGCCTTTATGTTGCTTTTTGCCCAGTCTCTTTCTTATGGTGAACACTGACCTTAACTGAGACAAGTGAGTCCTGCAGCTCTTTGGATGTTGTTCTGGGGTCTTTTGTGAGCTCTTGGACTAGTCGTCGCTGCGCTCTTAGGCTAATTTTGGTCAGCCGGCCACTCCTGGGAAAGTTCACCTCTATTCCATGTGTTCACCATCTGTGGATAATGGCTCTCACTATGGTTCACTGGAATCCCACAGCTTTCGCAGCAATCACATTTTCACACAGGGCGATGCAGTTCATTATTAAGGTTTGCCCCTTAATAATAAAGACCTTCATTTAGAAATGGCATGCTGTGTTTACTTGTGTATCATTGTCTAATATTTACATTTTGTTTGATGATCTGAAACATTTAAGTGTGACAAACAACAAAACAAAATAAGAAAACAGAAAGGGTGCAAAAACACTTTTCCACACCAATGTATAAATATAAAACGATTTTTCGACATTTCATTTAACACCTTTTTTGTAGGTGGCATTTCATTAACTTAAACTTCAAAGAGATTTTTGTTTTTCAAATGGCCAAAAGTAACTCTTTGTCTTAACTATAGGCAGACTAATTGTGCTTGCGTGCATTTCTAGCCTATAATCAGGAAGGATTGGCTGGTCATAGACAGGGTGGGACGCTGTGCTTTGGGGCTGATGACAGAGAGCTGAGGGCAGCATCGTAATTACTGTCAGCTACTCTATCTACCACTCTGTGGAATAGTCAAGCTTTCTGGTGAACATGTGGTGTAAATTTTCAGGATATGATGAAACTTTTGACCAGATATATACAGAGCTGAGAGCAATACAGCTTTGAATCTATTTTGAAGGCAACCTTTAAAAATAGTTTTATTTTTCCATTATCTACACCTCCTCCATTGTTCTGAATTAACTCACATCTCTGCACACATTGTTACCACCTGACAAACATCACTGTGTGATATTAACTTCAATTTAAAATGAAAAATCTCTTCAGTGTTGAGGTGTTGAGTATATACTTTGATGAGGATCTTCCTGCGGAGCTGGTAGGGCGAAGGAAGCTCCTCTGCGTTATTGTCAACCGGTTTGGTGAGCAGCAGATCTCCGAAAACTTTCTTGAAGTGCGTGGCCATGTTCCTCTGCTGGACCACACTGCAGTGGTCCTCGATGGATAAGATCACAGGATACCTGCAAAGACACAACAGTAGGTAGAAGAGCTGTAATGCTAAAGAAAAAAAATGGTGATTCAGTCGCTACTTAAAACTGCTACTTTAGCAATACGGCTCAGTAAATGAACACAATCATGTACTCACTCAGATATAACAAAGGCATGTTCTTTGATGGTATGCAGCACATCCAGGAATTTGATCTTGGAAGTTAATGTGTGGCCGTGGTAGATGATTGGCAGGTCATCAGGTCCATCCCAGCAGTCCACTTAGATTAGAAATTAAAAATCAAACATATAGTTAAGATTTTAGACCCTGAAATGAAGCCTGTATTGGTTAACCCAAAGCTTGTGGAACAGCACTATGTATGTAATAAACTGCAGGAAGGAGTAGTTCACCAGTGAGTTTAAAAAACATCTCGCATACGTTCAATGCAGCGGCAGCCCATCCTCAGACAGCGAGCGTAGGCTTCTAGAGATGATTCACTGGAAAACTGGTCACCTGTCAGGTACCTGAAAAAGCATGAATGTAGAAAACAACCTGGTTATAGCAGCGGTGGTTATAGAATAACTAATACTGTAGCAAGTAAAAATATACCGTAATGATATTTAAAAAAATAAATACTAACAACCCCCAGCACTACCCCTCGACGCAACTAGCAAGCAAAAAAAACCAAAAACAAAACAGACTCCAGTCTTTAAATTTCCACAGAAATATTGAATCGTATTGTTTTCAGCAGTTACCAGCAAATCCGAGGATTTTGAATATCTCTCTTGAAATATCTCTGTCATGAAGGACTTTTCAATTTCCAATTTTTTTAACTCAACATTTTTGATAATAAGATGTCAAAGAACAGCAATATCCCTTTCACTTCTGCGTTGGAAAAAACATTCAAAAAATGTATAAAAATCCTAAAAATATTAGCAAGCAGAATAAAAATTCCTATCTGCAAACTCAGTCTCTAATGACATGCTCTCTATAATAAAGTTGGTAGTTTATCACTGAACTTTTTAAACTGTCATCTGTGTTTAGCTTAAAAGATGTTCTTATTGAATTATGAATATTTGTGAACTTGAAAGATTTCCTGTGAGACCTACGTGTTGTGCGAAGATGAGATCCAGTACTGAGACAATGGCCTTTTCATGTCATCAGGAACTACGGGTGAAAGACGAGGGTCACACACAGAATTCTCTTTAGAGTACAGGAAGGTCAGGAACTAAAAAAAAAACAAAAACAAAAAACAGCAAAAAGATCTAATTGTCAGGAAAACACTGTGATTTGACTGTATGCTCAAGTTTATCGAGAACATCCATCAGGCCAATGGCATTTCATCTCAGGTTAGGGTTTCACTTCAGTAATGTACCATTTTCCTTTGGTCATTTGGAACACCAGCACTGACCACGTATGTGTCTATAACAAAAGCAGCCGTACAGCGAGGTTGTCAGTGACCTGGTGGATTGTTGAGAGGTTAACTTTTTGTGCTTATTTAGTGTGTCACCTCATCCAGTTGTAGCATCGGCTCAGGCTGTGGTGCCCCCCTCATGTAGCCCATAAGAAACTCCCTGACACGACCAAGATCTGACGCCCAGGACTCCTGAGACGAGCCGGATAAAGAAAAGTAAGCGCAAAGAAGTTTTGGGAAGCTTTTTCTGTGTGCTGATGGGCACTCAATCTTTTCTGTACCTTCTGGTCCATCTGTAAAAACTTTTGAAAGTCATAGAGGGAGATTTGACATAGCTCTGGTCTGTCAACATTTCTGAAAAGACAGTGATTTACAAGATATTAGATGGCAGACGTCTGAAAGTACTATTGAATGAGAAAGCAGGCATGAAACATCAAGAATTTTAGTGATAGATAATTTCATTGTGATAGCTTTCTTTATTTTATTACCACCGCCCCATCGCATACATAACTTTAAGAAAACATTTCACTTTTTTGGACATCCAAAACAATTATTAAATTTCATTAATGTGACAAATCATATAAAGATTTGAAATGCAAAACTTCCCTGATAAACTGGGAAAACTGGAGGAGTAGTGGGATAGCAGGGGATGTGAGGATGAAGGACAAGACACTGAGGACAAAAAGGTGGAGGAACTCACCGCAGAGGGAAGGAGAGCTCCAGCTGCTCAATAATCTGAAGAACAAAAGGGAAGGAACCAGGTGATGGACAGGTGGGAGGGAGCAGTAAAGGACAAAGTGAGCAAAGCGTGCATGAGAGCAGAAGAGGAAGTATCACAGCACTGGTGTGTTTACTTAGTGGAATTCTGAGCTACTGAAACTTTTAGCTAAGTGATATTTAAGTACAACAATCAAGATCAGATAAATATAATACTGTATAAACATATAAAATATTGCTGTTGTTTCTTCCTTGAGCTAGCCCCTCAGGGGTTGCCACAGTGGATCATCTCACCCTATACTTTGCAAACTCTTCTGTCACACCAATCCTCTGCATGCCCTCCTTCACTACATTCATGAATCTTCTCTGGAATCTCCTTCTTTCCTTCCTGCTGGCAGCTCAATGGTTAACATCCTTTGACCAATATATCCCCATCGCTTCTCTGCACATGTCCCAATCATAGGGTTGCCAACTTTTTAACTATCAAATAGGGACACTGGTGCACCAGAAGCACAATGCACAGTCAGCTGGGCAAAGTTTAATATGCACTTTATGTCCATATTCTTATAATAAAAATGCAGTAAAATGTTGGTAATCAGTTTCAATGCCTTTTCTAACACAATAAAGAAAAATAAAGTAAATGATGGTCATTTTTTTGAAAAATAATCAGAAAAGAAAAAAATATTCAAATAAAAATACTGTAAATACAGGCTTCAATTACCCAGTTTATTATGCTACGGAGACCAAACGTTATTTTTACGAATCACGTGTTACTCCTCACATGTGGTGTGCCTGATAGGTCATCAGTGTTGGTTGTGACTGGACACAAGCATCCAGGGACATTAATAAGGAACAAACTAATTTGCCTCATTATACGCCATGTCTAGGCTAAAACGGGACAGTTGGCAACCCTACCAAACACTCTCATCCTTACCTCTTTAATTTTGTCTACAAATGTTTTGAAAACAATTATGTTATATTGCTGTTGTAGCAGCCAGAGCTTTAGAAAATTGAAGAATATAAAAACGACTAAAATCGTGCTGCATGATTTCTTGAATAAAACATCCTGAACAGGATTTCTCTGTTTGGTCTTAGGTATCAAAACCAATGTGTGCTCGTAGCATGCTAACACAGACACTTTGCTAGCTACTTAACATAGCATAGAAGTCTAGGAAAAAAACAACTTCATGTGTTGACCATAGTAAATTGTGAGCTCAGTTACTCATTTTGGGATATACTAAATAAAAAAATGAAGCCTATTTTGTACATTTTGGTCATGCTGTGTTTCAAAATGGAGGACCCGTGAGAAACAGCAAGCTAACTGCCTAAAGAGTTGTTAGTGGCATCATTTGCTAATGAGTGTGCTTTTCAGCCAGACCTGCCTTTCATGTCAAGTTTATTGCAACCAAGATGAAGACAGCGAAAACATTCATCTTGAGGGTTCAAAAGTTACTTCAGAAACTGATGGTTGACATCATGACAGCTCCATTTCCTTCACTGTCTATGCTTGCTAAGTCAACAACAAAAAAAGGTTCTTGAAAGATTTTCATCAGTTGCCACTTTGGGTCATGCTGTATAACACCCTGTAGCTACGAAGCACTAACAACATGTAATGGCATCCTAAAAAAGGCAACTGAGTCTCAGTTTCCTCAGTAAGCTTATTCCTGATCAAAGTGAAAATTGTCGCAGGACGTAGCATGCTTAGTTTATAGCGCTAGTTGCTGATATTGAACTTAACCCAGATTTTTTCCTACAGTTCCTAATGTCAAAATGAATCCTCCAGAGGACATGAAACAATTTAGCTGGTGAACAACCTACTATATCTCATCATATAGATTTAATGAAATCCAAACTCCAATAATGAGTTCCTTATCATATCATTAGTGTAGGCTGTGCTCAAGCTCAAGCTCGCTGGCTTATTTCACATTCTGGTGTGGCAAGGTGTACCCCCCACCCTTGAAACCACTTGGACAGTAAAACTTTCCTTGCATAACATTTAGTATATGGTTTATAATAGTGACTTAAGAAAAACCTTCTTTATTGTCTTTTCCATCCTGATGATGCTACTTATTAAGTATACGATTTTAATACTTCCTCCAGTGCTCTGCAAATGTATGTAGGTTTATATCTGACACTCACACTCCTCTGTGCATCAAACATCAGTGTTCTGTAGAGCTGTGCAAAGTTGGGGTATGACAGGTCGCTCCTGGCCTCCACCTCCTATGTAAATGGGTTTGTTGTGAGTTACAGTGACACCAAACAGTGCTGTGGTCAAGTCAGAACATGCAGGAGAGCAAATTCAAAAAGGCAAAGAAGCTGCAGGCAGTAAAACATTAAAATGATCCTCAGACTTATGTTTCACTCTAACCTGTAGCTTGTCTTTGAGAAAGCGCATGTTGGGCACTCGATAGTTGACCTGAGGCAGCAGAGCTTTCACATCCTTTACTGTAATGCTGGGATGGGAACAAAAGAAAAGAAAGAAAAACCTTATTCAAGTGCAGTGAATCTAAACTCAGCACATGAAAAAATCATCTAGTTTGTTCAGAGTGAGTCACATGGTGGCAAATACCATACCGTTACATATGCAACTTCAGAAATCAATAAGAGATTACAGAAGGAAGCTGGAAAAGAATCTAGGTCAGCGCTCTTGGGATCTTTTAGGTTCAATGACCGCTATCACTACTGGTCTCAGACCTGCCACCTCCCACCTCTTTCTCTCTAGCTACTGTTACTATTTTCACAGGAGACAGGAAGTTGCCCTCTCCCGGCATCGCATCACATCACTTCCTCCTCCTTATCAGGGGGTGGCAGGCTGTTTGTCCTGGAGCTACTTCCACCCAAACAGAAGCCTGGATTTAAAATAGTCTGCGTGATATTTGCCTCGGAGCATGGAGGTGTATGGGCAGGTCCCTGGCAGAGTCTCTCTGATGAGATCTGGATATGATTTCACCGTAATTCCACCTGCTGTGGCACCCACTAATGAGCAGCCGTCATAGGCTTTACAATTGGGTGCTGAAGGCCTGCATGTCACTCACCTGCCCTCGTGGCTCCTGTCCATGACTTCAAACTGTTTCCTCAGCCACCTACAGAGGGAGAGAGGGTAAAGTAATAGGAGAGAGAAAGCATTTAAAAGCATTAAACTCTAACATACACACTTCTGGGTACTGTGCTAAAACACTGAAGTTAAAGGAAAGCACTGAATATTTTTAGACTTTGTTTTAACTGTTAACATAGAAGCAGAACATGTATTCTGACAGACTGTGCTCTGAAAAGAAGTCATTCTATTTTAGGTAAAACTAATAAATAATTTCCTGATGATAATGTGCCCAGTGCATCATTTTTGGTCATACTAACTAAAACATTAAGTCGATGTTATCGATTTTGGTTATTCTTAGTGTGAGGAAGGAACATTATCCATGGTGTGCTCATTTCCTAACAACTTGGGATTGCTGCAGATGGCTGACTCTCCCTGAGCCTGGTTCTGGTGGAGTTTTCTTCCTGTTAAAAGGGAGTTTTTCCTTCCCACAATTGCCAAGTGCTTGCACCTGATTGTTGATGTTTTCTCTATATTATTATAGGGTCTTTCCCTTACATTCTAAATTGCCTTGAGGCAACTGCTGTTGTGATTTGGTGCTATATAAATAAAATGGAATTGAAATTGCCGGTCATAGTGCCAAGTCATTCAAGTAGGATATTTTTATTGTCTTTCATTAAGAGTACCCTTCTTTTTCTTTCTTTTAAAAAGATCATCATTTATATTTGGGATGAAAAAGTTTCACTTTTAATGTCTTCAATATTAGTGCTACTTACAACATACTGTAACATTACAAAGCTAATCTAATTAGTGTTCCAGTGTTAAAACACACAAAGACACACATTACCAATGTTATACAGAGTTTCCCTTTTTGTTTAACTATTAAACTTTCAAAGACATTGAAGTTGACTTTTGTCATAATGCCTGCGTCTATTTTAAGTATTCAGCCAATGGTTCTTCTCCTTAACTTCATAAATAGATAAAATTATCCATTTCATTCCCTTCGACCACTTCCAAACATAAACTGTGCTCACTATGTAGACAACAAAACTGTCTTTCTGCCATACAACACCTCTCTGTTCCTCTGCTTTCACCACATAAGCCAAAAAACTGCCTCCGCACATTTGTCCGGAACAAATATTTTCATCCCAAAATAAATATTTGTCCTCACTGCTGACTCACAATTCCGTTTCTGTCCAGGTCACCACTCCTTTGATATACCCAGATCACAAATATAGACAGGTTTTTTTTAATTGTTTCCATTACTTCAGTTTTGTACTTTTAATTGGCACCAATTGACCTCCCGTTTTGGTGGTTGTGGGGAGCATTGTCCAGTTTAATGTTTCATATTAAAAACAACCCAATTTCCGCACGTATATACAGCGAGGACAATAAGTATTGAAGAAAGGGAGATGCAAAAAGGCATGGGACACCAGCTGATATCTAGCATCTGCCACTTAGTGCAAATTAAAATCAGCTTTTTCAGTCCCAACTGATGGCTTATAAAATGGTGTCTCATTACCAAGTTGTCACAGAAGAAACATCTCATGATGGGTAAAACCAATGAGCTCTCTCAAGACCTTTGCAAAGTTATTGTTGCAAAATATACTGTTAGTATTAGTCACAGAAAATCTTCGGAACTACTCAAGGTTCCAGTGAGCGCTGTTGGATCCATAATCTGGAAGTGGAAAGAACATAATTTCACCGTAAACTGGTCACGACCAGATGCTCCCCACAAGATTTCAGACAGAGAACTGAAAAGAATTATCACAAGAGTTTCCCCAGAGCCAAGGACCACTTGTGCAGAGCTAGAAGAACAAATGGAAAATTTACTGAGACATTCTTGTGAGAAACCAGCTTCCATCTATCAGGATGATGAAGATAAAACAGGGATGGAAGTTTCAGCAGGACAATGATCCCAAACACACAGCCAAGAAAACTCTCAATTTATTTCAGACAAAGAAAATAAAGCAGCTAGAATGACCCAGCCAATCACCTGACCTGAATCCAATTGCAACCTCATAGAAAAACAGAAGCCTCAGGATTTGAAGACTCTTTGTGTAGACCAAAATCACATACACACATATGTGTGTCTTATTTTGCCTTCCACACATTGTATTTCTAAAAAGCCCTAAGTTATACATTGCTACTCATTAATAATGGATAGTGGCTGCTGTGCATTTGCCCCTCTCTCTTGCTGTCCACTACAACAAGAATTGAAATTGAATTGAAAATGATTGCCAGATGATGTGAATGTATAGGTAACGTGAGATGCAGAGACATTGCAGGTGAGGCACTGAAAAGCCTTTTTTTTAGTTTTGGGGAAGAGAGTGGGAGGGGGTGTATAATTTTCCTGCTCATTTTGTTTAGTTTTTGTTCAACAGTTTCCTGTTTTTTCCCAGAGAAAAGGAGAATTTCCTGTTGTTACTGCACTGATTATCTTCACCCCTATTTAAGTCAAATTCAACGTAGATCTTTTTTTCATTGTTAATAATCGATAAAAAATGTGGGCTATGGGGCTTGACCCGTTGGGCTGTTGAAGTGGGGCATGCCAGAAAAAGTTTAAGAGTTCATGTTTAGATTTTGACTAAAGAAAAGCTACTTGTTAACCTATAGCTTCTGCTGAACCCAGGTGGCCAGTCTATATAGGTTCCTGTGGGCAACTTTACAGCATTTAAAAGCATGTTTATAGCCTTCTTTAGAAAGCTTCCCTCTTCATAATAACTCTGAGTGGGGCTAACTTCTTTTTAACTAATCAATCTGAATAAATGAGTTATAGATAATCAACCAGCCAAACTCCTTTTCAGGGAAAGGAAAGAGAGCATACTTGCTCCTTTATTGACTTCGTACACATCCATCACATCGAACTGACATCATTGACATCAACTGGAGTGAAATCAGAAAGCCAGAAAAAAAACTCTTAATAGGTTGTCATGTAAATAGTACTAACACAAGAGACTACAAGTTAAGTTTCCTACACATATAATCTTATATTAACACAATAAGCAGGTTAGAACTTCTATTACTGGTTTGTCACAAAACACACTATAATCAGTTCCCAAAGAACTGATGGAACTCACATCCTTTGCTTTCCAAAGGATTGTTTTGATGAATGGTCTCAAAGGTGCAGCCATGCTTTCCCCACTATTCTCTGAACCTCCAGCTTCCTGTTTATTTAAATGTCAAAATAAAAGCTTCACAAACTTCTGACATTTAATAAAACATCCTGTACATTAATACTTAATAAGTAAGTAAGTAAAATTTTATTTATATAGCACATTTCTAGATAAAAGATCACAAAGTGCTTCACAAGGTATAAAACAAAAACAGACAAAAGTTAACAAAATGCAATTATAAAAAGATGTGTTTTTAATTGTTACTTACTTACTGTCTCTTTAACACACCGAATAAAATCAGGACACTTGACATATTTCTATGTAAAGCAAAGCTGCAGAGTGCCTATATCACCATACTGCAGCAATTGGATCACTATTTGTGGAGGAATTTCTAACTTTCAGTTTCAAATCTATGAGGTTCTAGCTAGACCCTGGATGTAAGTAGTTAATGTGAATTTGTGAGAACAGCACCCCCAAGGCTGGAGACGGAGCAATACTGGAAGAGCTTATGGGAGAAGGACGCAACCCTTAACGGCAATGCTCAGGGGCTAGTGGATCTAAGAGCAGACCACAGCAACCTCCCTTAACAGGGTCCAGTAACCATCACAGTGGCAGAAAGGGTCTCCAGTATGAAGAATTGGACAGTACCAGGCCCCGACATGGTTCACACCTACTGGTTGAAGAAGCTGACTGCACTCCACAAGCTTCTGGCAGTACTAATGAACCAGCTGCTAGACACCCGGAATGGCTAACCGAAGGCTGGACAGTCCTGATCCTCAAGATCCCCCAGACCGGACCGGTCCCTTCCGGTGGTCTATATATGTGTAAGTATATGATTATTGTTTTCTACTCTTATTATTACTCATAATACAGATTTTCACCCAGAGTTTCTTCTGATGTTTGCCACAGGTTTCTTGTGATACTTGTCATTCTGGTACAAAGCTACACTGATGTGATCAGAAGACCAACTGTAATAAATCTGAGAGTCTCTTTGTCGTTCCTCTACCTTCCCAGCACAAACTGCCCTTTAAGATGATGGACAGGAATGATTTGTGTGTTGATATAGGAGCATATCCATTTGTGTATATGAAGCCTCAGGTTTACAGCTCTCTCAAACACAAACACACAAACCTGTCAATCTGTTGTGGTGCCGGTGCCCTCTGCGTGTCCATCATTAGCCAGTTGAGTCCAGTGATCCACATGTTGACTTCCTCTTCACTGAAGGCTACAAACACAAATTCACAGAGCAAGAATGTTTTTAGGGCAACAATTGTCCTGCTAAAACTGAATTGTAGGTATTTTAAATTTTGTAGTTTTATTGTTGTCTTGAATTCCTCCAGAAATAAAAGACCATACCCAACAGTAAAATGATTCTCATAACAAATATAACTCTGTATCAAAAACTATTAAAAACACACACTAACAAATAAGAGTTCATTTTCCCCATAGTTGTTATTTTGAAGATTTACACCTTCACTTGGAAACCAGTAGTTTTAAACCCACGTAGGTTCCAGGTTTACTCATTATAACTGAGGTCTGTACGATTCATTGTAAAGTAACAGTACAATATAAAACACGGTTGTTTTATTTGTTGTTGAAAATCAAATTTTAAGATGTGATTTTAAGTTGATTACATAACTAAGCTTTGCTTATATGGTTACTTGGCAAATTATGATACTGTACACTGAACACCAGGGGCCCACCAACATATGTTTGCAGTAGAGCCTTAACATCATGATAGAGAAACCAAGCACATTGTTAGATTGTGTCAAAATGTGGCATTTTGACAGTAATTAAATAAACAGCAGTGCTAAACTGATTGTTTAAGATGAACAAAGTTGTGAAAATGAGTAACAGAAAATATGTTATGTGATGTGATGCGAGTTCTAGTTGAGCAGCAGACATGACTGTGAGAAAAACCAAACAGTAGCTGTGAAAACACTTTGGGAATCATCAGTACACATACACAGACAGTAGCTTATATACACACACACACTGACCAGCTACACTGAGGGTCCGGAGGCGAAACTCCAGGCCGTACAGCACTATAAAGCAGTGGGTGGAGTCCAGCTTACGAGCCTCCTCAGGGTAGCGCTCAAAATCACGGGAGCCCTTCCCCAACCGCAGCTCCCGGATCTCCCGTATGTCGACTGTAGGAGGGAGAGAGAGAGGAAGGAAAGATTGTGTTGCATGAATGCAAATATGCACAACCATAAATCACACTTTGGCACGTTGTTCATTTCAGTGCCAAACACACAGAAATCTGCTGCTGAAGAGCTGAACAAATACTCAGTGTTTGTGTGTGAGAGCCCAAAAACACACACTAACATTTCTGCTGACTGCAGAATGTCTGCAACACACCGATGTTTACGCTTTCCTTCCACATTATTAAAGGAAAAGATTCTCTAATGTATTTTTAATTTGAGACTCTAGTAGTTTTGCATTATTAACAGTGCGAGATTATACTTTCAGTCTCCCTTCTGATTGGCTTCTCCTTGGAAAAAGAAGTTTTGAATAACAGGTGGGTGGGGCTTCTGTACTCACAGCCAGAGCTGTGTGCCTGAGATGACCATATTAGGTCTATCTGCTCTCAATGACATCACAGAGCAAAGAAAAGAAAGAAAAATGTCTCAAATTGCGAGTTTAGAGCTAAACTTTTGGGTCATGGGAATTACTTAGAAATATTCTGAACTCACTGAAACAGAAAAATAGATTAGGCCCCTTTTTATAATCATGGCTTTAAGCCACTAAATTTACTTAATTTCGTTTATTAACTTAATTAAAATGTACTGAGGATGCTCAACGACATTTCAAGAGTCCAGGGTGTACTCTGTTTCTCCCCTTATGACAGCTGGGATAGGTCTCAGTCTTAAGCATCTGGACAAAAAAATATTCGGCCTGCTATAAAACCAATTTGTACCTTTAGTCTCTGTGCAAGCAGCCAGGCGGTGACCATGAAAACAACATAAATAGAGATAAACTTTGGTTAGAATTACAAAACGAAACATGAGAAAACTTTACTTTGGTTCTGATGGTTGGAACTTCTTCTGGAATTCTGAAGCAAATTGTGAACATGCCTGTTCAATGTCAGGGTAAGCACACAGTCCGAAACTATTCTATGACTAAGACTGCAGTGCACATTGTAGGCACTGCACTGCAGTGCCTACAATATGCACTGCAGTCTTAGTCATAACATAAAGTTATTATAAATAAGTCATTTTTATTTCTCAAAATATAGCACGTCAAGCAGTTTTGTTTATTTGATGAAGATTTACATGCAATCTAACCGTTGGCTTATTTCCTGTGTCATATAAAGGCTTTCACAGATGTAATGCACACTTGTGGCTCAGTCAGTGAAAGCTCCACTGGCAGGCTTATGGAGTCGGGTGACAGACCGCCGAATATGATGTAAACTCCGGCCTCTGCTTTGACACTGGCAGCAGTCGACACACCCACAAAGAAAACCCCAGCTTACTGACATAGCAGATGTCTTGTGCAAACACACATAAACATAGGCTCAAAAATGCTCTGCCATTCACAGACCACAGAAAGACCCACTGTAGCACACACACACTTGAACTGAATGTGACTTTTATAAGCCTGGATGTGATTTTTCCACCACAGAGAAGCTTCTTCCGAATAAAAACAGGAATCAAGCAGAAGCCCAACAGCTTTTTTCCCATTGGCATAAAAAAATCCCACCAGGAAAAAGCTATCTTTCCAAAATGTACACTGCAGGGCATACACAACAGGGAACACACAGCAGGGGAAAGAACAGTGTTCCGGGTCTTTATCAAGCCAAGGCCATCCTCAGCAGGTTGTAAATAATCTGGAATCAAACAGAAATCTGGTTCCTATCTGAGCCTCCTGCATGTGGAGATGACATGGAGCACGTTTGGCATGAGATTAAGAGAAAGCCATTTTCCTCAGATGGAAATGTGGCCGTACTTCATTGAGATGGGGTCCAGCACTGGAAGCAGCAATTTCTTAACCAGAGATCTGTTTGGTTTCAGTACATGGAAATAATAACTTTATAAGATGTAAAAAAAAAACACCATTATAAACATAAATGATTCACACATACATTAGCTTAAAAAATATCCCTTTGATTGTCTCAAAGTGAAAATCATGGTGAAATTTAAAACAAGATCCAGGTTATTCGTACTTGGAAATACTAACCTGGTGTTGCACTCAAACTAAACCAAGAGGAAACACAGCTAATGTTTGCTTGGTAACTCTTAATAGCGGTCTTCATGATCATATACAGTCATGTGTAAAAGAAAGTCTTCACACGAATGAGGACCAAGAAAAACCTCTAAAAGCACATAGAGCAGAGCTTAAGGTTTCAAAGGTACATCTGAACAAACAACAAGACTTCCTACAAGAAAAGAGACAAAAGTGGAAATGTTTGGCCATAATGCACATAATGCACAAAGCATACCAGCGCAAACACCTCATACCAACTATCAAGCACAGTGGGGGGTTGGGGGGAGTGGACTTGTTTTGCAGCCACAGGACCTGGACACCTTACCTTGACACCTTGAATCAACTATAAACCCCTTTGTATACCAAAGAGTCAAATGTCTGACAGCTGAAAGTTGTCTGAAACTGGGTTCAATTCAATACAATCTTATTTATACAGCGCCAAATCAAAACAACAGCCACCTAGAGGTACTTTATATCGTAAGGTAGACCCTAAAATAATACATACAGAGAGAACCCCAACAATCATATGACCCCCTATGAGCAAGCACTTTGGCGACAGTGGGAAGGAAAAACTCCCTTTTAACAGGAAGAAACCTCCAGCAGAACTAAGCTCAGGGAGGGGCGGCCATCTGCTGGGGAGAGAGAAGACAGATAGATGTCATGCAACAGGACAGTGATCCCAAACACAGCAGCAAGCCTGCAACAGACTGGCTGAAAAAGAAAAGACCTAGTCAGAGCCCAACACCAAAAACTTTCACTTTTTTAAGTCTAATTTTATTTTTGTTTGTCTGATGCATCATAAAACTCCTTTTTAGGCCATGGCCTTTTTTATATCCCTCAAGCTAGACATGTAAAAAACAAAAATGCCTCACTATATGCATCAGTCATGAAGCTATACAAAGTGCTTCACAGTCTAAGCTGAGTCACTTTCTTCCCAAACTAATTTTAGAAATACCTCAAAAACCTCCTATTTGTTTTCCTCTGCTCGCTCTCGTTATTATTTCCTGCCATTTCGTTTGGACTCCGGACAATAAGGCAAACAGGCGCTCGGCTCACCAAACGTCACACTTCGCTCACCATAACTATGGCAGCACACACCCAGCCTTTCCCACTCCGCAGTATGCAGAGACTGATAAATACCACACATATTACGGTCTTTAATCCGGGTCTAAGCTGTAAACATAGCTGTGATAAAGACACACAGACTCTGCAATCTAAAGTAAAGTTTAAAGAATAAGTAGGGAGACGTATCCAAAGGGCCAATTGCACATTTAGCATGTAAGAGTGTGAGGTAATGTCAGAAGCCTCACAGAAAGAAAATACAAGGTAAACCTCCATCACAAAAAGAGATATAATCAGTTGTTTTATCATGAGAGCAGCTTATGAACTTCTCTGGTTTGCTGTCAATACTCAGTGCTAGACGGACACTGGCTGTAGAAACTCTCCTAAAAGCCATTTTGTGCATAGCTGACCTAAAACCACACACCACTGATAGCTGCAGTGGACTTCCAGTGAAACAAATTTCTTCTGGTACAGCTAGTAACAGAATTTCCTGCCCGTTGGAACAAATAGTTTATGGCAGCTCAAAGAATTTGAATTGAAGGGAGGGAGGTGTTCAGGTTAGACAAGGACTAAATAATGAACAGTTAGAAGGACTCGTCATTGAAAAGCTTGATATGACATAACTGTAACATGGTTTAATAGTATTATTGCTGCGCAAAACTTCTAAGCTTTCATTATCGAAGAACTCAGCTGACATCCAAACACAGATGTATAGCCCAGCTAGACAAGGCAAAATGAAGTTAAATTTAATGGAGATTACAAATTTGGAATTTAAATATTTAAAAAATAATCAAAAAATCCCACTTTAATACATATTATGACTTATGGAAGCTGTCATTACCGTGCATGAGCAATGCACTCTGGGTCGACGATGTGAACCTCTTGCACTTGCTGTAGTTATATAAAAAGCATCAAAAATGCCACGTTGCCCCACTTCTGGCTCTGATTTCCATTTTCTACTGTAATTCACAGATGTTTACTGTTAATAAGAAGAGTAGAAAGGAGTGGGAAAGGCTGTGGATGAAGACAACTTCTAAAAGTTACAGCAGCTTTCTTCAGGCACTTCAAATACATGTAAACTGGTCATCAGAGGTGGACTGATACTGTGGCCTCTAATGGACAAACTATGCAACACGACTAAAGGATATTTCTCTTCTCTCTTCTTTACTTTTTAGTTTTCATTTAGTTATAAATGTAGATACTGAAAGACTGCCAAACAGCTTATAACAGACAATAATTTAGGCCCATGTATAAATAGGTAGGGCTCTTCAGACGCTTTTCTTTCCAAGCCCTTAGACCTGGATGACTGAGAACCTTCACAGACATAGGGCTCTACTGGTAATTATGTTGCATCTTCAGGAAGAGACATGCGTGGTAGCCATGCAGGGAGCGATGGAGAGCCTGAAGCCAACCAACACTGTGCTCCAGGACTGGTGAGGTGAAACACCTCTGGTGATCTGTACACAAAGGCACCTACCGCTGCTAATAGGCAGGTTCACTTTTAGACAATCTTGTCAACCAAATAATGTAGTTGAACTAAATTTTGAGTTGGCTCTGAAGGAGGGGAGAAAGTGCATTGCTGTAAAGGAAAATGTTCATGCTAGACAAGAGAAAATGATAGTAAAAATGAATACAAAAATGCAATTTATCCAATTTTTTGTGCTGTCAGCATTAATCTCGTTAAAATGACGTTAACGCCATAACCACATTAACACGGCAAATCTCCGTTAGCGAGTTAGCATGGGTCGTCCCGTGCGTGGGACTGCACGGCGTCAACACATTAGAGCGGTTAGCTTGTTACCGCGTTAGCGCCGTACAGCCCCATGAAGATTAACGCTGATAGCACTACTTTTTTTTTCATAAATACTAAAAGACAAAATCATACCTAAAATTTATATTCGATTAACTGTTAAGCACTGAATAATGCCTGGCTCTATCCTTGTTTTTCACTCTAATGGAGACAATAAATTAGAAGGAAAACATTTACTGAGGTCACAGATCAAATAACAAAGGAGAAGTTTTTCCACATACTTACAACCTTCTTTTAGTGACCACAGGAGTTGCCCCCTGCTGGCCATTATAAAGGATGCAGACTTCATTTTTCAGATTCTGAAGCTACTTTTCTATACTCTGTATGGTCCCAGCTTAATGGAGCTAAAGAAAAAATTTAAAGATGGGAGGACAATCGACACCGCTGAGAGCAATCTCATATTTTTCAGCATAGTGATCTTACATATGCACATTTCAGATAAACTGACTCTGGCTAACCCTAATCAAGAACAAAATTGTTCTTTGTTGATTCAAAATACTCTGAGTATCTCAAACATCCAACTCCTCATTTGTGGACCATGTCTCTGCTTCCTGTAGATGACGCTGGGCCTTTTGTTTTCGGCCCTTCAATCTGAGGCAGGAAGTGAGACACTCCTTGATAACCCCATACTTCCTTTGCCTCAAGACTTAATACCTCCACTGTTTGCCAAAGTGCTCATCTCAGACAAAAAACACTGAATCCAAGCATGCAGGTGTGTACATAGCTGAGCAAACAGTAGGGAAAAAAAACAACAAAAACAAAGGAAAGAAAAGCAGGAGAGAAGGGGAAGGTCATGATGGTCTAAGCGTGAGATAAATGAGCTTGTAACTACAAAAAGAAAGTGAAAGAAAGCAGAGTGAGAAAATAATGTGGGAGGTCAGAGAAAATCTGGAAATGAGAAGGGTGTTTAGGTGAATGCGTGGGGGCAGGAAAATGAGAAAGGACAGCTGGGGGAAGAAAATGGAGAGGCGAGAAGAGGAGGGATAAACATGGGTGGCTGAGAGTAAGAGCTGTGGGAGCTAAAGTCAAAGAGAGACCTGCTGAATTCCTAGAATCTACTGATGAGTTTTTCCAGTGGGAGGATTTTTGTGTTTTTGTGTAAACGGGGTGTTTTTGTTTTTACCATTGTGGGAATGTGTAGACTTGGACAGAGTAGGTGTTCTCTGTGATTTTGTACATGCTCACACTTGAATGTTTTTCCCTTCATTAGCCAAGGTGTTGTTTTTTGCTAGGTTTACAATTAAGGTTAAATCAGCCTCTGAGCGTTCAGAGAAAGATTGGCAGAGGAGAGTTCAGAAGAGAGGAGGGGCAACTACAGATAACTAAACAGTATTAATAAATTCTTCATTATTCACCTACTGGACATCATCTGCAGAGCAAGTAACAACATGTGATTGTGAAAAATGAGATGCAGAGAAGTCCAGAAACCATCTTTTACTTACAGTCTGTGGTTCTACCCATATGGAAAAGATATATATAAATCTTATAAAGTTTGTATCTGTCTTGTGTGAAACTTGTATGAAAAGCATATAAGTGTGAAAACAGATATAAGATCCCTTGAAAAATGATATAATGAAACTTGTATGTTTTGGATACTTACTAAAACAATGTATGAAAGTAATGCGAAAGTGGCCACTTTCATGAGTAATCACATATAAGTTTTTACTATTTCTTTTCTGTATGGGTAACAACTGCTGACTTGCCCAACCCCTTAAATGACTGCTAGCTTAAGAAATGCTTACTGATACTGAACTGTTTGTTGTTGAAACAGAGGGCCGAGATGGCACACATGAACTTTGCTACAGTTTGAATATCACAGCTCAACAATTTAAAAAAAAAGGAAGGTCATCTAAAAACTATAGGCTAGCTTTTCTGTGTTCTCCCAGCTTCTGTGCTGTATGTTTTAGCTTTTCATTGTGAATGTGTTCATAAAATAAAAATTTCATTCTGCTGCTCACACAACAGACAATGATCGAAACCCTCACAAAGCAAATAACACAAAATATCTTATTATTAAGCCAAATTACACAATGACTTTAATAAAAATCAGTGGCAACAGATCCTGTAGTGAATCCTAATTTCAAATGTATGTCCTGGTTTAGGGCTGCTTTTCAAGGAAAATGTCTGATTGGCAGCAGCCTCATTTTTCAGCATGACAATGACCCCAAACACATCCAGTAAAAGCATACTTAGATACAAAAACACAATGAAATATTATCGGTCGTGGACTGGCCTCCCCAGAATCCAGACCTGAACTTTATTGAAGTGGTGTGGGATCATCTTGACAAATAACAGCACAAAGGGCAGCCACCATCCAAAGAAGAGCTTAAGAAGCTTGGAGTGCTACTCATGAAGAATACTTATCGAAATTACAAGGAGGCTGTTCTGAACCACTCTCTTGTTGCCTTATAGATTATATATCCATTTATGTTTGGATAGCTTTCAATAAATCGCTGCACCAATTTCCAATTTTTCACAGAAATTCAGTTGTCTCAAGACTTACAGAATACTGTATATATATATATATTTGTATATATGACCTACTTGGTTTGGTTTTTAAAAAATCATGGCTTGGATCAAAATACAACACCTGACACCTATTTAAACCTCAGTTTTCTTGGTTGTCAGGGTGATGCGTCGCCTCTGAAGAGTTGCTGGAGTTAAAATAACACATGGCAGACAGAAGGAAACTCTAGCATGCCAGTTGTGAATACCATAAGTTTTCTCAGTACTAACAGAATCTGTAACAAATCCACTCCCGGGCAACAAAATCCAGGACGCAGACAATAGCGTCCACACCCCAGACAGGACGAATCAACAGCCCAACAACAGCCGCCTGCTTTAAGTTTACCACTGCCACTTGACTCCACTCCAATAGGCTGTCTCAGTCGTCTAAGCCCACAACCTGCCAGTCAGTCAGTCAGGATGTTGGGCAGCCGGCAGAAAAGCTAAAGCTGGCCAAAGATCCACGCCGCAGCAGCATGTGTGCTGAGAGTGACAGGCAGGCTGACTTGGAGGAAACAGAGGTCACAGGGTCATGATCTGTCTGTCGTCTGAGGGCCCTGTCACAGTGTCGGGACGGGAGACACTCCGACACTGTGGGGAACAGCCTGCCACAGCAAAATGTCATTTTACAGCAACGCTTAGAACGAAAACCCCAGAAACCTGTTTTTTCAAAGGATCAGTTAACTATATATTGATTTTGCTTCAAGCTTAAGCAGCATCCAGATCTCAGAGCTTTTTGCATCACCAGCAAAACAATGCCTTTTTCCTGAGCTTTCAACCACATCAGGTCTGGTTTTCATCCAGTGACTACAGAGGGAATCTCATAGCTCAAAACCCCCGAAAAAGGAAAGCTACTGAGCCATGAGTTCCATGAGAAATCAAACTTTAAAGCTCTAAAACACTCTTAAAATTGTTAAATACAAAACCTTTATAAGGAATCTGAATTAGAGCGTAAAACTGGACAAATTTAGTTTTAAATCAGAAGAAACTTGATTAAACAGTTGGCTAAGCCTTCAAAGTCAGCTTTTCCTACATTTACTTTGAAGTTGGTTTTATTTTAGGCTGTCAAAGTTTCTTTGCCCACAAGCACACTGTGGAGAAAGAAAGTGCTGTACACACAAACACACACGGTGTGCATAAATATTTGTGTCATTTGGTTTGTAAAACCTCACTTTCTTTATCCATAGTGCACTTATGGACAAAGAAACTGAGACAGAAAAGCAACAAAATGTGTAATTTTTGTACATTTGCACTGTCTCAGTATAAGGCCTCACTGGGCACTTGACTGTACTTTTATCCTTTATCCTGCTGCCATAACAGATAAAAATTAACATTAAACTGCATCTTAATGGGTCACAGCTGGTATGCTGTATTTAAAAAAATGGATGGATGGATTTAAAAGATGTAACCGCTTGAAGGTGGTGTTTTCAAGAAGTGGATTTCACACTGTTTAGGACATTAAAGCAGAGTGTGGTTTAGGACAGGTCTCTATTGACAATGGCACCTGCAAAAATCCTCAGCTTGAGGCTTTAAAAAGCTTTGCAGCCCAGTGACCAACATCAAGGTGTCCATATCCATCTTTTACATACAGTCTATAGTTGGTAATCACCTCTTAAAAGCGTGAACACAGAGCTGAGGAAGCAGACTGTGGTGTCCTGTTTCTTTGCTTGTCAGCATATTTCACTGACACCTAATCGTTGGCTGATACTTCAACATCTTCTGATACACAATCTGTGCATGTGATTTGTGGAAAACAGCGCCATCATATCCTGTATGAATGTGTTATTCTCAATAGTTAAAAGATTTCTGAGCACAAATATTTAAAATCAATCAAACCTCTGCTATAGAGAAATACACCCAATTATTGTTATTTTGCATTTTTATAAAGCTTCTTCATAACTATGTAATCACTGTATGTATCTGGATATTTGTTTGTTGTATATATTCTTTTTTAATAATAGACATAGATTCTCTTTTTTTCAATAAAGAGAATTCTCTGTATGCCTGCAACCCTTATTTACAGCAGTGTTGCCAACTATATATCTCTATATCAACTATTTTCTCTAGATTTACCCACTTTTTATAGCCCTACAGCAGCCCCACCTCCCAAAAAAGAAAAAAAAATACACAGTACCACATCACGCAATTATGCCTTGCTTTCAGAACAAGGTATTCTCTTTGTACGGATCAGCAGTGAGCACTCAGACAGAGGCTGTACTGTGTGAGGTGTGTAAAAAATGTTAAGAAGTTCTATGGGATCTATTGTTCTCCTTCATTTAACTCATAAATATAGCGTAAACACAGCCATTCACATTCATTTGTGTGAATACAAAACTTTGTCACATCCGCAGATTTATCTTTGAGGCTTGATGAGTCTGTGAACATGGGTGTGATGGTTCAAGACAGAAGGCCTTTCTGTGCTGCTGCCTCAACTTCAGGTCATCAAACACATGATCCACTGCCCCTGCTGTTGAGCTCTCATTATTTAATAGCACGATACAGAAATCTTGCATAAGTGCAGCAAGTTAGGGAGCATATGAGCATACACATAAATACACATAATAACTCTTTAACATTTTTATACAGACTACAGTTTGTAATGGGATGATTGTAAATAAAGAAAGGAAACAGGGGTCAGGACATAATTCTGATAATGTGAATTATATATTGATGGCTAATTAGCCAAGTGCTCATGTTGCCTATGCTAGTTAGCCATGTTAAGCAGATTAACGCCTGGAGAAAACTGTATTGATCACTGCCTTTCATTTCAGCTTTTAATGTAACTGACGTGGGAAAATCTGCTGTCTAGTGTTGGCACTGCATCTATGTGAGACTGTTTCTAACCACTTTTATATGACGCATAATATCTATTTTGAAGATTTTTCAAATAAAGACTGAACTGGAACATCAGAATATTGGATTTTCTTTAATAACCTTGTCTTGATGAAGTGATGGTGGGGGTTTTTTTCCTAAAAATTCTCATTTACTGCCTTAAAAAAAAGCCAGGTATCAACCTAAACCAGACAGAAAACAGCGAGCAGAGGAGAGAATCAAGCACAATGGTACCAAAACAGCAGTAGAGACTTTCACAATGAGCTGAAAGAGTCCACATAAATAACATCATACTCAGATTTCTAATAATGCGTTACATGCATGGTCAGCAGCTCTGACCATGTGTCAAACTCCAGTCCTCGAAACTTTGAAATGTGTCCCTGCTGCA
The DNA here is from genome assembly GCF_057382185.1 of Mchenga conophoros. Classification (NCBI taxonomy): domain Eukaryota; kingdom Metazoa; phylum Chordata; class Actinopteri; order Cichliformes; family Cichlidae; genus Mchenga; species Mchenga conophoros. The sequence continues at coordinate 14,765,656 of NC_140542.1, forward strand.
CAAACCTGAATAAAATTAGGTCATTGGAAAGACTTGACTGCATGCCGAGGTGGCAACCCCTAACCCTTGTGCAAGTAAGTTTAAATAAATTTAAGTTTTAACTTCTAAAAGTACTTTTATTGCACCATATTCATGAGCTGCTGTACCATGAATCAAATGGCTGAATTGCCACCTCAGCATGCAGTCAAGTTCCATAGAGTTCTGATAATGACCTACTAATTTTCTCCATGTGTTGCAGCACAGACACATGGAAACGTTTCAGGACTGCGGCCTTCGAGGACTGGAGTTCGACACCTGTGATGTAGAGCAAACCTATACGTTTATGGGATTGGTTCTTCAGGTTGTTTTATATGGAGCGCTGCTGTCTGAATCTGTGGTCTTGTTTCAGAACAGCTCCAAGATGGAAAGGCTCAACCAGGTTGACTCTTTGGTTGACTCAAACACACTTCTGCGTGTTATAAATGTGAGACAGATGTTTCCATGGTTTAAACATGCTTGTGTTTTGCGGGCTGGTTTAAACTTGGCAGACGCAAACATTGGATTAGCCTTAAAAGCCTTAAAAGCACAATTGTTTCACTGCTGCTAGTTTAGAAGAACTGTTTGACTTTTCAACATGAATTACTGACTTTAAACATTTCACAGAAATCAATCCCCAATTTTATACTTACTCTCTCCTTCTATTTTGTCTGGGTTTCTGCTCCACACTATCTGCCTCGTGTCCTGCCTTATCTGGAACGTTCTCCTCTCAGGGCGCTGAGACTTTTTCTGATAGAAGATGGTCATCACTGTGCCCATTTCCAGGCTGTGGAGGATGCGGGCACCTGCCTCAGACCAGTCCAGCATCCTGGAGACCATGACTGAACCAGCAGCCCCTGCAACACTACTGGGGGCCTCCTCAGCACAGCCATTGAGGCAGCCACTGAATCTGGCTGCACACATCTTCACTGCATCGCTAAAAGTAAACCTTGCTGGATTACTAATCTGTTGTGATTTGTCGAATAGGATGCTTATCCTTCAGTCACCAGCTGCAAGCAACCAGGACAGGGGTATTCAACATGTTCAAGCCCACTGGGGTCAGGAGGAAATCTGGTTATGAACTGTGTCAGTTGGGGCAGCCAGAGTGAATAAAACTATTCCCCAATAAAACACAAGCTAAAAGGCATCAGTCAGCAGCTGCACAGCTCAAACACCGACCCGTCTGAGATGTGAACTATCCTCTGGTACTCTGGAGGGGGGAGTGTATTCCTGTCTTATCCTTTCCAGATGCTTCTGGCAGCACACCAGTGAAATCCACTCGGGGTGAGTTCTCATCACCGCCAGACAGCGTGATGATCCGGCTTAAAATCCTGCTTGGACGCCTCGCTGCTCTCGCTGGGCCGGTAAACAAGATGTGGATCCCCTCACCGCTGACTGACGAGAATCAAGTCGGGGCTGGTGACAAAGACGCTGGGTTATGCAATAACGAGCCGGGCAAATACCCGGAGTGGCGGCGGAGAGGAGGACGAGCAGCGGCGGCCGCTATGTGGCGGCTTCACGGAGACGAAGAGACGCGCGGATGGGAAAGCACGGAGCAGCCGCGACGAGACTCGGGAGCGCTCCCATCTGCCGAAGCATTCTGCTCCCTTCTCCCTCTCTGTTCCTCCTCTCCCTGCTCACAGGATCCACTCACCCGTGGTAGAAAACCCCTTGAGACGGGTGCAAGACTGTGCGGTTAATTTCACCAGGTCCTCCCTGCTGCTCCTTCCCCAGGATGTCGCTCTCTGTCTCTGGATCTGTGCGTATCCTCAGCTTCAACGCCAGAGGTCTTGAGAGGAAATTAGTGCCAGCAGACCGGAAAAGCTTGATCCGACTTTTTTTTTTTTGCCTGCTGTACAGTATCTGAGGGAAGATGAGGGGAGTAGAGGGAGAGTCGCAGGGACAGCCAGAGAGGGAGAGAAGCCAGAGAACAGAGCGCCCCCTGCCGGCCTCTACAAGATCTGCAGGTGAAAGCGTTTTCTGCAGCGAATGCGCAGTGGACTCAGCGGGTATCTGGGCATGTCAGGAGGTTAAGTGCGGTTCAAATTACAAAGGTCACTGATGTGTCACCCAGTAACAGTAAATCAAAAGACTGGTGAGCTCGCTAGAGGTTGTTCTTTTTGTTTATTTTGTTTTGTTTTTATGTCGTAGCTGAAATTTAGATTTCCAGGACATTATACATATAATCGTTTTAAACTAATACTGTTAATAAGGGGAGCATGTTTGGGAGCATTTTGATGGATTATCTGACCAACATGTTTGTAGTGTACAACAGACCATTCAGCAAGTTTGTGCTTTAATTCTGGGGGGTGAAATTGTAGTGGCTTATCAGTCCATTACCTAGCACTAATTAGCCAATATGTCTGCATCTTGCGCTTATTTTATGGATGCACTTTGCAAATTGCGTGTGCTATTTAATATGCCCCCCCTCTTTCCAAATATAGTAATTTATGTCCTTGAAATAAAAAGAATACTGGTTAGAGTCAGAATCTGAGTCTAAAACCAGTTTGTCATTTCCAGCTAGTATATACAGTATTTCTTAACCGCTTCCACTCCCTCCTCTGGGGTATCCCTAAAAAGTCATCCTGAACTCTGTTCAAAATGCTGCTCTGTGGTTTCTTAATGTACCTATTAGAACTAATTTTAGGATTGTATTGATCACTTTTTTTCCCGCGTCACTGTAGCAATCGGAATTGTCTTCTGAAGTCCAAGGAAAATGCCCAGATTGATTGTGCCAAGTGGACCTTTTGCTATTCTGGTCCACTTGATTGTCATAGTTAATTAGAATTTTGTCAGGATTTTTTTTTATTACTTTTTAAATTTTAATATTGTTATTTTATTTTAAGTCATTACAATCAGAACAGACATAACTGGGGGATGACGAAGAGAAAGAAAAAGGACAGAGAGGTTGGGAGAGAATGAACAGAAGGATAGGGAAAATAGAGAAGAAGAAGTCCAAATATATGTGGACCTAACAGGATAATAAATTGATTCTCATCTTACTGCACAATGCAAAACTTTAGTAACTTTTATTATGTACAGTACTTTGCAGAAGTCTTGAGCCACTAGTCATTTATTTTTCTTATAATAAAAAATGCATTCTTCTAACTTTTAAAGTGGTCCCGAGCTTTTTTGTGTGTGGAGATTTTCACTCGTTTTCAGTCGCATCTATGCACATCGCCACTTTTGTTTTTTAAGTCACTTACCACTGACCTATCAGCTACGCATTAAAAGCAGTGTATCAGTGTGTTGTCTGCAGGAAACAGAAAACTTAGCAAAGAAACAACTTAAAATTATACCTTTAGACACTTTGTTACTAGCAGCCAGAGGCAAAAAGCACATAATTGGTTCCCATTTCTTTACACAAATACAAAAAACCAAATTGACAAATTGCTAAAGAAAAGACTGTTTGACAGGCATTGAGTTGTATCTTTGCACAAACAAGGTGGATTTGAATTGCACTTCAGCCAGTGGTGTTGGGGAACTTGTCAAAATAGATGGCATTAAGAACACAAAAATAGAAAGTTTTTTTTTTTATCATGACAATGATCCCAAAACAGTGTTTTATCCATGACACTATCAATCATGGACTGGCCTCAGCAGAGACCAGACCTCAACATTATTGAAGCAGTGTGGGATCATCTTGGCAGAGAACAGAACAAAAGGCAGCCAACATCCAAAAGAAGAGCTTGAATGTCTTGCAAGAATCCTGGAGAACTATTCCTGAAAACTACTTATAGAGTTAGGTGGTCATGCCTTACAGACTTTCAAACTATAGAACAGCACAAACTGTTTTTGCCTTATATACTACATTTCCATATATTTGGACATTCCAATAAATCACCTATTTCCCATTTTTCCAGCAAAATATAAAGAGATTAGGGATGGCTTAAAAGTAGTGTCGTGGAATTTTGGATAGAGGATTTGTGCCTTGTGATCCCCATAACTAAAGGAATAACTCGCCCACTACTGACCATTATTTATGTAGTGAAATAGACTAAAGTTCAGTAATGTGCATTAGCAGGACTCCCTGAGGCTGTAAAAGAGTGTGGACTGATCCACCGCTGAGACAGTCAAGGATGATATCACTGCCTCTCTGTTTTTAATCAGCTCCATATGTCCACTGGGTGTATCTCCAGTTCCACTACCACTGGTCAGCAGGCAGCCAATCAGAATTCAAGGGAACTCTTCTCACATGTCCTGCAGCAGCAAGGAAAAGAGGCTTGGGGGGTGGGATGTAGAGAATTGTTGCCAACAGTTTTCAGATTGAAGCAGAGTAAAGAGGAATGGTGAGCATTCAGTTAATCGCCTAAAGGTTAAATTTTACATCTAAACTAAGAGCAGTACCATTACACTCTGTCTCCATCTTCACTCTGCTGCTTCTTTTCAAACTTAAAATGAATCCTGCAAAGAAACCATAAACTGCAAAAAGCAGAAAAACATGTTGAAATGAACTTAAAGTTGTTATCATGGCACATTTAATACTGTTTTAGTGGCATGCGTTTGGTTTGTAGGTAAATGAGAAGAACACTTGGAAACAGCTGCAGTCTTTGATTTTCAGTTTCTTTACCATCACTGGACAGAAACACAGATACTGTCAGAACAGCTGAAAGAAATAAGCTACACGTGAGTCCAAGGACTTATACACAGCTTTAGAACTTTCTTTTTCTGTGTGGATTTAACACAAGCAGCCATTTATCTTTTACCGAGTCCTTCCATTGGATTTGAGAGACTTTAGTTGTGAATAGGTTTTTATTACTAACACATATCACTACGAAACTGGGCTTGTTTATTACTAACATAAAGAATATGTTTACAACTTTTTTGTTACATTTCTATGTTTAACTTGAGCATACCTTTTCAAAACAAATGTGAATATTTGATAAAAACCTCATTGTTGTGTCATTTTATTTTCATATTAAGAGCCCAGAAAGAAACACATTAGGTAAAACGGTTCCATAAATCAAGCACTCAATGACAATCAATACACTTGTTGGTTAAAAAAGTGCTATAATTTGCAGTAATACAGCAGGAAAGTTCAGAGATGTAAATACAACTGAAGTGGTGATTTCTTGTTCACAAAAAGCAGCCTTTGTTATTGAAGATGAGATTTTATTATTAAATACAAGTTATCAGTAAGAATTTTAAAGACCCCCACACTCAAGGTGATTATATGAAGATAATTTACCTTTTTTTTGCATGGCAGGATTTCTGGAATTTTACAATTAAATATGAAAAGTGTGTGTTTTACACATTACATATGAATCATTTTACATTAATATCATGTAGACAAAGGAAACGTAATCTATAATCTGGTGATTTCCTCTTAATTTAAGTGAAAAGACGACAGTGTGATGAACCTAAAGTAACCTGAAATTTCGATATTCCTCAGTGCCTTCATCCTGTGTAGTCTCACCTACATAAAAATGTTGATTACTGTGATTATGGATGAAGTGTTATGGATAAGAAAGCACAAATACTTTAGGGTCAAACTTCCTTAGCTTCTATACTGTCAAACAAAATCATAATCTTTGACAGGAGCTAAAATATCAACCTGTAATTGCTTCCACTTTTTCAAAAGCATGATCAAAGGGTCTGAGGTTACATATTTATTAAAAAAATTCCACTAACCTGAGTCTTAGTCCCAAGTTTAGAATATTATTAATATGAAAAAATAATTAATGCACGGGCAGCTTTCTATTTTTTTTTCTAGTTTCCAACCACGTCTTTCTTCAGCACCTTAACATGAACTTAATGATATTAATCTGCAACAAGGCAGCAAAGTCTGGTTCAGAGAACATGATTATTTCTGCACTGTTATGTCTTCATTTCACAGTGCGGCTCCTGTTTTTAGATTTGTTGGATGTTTATTGTCGAAAGTTTCCAAATGTAGAAAACATAACTATAAGGATATGTCTGAAAGAGTGTCTAACCCTGATGATCATTGCACTAAACACCTTTATTTTAATCCTTCTTTAAAAACATTCGTTACATCTGAATAACACCGGCGACACAACAGCTGTTATTCCAGTATTTGGAGTGTCCCCACTGTAAGGGTTCATTCAGACGATGCTCTATAAATATAAGAACTTCTGTGAGGCAATTTAGGAAACACTTGATTCGCTTTAGTTGGCTAAAAGAAAGTTGGTGTTGTTGCTGCTTCCTTTTTGGATCTCTTTGACCATGTTGTGGAGTTTCTGGGAGAGGGCCACCTAGTGGAAGAGAAAGCCACAGGCATAGGTAAAGAAATCTTTCACAATCTGTGAGAGTTAATTTCTGCATCTTAGTGAAGGACTAAGTTGGTCTGTACTCTTGCATTCAGTACAGCTTGTACTGAGAGACTTACTGTGTAGGAATCCGGCTTCTGCAGTCTCTTGTGCCGAGGGTGCAGAGTCTGGAGGGAGCGCTGGACCTTTGCTCTAGTTTCTGCAGTGCTGCACAAAGGCTGTGTGACCTAGAAAATGTTGGAGACACTCATAAAGGCAAAGCTCCCACACACTATAGTGGCTTGTTTGGTACTGTTTAGTACATGAAGTGTGATTTTTTTTTAATAGTTTTTAAAGAAAGTACTTTTCTTTGCTGTTATATTACATACGTTTGGTGTTCTTTGTAAACTTATTAGTCACTGATTAAAAATCTAAATGGAAAATCTTTAAGATACAAAGCTTAAAAAAAAAAAGTATGTATTCAGTGTGATTATCCCACAATTCTTCATAAGCTGTCTGCTAATGTTTGAGAGAGCGGCCCATCCTCACCTGTCCTTTACTAAACACTTCCTGACGCAGACAGGTGACCCGAGCTGGAGTGACTGAGAGGGCGGTGTGGTTGCATCCCAGGGGGTAACAGCTCAGTGGGAGTCCCGCCTCTGGAGGAGACTCCACCGCCAGACATACCACGTCTAGAAATGGATGACCTGCAGAGGAGAAAGGACAGAAACCAATTATAGATTTACAGGAACATATTCATTTCTGCCTAAAGGGACGATCATACTGCCATTCACGGACCTGTCTCTGATCATTTATAACAAGTAATTTGTGGCGTTCCTGTTGTTGTGCCACACAGAGAAAGAAGCTCAGCTGCAGCAGGTAGTACTCAATTCTCACCTTCAGGATCTATTAGCCGGTAGACAGCTTTCCTCCCAGGAACAGTGCTCTTTTCTGGGTCCTCACTGACCTTCATCCTGGGTCTTCCTCTCACCTCCACCAGCTAATGAACAGAGGAACAAACAAAACCATACAGGTGTTAAACATGGCAGGAGAGGAGAGAGGCTAGTAAGTGTGAATTCTCATTAAATCACCTTATATACACAGCCAAGGGAAGGTTGTTTTGTGCAAGTCACCAGATGTGTTCCAACACCAACTACACTGATCGCGTTCTCCTAAGACAATGACACATCAAGCTGACATGGAAAGGTCTTGCAGGGAGTCACTTTTACAAGTCACAAAATTTGACTGACTCCTAATGAATTACCCTGTATGGCCACTCAATTTACCTTACTGTTGACTTCAGCCAAGCTCTCTTCTGAGATGTTATTAGTCCCAACGATGATCAGGGAATCAAAAGCAGGAATGGAGAATCTGCAGAGATGAAATGAACAATAAGAGAGGAATCAAAAAGCAGTGACACAAAATTAGACGCGAGCCACAGATCTCTGGAGGAGTCAGAACATATCTCACTGTAAGTTTAAAGACAGACGGGAGGACACCTTACTCACTGCTCGCTGCAGAGTCTGAAGACACGGTGCACATCAAGGGACTGCTTGCAAAGGTCCCCGCTGTCAAGACGAACCCCCACCGGCCTGTAGCCCAGCTCACACAGTACCAGTGCCACAGCACAGAAGTTCAAGATGCCGCTGCTGAAATTATATTTACACACAGAATAGATGAGATCATTGAACTGCTTTGTGTTTAGCTTTGTTTAATGGAAACAAAGCTAGGGAATGGAGAAAAGACAAGGCTTAAAAGAGAAGGGCCAGTCAGTGATATCAATTCCTTCGTCCTCCAGGAGCTGACTGCATACTCTCATCACATGAAACTGATACCTAATGTAAGTCAGGGTGCCACTGCCTAGCCTGTACAAGTCTGTGTCCTTCCATGGATATGCCTCCCCTGACCATCAATGACCCACCACCAATCCAGTCATGTTTAATGATTTTACATAACATTCCCCACAGCTTCTCCAGACACATCAGTCACATGTGCTCAGGGTGAACCTGCTCTTAAACTGAAAATCACAGGGCACCAGTGGTGGACCTGTCAGTTCTAATATTGTATGGAAAATGCTAATTGTGCTCCAAGGTCATCAGGCACTCTTGTGAAGTCTGTTTGTGATTGTTAGCTCAGAGACATTCACACCAGTGGCCTGTTGAAGGTCATTTCATAGGATTATGGCATCACTCATCCTGTTCCTTATTGCGCAAAAGAGCAGATACAGGTCCTGCTGGTGGGTTAAAGACCTTTTCCTGCACAGTCCAGCTCTCCTAGAGCAACCGCCTGTCTCCTGGAATCTCTTCCATGCACTTCAAACTTTGCTGGAAGACCCAGCCTACCTTGTGATAGACTGATGTGGAGTTGGATTACCTCTACAACATCAATTCGTAGGGTCCAGGTATCACCTCATGCTAAAAGTAGTGACTCTGACTGTAGCCAAATGCAAAACCAATGAATAAATCAGTCAGAAAAGATGAGGGAAAAATGTCAGTGGCCTCCACCTTTGTTTTGGGGCTTGTCTCATTATTTTAACTCTAATCCCAGAAGTTTCAGTGACTAGATGCTTTATTCTGATTAAAAAGTGTTCCTTTAGTTTTTAGAGCTTCTTAGTTTTCTGGCTTTCATTAGCCAAACTGCCAATTTGTCAGCTTTATCTCATATATGCAGTGTAAACTTTAACTTTAACTTAATGTAAGGCAGGAGTTACCAGCCAACACTGTAGCTGTCAATCACTGGGAGGAAGTTCTGAGGATACGCGATGGCATAAGACAAGAAAGCAGCCAGCTCTCCCTCATGGATCTTCCCTGGCTCTGCTCCCAGAAGATCACACACACGACTCAGCCAGCCTTTTGTTAAAGAAATGATATCGACTGGATTATGCTCCCCGTTCACCGCCGAAAGTGTCTGTAAAGAGACAAACAAGACGTTTAAGAGTTTGTTAAATGCAATAGAGCATTTCAGTTACCAAATTACAACATAAGGAGAGCCTAACGTGTGCCTCTCCTGTGAAACCAGCCCTCAGGAGACTGATACCCTCTCTACTTTTGAAATTAGGGTTCAAATGGGAGCTGAATCTTTTGAACCATCCCGTAGTTTTGGTGGTGATAACTCAGGTGGCTGGGGACTGTGGTGTTTATATGCCACTGGTGCACGTCGTTCATTTTCATTTGTCAACTCTCTCTGGTAGTTTGTGTTTTTTGGACGGACCGAATCCCGGGCCCAGGGGCCCACTGTCAGGGGGTGCCCCACCCCCTAGAAGGGGCCCGACCAAGTCCCGGGCGCCAGGCCTTGTCAAGCAGCCACTGGGAGTGAGCCAGTACATACCTGAGCGCCCAGTCCCAGACACCGGGAACCACCAACACACGAGGGCATCAGGCACCGGCAGGGAGTGTGGTAAGAGGGGGGGGGGGGTGTCCTCCTCACTGTCGCCGAGTGGTCTGATTCTTGCATTCTCTCTAATATTACATCACCTTTACCTTACATAAACTCCCAGACCAGCTTTTTTGGTAGACCTTGCTAGTATAGTAATGTTTTAATTCGCTTAATTGCATTGCTGCCATAATTGCATTGCTGCCATGTGATTGGCTCATAGGATATTTGCATTAATGAGTCGTGGAACATGTCACAGCTGATCTTTACAAACCCTGCCGAGTGTAAAATGGAAGTCATGTTCTGGTTTGCCAGTATAAACACATAAGATGTGTAGCTCAATTATCTGAATGGTATGGTTCCATTCAGATGACGTAAAGACAGAGTGCACATACTCACTTGCGGCCACACTTCCTCCAGGGAGGTAAAAGAAGTTACGTACGAGTGTGCCATGGTCCCTGCAACTGGGATTCCAAACAGGAAACCAGCCTGAACATTACTGGTAAGATCAAACCCTGAAAGATGGAATAAAGTCTCTGTGTGTATGCAGAACAGAAGAAAATCATTTCCACATTATTTCATGCATTATTTCAACATAAAACATGCTGGTTTTTGTTCATTTGATGTCACATAGTAATGTTCTTTGGGAATTTCAGTAAATACTGCAGACACGCTGTGTAAGACAGCATGGAAATGAAGTCCAGATCGCTACATTCCTTCAGAGGTTACAGATGGATGCTTTTATCCTCTCATTAAGACAGGCGTCCTCTTCATGAGTTTCGTTGGATGGAATGCCAATATCAAAAAAATCACATTTCTGATTTTTGATATTGGCATTTAAAAATATATATATATATAGGAAAGCAGCCTTTAAGTGACAACTCCACAAATGTGCCAAGTTATCTGTCGAGATCTGGGAGGATCAAAACAAAGTAATCACACAGCAATCACCTCCGATGTGTGTGTATCGGGAGGCGGTGAGTCCTCCATCTGGACCCTGAGCCCTCCTGAGGCCCATTTCCAGCAGCTTCCTCTTAGGGCCTGCCGCCAGACGGAAACGGGCAGCATTAGTGCAGACCAGACTGACAACAGAGAAGAGAGAGGACACTGAAGCAACAGTCCATTATATAAATTTAGCTTTGCTTCAATGAAGCTACAGTATATGACATTTATATTCCATGAAAGCAACAAACAAAATATCGCAAATAAGCTTATTTACATTTTCCCAAATATGAAATAGAATTCTTCAGAAATATATTTCCTAAGGTCCTCGGGGTGAACGCAGTAGCTTTAAAGATGGCACAACATGGGAAAATAACCAGGACGTTACTTTTCCAGGAAAGACAGAAATATGACTATGTATTACCTGGCATAGTTGACAAGACACAATAGACTTGTCTCCAGTAGTTGTACCACAGCCAGTGGACCAGCCACTTCCATGAGAGGCACCTGAAGATATGATGACATGCAGCACTAGTTAGTCCCTCAGACTGTGACCTTTGAACCTCAGTTTAACCTTAAAGACTCATAGCTCACCCTGGCAAAGACCACAGTGCCTTCGGGGACGGAATGGAGCGTTACACCCGAACAGTCGAGGCATCGCAGAAACTGGAAGAAGGCAGGGTCAGTGTCTGGAGGCATGACAGAGCGCAGGAACTCCACATCTGGATCCATGAACACAAAATGTTAACACAACCCTGTAACACTCTCCTGACTCACTTCTCTGTTTGTCCTCCTGTCTCACGCACCTACACTCACAGGAACAGAAAAAAAAAAAAAAAAAAAAAATCACATCGTTTCCTGTAAATCAGTGGTGCGACTATAACGAAGGTTAGACTAAACATGTTTGTTGCACAAGTGTGGCACAGTGATCCTGTCTTAGCGCTGATTACTTTTCACCTGTGCAGCTGCTAAAGTTTTAAAAAGTGCATTAATTCAAGTATTGCAAAGAAATTGGTGGTTTTACTTAACTGATGATGTTATGCCAGAGGTGGGACCAAGTCATTGTTTTGCAAGTCTCAAGTAAGTCTCAAGTCTTTATCCTCAAGTCTCAAGTCAAGTCTCAAGTAATGTCAGGCAAGTCAGAGTCGAGTCTCAAGTCACTGGTGTAAAAGTCCGAGTCAAGTCACAAGTCTGAAACTTTGAATTTCAAGTCCTTTCGAGTCTTTAAAAAAAAAAAAAAAGAAAAAAGTATGTTGCAGTTATGCTAAATGTAAATATTAGACCATGTAATTTTTAAATCTGTGTTTTTCTCAACACATGACAAAATAGTGAACTTAGAAAATATACACAAATTGTGAAATTGCACCTCTTTAAAATGCAGCTCAATTAAACCTAGCTCCAAGAATAATTTTCACTGACATTTCTGAGATAAGCTGCATGTTATTCTTGGATGCGGTTGTAGGACCGGTGTTGTGCCAAAAAGTGATTGTCTGCCAAAAACTGATTTCCGGTATTTGCCAAAAAGCGATTGCTCATATTTAAAGTGCTATAAGTAACTTGTTGGGCTATAATATGTTAAACATATGTCAAATGCATCCCTTATGGATGACATAAAGTCATCTTGAGCCACAAACAACATTCGTGTAGCAAGATACAAGCCGCAATCAGTTTTTGGCAGCGACTTTTATATAACCTTTATTTATGCAGTAAAAAAAATCTCATTAACATTAAAAATGTATTTTGTAAGAGTAAGTTGCCCAAGAGCACAGCAGAAATGGCAGCAAATATTACAATAGTTCTGTAAAAATATTTTAAGTGGGGATAAAGGACCGGATTGGTTATAATGTAAGTACAAGTTGTAAAGATACTTAAAAAACAGATAATTTTTTAATTCTTTATGTAACCCCTTTGTATCCCCTGTTCACCGAAGTCTATTTACGAACATACGTAAAGATATTACACATAAAAAATACACAGAAACACTGGAAATCACTTTTTGGCAGACAATCACTTTTTGGCACAACACCGGCTTTAAAATCGCATGACAAAAATATCATATACATTAAAAAAACTGCATCACCAACGTAGCCTGGACAACATTTGCTAGTTAGATGAAGTCAGCTATCTCATCGTAGCATATTTATATGCATATTTATAATTATACGGTTCTTGTGAGTGCATACACTCGTGAAGTTTAGTAACTTCCGGTCACTGCAACAAGCCCAGGTACAGTTTACCGACGGATGGGTACAGGACCTTGAAATGCACCGTGTAGAACGAAAGACCATCGTACATATCATAAGTTTACCAGTCTCACAAATCGTCGTCATAAATACACATTCGTTAACCGTTTATTAATATAACCTTTGAGCTTAACGGTAATTAATTAGTAGTAGAAATAATTTCTGGTACGCGTTACAGAAATGTAGCAGTGACAATAATATTGTATGCTGTAATCGCACTGGACAATTAGTGATACAAAACAACTGTTTTATCCTGTGAATAAAAGTATATGTTTTTGTCAATGTACCATAATAACAGAAGCGAAACGCAATATTGTGTCAGGACAATTCACTATTTATGCACAATAAATAAAGGAGCATAGCGCGACAATTTCTGTTCAGCGCCAGACTTGCTTGTAACCTATATCACCAATTATGTTATGAAAATGACGCATTAACTACAACAGCAGACTGACCTTTGTGTAAATGCTTGGAGCAGACTAACCTGTGAGCTGGAGTGTTCTGGGACGTTATATTTGATCTTTGAATGGCTGCAATCCAGTCGCGTCTTTGTTACTTCGGAAACATGGCTCGAACAATTTCTCTTCAACGACATAATCCGATAACAACCGATCTCTTTACCCGTCGGCTTCCCGTGGCTGTCATGCGACCGGCTATTGTAGTTAATAATACAACAGCTTCTTGACATTTTTGTGTTTCTTTTTATCGCTGTGTGACTGATTTCAATTGAAAGCCTGCGTGCGCTAGTACCGCTTGCCACGAGTTCCCAGAATCCTTTGCGGTTCTACCCGTGAATGACGTCACATTTTCAATCTCTATATAATATGCGTGTTAAATTTTATATTTGGGGTAAAATATCAAGTCTTTTCAAGTAAACCGGTTCAAGTCCAATTCAAGTCCCAAGTCATTGGTGTAAAAGTCTAAGTCAAGTCACAAGTCTTAGAACATTTTTTCAAGTCAAGTCTAAAGTCATAAAATTAATGACTCGAGTCTGACTCGAGTCCAAGTCATGTGACTCGAGTCCACACCTCTGTGTTATGCTACTTTAGACCATACTTTTGTGGTAGAGAAAATAGATTTCCTGTTTTTACTCAAGTACACGTTCCAACACATGTATAGAAGAAACATCATAGGTCCACCACTTTGAAGGCAGTGTGAAACAGTGCTCCTCTGCTGTGTACTACTGTGCAAACCTCATCACTTTCAAACACTGAAACAGTCCTATAGCAAAGCGAGGGAAGCACATTAACATTAGTTACTGGGATAGGTAGCAACATCTAATGCAGTCATGTTATCCGATACTGATGCTGGACTGGCATATCTGTGTATCCAAAATCAACAGTGGTCCCACTCGGACTGACTGCTGTCACTCTCATACAGACAGACAGAGCACTAACACCTCGCAGTCAGTCTGAGTAGATGTGCAGTGGGCTACAGATGATTTGCTTATATTCCTACATAAAGCCAAGGTTGCAGAGCCCCTGTGTGCCTTTTGCGGTTAAATCGGTCCTGGAGTAGCAAAGCTGCTGCTGGTGGAACAAATAGTAACACGATCATACGATTAATGGTGGTATTCTTAACGGCTTTGGGGAAACTGGACTTTACGAACTTAAAGAAGCACAGTTGCTTCTTGGGCTTCTGTAAGTTTTCACAAGTCACTACTTTCTCTTTTCCAGTTCTTAAGAAATAATAAGTAGTATTGCGCAACCAGTTCTGTATGCCTACCAGAGCTCCACGGGAGAGAAACGTGACTGTCAGCGGATTAATAACGAGACTTTTATTATTTAATCTAGCGTTTATGTCCAGTTTGTAGTCAGTGACAGTAACATGTAGTTAGTTGATCTCCTCACCTTCGTCTGCGAAGCGAAAGCTGCGCAGGAACAGCAGGCAGTCGTGCACCCCGGCGAACAGCGAGAAGCCTCCGCCGAACGGATTGTCCCTGAAGAAGAGATCGAACACGGCGTGCTCGTCGTGGCGACCGGCCCGCCAGTACGCATACGCCATGGTGAACTGGTACAAGTCGGTGAGCAGCGGGGGAACCCGCTCCCGGATACACCGCTCCATAACCCCGCTGCACGTGCTGCTGCTGGACGGCGCTGCCATGTTCTCCCAGGGCTGATGCCGAGACTTCTGGGACTTGCAGTTCTCCCACCGACTCCTTTACCCCCTGAGGCAGAGACGGAGCGGGGCAGCTGGGAAATACAGCCACGGCTCATTGCCATTTAAAGACTTTTCAGTTAGTCTCTTTGTTGGCGTACATTTATGGTCTAGTGATCCTGTTACCCTACTGATTACTTATTTTTGAAAGTAATTAGTTACTTAGTTAATCTTTAAAAACATTTACACCATTTTTCTGCATAATCCATCATATAAAATGTAATCAAATGAAAAAGTCTCTTTTTAAAACTTGTTTTATTAGTTTTAATTTTTAAACTTTATGCATCAAGCAAAACTTTAATTATATGCAACATTCTCTGACTGGAAGAAATTTGTTTAACATTTAAACCTATTTTCTGCACATTCCAGCATATAAAAAATAGGCTTTTGTGTTTAAACTCACACTTTCAAACAGATGCTGTAAAAGTTTTCTTCGAACAGCAGATGCTAATGTTTTTGTCACTTACGGAATCAAACTCAAAGTAAGGTCAGTACTTCCACACTTTAAATGCTGCACGGTCATACTCTCTCTCTCGAGATATATTATAGTATCCATTATATTATCCATTGTTGATCTGCACGCAGCTGTTGCCACGAATGCCGCACTCGCTTAGGTCACTGTCGTGAGACACTCACACACAAAAAAAATCATGGTTTTAGTAATGCAGTAACGCAGCGTGCTCACGGGAAAGTAACAGTAAACGAATTACCTTCTTTGCAATAGTAATCCCTGTCTTTACTCATTACTTGAAAAAAGTAATCGGATTACACTAACGTGTTACTTGTAACGCGTTACTGCCCATCTCTGGTTATCAACAATCTAGTAATGACTGGTCTTAGTTTGTTCTCTGCAGGCCACTATGTCAAGCTGAAATTAAATCTGGCAATGAGCTAGAGTCATGTGAAAAAGTCTTCCCGTGACTCTATGCAGTCCTATGAAAAACTAACACATCCTTAGTGCTTCCATAGGTAATTGAGAGGGCCAGTCACAGCAGGAGTTGTTTTAACACACTCCCATAGTGTTCCCAGACTTGAACATCACACAAATTTACTCCAAGGTCATACTGCTTTATGCTTAGAGAACATTAAAAAAAACAACAACCATAAAGCCACAGGCCTCTGGATTTTAAATGTTAACCATTATGACAAGAGAATGTAGATAAAAAAGAAAGAACAAGCATGTCTTGTTTGGAAGGTTGCTATGAGAAAGTCTCTTCTCTCTAAAAAGAACATGGTAGTACGACTTAGATTTGCAGAGTTGCACCTGAACAAATCTCAAGACTTTTGGAACAATGTCTTTTGGACAGATAAGAGCAAAGTGGAGAAGTTTAGTTGTAATACACAGCACAGTGGTGAAGGGTTAATGATTTGGGCTTGTGCAGCCATAGGACCTGAGCGGTTTGCAGCAGGAGCCTATCCCAGCTGCAACAGGGGAAGAGGCACCAGTCTGTCGGAAAGCTAACACAGAGGGGCAGACTATTCAAACTCACATTCACATGCATGGGCAATGTACAATCATTAGTTAACCCAGTGGTTCCCAAACTTTTTTTGCTGGCCCCCCTTTGTTTTACAAGAAAAATGTTCGCCCCCCCCCCCCACCGCGTGCACGCGCGCACGCACACGCACTAACACATCCTCCAACCACACACACCCATATTTTGCTCCATTGCGGTTTATTTCACACCTCAAACATTTAGTAAACAATTAAGCAAATACAAGTAACCTGCAATAAATGACAGGTAGTAAGAAAATAAACTACTAACTCTTTTACGCTACGTCCACATCTACACGGGTATTTTTGAAAACGCAGCTGTTTCTATGCGTTTTGACCTTTCGTCCACACGTAAACGGCGTTTCGAATCACCGAAAACGGAGATTTTTTTTAAAACTCCTTTTTTGCGTTTACGTGTGGACGAGGAATACAGAGTTCATCATGCAACGTCAAAGGTATGTGCCTTTTTCCACATCACCCTGTGCGCCACGTTATTGTTTACATGAGATGAATTGCAGACTGGCAGATAGAGACAAATGTGTTAATCTGACCATCTTCAGGTTTTACAGGCTTACATTTACACACGCAGTTACTGTCCCTCCATTTACAAAGGCAGAGGCGTCACGGTGTAATTATTTTACATGTAGTTGTTTTTTTTCTGTGTAATAATATTCAACATTGCTATCAATACATTTTTCAAAAAATGCCTCTCTGAGCAAAACAGGTTTAAAACATAAATAACGGTGGGATACTGTTTGTCCGTGATTTGAACCGGGGGAACAAATCGTGGCAGGATCAGCTTGATATCATTTGTATCCCACTGTAACTTTACTCTATAAAGTATAGTATGTATATCTCCAAAATGTCAGGAGTAGTTAGTCATTACAAGAAGTGTTTGTGAACTAAATCACGAATGTGGGATACTGTTTGTCCGTGATTTGAACCGGGGGAACAAATCGTGGCAGGATCAGCTTGATATCATTTGTATCCCACTGTAACTTTACTCTATAAAGTATAGTATGTATATCTCCAAAATGTCAGGAGTAGTTAGTCATTACAAGAAGTGTTTGTGAACTAAATCACGAATGTGGGATACTGTTTGTCCGTGATTTAAACAGCCCAGCGCTGCTCCCGACGAAGGGAAAACCAATTCTGCAGTGGAGACCTACCTTGGCACTTGTGCAGGTGAAACCAAAGGGAAGATATGCTTCACCATATTTTCTAGTCTTTGGCTTAGAATGAAGTTGGTTTGGAAACATATTCAGCGATGCTTCATCTACTGCTTTGCGTTTCTGTAGGCGCCCATGCTAGCAGTGTCCAAGCATTTTGTTTTTTGTGTGACAAAAATAAACTGAAAACTAAACCTTGGAATATGTTATTAGTTTAATTCCAAAATATTTCCAAAGCACACTTCAGTTCACACTGCTTGTGATTTTACAGTGTTCAAATGAATACTCTTAGACTTTGCATTCAACACAATGAATGCATTTGTATCAAGTTTCAACTTTTAAAAGTGAGGCTACATCTGAATCTTTCTTTAAAAGGAATTGCACCTAAATTTGCAAAAACTGTAACTATAATATGATATATACAACTGTTAAAAAAAACTCAGTTTTACACCACATTCTATTGTGATACAACAACTTGGATTTCTTTTCAAGTTTCCTCAGGAGAACAGCTTAATTAATAGAACAGAAGTATAAATAATATCCTTCCTAAAATACGCATATCTCAGGACTGTGGGAAAGAGCAAGAGGAGGAAACCCACGTAGGCACAGGAAGACCACAACAGAGCAAATAACCCACAGAAAAGTCCCAGCCTGGATTTGAACTGGGTACCTTCTTGCTGCAATGTAACAGTCCTAAACACTAGACAGCTGTACTCTTTTGACTGTCTGGATAATTTCATCGCTTCAGGCACATAAACCGAATTCAAATGTGACACCTTTAGTGGGCTACAGCCTCAAACACGGAGACAAAAGAAGGCATTTCTTTGTTTGCAAGCCAAAAAAATGTTGGAGCTATTATTCATTAGTGATTCTCATTTCTCACACATCCCATCCCTAAGAAGATTTTAAACTCAGTCTGGAATCATTACCAAATTATCCCACTTCTCCCTGGTGTCCATTGCCCTGCTCAGCTACAGGGAAGTATCCTGCAAGCTCATTGGTCAGTGCGTGCTTCTGTCCTGCCCATACAAAGTATGTAGGCTGTCCTGACTGGTCTCGCTCTTGTGTATACACAAAGAAGGGGCTGAGTTCAATTGCCAGAGCCGACCTGACCAGGCCGACTCCACCTGAAAGCTCTGAGCAGGGGTGGTAAACTCGCCCGCTGACAGGATGCATGTACAGCGCCTCGGGGCGGAACAGGACGGAGAGTTTCTCTGCGCCGCCACAGTATGATAGCAGCTCCTGCTCGCCCTCCGGTCCAGTGGGGCTCTGCAGCAGGTGGGTGAAGACCACAGGTCGGTCATCGCAGCGCAGGAAATTCCTCTCCCTGCCGCACAGTGACAGGAAGGGGAAGTCATCCTCGTAACGACCACTATGATTCATGCGCAGACGAGTGAAGAAGAAGACTAGGAATTCCTTATCTGGTAACAAAAAACAAATAAATAAAAAATGAGGGCATCAGTAATGGTCTCACAAGTGGTATTAATGCAATTTACTTGAAATTAAAATAATTCAACTGTATATGAACATCGCACTACATTTTGTATAAAACTTTTTTAGTATAACATAAGAATGTGATATTAAATCCATAATTAAATGTCACAGTTTATCATCTCAGTGTAACACAATTTAAATGTCTCTCAAGGATTATCACAAAGTAAATTTTTTTTTCTTTTCCCAGTTTAATGTACAACACTACAATGTATTCAAGCTGGCTGCAATTTAAGTGAATTGCGAATTGTGAAATGTCACAAGTTACCTCTCATTTCTTTAGTCTGGTTCCTTGCATCCAAGAATCCAGACATTTTTATAATTAACTGAAATACCTGGTATAAGTGGTCTCAAGCACTTATTTTCTGAAGTATTTCTACATCATGTGTTTAATGTACATAGCTAAGGACCGGCCGCATATGTAATACACCTTATAAGTTGTTTTTAATTTAAAAAGCGCAAATGGTTCAAATATAACCATTTAACATTTGTACATGAATAACAGTAAGACAGAAGGAATAAATAACAAACAGGAGAAATATATACAATCAAAAAGGAAATAAAGGCACACACTGGAGAACAAAGTGCTTGGAAGCAGTGCATTATCACGTGTATCATTCTTGTAAGTGGTCTGAATGGTGAGGTTTACTCAGACCATAGCTCATATTGGTGAGGATGGTGGGCAGGGGTGGGGTGTGGGAGAACAATTTTTGTTAACAGTCTAAATGTCCCAGGGAAGAACCTGTTCATGAGTCTGGAGGTGTGGGACATCCTGGGCTCAGTAGTGGAGTACAAAACACCCAGGCAGTAGGACGGCTCGCTCTCCACTGAGGTGTGGTAGAAGACCAGCGGCAGCTTCTGGTCCAGGTTATTCTTCCTCAGGATGCGTAGAAAGTGCAGCTGCTGTTGGGCCTTCTGCTTGAAACACTTCATGGCTACAGACGTAAGGGCTATGGGTCTGTAGTCATTGAGGCGGTCTATTCCAGTCTTTTGGAGGATGGAAATGATGGCTAAGGCAGACAGGTGGGAATGGTGGCATGAGTCGGGGAGAGGTTGAACAGCATGGTGAGGATTCCCTGACAGTTGTTTCACGCAGGCTTTAACAACATCCCATGGGATGCCGTCAGAGCCGTCAGTTCTCCTGGGGTTCACCGCAAGGTTTGATCCACTTCAGAGAAAGTTTCATCAATGCTGCCTAACAGCAGCTAACACTGGTAAAACAGCACCGCTAACCAACAGAAAAATTCAGGACATCCTCATCACCTCATCTCAATATCATGTCATCTGACAGACGTGAGCTTAAGTGATTCATTGATGTGTATCAGACTCCATTCACAAAGTTTTGCAGCATCCTCCAGAATAAACAGATGTGGACACTCAGAATTCTGATGTTTGAGGTAAATAGTGGACTGACTGCCTGCTCTTACTACAGATTAACGCTGGCCAGAGTTGTTTGTTCTACAGAAGTCACTAAAGCTACGATAATGCACATGATTTGGGAGGCGTAAGAAAACAGAAATCAGTCAACTGCAATCTACCAGCATATAGCGGTGATATTTTACACGCTGTACCTTTAAAAAAAAGAAGAAGAAGAAGAAGAAGAAGAAGAAGAAGAAGAAGACATTCTTAAGGATGGGAAAAAGGGGTGTGACCATTACACCAGAACCGGACTGAAAAATCAATGACAACTGGTCGTATGGAGTGATGAATACAAACTTTACATTTTGGGCTCAAATTGTCGGCAGTATGTACTGAGGATACCAAACGGGACGGAAGAACAAAACACTATCTTCCCTGAGCCTGGACCTCAGAATTAATGAAGGGATGAGAACAAAAGAGTGCCAAAATCCAAGAGAGAGAGGTTCCAAGCTCGTTAGAATTATACAAACTGTTTATGCCTTAAACTGTATTTCCATGCATGTTTGGATATTTTAATAAATCGTTACATACATTGCCCATTTTCAATTATAAAGAAATGATGGGCCAGTCAAGAGTTTTGCTGTGTACTGTAACGCTGTCATTTCTTAATGTCAAAATAAATAATAAGTCTGTGCTGTATGTTTCTTGGTTACCTTTAAAGCAGGTGACAAAGTTTTTCACTTTGGTATCATCGAGGAAAAGCTGCAAGTAGAGGAATGAAAGTTAACATGATATTTACTGCTAAAGGGAGACTCCGGATGTTTACTTTTTGAAGAGCTAGTTTACTTTCTTACCTGTCCTTGATGGTCGATATAGTAGAAGTATTCTCGGATGCGTGGTGTGGGGCTCTGGCCCTGGACGTACGTAGCAGTCGCTCTGGAGGCGGTTAAGCCGGCTGGTCCGCGGCGCAGAGCGGCCAGAGCTCTGGCGCTGAAAGCCGCGGTCCGGAGGAACAACATAACCGAGTAATAGTAAATAGGCTCCGTATTAAACACGGGAACCGAAAATGTGGTGTTTCACAAACGACAGCCTGTGTGTTTCTGCTATTTGCACACCTTACACAACTCAGATTAAAGCCCCAAGTGTTTACAATCGAACAAACGTTACCCGGAAGTGTTTAAGTGGTGCAATGTGGTCATTTATTTTCTGCTGCCACCTAGTGGATGATATCATGCACACGTTTGAAATGCAGATGTAACGCGCGTATATTTCATGAGAGGCTCGACAAATTAGAAAAGAATAATAGAATTCTAATTGTAATCTTTACATATTAAATACCTGTGTTGTTATTTTACTTGGCCGTATCTAAAAATGTAGTGAAACAGACATTTTTAGACTGTAGATAAGAATCAGGTCATCCTAAAAAAAAAATCTGATGTGTTTGACTTGTCGGTTTGCGGTAGAAAAATGTGAAGTCCAACTCCAAGGTTATGATAGATGGATGAAGCCTTTATTTGTCACATTTGTTTTTTTTACAATTATTATTGTTTTGTTCTTATTCTTTCAGTTTTATCAAATACTATTTGGTCTTTATTATCAGTCAATCAGACTTTATTGCTTTTTTTTATGTCAGTTCTTTCAGTGCTAAATGTACAGCACCCGTTCTGCAATGTCTGATTCGGCTGGTTCATATTGAACACCATGTAAAATCTCTCACATCAGCTAAAAGTGAAGATGTTTGAGAAGATATAGCCATAGCAATTTTTTAAAAAAAGGCCAGGTGTACAGCATAGACAAAGTGAAGGTAAGAACAAAATACAGAGTATAACACATATGTATATGGATGTTACATGTTTGACAGTGACTGGTTGCATTAGTTGGTACTAACCTCATAACCACAGAGTACATATTGTTTCTGTTACAATGTTAGCTCATTGTATATTAACTGCTAAAGAAAGAGTGATCAGGTTTATTTGAATGCACCCTCTACAGGGAGTGCAGAATTATTAGGCAAGTTGCATTTTTGAGGAATAATTTTATTATTGAACAACAACCATGTTCTCAATGAACCCAAAAAACTCATTAATATCAAAGCTGAATGTTTTTGGAAGTAGTTTTTAGTTTGTTTTTAGTTTTAGCTATTTTAGGGGGATTTCTGTGTGTGCAGGTGACTATTACTGTGCATAATTATTAGGCAACTTAACAAAAAACAAATATATACCCATTTCAATTATTTATTTTTACCAGTGAAACCAATATAACATCTCCACATTCACAAATATACATTTCTGACATTCAAAAACAAAACAAAAACAAATCAGCGACCAATATAGACACCTTTCTTTGCAAGGACACTCAAAAGCCTGCCATCCATGGATTCTGTCAGTGTTTTGATCTGTTCACCATCAACACTGCGTGCAGCAGCAACCACAGCCTCCCAGACACTGTTCAGAGAGGTGTACTGTTTTCCCTCCTTGTAAATCTCACATTTGATGATGGACCACAGGTTCTCAATGGGGTTCAGATCAGGTGAACAAGGTGGCCATGTCATTAGTTTTTCTTCTTTTATACCCTTTCTTGCCAGCCACGCTGTGGAGTACTTGGACGCGTGTGATAGAGCATTGTCCTGCATGAACATCATGTTTTTCTTGAAGGATGCAGACTTCTTCCTGTACCACTGCTTGAAGAAGGTGTATTCCAGAAACTGGGAGTTGAGCTTGACTCCATCCTCAACCCGAAAAGGCCCCACAAGCTCATCTTTGATGATACCAGCCCAAACCAGTACTCCACCGCCACCTTGCTGGCGTCTGAGTCGGACTGGAGCTCTCTGCCCTTTACCAATCCAGCCACGGGCCCATCCATCTGGCCCATCAAGACTCACTCTCATTTCATCAGTCCATAAAACCTTAGAAAAATCAGTCTTGAGATATTTCTTGGCCCAGTCTTGACGTTTCAGCTTGTGTGTCTTGTTCAGTGGTGGTCGTCTTTCAGCCTTTCTTACCTTGGCCATGTCTCTGAGTATTGCACACCTTGTGTTTTTGGGCACTCCAGTGATGTTGCAGCTCTGAAATATGACCAAACTGGTGGCAAGTGGCATCTTGGCAGCTGCACGCTTGACTTTTCTCAGTTCATGGGCAGTTATTTTGCGCCTTGGTTTTTCCACACGCTTCTTGCGACCCTGTTGACTATTTTGAATGAAACGCTTGATTGTTCAATGATCACGCTTCAGAAGCTTTGCAATTTTGAGACTGCTGCATCCCTCTGCAAGATATCTCACTATTTTTGACTTTTCTGAGCCTGTCAAGTCCTTCTTTTGACCCATTTTGCCAAGGGAAAGGATGTTGCCTAATAATTATGCACACCTGATATAGGGTGTTGATGTCATTAGACCACACCCCTTCTCATTCCAGAGATGCACATCACCTAATATGCTTAATTGGTAGTAGGCTTTTGAGCCTATACAGCTTGGAGTAAGACAACATGCATGAAGAGGATGATGTGGACAAAATACTAATTTGTCTAATAATTCTGCACTCCCTGTAGGAAGTTGGATTTAGATTAAGCCAGTACATTTGCAGTGCATCAGTCTCATTGTACTGTTCATGCATTTATTGTTAGCTGTTCCACTTTGGAGACAGAAGAGGAACTCAGCCTGCAGCAGCAGACAGACTGGTAGAAGAGGAGCTCCGACCTGTCTGGATCAGATCCCAGATACACATCAACAACTCAAGAGTTCATTCAAGGTGTAATTTTGGTTGCTAACGGGGCCAATGGCGCGATATGGCAGCCTCACTTCTGTCAGTCTGCCCCAGGGCAGCTGTGGCTACAACTGTAGCTGCCTCCACCAGTGTGTGAATGTGAGAGTGAATGAATAGTGGAATTGTAAAGCGCTTTGAGTGCCTTGAAAAGCGCTATATAAATGCAATCCATTATTATTATAA
Organism: Mchenga conophoros; assembly: GCF_057382185.1. Classification (NCBI taxonomy): domain Eukaryota; kingdom Metazoa; phylum Chordata; class Actinopteri; order Cichliformes; family Cichlidae; genus Mchenga; species Mchenga conophoros. The sequence goes on from NC_140542.1 coordinate 14,790,043, forward strand.
CATTGTTGCGTGTGTGTGTGTTACCCAAAAAGCCATTTTGCAGGACAGAGAAATCAAAGCAATTCTTATAATTAGTATTTAAATGCATTCAGTTTGTTTGTTGGACGACAAAGAATCACTGAACACCGCCGTTTAAATTGTTAGAGCTATAGCAGGAAGTTGCCTTTATCTTTAATAATGTACCAAACTTTTTAAACCATCTTAAAAAAAAAAAAAAAGATAAAATGTCAAAGAAAACAACTCCTCAAGAACTTGTTTTTAAGTTTGTAGTTGGAACCCATTGTAGCAGGAAGCAGGTATTTAGGGCACCTGGACTAAGACATTAAGGATTTCTTATGAAGTACAAGCTTCTTTTTTCCCTTTTTGCAACCCTCCTCCATTCCACCTCCATTCTTACTTTTGCATATTAAAGGTAAGAATTGTGTTTGATTTGAACCAAAAACTTCCCCACATAGAGCACCTTGTAATAAAATAAAATGCATATAAAAGTTCTTCCTGCTTAATGTTCAGGATCATTAGTTAGAGCAGTTGCACTGGTGAAACATTTTAATTTCATTACGGACACCTGCTTTTAAGTCTACCAGTTCAGTTTGATTCATCCATCCATCAGTTCTCTTATTCAGTTCACTGGGGAGCTGGAGCTTATCCCATACACACCAGGGAAATGTCGCTGGTAACCTGCTAACCTAACCCCACCAACTGCATGTATTTGGACCGTTGGAGGAAGTTCAAGTACCTGGATAGAACCCATGCAAACACAGGGAGAAAATGCAAACCGAGTTCAATTCATATAGCACCAAATCACAACAACAGCTGCCTCGAGGTGCTAAGTCAAAATATGCACAAAGGGTAAAATGATGGACAGGGGTTCAAAATCTAAATATATCATTAGGATAGTACCAAAAAACCCCAAAAAACAGAGTTGGTAACATAACAGGCTCTGAAATGGCACGTTTGCTGTGGCTGCGGGTACCATTATAGGATAGGTCTTGAAGTAATCAACTGCTCCTGTATTAAACACGGCTTCCCAGTCATAATAAAAGCTCCTGGTGAAATTTTTTAAAAAAATTTTTTTATTTGAGAGCATTTGCGTACGTGCTTGTCATTCTGTCTATAAAAATGATTGCTCAAAAGGTTTTCAATAAATTCTGAAAAAAGTGTGTTGCATTGCATTTGGATAGTACTTGTTTTGTATTGAATTCTATTCCTTTAAAAGTGAATAATGCCCTGAGAGTCAATTGCCTTGGTGGTTGTGCAAATTACCTGCTGACTTGGCCTCAGGATGTCGCCAGGCAAGAATCAAGCGCACCCAAAGGGAATCAGTGATCATGTGCGCAGCAGAGGGGGAGTGAGAGACGAAAGGAGCAGCGGCAGAGCATGGCAGTTGGTGTTGTGTGATTACACGTGCGTTATTTAACCTGTAAGTGTGATTAGCTTTGACGGGTTAACTAGTATGATAATAGCTATAGTTGTCTGTGCATGTTAAAGTTATGCCTCGGTATATTGATACCATATTGGTAGGATTATTTAATTATTTAATTAATTTGTTAATGCCAGTGGCCAGAATGTCCTGCAATAATTACATCAAGCCGTTAAAGGATTTTTCTTTTGTTTATTGTTTAGTTTAACTGCTGTTAGCTTGCCACGTTCTTGCCTTACTACTAGTAACTTGTAGTGATGGGTCGTTCGCGAACGAAATGGCTCTTAGAGCCAACTCTTTGACGTGAACAACGCGAGCCGGCTCCTTATCGCGAGCCGTCACATTTTTGTTTTTGTTTTTTTTCCCCCTCTTTCTCTCACCCTCTCTCTCTCGCACTTTTTTTCCGCTTCACTCTGCACGCGAGTCTTGTGCTTTATGCTGGGCAGAGGGGGGAGGGGCGGTAGTTACACTCTTTGGAGTTGACTTCACGCCGCAATGCATTATGGGAGCGCAGCGCCATTTTCGGGGTCTACGAATCAAACCAAACACACTGTGTTAGAACGACAACTACAAGAAAGATGCTTAAAAGCAGCTCAAAAGAGAATGAACTGTATAGAGACCGATTTCATTCAGAGGCGAAGCAGCGGTACTTGCAGAAAATAGCCTGCATTGGAAATGTGAACCCGTATGAAATACGGCCGTGGAGTAGAAACCCTGAAGACCAACCGCTATTGATGTAGCCTGACATATTCTCGTACCTTGTCTGTGGAGTCAGCGCGTACAAGTCGTCATTCAAGCAAAGGTAAGTCAGCTCGAGTACTGCGAGTGAAATGTGTTTGATTTCCCTGCAAACATTCAGATTAGTGCAGCATAAATTCATTCATGAGGGGAAATTACAGTGAGAACATGTGGAGGCTGTTAGAGGGATAACATAGTGAGTTCAGTGCATTGATGTGACACTGTCCTGAAGGATTGTTATTCTTTATGGTTAAAGAAATTGCACTAATTTATTCATATTTATTATAAATAATCCTAATTATACATCTTGCTTCCATGTTTGTATCTTGTGTCACTAAAAATATATTTTATTTTAATTTTATATATTGATCAATGACCTGCAGAATCTCCTTATCATATTAAGTGATTCATAATTGTCACTTTATGCTTTCTCCATCTCTAAAGTGATGACATCCTTGCATTACATCCTTTAGGTTCATTTTCTGCAGGCAGGTTTCTGACAGAGAACAGGCAGATTTAGAATATAACATGCAGCGTTCTATAGATGGAAAAAGAAATGAAAAATTACATGTATGTGCTAACTTTCTAAACACTTTGTTACATTTATGATAAAGTAGATTAAACACATTTATGTCTGCCTTGGCTCATAGTTCTTGTCTTTAAATGAACTTTGTCTGTGTGTGTTTCAGGTCCTGCACTCTCAAAGACTGAATGAACCAGCATTGCAGCCATGGGTCACTGTGAGCATCACAGGGAAGGTTGAAGCCGCCCACTGCACCTGTATGGCCAGAGTCGCAGAGACCTGCAGCCATGTCGCTGCTCTTCTGTTTAATGTAGAAGCAACAGTGTTGATCTGTGGCACAAGGACTGTTACAGATGAACCTGCATACTGGGTTTTGCTGGGTAATATGACCAAGATACAGCCAGAGGTTGGCCATAAGATAGACTTCTCCTCTTCAGCTGCCCAAAAAAGGCTCTCAATCAAAACATAAACAGACCATCTGTAGTGACAGGTAAAAGGAGGGGTCCTCAAAACAGAAAAATCCCACCTGCTACTTTGGAGGAGTTGTCACTGCTATTGGATACTTTGCTGGAACACAGTAAAGCTGTGGGTTGTGGGAATGACCCATAATGTTTTATCTAGGGGTCTAGATTTATGCCTGTAGTGCACTGCCATGTAAATAATTTGCATTTACTGAATATATACTGACTGAGTACCACTGTTCAAAAGTTGAATAAAGAAACAAACTAATTTTTGCCTCTTTTTTTTTTTTTTTATTGAAACCACCTTATAGAGCATCACATCAGTTACAATGTAGAATCCATGTCATTTATAGTTTACAAATGACAAAATGTTTACACAAAATCATGAGTGTTTACATGACATCACCCACTACTAACATTATTTACTGTATCTTTTGAAAAAATACAGCAATTTTAACAGCACAAGACTTAAGAATATTTAACAGGAGCAGGTTTCATTTTCCCCTGGTTTTATTATCACACTGTTCACCAAAACGCAGCAAACCTTCACCATCTTATCCAGGAGGGTCACCTCTTCACCCTCACATGGAAGAAGTAATCTGATTGGCATGGTGGTATGTTTGAAGCAGGTCCCTTGTGTAGCGCTGGAACCCAGTCATGATGTTTCATCCATTTCATTGGCTGGTTTGCTGCAATAATGCCAAATAATTAGCATCTCTATAGATAGAAGGTAGTTCTGCAAAATCACTCAGTAGGATGTTTGTTCTAATTTGCTATGACCTCAGAGCGCATAGAAAATAAAACTAATAGGCTATAAAGAGTGATATGAACATATTTAGAACTTACCGGAATGAAAATGTCTGGAGCACCAACAGATATTTGGAGATGGAAGAGAACTACACGTCAGCTCGTCTCACAGCTGCTATCCAGGCTGGACGCCTTCGTTTGGTAACATCAATACACGAGCTGCCTCATGTTGCTTCCGGGTTGGGAAAGAATGAAAAGATAAACCCTTTTCAAGCTTATTCTCTTGCCGGTCGTGCGATCGAACATTGCAGCCGACCACACAGCAAATACGAACCATGGCTGTTGTGTGTGACTTCGCTCCCTTTTCACTTGCGCTAGACCCCCAAAATGGCGGATCGGGCCAAAATCCTTTCCACGCCCACCCCCCGTGACATCACGCTCCAAAGCCCTATAGTGCAGGAACAGAGCAGGAGGTAGAGACAGAGAAAGAGAGCCAGGGACAACAACATCACATTAGAAAGGTATAGTAATCATACACAACTATTTTCAGTTGCAGATGATAAAGGATTCAGAAAGTTTATTCATGCGGGCCCATATGACAGAGAATATGCATGTTCTTTTTGTTTTCATATTATAATTTATATTTAATTGTGTTGTGGTTTGCAGTGTTTTGTGTTGTTTCACTTTAAATTTGTAAAAGGAAAAAGCGGAAAATTGAAATAGTTAAAAGTTGAAGTGTGAATAGTTGATTTTTGTATTATATGATTTATTTATTACCTTTTTTTGTGGAGTGAATAAATAAAAGTATATTTACGGTGGCCCCTATAGACAAAGCACGTAAAAACTCCAAAACACGTACGAACTCTGAACCACATACAAACCCCAAAATACGTAAAAACACGTAAAAACTCAGAAGCACATAAAAACTCAAAACACGTACAAAAGACAACAGAAGTGCTCCAGGATGCTGGGCGCAGTGTTGAGCTTTTGTTACCTAGTGGCTACACAAGCCAGCAAGTACCAACGACCGGATTTGGTGTGTGGTAATAACAGGTAAATGACCTTTTTTTTAAAAAAATTATTTGAATATATATGAGTGCCTGTGTATAAATACACAAACAATACACACATGCTTTCAATTGTGTAATTTAAGTGATCTAGTATCTCTGCTTTGGAAGTTCAGTTCATGCTAGAAATGTGTTTTATATTTATATATAAACATATATAAATAAAACCACTTTTTTTTTTACGTTAGTAATTCCTTTTGTGCACAATTTTATATTATTGTTAATAATAAATTAATTAAAGCAACAAAACAACCTGAAGAGCCGGTTCAGAGCCGAAAGAGCCGGCTCTTTTTAGTGAGCCGAACCGAAAGAGCCGGATCTCTAAAAAGAGCCGGAAATCCCATCACTAGTAACTTGTAAGACATGTGCTATTTAGCCAACTAATGGTGTTACAGTGACCCCTTGTGGACATTGTCAACTATTGCTGTGTCTGAGTAGATGATGTGTTATGCTTGGTTCTTAGTTATCTTTGACATAGAATTCCCTGTTTCTGTTTCCAGACAACCATGCTTATAGTCAATTATACTGCATCCGCTCTAACCATAAGTTCATGTCTGGCTGTCCCACATTTGGGTTAAACATGTCAAGCTCTGATGTAACTAATTCTTTTGTGGAGCGCAATTAAAGACAGTGAACTAAACTCCTGGACTGCTGCAGTCTTTTTGACTGAAGACTTAGGCCAGACTTGTATACCCAGCACTTTCAGTATACCGTATTTCCCGGACTACAGAGTGCACCTGAATATTAGCCGCACAAGCTAAAATCAGGGGAAAATCCTGTTTTGTACATACATTAGCCGCACCTGACTAAAAGCCGCAGGGTTCAAAGCTTGTGCAAAAAGTAGCGGCTTATAGCCCGACAATTACGGTATATATGTATATCTGCAGTGGAGGTTTGTGCTTGGAGTCAGGGCCGGCCCGTGGCATAGGCCGTATAGGCAAATGCTAAGGGCGCCGTCCATCAGGGGGCGCCACGCCAGTGCCACAAATGTTGAAAAAAAAAAAATGAAAAAAAAGTTGGTACTATTATTTCTAAATACAAAAAATAATCCCACGTTAATTAAAATGCAAAGTAAAGCTTATTTAATAGAAATATTATTTGTTAAAACATTACGCCCCCCCCCCTCCCCGCACGGTGCGCCCCCTCCCTTCCCGTATCATGGTTCCTTTTGGATGTCACCACATCAAAAAATCAACACAAGATGTCAAAACGGCCAAAACTGTCAGGTGCCCAGGGAAGAAAAAAGAGAAAAGAAGAGGAGGAGAAACGAGAAAAAGACAGAGGTAGGTAACGTTAGCCTACATGAAATTATTTGTCTGAATGTGATAGTAACCTAAATTTTTAGCATTAAGCTAATGTTACATGATTCGCTAATTGCTAATCAATAAATAGCTAGTTAACTGTTTTAACGTCAGTTAATATTGTGGAGGGGGCTAAATTGTTATGGAAAATAATAATGTAACGTTAGGTAATTACAGTACTCCCACCTTTCCCACCATTCCTAATTTGTATTCATCTTTTAAGCAGGTGTTTTTTGTTTACATTGTTATTGCCTTCTGGTTAGCTAACGTTTACCCTGCAGGTAATAGTCACTTTTCCACCCCTGTATATATTATAGTTGTAAGCCTAGTTGTTAAAGTGCACATCATTAATGTTAATTAAGCAATATCACATGAGAGGGAATGCTGTTTTTTAATATGAGCACTGCTGTGATTCGGTCAAAGATAATCATAACATAACATTCTCATATGATATTATACTGTTACTTTGCATTCTGCTATTCAGCATTTCACTGTAATGATGACAATAAATTGAATCTAATCTAATTTGCATATCAGTTAACATCATACATATATCTCTTTGGTTTTTCATTTATATTATATCATTTCATTTTATTCCTGGAATCATATGTTTTTATTATTAGACTTTAATACTCAGTGGTGTCACATATTCCTCTCTTCAGATGCACTGTTGAAGTTTCTAAATCCCACCCCTGGGCCATCTACCACATCTACCGCTGCTGCCTCCACTTCAGCAGCACAACCCACCAGTGATGCAGCATCAGCAGCACAACCCAGCCATGATGCAGCAGGATCAAGCGGTCTTCCTGTTGCCTCCACCTCAGCAGCACAATCCACCAGTTTTGCAGCAGCATCAAGCGGTGTTATTGTATTTCATATATTCATTTTTTTATTTTTTGTATTCATTTATTTATTCATATATTTTTTTATCTTGTTAATTATTCTGATTGTGAATTTGCTTTCTTTAAGTAAAAAAAAAGGTCAAAGACAAAGCTATTCGGTTTCTTGTGAGTACATACACTACACTGCCAATGTAGGGGGGCGCCACCTAAAATCTTGCCTAGGGCGCCAGATTGGTTAGGGCCGGGCCTGCTTGGAGTGCTTCTTGTTCCTATTTAGAGAATAGATGTCTGCTTTCTTTGTCTCCCTGAATGCACCATTTAAATTATTAGAACCACAGAAGGAAGTTATCTGCATCTTTACTTACTCATTAGACTAGCTCAAATAAAAACTGATAAAATGCCAAAACAAACAAATTCCTAAGACACCTTATCACAACATCTGTTATGTTATTATGAGGTTGGGGTTTGTGGCTGGACTCCATTGTAGTTGGCATTTTCAGCATTTAGACTGAACTTCTCATAAAGCTTTTTTCTGTTTGCACTGGTTAACTTTGTAATTACATCCTATAATGTGTTGTTTGACTTGGATGAAAAAACCGTCCTACATACCAGAGTTGTTAGTTTAGAATTTTCTAATAAGTTTTTATTTTTTATTTTATTTTGACTTTTGGATTTTGATTCAGTTTAGTTTCAGTTACTTTCCACAGTGGATTTTTTCTTGTTTCAGTTTAGGTTATATGGTTTGAAAATGTTTAGTTTTACTTCATTTATTTAGTTTCATTGTTGATTTCAGTCTTTTTCATTATTATTTTATAGCTGGCATGTATCGGGGGCACAATTTTGAAAACCAGCACAAACGTTGCTATAGAAACACAAAAGCTTTTGAAAGCAGTTAATTTAGACATTTTAGACATCCAGAGTCTCATTAAATGTCAAATCAAGCAAGTTGTAATAACATTTTGACCAAACTAACAGGAACTAAAACTAATATTTCCTCTATATTTCTCTTTTATTGTAGTAAATTCTGCAAGCACAAAATCACTTCAGTTAGTTTACTTTTATATTTTTATTTTATTTTAGTTAAGTAAAATATTTTTTTCACATCTAATTTTAGTTTTTCAGTTTAGTTTTAGTTACCTACAATGACTTTGCTACATGCAGTACATTTTATTAAAGTAAGATAGTCAGATGTTGTCCTATATATTCCTGTTTTATGTTGAGGATCATGCAGATACAACCATCAAACACTTCAGAACACCATTTTATATTTGGCATTTCTGCAGCTTTGGAACTCTAATGTATGTAAGAGAGTAAACAATGATAGCACTGTAGTTTCCGACCATGCACCAAGTTGTTTTGTGATAATACCAAGTTTGAGAAAAGAAAAAAAATATCTGATGGTAATTTAAACCCAAATGACTCAAGGATCAAGAATTTATCAGTTATGTGGGAATCCTGATAGTTCTGAATTCATGATAGCACAAACATGCTTACAAGGAGCAACTCATTCTTAGTCTTACAGCTGCGTTCTTCAAACACTATCATTTTAGGAGAGACACCTGTAGCTCTAACAGTTCATCTGCAAAGGGTCTAAGCCTTTTATATTTGCCATACCTACATGGGAATCTCCTGTGTGTGAGGCCATAATGCATGTAGGAAATTCTGAAACTGTGCTTGTTTATTGTGTAACTAAAATGCGATCAAATCTTAACATACCGGGTGGCACGGTGGTTAGCACTGTTGCCGCAGAGCAAGAAGATCCTGAATTCAATTCTCTCATGAGGCCGGGGTCTTTCTATGTGGAGTTTGCATGTTCTCCCGGTGTTTGTGTGGGTTCCTTTTGGGTACTTCAGCTTCCTCCCACTGTCCAAAGACAGTTTGTGAGGATAGGTTAATTGATTAATCCAAATTACCCATAGGTGTGAGCGTGAATGGTTGTATGTCTCTGTGTGTTAGACTGGTGACCTGTCAAGGATGCCCCCGCCTCTCGCCCTATGTCAGCTGGGATAGGCTCCAGGGCACCCTGCGACCCTGAAAAGGATAAGCGGAAGCGAATGGATGGATGGAATCTTAATCTACTTTCAGTTGGTTAGCAGTTTAAGAGCAACTTTGAGCAAGGAGGAAACTAAGATCTTTTACCTGAGTGAGGAGGTTTGGCGGACCTCTATGATTGCCCATTGACACATTCTGACACATTCTTTCAAATTACATGGAAGTTTGATTCAAATCATTGATACAGAAATAAATCTTACAAAAACCTAAAGTGGACTGTGAAACTGACAAACAGAATTTACAGTACCCTGGATATAGTGTCATTATGAATACTATAATATAATAAATATACATAAATTGGAAGCCATATCATTATAACATTTTTTAACAGACCTGGTTGTGCAACAGCACCACCAGGAAGATCATTATGTATATGAAGGATTTTGTAAGATTAACATATGAAAAACAAAGTAAGTGCATCACAGTAGTGAATGTGCTGTACTGTTTATGGGCTCAATTCATCACTGCTATGTTGTTGGACTTTTCAAATTATGAGATATTTTTGTGTTTTGATGCTGACTTTATTGAGTTGTGAGATGTGAGCAAATCTTCAGTGAGATTGTGCAGGGATCATGTTTGTGCTCTAACCTGCAGGATTTCATAACCGGCTGACAGTATAGTAGCAATGCTAAAGACAGAGAAAATAAAAAGTGAAAATAATTTGCAGCAAAGAGTGAAGGAATGCAACACCTTGTTGTATCACCTGACTCTGGACACATAAGAATCAGTCAACCATGAAATCAAAATGCAATGTATATCTGTTACAGCTTCTCAATAACATCCATCCATCCATCCATCGTCATCCGCTTTGTCCGGGGTCGGGTCGCGGGGGCAGCAGCCTAAGCAAAGAGCAAAGAGAGTGTGTGTGTGTGTGTGTGTGTGTGTGTGTGTGTGTGTGTTCTCAATAACATTCTCCACAAAATATATTTGGAAGTCAGTGTTTTATGTTTTATGAGTATATAAGTGCTGTCAGTTGTGGGACTGCAAGGGCACCCTGAATGCACCAATTAAATCATTAGAACCACAGCAAGAAGCCGTCTGTACTATGTGGCAAACTTGTTAATCCGGTTTGGGCGGGAAAAAAAGTGAAGAAGTGTCTTCAAAACATCCGTCGAGTTATTATGGGTGTGGGGTTTGTGTTTGAAATTTAGTGAAGCAGGTATTTTTGCCATTTGGACAAAAGGACTAGTTTTGAACCACAAGCTTTTTGCTATTTGCACTACATACACTTCTATTTCCTCGTCGTATTTGATTTAAACCAACAAGTGTCTTTAATGAGTTTTATGTTCAGGATCATGCAACTGCTTTAGTGAAACATTTCAATACTGACACCTGTGCTTCAAATCTAACAATTTTGAAAACCTGAAAAAGTACAACAGAATTCACAAAGGGACAAACATAGAGGAGTACCTGTGGGATTTGAAATGTAAGTATAAAATTAAATAATGGAGAGGTGGTAAATGTATATAGTAAGGCAGGGGTATCCATCTCCAGAGCCACTGTCCTGCAGTTTTTAGATGCTTCCAACACAGCTGAATAAAAGGGTTGGATTACCTCCTCAGCATGCCTTCAAGTTTGGCAAAGGCCTGGTAACAGGCCATTCATCTGATTCAGGTGTGTTAGAACAAGGATGTGTCTGAAGGCTACTGGACAGTAGCTCTAAAGGACTGGAATTGGACACCCCTGTTGTAGGTCTTTGTGGTGAGGTGTGGTTGGCGGTACCGTGCGGACGCACCTGCACGGCATCCGTCCGCAGTATTTAAAACCATGGGGAAGCAGGGGTAGAGAGTTGTGGTGTAGCGTTATGTGTGGCTGGCAGCTTGTGAGTTGCAGCGGAATGAATAAAGATGGCTCTGATTAAAGATGTCTATCTAATTCACACCAGTCTTTAACATACAATATAACAAAATCAGCTTTTAGGTATTGGCTATATCTCATTGACCATTGAGTTGGTAAGCTGGTGGAGGTCAGTGAGAGTTTTCACTTAATAGAACCTTTTTGTCAGGGGTTACATAACATTAAAATGTATATTTATCATTCTTTACAGAATTGTAAAACGGCAATTGTGAAGTCAAACAGTCCCCGAATGCCATCCATTTAAATCACAGCAAGAGGTTGGCTGTACCTTCACTTATGTATCTAAGTTGTTTATTCAGCTTTAAACAAAAATTTATAAATTGCCAGAACAAACAACTTCCAAAGATACTGTTTCTAAGACACCTGTCATTTCTTCTGGGTGTGGGATTGGTGGTTGGAACCCAAAGCAACAGGTATTTTTGGCATTTTGGAACAAGGTAAACTGAGAGACTTCTCATGAAGAGCTAGCTGTTTGTAAAAACAAATATCAGCAGTTGACACACCTTATCTATTTTTCTTTGCAACTCCTCCCTTCTTACCTTTGTGTATTATGACTTCTAATGTGTCATGTCTGATTTGAAACAAAAACTGACCTACATGAAGTTCATTTTTTGTTTCATGCAGCTGTTTTTGCTAGACATTTTAATTTTAGATTGTAATTTTAAAACACCTTTGCTTCTTCTCTAATATTTTAGAACATCTGCAAAAAAGGAAAACAATGAAAGGGAGTAACTGTGGGCTTTGAAATTATATAGTGTTGTGTCCAGTTTTTCCAAAAGTCATGTCAACTTTATTTATCTGAAATATCTGCCTGTTCAAAAGATTTAATTTGCTTTAGCTGTTGAAATTACAAGTTACAGTGCTGGCCCTCTATGTGAAATCAGCTATATGTCTTCACAAAGAGGATGACCCCGGATCAGGCCGTACAGTTTTATACCCCAACAATAACACATTTTATTATTACTACCTTCTTCCGGAAGCAACGTGGCTGTCCTGCTGTCTCCCTTCGAGTCTCCTCTCTGTTCACGTCCAACCTTGTATCTGCTCCTTTTCCTGGAATGACAAAGACAGAAAAAACACCTACCTGCCAAGCCTTGATTATTAATATTATCTTATTGATTCTTTTTATTATCTAAGTTTGGGACAAATATCATCTTGACTGTTAACTAGTTATGATATCTAAGCATGCTGCAAAAAACTCTCTGCCATCTATGTCAATCACAATATTTTGATTCAGTCATGACACTGAATGAAACTTCCGACCCTCAAAAACACAGAGCGCCAACTTGTTAATGAGAATATGCAATGTGTATATAAAAGCAGCTTTATTTAATTATTTTAATCCTAAGTAACACAGTTGGTTCTGAAATGTCATTCATGCTATCACTATGGTCTGCCTGATTAAGTAATCACTTACCCCATACCTAGTAGTTGTCACGGCCAGCGGGGGCAGACCATGTGGAGAGTGTGTGTGGTGGACCCAGGTGCGAACACAGGCGAGGAGACTGGAGTGAACTTAAACTGAAAGCAAGCCTTTATTTGGGCTGATGCAGAAGGTAGTAGACAAAACATAACAGGGACAGAGACTGCAACTAACCAAAAACCTAAACTGGAAAAACACTAACCTGACTGAAAGGAATAACTATGACCACTGTGAACAGAATGCTGTGTAGATGCATGGAAACTGTGAACCAAATGGCGTGACGAAACAGACATGAACATACCTGCACGGAACCTCATCGTGCGGCTGCATGAAAAACAACATAGGCAGGTTTGATTAAAGTATAAAAGCATTTAGTGTCTAAGTATTGAACCTTACATGCTGTTCATAGACAGATATTCTCTGACAAAGTCTAATTTTGTACTTGAGTCTAACCAGCACTATGCTGTAAACCCAGATGACTTTTCATTACATTGTGAAGAAATTTTCTTAGGTAAGAGAAAAATTCTGGAATCATTTACTTAAAAAAAAAAGATTTTAATAGACTGTTTAGACACTCCCAAAGATCATTCTAATGATGACCAACGTCATCATCGTGTTTGGGCCTCATTCCAGTGAACAGCGAACACATGAAATTGTCCAATTACTTGTGCACATTGCATATAAAAATAACAGTTACCGGGGAAACAGTAAAATAATTTTGTTGTTCTTCCAAGATTGTCATCTTCTCATGGTGGAGAAGCTGTGTGGTTCAGAGATCTCAAGAACAATCAGTGTTGGGGAGTAACGAAATAAATGTCCCGGCATTACGTATTTAAAATACAAGATATGAGTAACTGTATTCCGTTACAGTTACCATTTTAAAAGGTGGTATTCAGAAATACAGTAACTTTGTTGAAATAAAGGGATTACATGGCGGTCTTTTCCTGTTTCATGTGTTCGGCTATGCCCTGTCTATTTTTGGTAATGTCATGGAACGCTGTGTGGCAAGCAGGAGGAGGACCCAAATGCAAAACTCAGACACGGGGATGAACTCGAGAAACACAGCTTTAATGCTGGCACGGCAGAACACAGGAAATACAAAACTAAACTGGGAAAAGTAAACTAACACTCGCAGGTAGACACAGGAAGATCCACACAACATGAGGGAGAACGCGACACAGCACTGAGGGAGACGCATACATAAATACACCAAGGGTTAACGAGCGGAGTGGGAGCACATGGGGAACACAGGTGACACTGATAATAATCACGAGACATGGCAGGAGTGAACACAACACTGGTGGGGAGACGGTCGAGGCGAAACAGGAAGTACAGAGGTTCAGACAGGAGGAGAGAGAGCACGAGTAGAACACCAACATAACGGGCAGGGGAGACACGGAATAAACACGAAAGGGGACGAGGGCTCATGAATACACAGAGGGGCACACAGGGGGTAGAGTCATAAAGGGAAAGCACTCAGGGAACAACACAACAGGGCAACTCAGGAAACAGAGCCTAAACAGGGAACTGAATACAAAGATACATGAGAGCTAAGAATACTGGGCCGTGACAGCACCCCCCCCCCACAAGGGCTGGCTCCCGACAGCCCCAACCCGCGAACAAAAACAAGAAAAACAGAAAACAACCCACCCAGGGCGGGAGGCGGGGGACCAGGACGGAGGGACCAGAACAGGAAACAAAACCACCAACAGAAAACACAGGAGCACAAGACACTAGTCCATAATAAATGTCAGGAGGCCGACAGGCACAAAAGTTCACGGGTCACACGGTCGGGGGGCCGACCAGACGGGTGGCACAGGTGACAGAGCTGGTCCGGAGGCCGGCCGCGTGGAAGAAGGCGGCGGCCAAGGAGACGATTGAGCAGTTCAGGAGGCCGACCGTGTGGAAGGCAACGGCGGCACTCCGGCGTCAGGCGTGTTGGCCGAGGCCCGGTGGGCACAGGACCGGACGAGGCAGGACCAGACGGTGGCGTGGCAGCCACAGGCGAAGCGGGGGCCGGACCAGGCGAAGCGGGGACCGGACCAGGCGAAGCGGGGACCGGACCAGGCGAAGCGGAAGCACATGCTGGAGCTGGACCAGGCGAAGCGGAAGCACATGCTGGAGCTGGACCAGGAGAAGCTGAGGCTGAGGCCGGACCAGGCGAGGATGCAGACTCTGACGGGGCCGGACCAGGCGGAGCTGCAGAGGCTGGACCAGGCGACGGCGAGGCGGCCGCAGGTGGCAGCTGGACGGGCTCCTCGGGCCCTCCAGCTGACGTGGCGTGGGGCTGAACAGGCCCCTCGGGCCCTCCAGCGGAGACAGGAGGCTGAACGGGCCCCTCGGGCCCTCCAGCGGAGACAGGAGGCTGAACGGGCCCCTCGGGCCCTCCAGCGGAAACGGATGCAGAGCCAGCGGGTGCGGGGACCTTTGGCACCGCGGGCTCTGACTGTGGCGGCACAGGGCACGCAGCCGGCTTAGGATGCAACAGCTGGAGCTGTGCAGGGCAAACAGTCAGTTCAAAGTGTGTCAGCACCGCGTAATCCTCAGCTGGCGAAGAAGGCTCACAAAGGCTTCCAGCTGAGGTGGACAGTGACTGAACGGGTTGCTGGGCTAAGCACTGAGCTGGTGACAGAGTCAATAACTGAGCTGACAAACCAACAGGCAATGAAGCAAAGGACTGGAGCGGTAACGGAGCCGATGACTGAGGAGCTAATGGCTGCGCTAGAGACAGAGCTGGTAACAAAACAGGAACCTGTGCTATGACCTGAGCTACTGACTGCGCTAAAGACAGGGGTGCACGTTGCAGTGATGGTGGGACAGCAGGTAGTAGAACCGATGACTGAACAGGAGACAGAGCTGCTAACTGTGCTAAAGTCTGGACTGGTGACAAAACAAGAATCTGTGTTAACAACTGAGCTACAGACTGTGTTATGGATAGTAATGCTAGTTGAAGTGGTAGTTGCGCTTGTGGTTGAACAGGTGTCTGACTCTGGGTTGCTCTCCTTCTGGGAACAGGAACAGGTGCTAGGCCTGGCCGAACACCAGCCATCCCCACCCGAGAAACAGATACGGGTGCAGGGACGAGCTGGGCTCTGGCTGCCTTTACCCTGGGGGCCGGTGTAGGTGCAGGAGCAAGCTGGACCTCTGTCGCTCCCACCCGAGGAACTGAGACAGGTGCAGGAGGCGGCAGGGTCGCAGCTGACCTCACCCGGGGAACCGGAACAGGAGCAGGCAAAGTCTGGGTGTCCATCAACCCCACCCGAGGAGCAGGTACGGGTGCCGGGATGATAGGAGCCTCTGCCAGTCTGGGAACAGAAGCAGGGACCAGCTGGACCTCAGCTAACCTCTCCCGAAGAACTGATACGGGAGCTAGGGAAGGCTGGGCCCACGCTGCCTTGGTTACAGAAACTGAAGCGGGAGAGCTGAGCTCAGGAGCAGAAACAGACACAGGGAAAACAGAGTTAGTGGAGCTAGAAACAGTGTTAGCGAACAGAGATTCATGGCGGGCCACTCCTAGCGACTCTGTAGGCCTTAAGCTGTCCATCTTAGGAGTAGCAGTCTCTAAAACAGTCATTGCACAGGAAGATCCAGGTTTAGCAGAGTCAGAGTCTGTAATACCGGGCACAAAGGGATCCGTTATGGACACAGGAGCATTTACACAGACCGTTTCTAAATATACAGGTTGGGGAGCAGCATAGTCCAGGAGTGGAGACACACCACTCACAGTCTCACACTCAGCAGGTACAGAGACCGCAGAACTGTTAACTTCACAGTGCTGTTCACAAGTATGCGGCTCAAAAACGGTCTTTTGCTTCTCTACGGTGAAATAATCTGTCTGTGAGTTAATTGCTGCTGACCTGGGAGGAGCACAGGAAACATAGTCGCTCTCAAACACGGGCGTGAGGGTAGGCACTGCAGGACCAGAATGGGGATTTTAACCACGCGGACCTGAAATCTGTACTTCACAATTTCCACCGTAATGTGAAGTGTGCTACCAGAGGAGATAGAACGTTGGACCAGGTGTACACCAACATGGCGAATGCGTACAGAGCCCAGGCTTATCCCCACCTGGGTCTGTCAGACCATCTCTCCCTTCTGCTACACCCAATATACACACAAAAGATCAAGAGCACTGGGATTACAACCAAAACCGTGAGAACATGGCCGCAGGATGCTATTCCGATGCTTCAGGACTGTTTCCACTGCACAGACTGGGATGTATTCAAGGTGCAGGACACTGACAATCGTGTCGCATTGGACAGTTACACCTCCACTGTCTTGGACTACATCTGTTTCTGTGTGGACAATGTAACAACTTGGAAACGATTCCGTGTGTTCCCTAATAATCCACCCTGGATGACACACGGAGTTCAACAACTTATTCGAACAAGGAACAACGCTTTCAAATCCGGGGACCAGGAGGCATACAGTGCTGCCAGGGCCAACCTGAGAAGAGGCATCAAGACTGCCAAGCAGCAGCACAGGAGGCGTATCGAGGCCAGGTTTGAGAACAACACAAACCCAAGGCAGGTCTGGGAGGGCATCAGGGCTATCACGGACTACAAAAGAAGAACACCATCACCCTCAGCCGACAGTTCTACTCTGGCTGAGGATCTAAATCTCTTTTATGCCCGTTTTGACAGGGAGAACACCGACCCTGTCCTGTCCCCTCTCCCCTCAACCGACCCTGCTCCGGTCCTGAGCACTCATGAGCTGAGGCGTGTGTTCCGGAGCATTAACACCAGGAAGGCGGCCGGGCCGGATGGAGTGCTGGGCCGGGTGCTAAAAGACTGTGCTGCGGACCTGGCGGACGTCTTCACCTCTATATATAACACCTCGTTGTCCTGTTCACTGGTACCATCCTGTTTCAAAGCAGCAACCATCGTTCCCATCCCAAAACAGTCAAATGTCACATGTCTGAACGATTTCAGACCTGTGGCACTCACCCCCATTCCCGCCAAATGCCTGGAGAGACTGGTCATTAAACACATCAGAGCTGCTTTTCCACCATTCCTGGACTCGCACCAGTTTGCATACAGGGAGAACCGGTCAACCGAGGATGCGATCGCCACAGTGCTGCACACATTACTGAAGCACTTGGAACACAGGAACACCTATGCACGGCTCCTCTTTGTAGACTACAGCTCGGCTTTTAATACCATCCGGCCATACAAACTCCGTCCCAAACTCCACCAACTGGGACTTAACTCTTCTCTGTGCAACTGGATTGTGGACTTCCTCACTAACCGTAGACAGAGTGTCAGAGTGGGTAAGAACACCTCTTCCACCCTTGTGGTCAACACCGGTGCCCCTCAGGGGTGTGTTCTGAGCCCTCTGCTATACACTCTCTTCACCCATGACTGTATTTCCTCCTGCGCGTCCAATCTCATTGTTAAGTTTGCAGATGACACTACAGTGCTCGGACTTATATCCAACAATGATGAGACAAACTATAGGACAGAGGTGCAACAACTAGAGTCATGGTGCCACGACAATAACTTGGTCTTAAACACCAAAAAGACCAAGGAGATCATTGTAGATTTCCGGAAGAGGGGTCATAACAACCATCTGCCTCTCTTCATTGGCAGTGAGGCGGTGGAGAGGGTGAGCAGTTTTAAATTCTTGGGGGTAACTGTGACCGAGGACCTGTCCTGGGGCAACCATATCACCTCAGTTGTACGGAAGGCCCAACAGCGCCTCTACTACCTGAGGAGACTGCGGAGCGCACACATTCCCAGACCTCTGATGTTGAACTTCTACAACTGTGCCATCAGCAGCGTTCTGACGTATGGATTTCTAGTGTGGTTCCCCAGCTGCACCAAGGCCGATCAGCAAGCACTCCAGCGGGTGGTGAAAGAAGCTGGCAGAATTATTGGAACAAGTCTGCCAGAGATCAGTAATATCTTCCCCACTCGCTGTCTGAGGAGGGTGCACAGTATCCTGCGGGACCAACATCACCCTGCGCGCCACCTTTTCCATCTGCTGCCCTCAGGGAGAAGGTACAGGTCTATACAGGCCAGAACATCCAGACTGGCCAACAGCCTGTATCCACAGGCTGTGAGGCTCCTGAACTCTCTGCCCCCCTCTCACGGACAATAACCATATCCAACTTCTTAATAGCAATGAACTGGTCTGCATTGGTGCATCATATCTTTATTCTCTTCCCCCTCCTGCCCCCCCCCCCTCTTTCTTAAATAGATAACTATCATATCTGATATCATATCTCACAGTACAATAATATTGAATGGGTTGCATTGTTGTATTTTGTCATGTTTCTCAGGTCTTTGTCTGAATTTCTACGAACATTATTGCTAAGGATTGTCTTATTGCATTGGAGTCACACTGGGTTAAATATGTACACTTAGGTTTTAAGGGGTATTTATTATTTTCTTCTTCTTTTTGGGTTGTATGGAAGCCCCAAACGCAATTTCATTGTTCTTGACAATGACAATAAATAAATAAATACTAAATACTAAAATACTAATTAACAGACCCAGAGTTAATGGCCTCAGGGATGACGCGCACGGGGCTTATAGTGCCAGGATTCTTTAATTTAGCATGAACAGCAGTCTCTAGAGTGGTGATGAAGTCAGTCTCGTGCGTAATAGAAGCGGAGGCGAACGTAGAAACAGTATGAGGCCTAGAAACACAGTCATATTCAACCTTTTTGTTCTTCTCTGGTGAGTTACGGACGTGAAAAACAGCGGACTCAGAAAACGAATACTGTCCGAGACGGTCGGGCTTGGAACTCGCATGGAAAAAGCAGTCAGATTCACTCACCACCGGAGCTTGCTCAGTAGCTTTAGCGTGGCGACGGCGTGAGCGTCGTGTTTTCCCGGGAACTGTGCCGTGAGTTCCCGAGGCAGTGGGCGCAGGCACTTCGGTGATGTCGGCTGGCTGAGCCGATGACGAACCAGGCTGCGCCGGAGAGACAGGGAACTTGTGCAGCTCTGAGCGCGGAAGTCCCAGGTAGAGCGCAAAAGCCTGCAGCGGAGTAAGGCCGTTTGTCGTCGGCTCGAAACCACTCCCCGACCGCCGAGTAACCCTCTTCTTTGCGCGGGACATGGGCGGCGACCGGAGAGGCGAACCAGAAGTCGAAAATGCCGGAGGAGTTGTGGCAGGCGATAGGCTGACTCCTCCAACTCTTCTTACCGTGGGGCGGTGTGGGGAAAAAGCAGCAGCCTTTGCCATTTGGACGCTGCGCGGCCCACCTAGCGCCCATAGAGTCCCATGAAAGGCAGACTCGTGCTCCCGGGCGTGCCGAGCCTCCTGCCTTCTCCTCTCGTTAGGGAAGGCGGAGTTTGCACGCTGCCGGTTCCGAACGGAGTTTGCTGGGTCCATTACTGGTCGCGTTCTTCTGTCATGGAACGCTGTGTGGCAAGCAGGAGGAGGACCCAAATGCAAAACTCACAGACACGGGGATGAACTCGAAAAACACAGCTTTAATGCTGGCACGGCAGAACACAGGAAATACAAAACTAAACTGGGAAAAGTAAACTAACACTCACAGGTAGACACAGGAAGATCCACACAACATGAGGGAGAACGCGACACAGCACTGAGGAAGACGCAGACATAAATACACCAAGGGTTAACGAGCGGAGTGGGAGCACATGGGGAACACAGGTGACACTGATAATAATCACGAGACATGGCAGGAGTGAACACAACACTGGCGGGAAGACGGGCGAGGCGAAACAGGAAGTACAGAGGTTCAGACAGGAGGAGAGAGAGCACGAGTAGAACACCAACATAACGGGCAGGGGAGACACGGAATAAACACGAAAGGGGACGAGGGCTCATGAATACACAGAGGGGCACACAGGGGGTAGAGTCATAAAGGGAAAGCACTCAGGGAACAACACAACAGGGCAACTCAGGAAAAAGAGCCTAAACAGGGAACTGAATACAAAGATACATGAGAACTAAGAATACTGGGCCAACATGGCCCAGGACCGTGACAGGTAATTCCACACCAATGGAAACAAAACACACATTAAGATGCTCTAATGTCTCAATCTTGCGGCCTGCATAATGACTTGACAATTTTTTAAAATTTTTATTATTGTTCAAAAAACTATTTAATATGAAGCCAGGCTGTGTTGGCCTCAGGTTTATGTAGTTAACTGCTAAGTGTGAGAAAGTGCGTTTCTGGTCATTTTACGGTGAAACATGAAAGTAATGCAATGAGTAATGTATCAAATTAGTTTCTCCTGGAATTAATTAAGCAATGTATGCTGCTAAGTGATGATGGTGACTTTCAAAGAGGAGCAAACAAGAACTCAATGAGAACTGATAAATGAATCAAAAAGGAAGCAAATCGATAGGTAACATTGATAATGGAATATGAATTGCTGAATTCTTATTCTTTTCCCCATACACAGTGCAATATATGAACCATGGGATAAGACGAAAACCAGCATCCACAATGACCTTTCACAGCTGGAGGGTACAGCATAATTTGAACAATAGGTTCAGTGTGGCCAAAGAGTGAAAAGAGAGGGAAAGGGATCTGGACTGACGGGGTGGAGTTCCTAGAAGGCTGATCAGGAGATTCAACAGTTACAAGTACCCTGGCTCCTTAAAAAGCATTATCTCTCTTCAAGCAATGGAAATGTGGAGGATTAATGAATGTCCGAGTCACAATCCGACATGAAACATGAAGCATTCATCTATTATTTCTATTCTATCTGTACATCTGTTACAGCTCCTGGATAACATTCTCCATAAAATACTTTTGGAAGTGATTGCTTCATCTTTTATACAGACCTATCTGTTGTTGGACTGCAAGTGCTCCCTGAATGCACAATTGAAATCATTAGAACCACAGCAGAAAGTAACTGAATCTTGACTTATATGTATGAAACGTGTTAAACCGGCTCTAAATAAAAAGTGTTGAAATGCTAGAACAAACAAGTTTCCAGATATCATCTTCAAAACATCCATTGTGTTATTATACGGTGGGATATGTTTTTGGAATCCAGTACAGCAGGCATGGTGAGGGACTTCTCATGAACCACAAGGTTTTTGTTTTCTGTTTGCACTTTTGATTCAGTAACAAAATATCAGCAGTCAATAGACCTTGTGTCTCACAATCTTCCTCCTTTCTTACCTTACTGTATGGCCTCTCACATCTCAGATTTGATTTGAACCAGGAACTGCCCTATATACAGTATATGTTATTTAAATAAGAGTTGTAAAATGCAAAAGATTTCCTGTTTCATGTTCAGGATTATGAATGCAGCTGCATTAGTGAAACATTCCAATACTGATACCTGTGCCTTAAGTCTATGATTAAAGACAGAACACACAAAAAGTCAAATATAGGGGGCTAGATGTGGGATCTAAAATGTAAGTATATAGCAAAAGGAATGGAGAGGTGGTATCTTAAACGTGTATTGTAGGGTCTTTAGCATACAATATAACCAAACTTAAGGTAACTGTATCTGTTATTTAGTGCTAAATTAATAAAATTGAACTGAACTAAATACCTGGTTCTGAATTTCTACTTTTGCTGTGGTCATCAGTTTTAAATACCTAACCAACTAACAAAAATAGCAAAGCAATAATTCAGTGGAATATAATGCAAAGCTACTTGTTATTACCACCACTGAGCTGGAAAATTAGTGGAAGGTGGTTGCAGTTTTCACTTAAAAGGAACGTTCAGGTCAGGGGCTACATAAAATTAAAAAATGTATTTTGATGTGCGTGTGTGTTTTGCAAATCTGTTTCAAAATAGTGTTGTTTGGAAAGACTGAAAAGACTCTCTCAAGCATTAGTGAAACCTCAGCAAGAGTGACTGTGGAGGTTGTATGTATCTAAGTTGTTTACCCAGCCTTAAATAAAAACGAACAAAATGCCAGAACAAAGACGTTCCAAAGAAACTGTTTCTAAAACACCTGCTGTATTTTTCTGGGTGTGAGGCTGTGGTTGGAGTCTAAGCAAGTATTTGTGGCATTTGGAACAAGACAAGCTGAGGGATTTCTGAAGAAGAGCAAGCAAATGTTTGTGCTAGTGATGGAGTAAAAAAGTAAACATGCTATGACTTTTGCATACCATGACCTCTAATGTGTCATGTTTGATTTAAAGAAAAACAGTACATTTTACATTACAAAACATACTTACATCCTTACGTCCTACGTAAATTATTGTTTCATGTTCTGGATCATGAAGTTAGACATTTTAATGTTGGTATTAACCTGTATTGAGAACGCCTTCAATGGAGACAATGACAGAAGGGAGCAATTGTGGGCTTTGAAATGTAAGTATATAATTGCTATGTAGTTTTTTTTTTAAATGCATAACTTAGATTATATCATGATTGGATCTGTGTAGTGTAGAAATTTTTTTCTACAATACAATACACTTTAACCACACATCAATTTAACATGTGTAAACAGCCTCTTTGAGTAAATACATTTTCTCTGATTAAATAAAGTAATAAATGTATGATTTATCCTTAATGATGTTTCAGAGAGCAGGGAAAGATCAATTTTGAGGTTTTACAGCACTCATTTTTGGAGAAAAACATTTATTATCACAGAATATCATCTGCTGTTTTTTTTCCCTAAGAAGTAAAAATATAACAACCAGCAATATTTAAATATAAATTATTGAATGGTACAGTGTGTGTTATTAGGTCTAGAAAAGCAGTGGAGTTCACTCCAAAGCAGTGGAGTGAAGAATTAATGCGGTAAATTTAAATTCCAATCATATCTCTTACTGTAGCAGTAACACTGTAGGCCAAACTGCCTCATCAGCTCATCTGTAATCTTGATCTTTAGGTCCTTTCAGAAATCTTTTTGTTTGCTTTTCTCTTTTTTGAAGGAGGAGCTTCTAGGAAATTGATGTCTGTCTTTGTTTTTCAGTCTCTGTAGAGTATATAAATGGATCCATTTATGTTATGTGTAGTGTCACTATCTGGGAAAACAAATCTTCACATTATGATGAAGCTGATTCTTTCCCTGACTCTCTTCTGGGCACTCTGCAGCACAGGTACATCATCTTGTTCTTAAATTTAGACTTCTCCAAAAATGTAAGGACTTAAACGTTTTTACTTCTGCAGAAAACATTTTTTAAAAGGGAATATAAATGTTATCCTGACTAATTATGAACTGACTTCAAATCATGCTTCTAAGCACTATTTAAGGAGTTAGCCTATTTTTGCTCACCATTATTGCACGTTATGTATTGCAAGATCCCTTAAAGCCTTTCAACCAATAAAGCAAAACCCAGCTATCTTCATGAATGTGAATGAAAATGTGATCACAATTTCACTTTTTTTTTCACAGCGGGAGCCCTTCAGTGTTTAACCTGCAAAGATGTGACATGTTTAACGACAAACCCAGTTAAGTGCACTATAGAGAAGGCGTGTGTGACATCTTCTATTCTAGGTAGTCTCTTCTTTATTCTGTCTTTTACTTTTCAGTGAGCATACATGTACTGGGAGGTTACATCAATGTTAACAAACTCCACTTTGATTCTGCAGTGACATCGTCTGGAATTAAGGTACCACAAATCATCAGGGGTTGTGCACCAGACTTCGTGTGTCCTGTCTTAGGCTCTCAGACATATTCAGCAAACCTGGGTATTTTGAGTGCAGCTGCATCTGTTGAATGCTGCAACAAAGACAACTGCAACTTAAACATTTTGCCTGGCAAGTAAAGATAGAGTTTCTATATGACAAGAAAACACAAGCTAGATAATAATGTCGGAATCCTGCCATCTTCTTGACCTGGAATGTTAAATCTGGTCACTGTAATGTTTTCTGTTTTTGAAAAAGATTTTCATTCCTATTTCAGTCCCTGCAGATCAGACCGAGAACAATCTGAAGTGTTTTTCATGTGACCCCGGCTCCACTCAGTGTAACTCTACAGTGAAGTGTAGTGGAGTAGAGAATCGCTGCTTTCAAGCATTTGGTAATTCTCTTCAAACCTGTTTTGCTACCTTGAAATGTTTATACAAATTTGTGTTTTTGTAATATGAAAAATGAAACATCAACAAAAGGAAAAAAAAGCATTATATTACATACAACTTCAAGATATTCTGTTATTTGAGTCATATTATGAGTCACTATTACACTGACGAAATAAGGAAGCTAATTTAATGAGACTGCTACGTGAAAAAAACACCTTACAAACCCACTGGTAAAATACACCTTGCTGGTAAATGTTGTAATTACATGCTGTAGAAGGTTTTTGCTTAAAGCGTCTTTCAATACTTCTTTCTGATTTGAGCAAAATTGTTTCTATAAAGATGAAAAATCTGAAATGATGATTTTTATCTACAGTGCCATCAGGTATCAGCACTTCAGTTCCAGTCAAGGGCTGCATGTCTGAAAACATCTGTACAGCAGTGTCCAGCCTGTCAAGTCTCCCTGTCTTGAATCTTGGGAACGTCAGCTGTTGTGATAACAATTTGTGTAATACTGCTCCAACAACAACTACCACGTTCATCTATCTTATATTTGGACTCATATATATTATCTATTAGAATAAAATAAAAAGGCATGAAAAACATTTGAAGTATCAGAAATACTCAGAAAACACCTTTTTCAAGACCTGATTGGGGTTAGGAAATCCAAATTTAGTTAAAAGAGGCTGGAATCTGTCTGAAGCTGAGGTACAGTAAAAAGGCATCAATATAAGACAAATAAAAAAAAACAGCATACATACCAGTATTTACTCAATATATC
This sequence comes from Mchenga conophoros, assembly GCF_057382185.1. NCBI lineage: Eukaryota > Metazoa > Chordata > Actinopteri > Cichliformes > Cichlidae > Mchenga > Mchenga conophoros. Next base: position 14,815,168 of record NC_140542.1, read on the forward strand.
ATACTTTCTGCATATTTTCTTTTTTCTTTTAATTATCAAGGATATTAGGCTTGTGTGAAATGTGGAACTGGAGCATTCCTTGTAGCAGGAAAAATAGTATCAATATCTGAAAACAATGAAGATTCAACTCAAACAATGCTAAAGACTTTACAGGCATCAACAATCTACTGCACAAGGGATTCTGCATAAATGGCTCTCAATGTAAAACCATGAACAAAATAAATAAAATCAAATACATGAAAAGCAAAAATATATAAATAAAAACAAGAAATAAAAATGTTTGAAACCGACACGAATTTTATTTATTGTTTTGTTTTTTCTCATGTCATGCTGGTGGTCATACTTAGGCCAAACAGAATAGAATAAAAAACCAAACAAATAAATAAAAACAGATAAATATTTACATGGTGTCCAACCTGTGTTTGGTAATGACGGTGTGCCTTGACATATCCTCCAATCCGTACTGTAACTGGCTATTAAAGTAATGGCACAAACATTCACACACTTATGGTAAAATATATGTATATATCTATATCTATATATAGATATATAGATATAGATAGATACATTTACCATATATAGATATAGATACATATATATATATATATATATATATATATATATATATATATATATATATATATATATATATATATATATAAAAACAACACCCAGCACGCCCCTGCGGGCGGTTTATCCTTCAAGCTCGGGTCCTCTACCAGAGGCCTGGGAGCTTGAGGGTCCTGCGCAGTATCTTAGCTGTTCCCAGGACTGCGCTCTTCTGGACAGAGATCTCCGATGTTGTTCCTGGGATCTGCTGGAGCCACTCGCCTAGCTTGGGAGTCACCGCACCTAGTGCTCCGATTACCACGGGGACCACCGTTACCTTCACCCTCCACATCCTCTCGAGCTCTTCTCTGAGCCCTTGGTATTTCTCCAGCTTCTCGTGTTCCTTCTTCCTGATATTGCTGTCATTCGGAACCGCTACATCGATCACTACGGCCATCTTCTTCTGTTTGTCTACCACCACTATGTCCGGTTGGTTAGCCACCACCATTTTGTCCGTCTGTATCTGGAAGTCCCACAGGATCTTAGCTCGGTCATTCTCCACCACCCTTGGGGGCATCTCCCATTTTGACCTCGGGACTTCCAGGTTATACTCGGCACAGATGTTCCTGTACACTATGCCGGCCACTTGGTTATGGCGTTCCATGTATGCCTTGCCTGCTAGCATCTTGCACCCTGCTGTTATGTGCTGGATTGTCTCTGGGGCATCTTTACACAGCCTGCACCTGGGGTCTTGCCTGGTGTGATAGACCCCAGCCTCTATGGATCTTGTGCTCAGAGCTTGTTCTTGTGCTGCCATGATTAGTGCCTCTGTGCTGTCTTTCAGTCCAGCTTTGTCCAGCCACTGGTAGGATTTCTGGATATCAGCCACCTCCTCTATCTGCCGGTGGTACATACCGTGCAGGGGCCTGTCCTTCCATGATGGTTCCTCGTCTCCCTCCTCTTTCTTGGGTTTCTGCTGCCTGAGGTATTCACTGAGCACTCGGTCAGTTGGGGCCATCTTCCTAATGTATTCTTGGATGTTCGTTGTCTCATCCTGGACTGTGGTGCTGACACTCACCAGTCCCCGGCCCCCTTCCTTCCGCTTAGCATACAGCCTCAGGGTGCTGGATTTGGGGTGAAACCCTCCATGCATGGTAAGGAGCTTTCTTGTCTTTATGTCAGTGGCTTCTATCTCCTCCTTTGGCCAGCCTATTACCCCAGCAGGGTACCTGATCACGGGCAGGGCGTACGTGTTGATGGCCCGGATCTTGTTCTTACCATTCAGCTGACTCCTCAGGACTTGCCTGACCCTCTGCAGGTACTTGGTGGTTGCAGCTTTTCTAGCGGCCTCTTCATGGTTCCCATTCGCCTGTGGGATCCCCAAGTACTTGTAACTGTCCTCTATGTCTGCAATGTTGCCTTCTGGTAGTTCAATCCCCTCAGTTCTGACTACCTTCCCTCTCTTTGTTACCATCCGACTACACTTCTCCAGTCCGAACGACATTCCAATGTCATTGCTGTATAGCCTGGTAGTGTGGATCAGTGAATCGATGTCTCGTTCACTCTTGGCATACAGCTTGATGTCATCCATGTACAGGAGGTGGCTGACAATTGCTCCGTTCTGTAGTCGGTATCCGTAGCCAGTCTTGTTAATGATCTCACTGAGGGGGTTCAGGCCTATGCAGAACAGCAGTGGGGACAGAGCATCTCCTTGGTAGATCCCGCACTTGATGGTGACTTGTGCTATGGGCTTGGAGTTGGCCTCTAGTGTTGTACACCACATCCCCATTGAGTTCCTGATGAAGGCTCTTAGGGTCCCATTGATCTTGTACAATTCTAGGCATTCCAGTATCCAGCTGTGGGGCATTGAGTCATAGGCCTTCTTGTAATCAATCCAGGCAGTGCACAGGTTGGTCAGTCTGGTCTTGCAGTCTCGGCTGATTGTTCTGTCTACCAGTAGCTGGTGTTTTGCGCCTCTGGTGTTCTTGCCAATTCCTTTCTGTGTCCCGCTCATGTATTGACCCATGTGCCTGTTCATCTTAGCCGATATGATGCCTGACAGGAGCTTCCATGTAGTACTGAGGCAGGTTATTGGTCGGTAGTTGGAGGGGACCGGTCCCTTCTTGGGGTCCTTGGGGATCAGGACCGTCCGGCCTTCAGTTAGCCATTCCGGGTGTCTCTCGTTAACTAGCAGCTGGTTCATTTGTGCTGCCAGACGCTCGTGGAGTGCAGTCAGCTTCTTCAGCCAGTAGGCGTGAACCATGTCGGGCCCTGGTGCTGTCCAACTGTTCATACTGGAGACCCTTTCTTGGATATCTGCCACTGTGATGGTTACTGGACCCTGTTCAGGGAGGTCGCTGTGGTCAGCCCTCAGATCCTCTAGCCACTGAGCATTGCCGTTATGGGTTGCATCCTTCTCCCATATGCTCTTCCAGTATTGCTCCGTCTCCAGCCTTGGTGGTGCTGTTCTCTTATTGTTCCCTTGCCACTGAGAGTACACCTTTGCTGGTTCTGTGGAGAACAGCTGGTTTATTCTCCTGCCTTCTATCTCTCTGGTGTACCTCCTCAAGCGGCTGGCCAAGGCTGTGAGTCTTTGCTTGGCAGTTTCCAAGGCCTCAGGTATGGACAGCTTGCTGTATTTCTTAGGCACCTTATTTGTCGCACCTTTCTGCAACTCCGTTAGTTGGCTAACCTCCCTCCGTGCTACTTTGATCTTGCCCTCTAGCCTCCTTCTCCATGGAGGGTACTGCCCCTTGTCGCTGTTCAACTTGTAGCCAAGCATCTCACTGATCACTGTTGCCGTATTGTAGATCAGCTTGTTAGTGTCGGTAATCGTGGTTGTAGGTATTGCCCGTAGTGCTGCATTAACATCATCTAGCAGACCTTCTGAGGGAACTTCACGTAATCTTGGTAACCGGCTACGCGGGATCCAGGTTTCAAGCTTGGCCATGATCCTATTTTTCAGGTCAGTTCCTCTCGCACTCAACGATCCTTCTCCTATCGCACTTGGGGCTATGTACCCAATCTCGGGTGAGGGTGATGATATCTCCCCCCTGACCTGGCGTCCTGACTCCTCCTTGCCGTAGCATTTGTGTTGTACCTCGTCAATCTCTAGCTGTGAGAGCAGTCCCTTCTTTCGAATGTTGGAACACTGAGCTACTAGTTGTTTCGCCGTCATTGTGGATGTTGGGTATCGAAGAATCCATAGGTCCCTCATCCTATTCATGTAGCCCCTTCCGCCGGGGTTACTTGCATAGTAGCATTCCAACAACGCCCTGTTTTCGTCTCTTGCCCACCGATGCCTTCTTGTATATATATATATATATATATATATATATATATATATATATATATATATATATATATATATATATATATATATAAAAACACCCAGCACGCCCCTGCGGGCGGTTTATCCTTCAAGCTCGGGTCCTCTACCAGAGGCCTGGGAGCTTGAGGGTCCTGCGCAGTATCTTAGCTGTTCCCAGGACTGCGCTCTTCTGGACAGAGATCTCCGATGTTGTTCCCGGGATCTGCTGGAGCCACTCGCCTAGCTTGGGAGTCACCGCACCTAGTGCTCCGATTACCACGGGGACCACCGTTACCTTCACCCTCCACATCCTCTCGAGCTCTTCTCTGAGCCCTTGGTATTTCTCCAGCTTCTCGTGTTCCTTCTTCCTGATATTGCTGTCATTCGGAACCGCTACATCTAGCTGTGAGAGCAGTCCCTTCTTTCGAATGTTGGAACACTGAGCTACTAGTTGTTTCGCCGTCATTGTGGATGTTGGGTATCGAAGAATCCATAGGTCCCTCATCCTATTCATGTAGCCCCTTCCGCCAGGGTTACTTGCATAGTAGTGTTAAGGTTCAAAAATATTGGGGATGGACACCAGAGGAAAAAACCCACAATAACAACACTGGTCCGGTCGGGTTGAGTCAAACGATGATTTAATGATCACACACGTGGGAGATGGACACTGTATGCAGACAGTCTCAGATCTCATCTCAAAAAACACATCACCATAGTTTTATGAAATCAGGGTATTAGAACGCCCCCTCATGCGTAGTGACAGGTGTAATACAATCAATGTTGACAATTTTATTTAACACAAAGAATAACATTGTCTCCTTCCCGAGGGCAGACGCTGACTGCCCCCGTCTCCTGGAACCGTCTGTACCCTGCTAAGACACAACATGGCAGCTACAAGGACTCTTTCATTTGTTAAGACCATCAGTGTGTATTGCTCTAAATCAAGTCTATAATATTAAATGAATATTGCTGGATCAGCTACTTCTACTTAAAACATATTAAAACATGACTAAGCACAAAATCACCAAGAATAACATCTTATAAGTGCTGTGTAAGCGCGTGCGGCCTTCCAAGCTCAAAGCCTTTGCCCTCCATAGATCAGCCAGACTCGCGCTGGCTGTAGCTTTTAACCTTTAATTACCTTGAGCACAACTCTAGAAAAAGCAACAAACTGCAATGTGTATGGAATGATCAGGGTTACATCTGCAATGGAAAATCATGTTATTATTCTGGTACCTGTAAGAAAAGATCAAACTAAAGTTATCACCATCACTGTAATGCAAAGAATAATGTAAGGTCAAAAACTTCAATTTATGCTTAATGCAAAGCTGGTTATATACTTCTAATGAACTAATAATGCCATATTAAAATATTAAATGATAATGAGAAAAACATCCCCTCCTTATTTTACAGTAGCATTCCAACAACGCCCTGTTTTCGTCTCTTGCCCACCGATGCCTTCTTGTTCCAGTAGCCCACTTTTCGTCAGGGTGCCCTGGTTCCTCAACACCTGACGTGGACCTTGTTGATCCGGGCGACGTCCGAGCCGGCATGCCTTCATATTTATCTGTCTCGCTCACGCTCCCAGGACCCTGACACACAGTAGTGTTTCAGATGTTTCATCTAAGACATGGAAACAGAAAGGAGTAAAGAAATAGTAAAGAGAAGCATATATTAAAAAATAACTCGGCTGTAGGGTGTAGGTGACATACCAGGGCATTAGCTAAAGAATTACTGCAATGGCCAAACCCTTAATTAAGTGATTCAGAAACAACCTGCGTTATTTCTGTGATAGTCCATAATAGAACAAAAAGAAGTTCTACGTAAGTCAGGTGTGTGTAACACATGATTGTACTTGATAAATAAGATGCTTTATGTTTGATTTGAATAGGCGTGCTATTATTATGTTACAAAGAGAGCGTGCCAATGAAATCCGTTTAACAACAGCAGGTGTGGTAAATTCAGAGTAGCACAACACTGTGACAGAGTTACAGCGTCAGTTGTGCTTCATGATGGTTTTTGAAAACATTTGAGATGGTAGATCATGAAGTTTAGATGATTCCTTGGCTGTTTGAAGCGTGTAAGAGCAAAATGTACAAAGCATAGAAGCATAAACCAGAAAATCAATGTTTGAGCTAAAAGACATTTCAGTACAGTAGCTGAGTAAAAGTAAAGTTACTCCACTGTTCAAGTATTGATCTTGATCGGGTAAGGCAGCTGCCACACCTGCAGCAGGTTTTACACCATTGATCACAAAGCCGTCAGTTTCTCAACAAACCAGATCTACAGGAAAGAATGAAGCAGGTGTGGGGCAAGAAAATAAAAAGTGATTAACATGTTTTATATTTTATTCAGACAGTTACCTCCCAGTCATGACTGTTAGTTCTTGCATTAAGGAACATCTGATGATTTTCTTTCAACTTACACATAAAATCAAACAGATTTTACACCACACTGTTTGTACTGTGTTAGTGAGTAAAATCAAGTTTTCATATCGAAATGGTCAACAACTGGCATTCAAGTAGGAATCAGAATCAGAATCAGAATCAGAATGGGTTTATTGCCAGATGTTGCCAGAATGAAAACTGTTATGGAGTATAAGCTGATTAAATAGACATCTACAATGATCACTGTTTTTTTCAGATATATTAATTTTGAGATTAAAAACACAACATTTGTTAGCAAATTAATAGTTCTTTTTGGACTTCTTTCTTTTGTTTTATCTTGACCTCTGTAGGATCTCTAAGTTTGTGTCCCTCTCTTAGACAAACAAACATGAAGCTACATTATGACAAAAACTGTATGATTTCGCTGAATGCATTATTAGCCTCACAAATATGAAGCCTAAAATATTGCAGTCGCTCTCTAGTGGCTTACTACAGTACAGGTAATGTGAGGTACTTGATGTTATGTTTATGTTACTTCAGTTACTTTATGAGAGCATCTGGTCCTCACAGTGTGTGCTGATAAAATTCTGGTCCTTAGACAAATGTAGTTGATAACCCCTGATCTATTTAGACACCATTTATGATTAGTAGTATATGTAGAGGACAATACTTGATGTAAAGCATTTAGGCTTGATCTTCATCAGTTGTAGAAAAGTTATTCCAGGGTTGTTTCATAACATTTGGTCCTGATTTTATTCGGAAGTGTCAACTGTTATAAACAAATGGAATTGTCTGAACAAAAAGTCAATTATGGTTTCAAAGTCAAAATTAAAGATGATGGCTTAATGACACAAGACGCAAGGTCATTCTCATTTGTTAAAAACTTAATAATGTAAAAAAGAATTCCTGTGTTTTTTGTGATGCACGAATACTTGTTATTGAATTGAAGAGGAAAGGTGTGGTAAGGTGCTGTGACATAATGATTTGACAAAAGAAGAGTTAATTGCATGAATGGTCATGCTGTAAAAATGTGAACACATGCAATTGTGAGGTCACCTGTTCAGTATATAAAGTGCAGTGCTGCTCCTCAGCTTTAGTATCACAGTCCAGGCAAACTAATCTGCAGAACTGACCTGTTCATCACAATGAAGCTGCTGTTTTCTCTGTTTCTCCTCTGGGCATTCTCCACCACAGGTAACTACACTCATTTCACCTGCAGGTAGAAGAGAGTCTAATTTAAAGCTTTAAATCTTTTATTTAAATCTTACATTGTAATTTTTTCCCCCAAAGTTAGTGAGTAGAATTGACTCAACTGTAACCTGCTGTAACCCAATATGAACTTTCAGAACATCTCATATTTGCTATATATTTAAATTGTGATGATCAGTTTTGTGTTTCTCTCCTGATTGCAGCTGGAGCCCTCCAGTGCCAAACCTGCACAAATTCAGCATGTTCAAGCACAGCACTACTTACATGCTCCTCATTGGAAACAATGTGTGTTACAGCTACCATTCTAGGTAATGTTTTCTTCATATCATATTTCATATTTTCACCAAATTACAACTGCTGTGAAGCTATTTGTGTTCCATCAACATTGACAAACCGCACTTTGAATTTGTAGCTACTTCATCTGGAACTCCGGTCACACAAATCTACAAGGCATGTGCATCTTCCTCCCTGTGTCCAGCCGTAACTTCTCAGACATTTTCAGTCGACCTGGGTTTTCAAAGTGCTCTGGCTTCTGCTCAATGCTGCAACACAGATAACTGCAACTCAGCAACTCTACCAAGTAAGTTAAATACTACGTTGCTCATCGAAGACAAAAGAATAATATAAAGAAATAAAAGCAATAATCTGATGTTGTAAGAGTCTCTGTTCTGAAATGAAATGTCCTCCTTTTCTGTTTCAGATCCTTCTTCTCAGTCAAATAATGGTGGAGTATGCAACTTTTGTGACCCTTCCACTGGTCAGTGCTCCTCCACATTACAGTGTCAGGGAGTGGAGAACCAATGCTTCCAATCAACCAGTGAGTCTTTATGTTGTATCAGTTGTGTCATCGGTTTTCAATCAAAGATGATTTCAAATTATTTTGTAATACATCTGACATATAAAAGAGCGGAAACTTTTACCCTAATTTATACTAAATGTTATCCTTGGGTGTGAAAGTTACTGTGATAAGATTTTAAATTTCAAGCCTGGAAGTCAGACAAACACATAAACGTTTTAAAAAGCTGTTAAGTTGTTTTATGCATGAAATATATTAAGCTTCCTGGAAAGTAGCCAATTTAAAACATATCCTGAAATTCTTCTTTTTGATCTGCAGTCAATAGCGGCACCAGCACGTATCCAGGTTACGGCTGCGCATCTGCAAACCTGTGTGCAGCTGCTTTAAGCCTGGGTTCTCTACCTTTCATGCAGAGCGTTGGTACAGTATCAGGTGTTACCTGTTCTGCTGCCCCAACTACAACCACCACCCCAACTACAACCACCACCCAAACTACAACTACAACCACCATCCCAACTACAACCACCACAGCCACAACTACAACTACAACCACTGGCACAACTATAACCACCACCCCAGCTACAACTACAACCACTACCCCAGCTACAACTACAACCACAACCCCAACTACAACTCCAACCACCACCCCAGCTACAACTACAACCACTACCCCAACTACAACTACCCCCACAACTACAACCACCACTCCAACTACAACTTCAACCACCACCCCAACTACAACTACAACCACTGCCACAACTACAACCACCACCCCAACTACAAGTACCGCCACAACTACAACCACCACCCCAACTACAACTACAACCACCAACCCAACTACAACTACAACCACCGCTACAACTACAATCACCACCCCAACTACAACTACAACCACCGCCCCAACTACAACTACAACCACCACCCCAACTACAAGTACTGCGACAACTACAACTACTACCCCAACTACAACAACAACCACTACCCCAACTACAACTACAACGACCGCCACAACTACAACCACCGCCCCAACTACAAGTACCGCCGCAACTACAACCACCACCCCAATTACAACCACCACCCCAACTACAAGTACCGCCACAACTACAACCACCACCCCAACTACAAGCACCGCCACGACCACAACCACCACCCCAACTACAACTACAATCACCGCCCCAGTTACAACTACAACCACTACCCCAACTACAACTACCGCCACAACTACAACCACCACCCCAACTACAACTACAACCACCACCCCAACTACAACTACAACCTCCACCCAAGCTACAACTACAACCACCCCCCCAACTACAACTACAACCACCACCCCAACTACAAGTACTGCGACAACTACAACTACTACCCCAACTACAACAACAACCACTACCCCAACTACAACTACAACGACCGCCACAACTACAACCACCGCCACAACTACAAGTACCGCCGCAACTACAACCACCACCCCAATTACAACCACCACCCCAACTACAACCACCACCCCAGCTACAACTACAACCACCACCCCAACTACAAGTACTGCGACAACTACAACTACTACCCCAACTACAACAACAACCACTACCCCAACTACAACTACAACGACCGCCACAACTACAACCACCACCCCAATTACAACCACCACCCCAACTACAAGTACCGCCACAACTACAACCACCACCCCAACTACAACTACAATCACCGCCCCAGTTACAACTACAACCACTACCCCAACTACAACTACCGCCACAACTACAACCACCACCCCAACTACAACTACAACCACCACCCCAACTACAAGTACTGCGACAACTACAACTACTACCCCAACTACAACAACAACCACTACCCCAACTACAACTACAAGTACCGCCGCAACTACAACCACCACCCCAATTACAACCACCACCCCAACTACAAGTACCGCCACAACTACAACCACCACCCCAACTACAACTACAATCACCGCCCCAGTTACAACTACAACCACTACCCCAGCTACAACTACAACCTCCACCCAAGCTACAACTACAACCACCCCCCCAACTACAACTACAACCACCACCCCAACTACAAGTACTGCGACAACTACAACTACTACCCCAACTACAACAACAACCACTACCCCAACTACAACTACAACGACCGCCACAACTACAACCACCGCCACAACTACAAGTACCGCCGCAACTACAACCACCACCCCAATTACAACCACCACCCCAACTACAACCACCACCCCAACTACAAGCACCGCCACGACCACAACCACCACCCCAACTACAACTACAATCACCGCCCCAGTTACAACTACAACCACTACCCCAACTACAACTACCGCCACAACTACAACCACCACCCCAGCTACAACTACAACCACCACCCCAACTACAAGTACAACCACTACCCCAGCTACAACTACAACCTCCACCCAAGCTACAACTACAACCACCCCCCCAACTACAACTACAACCACCACCCCAACTACAAGTACTGCGACAACTACAACTACTACCCCAACTACAACAACAACCACTACCCCAACTACAACTACAACGACCGCCACAACTACAACCACCGCCCCAACTACAAGTACCGCCGCAACTACAACCACCACCACAATTACAACCACCACCCCAACTACAACCACCACCCCAACTACAAGCACCGCCACGACCACAACCACCACCCCAACTACAACTACAATCACCGCCCCAGTTACAACTACAACCACTACCCCAACTACAACTACCGCCACAACTACAACCACCACCCCAGCTACAACTACAACCACCACCCCAACTACAAGTACTGCGACAACTACAACTACTACCCCAACTACAACAACAACCACTACCCCAACTACAACTACAACGACCGCCACAACTACAACCACCACCCCAATTACAACCACCACCCCAACTACAAGTACCGCCACAACTACAACCACCACCCCAACTACAACTACAATCACCGCCCCAGTTACAACTACAACCACTACCCCAACTACAACTACCGCCACAACTACAACCACCACCCCAACTACAACTACAACCACCACCCCAACTACAAGTACTGCGACAACTACAACTACTACCCCAACTACAACAACAACCACTACCCCAACTACAACTACAAGTACCGCCGCAACTACAACCACCACCCCAATTACAACCACCACCCCAACTACAAGTACCGCCACAACTACAACCACCACCCCAACTACAACTACAATCACCGCCCCAGTTACAACTACAACCACTACCCCAACTACAACTACCGCCACAACTACAACCACCACCCCAGCTACAACTACAACCACCACCCCAACTACAACTACAACCACCACCTCAACTACAAGTACTGCGACAACTACAACTACTACCCCAACTACAACAACAACCACTACCCCAACTACAACTACAACGACCGCCACAACTACAACCACCGCCCCAACTACAAGTACCGCCGCAACTACAACCACCACCCCAATTACAACCACCACCCCAACTACAAGTACCGCCACAACTACAACCACCACCCCAACTACAACTACAACCACCACCCCAACTACAAGCACCGCCACGACCACAACCACCACCCCAACTACAACTACAATCACCGCCCCAGTTACAACTACAACCACTACCCCAACTACAACTACCGCCACAACTACAACCACCACCCCAACTACAACAACAACCACCACCCCAACTACAACTACAACCACTACCCCAGCTACAACTACAACCTCCACCCAAGCTACAACTACAACCACCCCCCCAACTACAACTACAACCACCACCCCATCTACGACTACAACCACCGCTATACTTACAACCACCACCCCAACTACAACTACAACCACCGACCCAACAACAACTACAACCACCATCCCAACTACAAGTACCGCCACAACTACAACCACCACCCCAACTACAACTACAACCACCACCCCAACTACAACTAAAACCACCACCCCAACTACAACTACAACCACCACCCCAGCTACAACTACAACCACCACCCCAACTACAACTACAACCACCACCCCAGCTACAACTACAACCACCACCCCAACTACAACTACAACCACCACCCCAACTACAAGCACCGCCACGACCACAACCACCACCCCAACTACAACAACAACCACCACCCCAACTACAACTACAATCACCGCCCCAGTTACAACTACAACCACTACCCCAACTACAACTACCGCCACAACTACAACCACCACCCCAACTACAACAACAACCTCCACCCCAACTACAACTACAACCACTACCCCAGCTACAACTACAACCTCCACCCATGCTACAACTACAACCACCCCCCCAACTACAACTACAACCACCACCCCATCTACGACTACAACCACCGCTATACTTACAACCACCACCCCAACTACAACCACCGCCCCAACTACAACTACAACCACCACCCCAACTACAACTACAATCACCGCCCCAGTTACAACTACAACCACTACCCCAACTACAACTACCGCCACAACTACAACCACCACCCCAACTACAACAACAACCTCCACCCCAACTACAACTACAACCACTACCCCAGCTACAACTACAACCTCCACCCATGCTACAACTACAACCACCCCCCCAACTACAACTACAACCACTACCCCAGCTACAACTACAACCTCCACCCATGCTACAACTACAACCACCCCCCCAACTACAACTACAACCACCACCCCATCTACGACTACAACCACCGCTATACTTACAACCACCACCCCAACTACAACCACCGCCCCAACTACAACTACAACCACCATCCCAACTACAAGTACCGCCACAACTACAACCACCACCCCAACTACAAGCACCGCCATGACCACAACCACCACCCCAACTACAACTACAACCACCACCCCAACTACAACTACAACCACCACCCCAGCTACAACTACAACCACCACCCCAACTACAACTACAACCACCGCTACAACTACAACCACCACCCCAACTACAACTACAACCACCACCCCAGCTACAACTACAACCACCACCCCAACTACAACTACAACTACCGCCACAACTAAAACTACAGCCACCACCCCAACTACAACTACAACCACCGCCCCAACTACAACCACTATCCCAACTACAACTACAACCACCGCTACAACTACAACCACCACCCCAACTACAACTACAATCACCGCCCCAGCTGCAACTATAACCACCACCCCAACTACAACTACCGCCACAACTAAAACCACCACCCCAACTATAAGTACCGCCACAACTACAACCACCACCCCAACTACAAGTACCGCCACAACTCCAACCACTACCCCAACTACAACTACAACCACTACCCCAACTACAAGTACCGCCACAACTACAAGTACCGCCACAACTACAACCACCACCCCAACTACAACTACAACCACCACCCCAACTACAAGTACCGCCACAACTACAACCACCACCCCAACTACAAGTACCGCCACAACTATAAGCTCTGCAGCTACAACTGCTACATCAACTGCAACAACTGCCTCTACAACCAAAAGTGATGCTTGTTCTATCAGACTGGGAATGTTCCATCTGCTGCTTGGACTCCTTCTCTTTACCTTTCATTAAAGTCCCGAATAACAAAACAAACAAACAAAAGAACATATGATGTTTTAACAAGACTCAAAAACCTTTTGGATATTCACCTTATGTTTACAAACCACTGTTAAAGTATAGTCAATGAAAAAAGGTGATAGAGTCTTGTTGAAGCTGACTTGGAATAAGTATGTAAGACTTCTTTGTATGTTGTCATGATGGACAATTATGTCCATTATGTCCAAAATAATATAATAATATAATAATTATTTATAATGGATGATACAACTGAATCCTTATTACAACAACAAAGCATGCTTTGGAAATAGAAGCAAGAAGGAGAATTTCTATTTCTTATTTATTCATTTGTTTTGCTTTGTGCTTTTTATTTTCTGCATTTCTCTCTGTATATTACTAGTGATCAATGGTGAATCTGCAAGGGTGGCATGTGCCCACCTAAAATTAATATCTTGCCATCCCTAGTGGAACCCAAGTTTTGCATATGACAGTGTTGTTTATTAAAATAAGCTAATATTAACACTTTGAGCCTAGCTACAGTTAACATTGACAGAGTGAGCAATACAGTAAGTTTGCACCTCCTCTTGTCAGACCTGCAGGGTTTAAGCTTGTGGTGTTCTCCTCTGTCTTATGGCAGACAAACTATTTTTTTGCACTGGCACAAATAATTTGTGTGGCATCTTACTGTGACACCTGATTGTTGTCTAATTTTTGTTTTAGTAGTTTTAAATAGAGGTACAAAAAAACAAAAAGATGCTTGCATCTTTTGGTAAATAGTTGTATAGAACTTTATTGTTTACAAAATTTTGGTGTAGGTCTTTAGAATTTAGGAAATTTCTGTAGATCTGCCCCTGCTGATGATAAAGATACAATAAAGCCCTTGTCCTATATCCTTCTGTGTTTCACTGTTAAACTGGGAACATTTCTGACATATGCTGGTATAGATTAATTTGGTGGTGTTGAGGCTGCTGCTTACAATCCTCTGTGTAGTTTTCACAACCGCTGGCAGAGTCATCTTCTTTGCCATAGAGCAGATTCCATGCCAGTGATGCAGGAGCACAGGGAACTCTCTACCACACATCTGTAAAATAGTTTTAGTACTGAATTTCCAAGTCCAGTGTTCCTTCACTTCCTGAGAAAGTAGAGTTTGCCTGTGCACCTTGTTAACCACAAAGAAAAGGTTGTTGTTCCAGATCAGGTCCTCAGAGGGATGTTCAACAAGATAATTAAAACTGAACACCTTTTCAGCTGCTCCTCAATGTGTAGGGGTGGAAGGGAGTTTCTGCCCTTCATGAAACACTGAGACTGGTATCCCTGCACCATCTTTTCAGCCTTTTTACCTCCTGCCTGTATTCAGATTCATCATTCCGCCCCATCTATCACACACTTAATATCTTAAATGTAAAAGTTAATTACAGTACAATTAGAAAAAACCCGAACAACCATGTGAAACGGATACGGTTGAACAGTCCGATTATTCCTCAAATTCCAGTATTGAATAAAAGCTGTATGCCGAGAGTGAATGAGACTAGACATCGATTCACTGATTTACACTACTAGGATAGAAATGTCATTTAGACTGTAGAAGTGTAGTAGGTGGGTAACAAAAAGAGGAAAGCTAGTCAGAACTACCAGAAGGTTTAGTATGTATGTATGTATGTATGTATGTATGTATGTATGTATGTATGTATATATGTATGTATATATGTATGTATGTATGTATGTATGTATGTAAATTAGGACACACTAATTCAGGTCCTCTACCACAGGCCTGGGAGCTTGAGAGTCCTGACAGTGATCTCGGATGTTGTTCCTGGGATCTGCTGGAGCCACTCATCTACCTTGGGAGTCACTATCTATCTATCTATCTATCTATCTATCTATCTATCTATCTATCTATCTATCTATCTATCTATCTATCTATCTATCTATCTATCTATCTATCTATCTATCTATCTATCTATCTATTGTAGGAATGTTTAGCTTATTTTAGAGTTTAGAAATGTGTTAACATAGAATGTAGAACTATTGTAGAGACACTGACACTGCCCTCAATATAATAAGGGCCTCACTGTGTCGTGAACTTAGGAGTAGATTGTAGGAGACCCCTCTCCCACTTGAACTGTGAAAGTAAAACAGAGAGGAGTTAATGCTGAGTGGAAATTCCCCAGAGAATGTTTGGGTGGGGGTCTCAACATTTGTAACTGGATAACTGTGGTCTGGAAGGGAGATGGGTTTTATGACCTCTAGGGAGTCACCTAAATCCACAGTGTTTTAACTGTCACGCACACACATCCACATGCACACTCACTCATGTGCACTCACACATACACACAGGTATGCGTACACAGTCACACACGAGCACTCACATAGACATGCGGGAACGCGCTCACATAGGCATTCATGTGCTCGTGCACATAGACACAGACACAGAGTTTGCAGCACACCGTGGGGGTTTTATGATAGGGTCGCCCCTACAAAACTGTGTTTCACAGACAAAGGAGTGAAGATTTTTTGCAGAGGGACACACCGGCCTCGTCTTCCCTTCTAGAAGTGCATGCTTAAATGAAGATGAATAAAGATAAATAAAGGTTTTGTGAAATGACTACTGAGTTCCGGTGCCGTCTCTGGAAGTTTCGACGAATAAAAGAACCGGGGTAAAACTGATTTCGCAACAGTTTTGGTGCTGAAACCCGGGATTCACTCGAGGCCCAGAGAGGATGAATTGGCAGAGCTGAGATCGTGAAACGAGGCGAACAGAGAGCTAGCTCACATGATTAAAAGGTAAGCACGACCTGTTTATTTTCGAACCGTGCATATTGTTTAAAGCCTAAATTATCTGTTCGCTAAGTTGAACGTATCGCAGTGTAAATTCACTCAGTATGTTAAAGAAACGGTGTGTGATCCGTCTTAGTTAGTAATTAATAGCATCGGTGTTTCATCTGTGGCGGTGTGTGATCCGTCTTTAGTTATTAGGAAAAAAGTGGCAGTGTGTGATCCGTCCTCGTGCATTAAAGCAGGGAACTTGTGTTACTATTAGTTAGAAAGCGGGGCTGAAAGGCCTCGTCGCCGGCTGAGGGCCGTGTGCGCTCCGAGTTTGGCAACTCCACCCTTGGTCGGACGCGTCCTTGGGATTTGCCGGGGTGGTGACCTGGGCACCGGGGGCGCCCTAAATAACTAAAGCTAGATGTTGGATCCTAGTCACGGTTGATAACCTGCATGAGAGTGGGGGCAAGTTGCTTTGTTAGTGAGAGAACGACTGCTTGGCTTGTCCCACTGACTGCAGTGTGTGTAGACTGTGTAGTTGTGTGAAAGCGCCGTTAGAGTCGGCGTCTCGTCTGAAGCACAGAAGTCAATTAAAGTAACAAAAATAATTTGTGTCTAAAAGTGTGTGTTTGCGGTATGCAGAAATTGCGGCAGGAGACCGTGTCGCGAATTGTTGCAAATTGTGAAGTCAATTGGGGGTTTAATTTGGTTTTATTTTTTATGGGGAAGAGAAACTGCGGTATCCAGTCCGTGGCGCAATTTGAATAGTTTGTGAGGCAAATGTGGCGCGATCTGAAGATCGTGAGCCTAATTGTCCTAGTTAGGTTGAGGTGTAAGAGCGGACAGCACCCGCTCTGTGTGCTGATTAGGGCGTTGTCCTGAATCAGCAGAAGTGTCTCGCAGAAAGTTTGAATGGGACTGCGGGTTCACAGGTGGAACGAACGAAGAGTAAAATGTGTGTGTGTGTGAGAGAGAAAGAAAAGGTGGGGGATAGTGACCAGCCTGTGAGTGTGTGTGTGAATTCCTTGATGACAAAAAGGGAGACAAAGTAGATTAGTTGATTTTCTGTGAAATAATAATAGTTAAGAAATCTTAGTAATCAAAGAGGAGAAAGTGAACTGAAAATAAATAAAGAAAAATTAACAGTGGATTAGTGTTAAGGTAATGACAAATAAATTGATAAAATTAACAGTGACATTTAAAGGTGACCAAGTATTTAAGGATGAATGGAGAATTTGATTGCTGACTGTATGAGAGTTGTTGGGGTGAAAGGAAGATGAGGTTGGAGGAGTGAGTTAACAGGTTAATGTGTGGGTGTAAAACAATGGGGTAAAAAAAGAGAGAAAGAAAATGATGAAAACAAAGAAAATAAAAAGTGTGGAAGTGTGAGTGGGAAATTGTCTCCAACTGGGGGAAGCAGTGATGCTACAGGTCACCTTCTTCCCCTGCTGGACACAAAACGAAAACATAATTTGGAGTGTTGTGGATGAAAATAATTAACAACAACATCAAGAAGATTTTTGTGTTTGCAGTTAAGAACAAATAAAAATTTCATTTTTGAGGTTTAAAGTCAGAGTTCAGAAACAAAATGAATAGAGATGTGTGCCTTTAGGAGTGATGAAAACATATGCAGTCACAGCGAATAATGAAAGTCTCTCAGTCTGTCGATTACAGGTGGGGAACGGACCTGAATCAATTCTCCACGGGCAGCAGTCGGAAGAAAATTATAGGTTAAAATCATTAGAAAAAAATAGAAACACCCAGCCAGAATTTTTGGCTGAATTGTTTTGCAGCTTCCCGTCTTCATCCTGAAAAAGCAAGCTCCAAGGAAGCTAATCTCTCCCTGAAGACACCGAGTGCAGTTCCAGAAGCACAAGCATGAACATCAACACTGGACAGAAGACCAAGAGACAATACCAGAGTTCTGAGCAGAGAGGTCCAGCAGCACTATGGGCAAACGGCATCAGAAAGAGAAGATCCACCATCTAGATTGGATGGATGGAGATGCGTTTCCAGCAAGCTGCAACCTCACTGTGTGTGAAGGACTTTTGAGAAGACTGTCTGAGCTTGACATTTGCCATGTTTGGAGTGAGATGGCAATGAAAGAGACAGTGGGACAAAGAGATACGCGGGACAAAGCTGAAGAAAACTGACTGCCACTGGACTGCAAAGTGGGAGAGAAGAAAAGGAGCAGAAGAGGACTGAGGCGGCTGTTTTAGTGTGGGGAATCAAATTAGGTTAAAGCATCCGGGGAGACAAGCGACTGCCTGGAAATGGAGGATTGACACAGTGTCCAGACCACCACAAAAGGGGGAGGAAGACAAGCACTGAGGTATGCAAGTGTACTGTTAGAAAAAATGGAAAGGTGACACCACACATGCAGATAATATGCACCAGAGATAACAAAAAATCATACACAAAGTGTTACACATTAAAATAGGGCATTTGTAGAAGGGGTTAACAACACTCAGTGTGGTTGCCTATGGTAACCTGCAAGCATTTGGGGTTTAGCTGTGCCTGTCTATGGCAGAGTTTTTCAGTTAGATGTTTCTGGAACAAAATTTGGAGTGAACGGAGTTTTGTTTCAGAAAAAAGGGGGAGATACATAAAAGGATACATAAAAACAGAAAATGTATTAACCCGACTAACACACACACACACACACACACACACACACACACACACACACACACACACGTAATGAAGATCAAACACAATTTTAAGTAGGTAATACTGTTACCATCATCTGGTCTGGTTTATTGAGTGGGGTGAGAACTGATACATAGACGACTGAATTAGTATTATTTTGGGGAACATGATAGCAGGGGTGAACAGAATCCTGCAGCCAGAGTTTAAATGAGTCAAACTAGCAGATTTTTTGTTTTTGTTTTGTTTTGTTTTTGTTTCTGAAGTATGGGGAAGGTTTTACCATGGCACCAAGTTTTAGATTTGGTGTCTTCTCACCTATAAGAGAAAGAATATTCTGTGACAAGTCCTAAGACCGGGCTTCTGTATTTTTTCTTTTTCTTTTGTTTTTCAGTTTTATTTGTCATTTTTCATTTTATTTTTATTTTTTGAACAGTGCACTGATTTCTGTTTGTGAATTTCTTTTCTTTAAGCAGATCTGCACGTCGGGAATTAAAAGTGCTACACGTCGTCGAGAAAATTGTTGTAAGTGAGTTTCTCCACATTAAAATGGGCTCTGGAGAAAGCCACTTATTTGGGACAATTAGAAAATGAGAGTCCCGGCCTAAAAAGGATTCAGCGAGGTAATCCGATCTAAAGTTCTTCTTTTTCTTTTTGAAATGACGTCATTTTGCTGAGAGTGGAAACTAAATGCGACGATGGGTTCCACTATCAGCAAAGAAAGAATGAATGAATGGATGAATGAATGAATGGAAATAAAAACAAACTGACTGACTGGTAAAAGCTGACAAGACTTGACCACGACTCAAGGTTAACCTCCACCTAGACAGGACAAAAGGGTGGATGAATTTATGTGTTTCCTTTTACAGGAGCAGAAAGATGACAGCAACATCTGAGGTTGCGTGATGGTTTAACCTTTTAAATGCCATTTTCTATGTTTGGGAATCAACCAGGGGTGTGTTGCTCACAGAAGTTACTGTGAGAAAGTGTGTACACACCTGCGCAGCACTAACATTTACATTCTCTTTTCTACAGCATTACAGTTCTTCATGTGATTTGATGATGTGATTTCTAACAGAACAATGGGTTGATGTTTGTTTCTCTACTACAGGTTATGAGTTGGTGATGCTGTTACACTGTGTTGTTGGGAAAATGTTGAAGATTACTTTGACGATGCGAATAACGTGAGAAATTTCCTGTGTTGAAACCAGTGTTATTCTTTTTACAGCAGGCTTAATTTTATGGCCTTTTACGGCACCTCTGGAATGTGGATGGCCGACGTCTGCCCACCACACGATCCATGTGTGTTGCTAATGTTTGTTTTTTCTCTAAGAGTGCATGTAGAGGATTCAGCAGAAGCAGACAAGTGACATGAGAAAAACAAATAAGAGATGCAGTGTTTATGGAATAGTTGAATATGGGCTCATTAGCCTGCAACTATTGAACTCATAGTGATAAAATGGGTGGAGTGACATTGTTTAAGGAAAGTCACAGATTAAATTGTGGAATAAATTGGGATGATTCATGATTTGGGACAAATTATGGCAATAATAGTGATTTAATGATTGGAGAAAACCTGCACATGATACTTGTCTGTTATGCTGAGTACTTTATCACTCTCATGATCTATAGTTGGTTGAAAATGTGAAGTTTGATTTAACAGATTTGTCTGGCACACAGGCTGTTGTCGATCAGGGCAAGCTAAAGAATAAACATTTTATGTCAGCAAGGGGTGGGGGAAAGCCATTCACCAGAGCATATCTTAAGTGCTGCTGATGTGGGCTGGCCTTCTCCACACGCTCTTTAAGGCTGGTGTGTTTTGAGATGCAAATGAGGAGACTTCACTCAGGCAAGTCTGCTGGACCAGACGGAGTGAGTCCCCTTGTCCTCAAGGCCTGTGCCCCCCAGCTGTGTGGAGTCTTTCATAAACTGTTTATGCTGAGTCTGAGTCTGCAGAGGGTCCCGGTGATGTGGAAGACATCATGCCTCGTCCCTGTACCAAAGACGCCTCGTCCCAGTGGCCCCCAGGATTACAGGCCCGTGGCACTGACCTCCCACATCATGAAGACCCTGGAAAGGCTCATCCTGGACCAGCTGCGACCCATAGTAAGACCACATCTGGATCCCCTTCAGTTCGCTTATCAGCCTCGTCTCGGAACAGAGGACGCCATCATCTACCTGCTCAATCGTGTCTACACCCATCTGGACCAGCCGGCGAGCACTGTGAGGGTCATGTTTTTTGACTTTTCCAGTGCTTTCAACACCATCAGGCCGACCCTCCTGGGTGATAAGTTAGCAGCGATGCAGGTGGATGCTTCTCTGGTGTCCTGGATTGTTGATTACCTGACAGGAAGACCACAATATGTACGTCTCCCACAGTGTGTGTCTGACAAGGTGATTAGCAACACAGGGGCACCACAGGGGACTGTCCTCTCCCCCTTCCTCTTCACCCTCTACACCACAGACTTCAGCCACTGCACAGAGACCTGCCATCTTCAGAAGTTTTCTGATGACTCTGCGGTGGTTGGATGCATCAGCAGGGATGATGAGACAGAGTACCGGGCTGTGGTCGACTCCTTTGTCACGTGGTGTGAGCAGAATCATCTGCAGCTCAACGTGGCAAAGACCAAGGAACTGATCGTGGACTTCAGGAAGACCAGGAAACACTTGACCCCTGTTTCAATCCAGGGGGTCAGTGTTGACATTGTGGAGGACTATAAATACCTTGGAGTACACATTGACAATAAACTGGACTGGGCTAAAAACACCACAGCACTTTACAGGAAGGGCCAGAGTCGTCTCTATTTTTTGAGGCGACTGAGGTCCTTCAACATCTGCCAGAAAATGCTGAGGATTTTCTATGAGTCTGTGGTGGCCAGTGCGATCCTCTATGCTGTTGCATGCTGGGGGAGCAGGCTGAGGGTCGCAGATGCCAACAGACTTAATAAACTGATCCGTAAGGCCAGCAATGTTGTGGGGATGGAGCTGGACTCCCTCAAGGTGGTGTCGGAGAGGCGGATGCTGTCCAAGATAAAGACAATGTTGGATAACACCTCCCACCCACTCCATGACATGTTGGTCAGTCACAGGAGCTCGTTCAGTGAGAGACTGAGATTACCGAAAAGCACCACTGAACGACACAGGAAATCATTCCTGCCTGTGGCCATCTCCCTGTACAACGCATCCACTTAACACACTGTTTGCTGCTACAACTACACATGTTTCTTTTCCAAATATTTATTTATAAGTGACTTATGTATGTATGTATGTATATATATGTATATATTGTACTATTCTTAGTTAGCGTATTGTCTGTCTTGTCTTAATGTTGGTTTAAAATGGAGCACTGTAACAAAAAATAATTTCCCCCAGGGATCAATAAAGTATTCTGATTCTGATTCTGATTCTGATTTTATGAAAACTTCTGACATTTGAATCTCTTCCATTTATAAGCCTGCGATTAACCGCACGGCTCAGGTCCGCGTGAAACCCGCGCCACCGTGCTCGCGTGAACCCGCGTAGCTAAGGAGCCGTTGCTCTGTTTTTTTTTGTTTTTTTTTAAAATACTTTGTGCTGCCAGGAGCAAAGTCCAGCATAAACGTCTGTCACCCTCTGACGCACTCTTGGTTGTTTAGGAACCCATGATAACAACAGCAGCCGGTGTCACAGACCACGTGTTCTGCTCCACACCCACTCAAACAAACACACTCAAACACAACAACAACAACACAAAATAGGCCTATTGTCCAGCACAATTTGGACCCCGCGGAACTTCTAAATTCCCCACAAAGCGGCGGATCCCACAAAGTGGTCTACATTTCGCCCGACTAAGACGGCGAACCAAAAAAGTTCGAACTGCGCAACTCTGCGACTTAATGCTTCTGTACAAAAAAACCCCACTGAGCGGCTTTGTACATCGCCCCACTAAGACGGCGAATTTTAGCCCCACTGGGGCAGCCCACCCTACCCCACCGCAGAGGAAACTGTACCCACCCCAACATTCAATCGTCTCCCAGACTACACAAGACAACAAACACCCAGGTTAAGTTTATTCTCCACCTCTCTTATGTCTCTCCCCCACCTGCAGAGTGGACTCCTGCAAGGATGGAACAACCTCCCCGCCAGTTGAAGAGCCCCCCAGTTAGGCCGATGCACAAGAGGCCCCCTGCGCCAGGGCTGAGCCCCCATGCACCCACCCGCTCACAACCTCGGTGACACACCGACGAGGACCGAAGCCCCCAAGGCCCAGCCAGAGCCCCAGCATGGAGGCGAAGCACCCCCGAACCCCAAACCCCCACGCCTGCCCCGGATCCACTCAGGGGCAGCCAGGCCACCAGGCCAGTAACCTACGTCCACCAGTACAGACCATCCTCCAGCCCCGCTGCACGCAGCCACGAGGAGAACAACCTCTAAGAGCGACCAGAGCCACTAACCAGGGATAACGCCTCTAGGTGTCCTCCAGGCGCCCTAAGCCCGCCCCAACTCCATATCAACCACAGTAGCTAAGGCGGGACCAAACCACGACCCCCTACCCCCGCTAGGTGATGGAGCCAATCAAAGGAGCCCAGAGGGATTGATCTAATGTGGTGGCAGAGGCTATATCGAGACTAATGTGATCTATTAGAAGGTTTCTATATTGGTTAGAATTAAGGTTAGAATTTTTATTTTTCCAGTTTATGAGGACCGTTTTATTGGCGATGCATAGGGCAGTAAAAACCATGTGGACTGTATTAGTTTCTGTAGTGACCTCATCCAATTTTCCCAACAAGCATACTAAAGGGGAGGTTGGAATTTTACATTTCAGACACTTTGATAAGTCTTCACATATCTCGTGCCAAAACTTCTGCACTGGTGGACAGAACCAAAGAGCGTGAATGTAATTGTCTGGTGTATTGCCTTGACAGTGTGAGCAGTTGTTGGAAGATGTAGAGCCCATCTTGAACATCCGATGACCTGTATAGTGCACTCTATGTAGTATTTTGTATTGTATTAATTGCAGACTGGGATTTTTAATCAATTTAAAGGTTTTTAAGCATACCTGAGACCAGAAGTTTTGTTCTAAGCTGACTGATAAATCTGCTTCCCACTTTGAAATAGGAAGGGATGTTGATTCATCTAATTTAGAAAGTGTTCTGTATATTTTAGATAATAATTTGGGGGATTTAAGAGTAAGGAAATGTGCCGCACTTGGTGGTGTTTGTAATTCAACTTGACTGAGGTTAAATTTCCTTTTTACTATGGATTTAATTTGTTGATATTCTAAAAATCTTTTCTTGTTGATCCCATATTGTGCAACTAGTCTGTCAAATGGAATAAATTCTGTTCCCTCTAATATATGTTCTAAGTATTTAATTCCTTTACAACTCCATTCTGGGAAATTAATCATATTATTGTTTTGTAATATGTCAGGGTTTTCCAGATAGGTGTACGTTTGCATGGGATTAATGAAGACTCAGTTATTTTTAGAAACTCCCACCATGCTGTCAGAGAAAACCTGATGTTGATACTTTTAAAGTATTCATGTCTTTTGATGTTTGAGCTAATAAATGGTAGGTCTGAAATCTCTAGATCCTTGCATAGTGCCTGTTCAACATCTAGCCAGGGCTCATCTAAGAAGGTATGTTTTAACCATTCTGAGATGAACTGAAGCCTGTTGGCTAAGAAGTATTGGTGAAAATTAGGCAGATCTAATCATCCTCTATCCTTGGTTCTTTGTAGCGTTTTTAAGCTGATACGCGGGGGTTTATCTTTCCAAAGGAATTTGGAAATATATGAATCCAGAGATCTGAACCAATCTTGTGATGGTTTGTTAGGGATCATCAAAAATAAGTAATTTATTTTTGGCAAGGTCATCATTTTTATAGAGGCGACCCTTCCCATGAGTGATATGGGTAAAGATTTCCATCTAGTCAGATCGCCTTCTACTTTCTTTAGAAGTGGGATGTGGTTTAATTTAGTTAAGTCTGAAAGCTTAGGAGAAACATTAATACCTAAATATTTAATATTTCCAGATTGTAGTGGGGCAGAGGAAGAATTATGGAAGGAGCAGTTAATGGGAAGAACTGTAGATTTTGGCCAGTTAATTGAATAATCTGAAACTCTTGAAAACCAGTTTATTAGAGTAATTACCTCATAGAGGTTTGTTTGTGTGTTTTGCAGAAAAAGCAACACATCATCCGCATAGAGACTGATTTTATGTTCTATGTTCTTACATTTTATGCCCTTAATTGTTGTAGCCTGTCTAAATGCTGCTGCTAGAGGTTCGATAAAAATTGCAAAAAGTGAAGGGGAGAGTGGGCATCCCTGTCTGGTGCCCCTCAGGAGACAGAAGCTGGAGGATGTCTGGTCATTTGTTCTGATACGAGCTGTTGGGGAATTGTATAATATTCTTATCCAGTTTATGAAAGAGTTTCCAAAACCAAATTTGTGTAAAGTTGCGAATAAAAATTTCCAGTTAACTCTGTCAAATGCTTTTTCTGCATCTAGAGATAATATTATGGTTTCGATGTTTTTATTGTATGAGTAGTCTATTAAATTAAGTAATCTACGAGTGTTTGTTGAGGAGTGCCGACCTTTTATGAAACCAGTTTGGTCAGGATGAATTAAGAGGGGGGTTATTTTCTCTAATCTCTTTGAGAGAGCTTTGCAGATTATTTTAAGGTCTACATTTAAAAGAGAAATTGGACGATAGCTTGAGGGAAATAAAGGGTCTTTGCCTGGTTTTAGCAGGAGACTAATGTTGGCAGAATTCACATTTGGTGGTAGTCTGCCATTTTCCTCGATTTCCTGCAACATTCCGTGGAATACTGGTGCCAAAATTGTCCAGAATTCTTTGTAGAATTCTGCAGGGAAGCCGTCTGGACCTGGAGCCTTATTATTGGGCATACTTATCAGGGCTTCCTGGAGTTCACCTGGCATCAGTGGCGAATCCAGTGCCATTGCTTGACTGTCTAGTAATTTTGGAAGAGTTACGTTGTCAAGAAACAAATGAATTTCATTTTTAGATGGGTTTATTTGTGGTGAATATAAAGTTTCATAGAAATCCCTAAAAATGTTGTTTATTCTTCCAGGGTCATATATTGTGTTCCCCAATAAATCTTTAGCAGCACATATAGTTGTTTTTTCTTTATTTATTTTTAACTGATTAGCTAGAAATCGACCTGATTTGTTACTGTGTTCAAAATTCGGCAAGCGAAGTCTTTGTATAAGGAATTGTGTTTTTTTATTAATAATTTCATTTAATTCTAGTTTTGTTTTGTGTATTTGGTTCAATGTTTTCTGATCTTGGTCGCACGCATAGGCTTCTTCTAGTGATTTGATGGTTTTTTCTAATTCCTGAATATTTTTGTTTTCTTCTTTCTTTTTGTGTGATGAGAAAGAAATTATTTTACCTCTCATCACAGCTTTCCCTGCTTCCCATAGAACAGAAGCAGATATTCCGGGAGTGTCATTAAAGTCTAAATATGAAGTCCATTCCTTTTTAAAATATTTAATAAAGTCTTCATCTTTAAGCAGTGATGTATTAAATCTCCAGTTTTTACTTGGCGTAGTATTATTCTTGTGCATTAGTGTTAAAGATACGTGCGTGACAGTTAAAACACTGTGGGTGTAGGTGACTCCCTAGAGGTCATAAAACCCATCTCCCTTCCAGACCCCAGTTATCCAGTTACAAATGTTGAGACCTTTCACAGTTCAACTGGGGGAGGGGTCTCCTACAATTTACTCCTAACTTCATGACAGAGTCAGGCCTTTATTACATTGAGGGCAGTGTCAGTGTCTCTACAATAATTCTACATTCTATGTTAACACATTTCTAAACTCTAAAATAAGCTAAACATTTCTACACTGGTCAGGTGTTTTTAGTTTAATGTAATACCACTTTGTACCACAAGATGGTATGCTGAGTCAATATAACCCATTAAGAACGTGTTTGTATTTACCAGGTTGGCCTGGAAAAAGTCTCTTGACGAAAAAATTTCTATAAAGATTAACATCTGAAATGATGATTTTTATCTACAGTGCCATCAGGTATCAGCACTTCATTTCCAGTCAAGAACTGCATGTCTGAAAACATCTGTACAGCAGTGGCCAGCCTTTTAAGTCTCCCTGTCTTGAATCTTGGGAACGTCAGCTGTTGTAATAACAATTTGTGTGATGCTGCTCCAACAACAACTATCACGTTCATCTATCTTCTATCTGGACTTATCTATATTATCTATTAGAAGAAAACCAAAAGGCTTGATACACCTTGCGAAGCATCAGAAAGGTTCAGAAAACACCTTTTTCAAGACCTGATTGGGCTTACGAAATCCAAATTTAGATAAAAGAGACTGGAGTCTGTCTGAAGCCGAGGTACAATAAAAAGGTATCAATATAAAACAAATAAAAAAACCTGCATACATACCAATATTTACTCGATATATCATACTTTCTGCATATTTTCTTTTTTCTTTTAATTATCAAGGGAATTAGGAATTTTAAGGCTTGTGTGAAATGTGGAACTGGAGCATTCCTTGTAGCAGGAAAAATAGTATCAATATCTGAAAATAATGAAGATTTAACTGAAACAATGCTAAAGACTTTACAGGCATGAACAATCTACTGCATAAGGGATTCTGCATAAATGGCTCTCAATGTAAAACCAGTAACAAAATAAATAAAAAGAAGGAAAAAAATCTGTTTGAAACTGATATGAATCTTATTTATTGTTTTGTTTTTGTCATGTTATGCTGGTGGTCATACTTAGGTCAAACAGAATACAATACAAAATGAAGAAATAAAAACAGAAACATTTCCATGGTGTCCAACCTGTGTTTGGTAATGACGGTGTGCGTTGACATATCCTCCAATCCGTACTGTAATTGGCTGTTAAAGTAATGGCACAAAAATCCACACACTTATGGTAAATGTAGCTTTAAGAGCTATGAGTAAGAGTAATGATAAGAGTTGTGAAAGCTATCTGAATCATATATTATCCTTCGGCAATGTCACTCAGAAACAGCCTATATATGATGAATTCAGCTGAGATGGCTAGATGGAAGTAACCTTCCATGAAGGTTCTTTGTGCTCCTTTTCTTTCTCCAGTTTCTGCTCCTTGAGGTATTCACTGAGGTATTCAAGCACCCGATCAGTTGTGGCCATCTCCCTGGTGTACTCATGGATTTTTTTGTGTTTCATCCTGGACAGTGGTTCTTACACTCACTAGTCCCTGGTCACCTTACTGCCGCTTAGCGTACACCTCAAGGTGCTGGACTCTGAGTGAAACCCCTCATGCATAGTAAAGCCTTTCCTTGTCTTGATGTCAGTGGCTTCTGTCTCCTCCTATGGCCAACTTATTATCCCAGCAGGGTATCTAAAGGGTATCTAAAGGCCAATATGTGTTGGTTGGCCAGATTTTGTACTTCCCATTTAGCTGACTCCTCAGGCCTTTTTCTCTGTGGGTATTTCATTGTTGTGGCTTTCCTAGCAGCCTCGTCATGGGTCCCATTTACCTGTGGGATTCCAAGGTACTTGTAGCTTTTCTTATGTCTGCGATGTTGTCTTCTGGTAGTGCAATCCCCTCAGTTCTGACTACCTTCTCCCATCTGAATGACATTCTCATGTCATTGCTGTAGGTCTTAGTGGTGTGGATCAATGAACTGATACCTCGTTCACTACTGGCAAACAGCATTATGACATTCATTTAGAGGAGGTGGCTAACAAGTCCTCCATTTTGTAGTCTGCATCCACAGCCAGTTTTGTTAATGTTAATGGCTGAGAGGGTTCAGTTCTACGCAGCAGTGAGAACAAAGGATATTCTTGGTAGATCCCACACTTATGGTGACTTGTGCTTGAAGTTGGCCTCTAGTGTTATTCTGCACATTCCCATCCAATTCCTGATGAAGGGGCAGAGAGTCCGAGGCTTTTTTGTAATCAATCCCGGCAGTGCACAGGTTGGTTCGTCTGCTGTAGATACAGTGTAGAGAAATGACCAAAAAGATGGAAGACAGCAAACAAATCTTTATTTAAATAGCATATAGGAAAGTACACTTTCCTATATAAATATATCCTATATAAATATACATAAAACATTACAAATCTAGCTGATGAAAAATAAGAATACAAATAGTATTCTATAGTATCATTTAAATAAAGTAGAAACAAGGGCCATTCAACAGACTTGCAAATTGGAAGTTACCAGAGATTGACCCTTGACATTCATGATAACTTCTTTGTGTACATGCTGTTCAGAGCCATCGCTTTTGTTTAGCAACACTGTCTCTAATATTACTAACAGTAAACACAAATTTTACATTTGTATGTGTAAAGTAATGTGATGTGTTTAACCCTTTAGAGCCGGTCGGAGCGGGCACGCTCTGTTTTGCATAACTATTTTTAAATCCCGGTAGCACTGCAACCATGTAAGCTAGTGCAATAATTTTTTTTGCATATGAAACCGGAGGAGTTGTACTTACATCTTATGCCATCAGCTTGTCCTAGGTCACAGTTTCCTTCCACATATAGCTTTGCAAAAACTGCATAAAAAGCGCTTGCAGGAACAAAAACATAATATTCCAGAAACACGCTTTGCCGATCCGATCAGCTGTTCATAACACTTCCTACGTTGGAATAGACGTCAGCGCGAACTTTTGCATGTCCGCCATTACCTGCCCAAAACAGGAAGTGACGTCATTTTCGCGGAAATTTAGTTTTTTTTTTTACCATCATGGCCTCAGGGCCTATACTGGTATTTTTAAAAGTTATGTTAGACTTTATGATTTTCTGTGTCGTTTCTGGGATGCTTAGGACTCATATTGCACTGCTGGAAATAGTTTATTTTGATGCATATGCTGCTTTTTTGCAAATTTGCAGTATAATATTTATTTTCATTTTTTCTGCAGTGTATAAAAATCGGTGTATTTCAAAAATAAAACTATGAAGACACAAATTAATTTCCTGTGGTGGGAAACTATTTTGTGCAACTTTTTTGTATTTACAGTTTTGCGGGATAAGCCTCTTAAATTTCTCTAACTAGAAATATATGTTAAAAAAGCAAAAACGATTTTCAATTTTTTTGTAGTTTGTTGCACTTTTTTGCAATTTATGTAATTACTATGCACTTAATGAATACATATTATTAAAATCTGGGCTATAATTGTTGTATTGATGTATAGCAACTTGAAATGCTCCCAAAAATGGCACCACACCATGTAAAAATATAATATAAGCTCTGGCGGACTTGGTTCTATGGTAGGTCTTAAAGGGTTAAAGTGTATTCTATAGATCAGGGGTCGGCAACCCTAGGCACGCGTGCCAGCGGGTTAACTGATGGCACAACTATAGCTGGACTGGCCATCGGGCATACTGGGCATTTGCTCAGTGGGCCCATGGTGAATTTTTTTTTTTCTGACGGTATAAACAATGAAAGGTGGTGGATTGGCCAGATGCTGGCTGATGTGTAAAAATAACTCAGTTGTTTGGTGGTCCGAGTGTCAGGTGAACTGAACTTCAGGTAAGAATTTATGACCTGCAGTTTATCTGGGTCAGATATAAACCAAGTTTAGGTGGAGTTTTTTTTCGTTGTGCTGACTTTTTACAGTCAGTTACAATAACGTGTACTGCGTACTAGCTAGCATGACAGAGTTTCTATACAGCTGGGTGGGTGCTATGATGTTACTGATAGCGAATCGTCCCGTATTCAGAGAAAATATTACGCGTTTCGTATTGAGCTGAAAAGAAACCCGATTTGTCCCGGACTTCAGCTAGAATAGAAAAAAAGACACAAAGCTGGAGTTATTCTGCATTATTACGCTGCAGCTGCCTCTTCTTCGCTCATCCTCTCACCCTCCCGCACCTGTTGCTACTTCAATCATGAAATGGATCAATGATCAGCTGATCGGCTTTTCTCTCATGTTTGTTTATTGCCCACTTTGCGCCAGAAAGAGGAAACCAGCGGATATTGCGCTAAACAACAGCAGCACGTTTAAGCTTGATCAGCTGTTGTTAGAATTTATTTAATATTAATTGTTGTTTGCTGGAGCCACAGCTGGAAAAGCTGCTGGTCACGATAACGGTTTGATATGTGGTGAGAGGTAAACATGAAGATGAAAACAGGAGATGTCCTTACTGAATCATCAGAGCTGAACAGGTGATGGAGAAACAGGTTTACCTTTTAGGTGACATGAATGAGTTGAAGGGAAGTTATGAACTGTTTCTGAGAGACAAATAACCCCAGGATCCTTTTCTATGTAGCTGACAGCTGGTAAGTGTGCAGGGGCGGGTCTAGCAAAGTTTTGCCATGGGGCCAGGTAGAGCATTAACAAGAAAAGGAGGGCACAAAAAATACTTTTCTTTCTTATTCTCATTTAAAATGTCTCGCTTTTAACAAATAATTATCCGAATCTTACAACCAAAGTTTTCATCTGATGTCAAATGTATAGAAATCCATTATTGTACATAGTAATTTTTTTCAGGGTCCCAACATAATTTCTTCAGAAGAAAGTACTGTACATGATGCCAGTATTTTCCCACATTTTCTAGATTCTGTATTAGTACTTTGTGTAAAATGCCATCAAAAAAATTAAGTTTTATTCTTTCTCACGTCTTTCTATCTCCTTTCACTTTTTAAAGGTTGCCATGTTAGAAAAAATATTTTGCCCTGCCATGCTGTTTAATGATGTGGTAAATAAATAGTTTATGAAAATATCATTAAATCTGTCATTTATTATTTTTAATATTCAGTAATGGTCATGTCTCGCCTCTAGTCTTCTCTGTCTTAATTTCAGGTTTCCACCATATGATGTAGATAGTTCAGGAAGTTAACTCAACCAAGCAGTCTTTGGGTTTCGGCTAAGTACTGTTTAGAATACCAGAATAGGGAGGATGGTGTAGATTTAAGTTTATTAGAATGATACATATGTACCAACAAGACAGTGTACATCACTGTCACAATGACGTTTGTTTTCATTCAAAGGCTTTATGGTTTTTCCTATAATACCTGGTGGGCCGGTCTCTAGTCAAAATGCCTGGGCCAATTTTTTTGTCCCAGTCCATTCCTGGGCACGACATGCAGTGAATGAATCTGAGAAGGTGCATTAAAAAAAAAATGGCTGCGCCAGTGGTGCACATCAAAAATTAGCTCGCATAGACATAATAGTTTTGCCGCTTCTAAATGACGGTATCTTAGCTAACAACCCCAACTACCAGATTCAACTTGTAATTGGCTAAAAATAACTTAGCCTACCGGTGAGAGTCATGTTGTTAGCTTTCCACTTTCCGACACTTCAAAAGCTTCAGGAGCTGTCCGCTCAGCACAGCATCAGCACCACGGAAATACACGGATACATCTGTAGACTCGAGACAGAATTCACAATGCGTTTTTGGGACTTTCAGGTGTGTGGACCAATGTTTTCTTTTCTAATCAAACCAGAAATCTTTAATGAGCAGCTGGATTTGTCTTGCATTAACTGGCTGAGTTAATGCCAGTTAATGCAACATCGAAGCAGCTGGAATCCATAGATGTGCGTATTCATGGAGCTGCATTTTCACCTGCTGGACATCACTACCTGACAAGTTTGACTGTCTTCAGAACATTGCAGAGGCCTTATTGACAGTATTTGGCTCTACATATCTGTGTGAGCAGATTTTCTCTCACATGAGTGTCCTCAGGTAGCCATCTGAATGCTGGACACTCGGAGACCTGTGTCTCTGAGTGGGAGACCAGAGATCACATAACATGTGTGTCTCTGTATTAACAGACATGTCATATTGGCTTAGTTTATTTTTCTTATCATTGTTGTGAGGAGACCATAAATAGCATTTGTATTTTCTGTTGTACAGTTCATTTGCTATTATGGAGTTCTTGTTATGGGTAAAAGGTGTCTTTTTTTGTTTCAAAATAGCTGATAACTATTCACTGATAGCTGCCAACATCTGCGAACAAATATAATTCTATAAAGTGGTTCTATATAGTGTGTAACTGTTTATATAGCGTGTTATTAAATTTATTGCTAATGCAATCATATGGCACACTGACTTCTGAGGAAATTTTAGATGGCGCATGCTATAGATGCAAGCTACCTTGAAGAAAAGCTAAAATAAGAGGGACCATTATTGTACTCTCAGTGATTAGTCCATGTTTTCTTTTGTTTTTTCACTTAGGGAAATACAGGCGCATTTGGACCCATCAAACACTTGTTTTTACCCAAAAAATGATGTGGATGTTCTGACTACTAGGCACTGACATTTGTTTTCTGTTAATGTGCTTTAATGTTATTAATGTAATGTAATTCTGAATATTGGAATTTAAGTTCCAGAGAAGAGCCAGCACTTAATGGTGTGTGGATATCCCACCCGTCACACTCATCCACAGACAAACCTTAGACTCAGTTTGTCTTCATTTGACTGTAACGTAATGACTAAGTTGTTGTGTCACATCTACTATTCCAAATGTGACTTTATAAATAACTTCTTTAACCAAATTAATTTCTTTCCAAAAGCATTCTAATAAAGATATCAAACAAAAGTCAAAAAGTCCAGGTCAACATTATGAGCCAGAGAATAATCGTAAACAATTCTGTGCCCTCTCTTTCTAGTACAGGCTCACTGACTGCAACACTGCACCCTGATGGTGGCAGATTTTACAGAGCAAAAATACAATGTGGCTCTGCCAGTGTTTCTGAAAAATATAAGCGCTTCCATTGAAGTGTTGCTATATTACTCATATTAAATACATTTTAATAGAAAAAAAGAAAATAAAAATGTACATTTTTGTAAATTCCTTAGACATAACACTAGTATTTGTATATATGCACTGCACAAACACGTTAAAGAAACAATTTGAAAATGCCTCATCTCAATGGGATTTTTTTTTCTTTTTGCTGTATATCTCTCAAATAAAAGACACATTTAAAATCAAAATGAACAAAATGATGCTGTAGGCTAGTTCATTTTGCAGAAATTTCAATGCAGCATTAGTATCAGTATCAGTAGTTTGTACGACCCCCATGTGCTTGTATGCATGTGTGGCGGAGGTGGGAGGAGGGGAGGAGTGGTGCAGTGATCTCAACGGGGCGGTGCTGGTAAGAACAGCTAATGCAGACGGTGTTCTGTTGTGATTCAGTGCACACTCTTAATAAATGTGGGATCTGATGACAACGACCTGTGTGTGGGTGTATCTGTGCCTAGCATGTGTCACAAGTGGTGCCGAAACCCAGGAGCCTGCCGGTGTGGGGATGTCCGACCCGCAGGCTGCGCCGCCCGCCCAGCCTTTGCAGTTTTTGGCGCAGATGCTGGCGGAGATGGCGAAGATGAGCCACGACCATGCGGCGGCCCAGCGGGCTCACCTGGCTGCGCTGCAGGAGCAGACGGACCGGCAGACTCTGGTTCTGGAGCGGCTGGTTGGCGCCGCTGCCCCGCCGAAGCCCCCACCGCTGTCAAGTCAAGTCAAGTCAAGTCAAGTTTATTTATAGAGCACATTTAAAAACAACCAAGGCTGACCAAAGTGCTGTACAGTAAATACAGATAAAAATACAATAGAACACAATTTCATAATAACACCTCGCTGATAAAAATAAAATAAAAATATATAAAACAAATAAATTAAACCTTTCTAAAAGCCAATGAAAAGAGGTGAGTTTTAAGAGCGGTTTTAAAAGTTTCTAGGCTTTTGGAGAGTCTGACGTGAGGAGGTAAACTGTTCCACAGTCTGGGTGCAGCCACAGCAAACGCCCTCTCTCCCTTTGTCTTTAATTTATACCTGGGAACATCTAAAAGCATCAGGACCTCAAAGATCTCCTGGGGCGATAAGTACTAAGGAGTTCTGACAGGTAAGAAGGTGCAGTGCCATTTAAAACCTTAAAAGCCAGCAATAAGATTTTAAAATCAATCCTAAAGGCAACTGGGAGCCAGTGGAGAGAGCAGAGAACCGGAGTGATGTGGTCTCTTTTTTTTGAACCGGTCAACAGGCGAGCGGCAGCGTTCTGCACCAGTTGAAGGCGATGTAGACAGGAACGATCTAGGCCAGCATAGAGGGAATTGCAGTAGTCTAGCCGTGAAGTAATAAAAGCATGGACCACTCTTTCTAGATCGTTCCTGCAAAGGTAAGACTTGACTTTGGCTAAAATCCGCAAATGATAAAAAGATCCCTTAACTACAGAGCTGATTTGTTTATCAAGTTTAAAAGCATTGTCAAAAATAACACCAAGACTCTTAATGGAAGAAGTGCAATCGGAGGTTAGGGGTCCCAAAAAGTCAAGAGAGAAGTTGGGATCTTTAGGAAGCCCAAACACAATGACTTCAGTTTTGCTTTCATTAAGGTGTAAGAAGTTAAGAGTCATCCAAGTCTTAATGTCAGACAAGCAGGAGAGTAGTGGCTGCAAAGAAACATTGCAGTTCAACCTCAGAGAGAGGTAGATCTGAATATCATCGGCAAAGATGTGGAAGGACACATTATGTTTACGGAGCACATCGCCCAGAGGGAGCAAGTACAGAATAAACAACAGGGGGCCTAGTATGGACCCCTGAGGTACGCCACAGGTTAAAGGAGCTCTGGGAGATGACAGTTCACCAAGGTGAACAGAAAAACTCCTATTATTCAAATAGGACTGGAAAAACTTTAAGACAGTGCCCTTTAAACCGACACAGTGTTGAAGGCGGGATAGCAGTATGTTGTGATCAACAGTGTCGAAGGCTGCTGTCAGGTCCAGGGTTACTAAGACAGCAGCACAACCAGAGTCAACAGTTAAAAGCAAATCATTAAAAACTCTCAGAAGGGCAGTTTCTGTGCTATGCCGAGCTCTAAAACCAGACTGGAACTTCTCATAGAGATTGTTATTGTCAAGAAATAGCTGGAGCTGCGTGAGGGCGGCTCGTTCCAGTACTTTAGACAGAAAAGGGAGGTTGGAAATGGGCCTATAGTTAGAGAGTAGGGATGGATCTAGATTAGGCTTTTTAAGGAGAGGTTGAACAACAGCGTGCTTGAAGGGTGTTGGAAAACAACCAGAACTGAGGCAGGCATTGATCAGGACCAGAAGGAAAGGTCTGACTGTCGGTGGCGGTGCCCCGGATGGGGGACGGGGACGACCCCCAGGTTTTTCTGGAGACTTTTCGTGCCACGGCGGAGGCCTGCCAGTGGCCGCAGGTGGAGTGGGCTCCGCGTTTGCTTCCTCTGCTGTCGGGGGAGGCTCGGACGGCGGCCCTCAGTCTGCCGCCGGCTTCGAGGGGCAGCTTCCAGGACGTGAGCCGGGCGGTGGTGGACAGGTTGGGGCTCACCGCTGAAGATCATCGCCGGCGGTTCCGGGCCTGTCGGCTGGCCGTGGTGGATCAGCCGTTTGCTTGGGCCTGGAAGCTGCATGACGCGGCCGTACGCTGGCTGCAGCCGGGATCGTCAGAGGGCGAGACGCTGCTGGTGGACAAAGTGGTGCTGGAGCAGTTCGTGGAGGGGCTGCCTGCGGAGACGGCGAGATGGGTCAGGTGCCACCATCCCGCGAGTCTGGAGGTGGCGGTTACGTTGGCGGAGGACCACCTTGCCGCTAGAGCGGGGGAGCCCGGGAACAGCGGCCGGAGGCCGAACAGACAAGCCCCGGTGCCGGCACCGCTGGCGTTGAGCCCCACTAATCCTTTTGCTGCGTTTGTGCCTTCCCAGGGATCGGACCTGAGCAGTGCCGCCCCTGAGCCACGGAGAGCAGCACAGACGCCGGGGCAGGAGTGCTGGAAGTGCGGACAGCCGGGACACCTGAGGAGGGACTGTCCTTTGATGGAGGTGGGGCAGGTGTTCCGCGTTGCCGGTGCTCCAGCACCCTCTCCCGGTCCGGGAGGGACATACAGCATTCCGGTAAGGACTTGAGGGGGTATACGCCATGCTTTGGTGGACACGGGCTGCACGCAGACCCTCGTGCACCAAAGCTTGGTTCGCCCCGGGGCATTGCTGGAGGCAGAATGGGTGGTGGTGAGGTGTGTGCATGGTGATGTTCACAGGTATCCCATAGTGCCGCTGTTATTAAAGTATAAGGGCAAAACGCATAGAGTAACGGCTGCGGTTAGCCCGCGCCTGTCGCATCCCCTAATTCTGGGTACGAATTGGCCGGGGTTTCATCATCTGTTGGGACAGTATGCGGGGGTGCGGTCACGACCGCTAGTAGCATGTAGTGTCTGCGCGGCGCTCAGTGGTGACGCGGGGTCGTCCGACACTGACTCTGGGGAGGGGGAGACGGCGGGTCCTTCACAGGTAGCCCTGCCGGCTCCGGAAGTTCCCCCCACGGGTGATTTCCCACTGGAACAGTCTCGTGATGACACCCTACGCTCAGCCTTTGACCAAGTGATTGAGATTGATGGTCACGTGGTGTGCCCTGAAGCCGTGCGGACCTACCCACGCTTCATTTTATCGAAAGACAGGTTATATCAAGTGAGTCGTGACGCTCGCATGGAGGGGACACACACCCAGCTGTTGGTGCCGCAGGGCCGCCGGGAAACGATTTTCCAGGCGGCTCATTATAACCCCATGGCAGGGCATATGGGATACGAAAAAACTCTGGAGCGAATAACGGCCCGATTTTATTGGCCGGGCATCCGAGCGGATGTGCGCCACTGGTGCGCGTCCTGCCCGGACTGCCAACTTGTTAATCAGCCGGCCATACCAAAAGCGCCTTTGCGTCCGCTTCCACTCATAGAGGTCCCGTTCGAGCGCATTGGCATGGACCTCATCGGGCCGTTTCACCGGAGTGCACGCGGCTACCGCTTTGTATTAGTCCTGGTGGATTATGCAACGCGGTACCCGGAAGCAGTCCCGCTGCGCACCATCTCTGCAAAGAGTGTGGCGCAGGCACTGTTTCAGGTCATCTCCCGAGTCGGAATCCCGAAAGAGATACTGACTGACCAGGGCACGTTGTTTATGTCTCGTACACTGCGGGAACTGTATGAATTACTGGGCATTAAATCTATTCGGACCAGTGTCTACCACCCTCAGACGGACGGGCTGGTGGAGCGGCTGAATAAGACCTTGAAGTCCATGATTCGTAAGTTCATTAACGAGGATGAACGCAATTGGGATCACTGGCTAGACCCTCTGTTATTCGCAGTGCGGGAGGTGCCCCAGGCCTCCACGGGATTTTCTCCCTTTGAACTGCTGTTCGGCAGGAGGCCACGTGGGGTGCTCGACCTGATTAAAGAAAGCTGGGAGGACGGTCCGAGCCCCGCCAAGAATGAGATTCAGTACGTGTTGGACCTGAGAGCAAAACTCCACACTTTGGGGAGGTTGTCACGGGAGAATTTGCTCCAGGCTCAGCAGCGTCAGCAACGCCTGTATGACAGAGGGGCTAGACTCAGGCAATTTTCACCGGGAGACAAAGTGCTTGTATTACTCCCTTCTTCTAGCTCAAAGTTGCTCGCCAAGTGGCAAGGACCCTTTGTGGTCACACGGCGAGTCGGGGACGTTGACTATGAGGTCGCTCGGTCGGACAGGGGAGGGGCCACGCAGATTTATCACCTCAATCTCCTTAAAGCGTGGAGAGAGGTTGAAACCGCTTCTCTGGTGAGCCTGGTTAAGGAGAGAGATGAGTTGGGGCCGGAGGTGCCAAATTCCATCATCCCCGCCTCCCTCCCTTGTGATGACCATCTCACACAGGCCCAGAGAGCGGACGTTGTCGCGTTACAACAGCGTTTTGCTGACGTGTTCTCCCCCCTGCCCGGCCGGACGTCTCTCATTGAGCATCATTTTGTAACGCAGCCTGGCGTGACGGTGCGTTCACGGCCCAACAGGCTTCCTGAGCATAAACGGCAAATCGTGCAGAGGGAATTGGCTGAAATGCTGAGAATGGGAGTGATAGAAGAGTCGCACAGCGCCTGGTGTAGCCCCATCGTTCTGGTGGTGAAGAAGGATGGGTCTATACGGTTCTGTGTCGACTATCGCAAGGTGAATGAAGTGTCACGTTTTGATGCTTATCCCATGCCCCGGGTCGACGAGCTCCTGGATCGGCTGGGCACGGCCCGTTTTTTCACGACCCTGGATTTAACCAAGGGCTATTGGCAGATTCCCTTGTCTGCCGAGTCCAAGGAGAAAACGGCCTTCTCCACTCCGTACAGTTTGTACCAATTCGTTACACTTCCGTTCGGCTTGTTCGGGGCCCCTGCCACCTTCCAGCGCCTCATGGACCGGGTGCTGCGCCCACACGCTGCGTATGCTGCTGCCTACTTGGATGACGTGATCATCCACAGCGACACCTGGGCGGAGCATGTGCAGCGGGTGGCCGCGGTCCTGGAGTCCCTGAGGCAGGCGGGGCTCATGGCCAACCCGAAGAAGTGTGCGGTTGGACGGAGGGAGGTACAGTATCTGGGGTACCACTTGGGGGGCGGGCAGGTGCGTCCACAGGTGGAAAAGACGGCGGCTATCGCATCTTGCCCGCGCCCCAAGACTAAAAAGGAGGTGAGACGGTTTCTGGGGCTGGCGGGTTACTATCGCCGGTTCGTGCCAGGATTTGCGCAGCTGACCAGCCCCTTAACCGATCTTACCCGGAAGGGTGCTCCAGATCTGGTTCAGTGGACGGGGCCGTGCCAGGCGGCGTTTGTGCAGGTGAAAAAGGCTCTCTGTGGGGAGCCGCTGCTTCACACCCCTAACTTTTCCCTCCCTTTTGTTCTGCAGACTGACGCCTCGAACAGAGGGTTGGGGGCCGTTTTGTCCCAGCAGGTGAGGGGGGCCGACCGTCCCGTTCTTTACATCAGCCGGAAGCTGGCAGAGCGCGAAAGACGGTACAGCACCGTGGAGAAGGAGTGCTTGGCTATCCGGTGGGCGGTCGACTCCCTTCGCTATTACCTCCTGGGGCGCTCATTCACCCTCTGCTCGGACCACGCCCCGCTACAGTGGCTCCACCGCATGAAGGATGCCAACGCCCGGATCACCCGGTGGTATCTGGCTTTGCAGCCTTTTAAGTTCAAGGTGGTCCATAGGCCGGGGGCGCAGATGGCGGTGGCCGATTTCCTCTCTCGCTCGCACGTGGGGGGGGGGGGGGGGGGGAGTGGGTTCGGCCGGTGGGCTTCCCGGCCTCAGTCGGGCGGTGGGGGGGTGTGGCGGAGGTGTGGTCCGGGGCGCGGCTGCAGGGGAGGAGTGGTGCAGTGAGCTCAACGGGGCGGTGCTGGTAAGAACAGCTGATGGCGATTTTGGACTGATGATGCTTTTCCTTTCCTTTATATAGGAGGTGGAGAGGAGCGGAGGAGAGAGACGCTGGGGAAACCGACCGCTGTCAGAAGGTGTTCTGTTGTGATTCAGTGCACACTCTTAATAAATGTGGGATCTGATGACAACGACCTGTGTGTGGGTGTATCTGTGCCTAGCGTGTGTCACAGCATGCTTGTAATGTTAAGACATGCTTGGTCCACGGCATCACTGAGATGCTGCATGAGGCTAATAATAATGCTGAGGCTGGGCATTGACGGGCACCAGGAGGAGCCAGGATGTACAGCAACAGAGCAGGGTCTGACAATGGGCCCAAGGATTTCTTGATCATACCTAATAGCAGTCAGGCTGCCGTTGCCTAGCTTGTAGAGGCCCCTCCATGGATATGCCTCCACAGACTGGTGTTGGCCAGAGGGGCCGATGGCGCGATATGGCAGCCTCGTCTCTGTCAGTCTGCCCCAGGGCAACTGTGGCTACAACCGTAGCTTGCCTCCACCAGTGTGTGAATGTGAGAGTGAATGAATAGTGACATTGTAAAGCGCTTTGGGTGCCTTGAAAAGCGCTATATAAATCCAATCCATTATTATTATTATTATTACTGACTAATTAGCAAACCAGTCAGTTGAAGGCATAAGAACTGGTTTGGTTTAGCCAACAGGGCTCTATGGCGCTGAGGAGAGTACAGGACCTACTAGAAGGCGAAAAGTTCTCAGCACATCAGAGGCTGCCTATCTCCCTCTCTTGACCACAATCAGCTTGTGTACACACCAAATCAGTTCACGGAGGATGCCATCATCATCACCCTTCACAGAATGCTGAGCCATCTGGAGAACAGGAAGATCTAAGTGAGGATGCATATACTTCTCTTATCTGCTACTTATTCTTGCTCCCCTGTTTATATTTTATTTTATTCCATGCACAGTTGGACAGTTGCACAGCCATTCGTTGAAAATGTCCATTTCAAGCTGGACATTATGTTTTTCCCCTGCCGTTTCAGTCATAGTCTTCCTTTTATAGTTCATGTTTGTCACACAGTAGTGTTTCAGATGTTTCATCTAAGACATGGAAACAGAATTGAGTAAAGAAATAGTAAAGAGAAGCATATATTAAAAGATAACTCGGCTGTGGGGTATAGGTGACATACCAAGGCATTAGCTGAAAAATTAATGTAATGGCTGTTAGGTTTTGTATTGTTGATTGCCATTTATGCTTAGAAATATTTAACCATATATGCTTAGAGGTGTATAATCAATTGTGTAGTGATAGGACTGTGATCTTTAGCAGGCTGCAAAGGCTTGGTGTGCATTCTAGAGTGGAATGCACACCCACATCCTAGGAGATATATGGTATAGCAAACACACATATACAGTGGGGCAAAAAAGTATTTAGTCAGCCACCGATTGTGCAAGTTCCCCCACTTAAAATGATGACAGAGGTCAGTAATTTGCACCAGAGGTACACTTCAACTGTGAGAGACAGAATGTGAAAAAAAAAATCCATGAATCCACATGGTAGGATTTGTAAAGAATTTATTCGTAAATCAGGGTGGAAAATAAGTATTTGGTCAATAACAAAAATACAACTCAATACTTTGTAACATAACCTTTGTTGGCAATAACAGAGGTCAAACGTTTACTATAGGTCTTTACCAGGTTTGCACACACAGTAGCTGGTATTTTGGCCCATTCCTCCATGCAGATCTTCTTGAGAGCAGTGATGTTTTGGGGCTGTCACCAAGCAACACGGACTTTCAACTCCCGCCACAGATTTTCTATGGGGTTGAGGTCTGGAGACTGGCTAGGCCACTCCAGGACTTTCAAATGCTTCTTACGGAGCCACTCCTTTGTTGCCCGGGCGGTGTTTTTTGGATCATTGTCATGTTGGAAGACCCAGCCTCGTTTCATCTTCAAAGTTCTCACTGATGGAAGGAGGTTTTGGCTCAAAATCTCACGATACATGGCCCCATTCATTCTGTCCTTAACACGGATCAGTCGTCCTGTCCCCTTGGCAGAAAAACAGCCCCATAGCATGATGTTTCCACCCCCATGCTTCACAGTAGGTATGGTGTTCTTGGGATGCAACTCAGTATTCTTCTTCCTCCAAACACGACGAGTTGAGTTTATACCAAAAAGTTCTACTTTGGTTTCATCTGACCACATGACATTCTCCCAATCCTCTGCTGTATCATCCATGTGCTCTCTGGCAAACTTCAGACGGGCCTGGACATGCACTGGCTTCAGCAGCGGAACACGTCTGGCACTGCGGGATTTGATTCCCTGCCGTTGTAGTGTGTTACTGATGGTGACCTTTGTTACTTTGGTCCCAGCTCTCTGCAGGTCATTCACCAGGTCCCCCCATGTGGTTCTGGGATCTTTGCTCACCGTTCTCATGATCATTTTGACCCCACGGGATGAGATCTTGCGTGGAGCCCCAGATCGAGGGAGATTATCAGTGGTCTTGTATGTCTTCCATTTTCTGATGATTGCTCCCACAGTTGATTTTTTCACACCAAGCTGCTTGCCTATTGTAGATTCACTCTTCCCAGTCTGGTGCAGGTCTACAATACTTTTCCTGGTGTCCTTCGAAAGCTCTTTGGTCTTGGCCATGGCGGAGTTTGGAGTCTGACTGTTTGAGGCTGTGGACAGGTGTCTTTTATACAGATGATGAGTTCAAACAGGTGCCATTCATACAGGTAACGAGTGGGGGACAGAAAAGCTTCTTACAGAAGACGTTACAGGTCTGTGAGAGCCAGAGATTTTCCATGTTTAAGGTGACCAAATACTTATTTTCCACCCTAATTTATGAATAAATTCTTTACAAATCCTACCATGTGGATTCATGGCTTTTTTTTCACATTCTGTCTCTCACAGTTGAAGTGTACCTCTGGTGCAAATTACTGACCTCTGTCATCATTTTAAGTGGGGGAACTTGCACAATCGGTGGCTGACTAAATACTTTTTTGTCCCACTGTATCTCTTTAAGTATAAGACCCTTTTGTTCAGATGGACCCGCTAGACTCCTGGCACCAGCTTTGGGGAGTCTTCACAGGGTCACATCTTGACCTCACACAAATCACTTACACACACACACACACACACACACACACACACACACACACACACACACACACACACGCACACACACACAGTATTCTTTGTTCACATGTACACCTATGTAAGATGTTATATGTTAATGACCCTATGCATATTCATGTAACCACAATAAAAGGAGTGCTATGGGGAACCTGGCTGAGAGTCTGACGGAGGTCAAGTGGTGGAACGACACTTGGCTCCAGGCAGGTCTCCCTCATGCATGAGTAACATGAAGAACTTTGCCTACTTCGGGTTTTGCTTGCTGTGTAATTATATTGTCCTCAACGTTCCAGCGAATAGGTTCAAGCTACAAACCTATCAATGGCCAAACCCTTAATTAAGTGATTCAGAAACAACCTGCGTTATTTCTGTG
Source organism: Mchenga conophoros (assembly GCF_057382185.1). Lineage (NCBI taxonomy): Eukaryota > Metazoa > Chordata > Actinopteri > Cichliformes > Cichlidae > Mchenga > Mchenga conophoros. The sequence goes on from NC_140542.1 coordinate 14,859,050, forward strand.
TTAGACCATAATAGATAACAAAAGAAGGTGTGTGTGACAAATGATCATACTTGATAAATAACATGCTGTATGTTTGATTTGAATAGGCGTGCTATTATTATGTTACAAAGAGAGCGTGGCAATGACATCCGTTTAACAACAGCAGGTGTGGTAAATTGAGAGAGTAGCACAACACTGTGACAGAGTTACAGCGTCAGTTGTGCTTCATGATGGTTTTTGAAAACATTTGAGATGGTAGATCATGAGGTTTAGATGATTTCTTGGCTGTTTGAAGCGTGTAAGAGCAAAATGTACAAAGCATAGAAGCATGTGAAGAGAAAATTTTAGAAGGCAAAGGAACTCAGACTCAAGATATCTTATACATGTGCACACATGGACAATCCCCCCCTCATCGCCCGATCCATCCTGCAGCAACGTGTGCAGGACAGATTTGAGAGAGAGGAAAGACCGCCCAGGGCTTTCAGAACTCTCTTTATTTATACTTAAACGAGCTTTCAGGGAAGTAGGAGTGGCAAAAACATTTCCATAAAAGGAGAGACTGTTCGCTTGTCAGCTGGAACAGGAGATAACTTTGTATGTATAGAATTCAGACATTCCCATAAAAGGATAGAAAGAGAGGGGGAGCGCCAGTTTGTCTCGTATGTCACCGCATTCCTCTACACATATGGCTTCAATCTCTCTTCCTGTGTTGGCTCCAATTCACAAGCTCTTCTTCCTTTAAATGAAGCTACAACTAAGCATAATCACAAAATTAAAAATCTTTCATCAAAGCATAAACCAGAAAATCAATGTTTGAGCTAAAAGACATTTCAATACAGTAGCTGAGTAAAAGTAAAGTTACTCCACGGTTCAAGTATTGATCTTGATCGGTAAGGCAGCTGCCACACCTGCAGCAGGTTTTACACCATTGATCACAAAGCCGTCACTTTCTCAACAAACCAGCTGTACAGGAAAGAATGAAGCAGGTGTGGGGCAAGAAAATAAAGAGTGATTAACATGTTTTATATTTTATTCAAACAGTTACCTCCCAGTCATGACTGTTAGTTCTTGCATCAAGGAACATCTGATGATTTTCTTTCAACTTACACATAAAATCAAACAGATTTCACACCACACTGTTTGTACTGTGTTAGTGAGTAAAATCAAGTTTTCATATTGAAATGGTCAACAACTGGCATTCAAGTAGGAATGAAAACTGTTATGGAGTATAAGCTGATTAAATAGACATCTACAATGATCACTGTTTTTTTCAGATATGTTGATTTTGAGATTAAAAACACAACATTTGTTAGCAAATTAATAGTTCTTTTTGGACTTCTTTCTTTTGTTTTATCTTGACCTCTGTAGGATCTCTGAGTTTTGTCCCTCTTTTGTCCCATGATTTCTCTGTCTTCAGAGGACTTGTTAGCCTATCTTTATAAACTACATTATTATTTAGCAACCGCGACTCTTTGTTTGCAAATGAGGCACCCAGGTACAGCATTTCTAAAAGTTTGCACTATGAGTACATACGTATCAGTCCATTCTTCATTAAAGCTATGGTTTTCTGCATTAACTTTCTACTTAACCTGTTAAACACTTCTGCCTGTTTCCACAGAATCGCCAGAGTTCACTCAGAAAGCACAGATTCCAAAACTGCAAGTTTTGGCAGGCTCCAAGCAAAATTTACCAAACAGCAGCAAAAGACCACAATTATTCTTCAAGTTTGAAAAACATTAGGATGAATTTTGTTTTATCTTTGCTCTCTTGCTTCCAAACGTCCACCTGAACAAACGCTTCCCGCACGGCTCCATCTTCCAGTGTGCTTCAAGAGCTGTTTCCCATCACTATTTTCAGCCTTATTTGCTAGTTATGCGTAGATGCTTTATGCACCAGTCTATTATATGTACAGTGTGGCTGTCCCCTTTTTAAAATTGATTTTGTTTTGCAACAAACACCTCTGACAAGATAACCAAATTTCTGCTGTTCAAGACCTAAGAAATTTCAGCTTTTGTATGAAATTGTATCAAATTGCACAACACTTAAGGCTCTTGAGGAATGACATTTTTTCATTCATGTAATATATTCAGGCCAACTCCACAAACTAAAGCACTGCATGCATTATTAGCCTCACAAATATGAAGCCTAAAATATTGCAGTCGCTCTCTAGCTAGTGGCTTACTGCAGTACAGGTCATGTGAGTTACTTGATGTTATGTTTATGTCACTTTAGTTACTTTATGAGAGCATCTGGTCCTCACAGTGTGTGCTGATAAAATTCTGGTCCTTGGACAAATGTAGTTGATAACCCCTGATCTATTTAGATAACATTTATCATTAGTAGTATATGTAGAGGACAATATTTGATGTAAAGCATTTAGGCTTGATCTTCATCAGTTGTAGAAAAGTTATTCCAGGATTGTTTCATAACATTTGGTCCTGATTTTATTTGGAAGTGTCAGCTGTTATAAATAAATTGAACTGTATGAACAAAAAGTCAATTATGGTTTCAAAGTCAAAATTAAAGATGATGGCTTAATGACACGAGACGCAAGGTCATTCTCATTTGTTAAAAACTTAATAATGTAAAAAAGAATTCCTGTGTTTTTTGTGATGCACGGATACTTGTTGTTGAATTGAAGAGGAAAGGTGTGGTAAGGTGCTCTGACATAGTGATTTGACGAAAGAAGAGTTGAATGTATGAATGATCATGCTTTAAAAATGTAAACACACCCAAACCTGATGTCACCTGTTCAGTATATAAAGTGCAGTGCTGATCCTCAGCTTCAGTATCACAGCCCAGGCAAACTAATCTGCAGAACTGACCTGTTCATCACAATGAAGCTGCTGTTTTCTCTGTTTCTTCTCTGGGCACTCTCCACCACAGGTAACTACACTCATTTCACCTGCAGGTAGAAGAGAGTCTAATTTAAAGCTTTAAATCTTTTATTTAAATCTTACATTGTAATTTTTTTTCCAAAGTTAGTGAGTAGTATTGACTCGACTGTAACCTGCTGTAACCCAATATGAACTTTCAGAACATCTCATATTTGCTATATATTTAAATTGTGATGATCAGTTTTGTGTTTCTCTCCTGATTGCAGCTGGAGCCCTCCAGTGCCAAACTTGCACAAATTCAGCATGTTCAAGCACAGCACTACTTACATGCTCCTCATCGGAACCAATGTGTGTTACAGCTACCATTCTAGGTAATGTTTTCTTCATATCATATTTCATATTTTCACCAAATTACATCCCCTGTGAAGCTATTTGTGTTCCATCAACATTAACAAACTGCACTTTGAATTTGTAGCTACTTCATCTGGAACTCCGGTCACACAAATCTACAAGGCATGTGCATCTTCCTCCCTGTGTCCAGCCGTAACCTCTCAGACATTTTCAGTCGACCTGGGTTTTCAAAGTGCTCTGGCTTCTGCTCAATGCTGCAACACAGATAACTGCAACTCAGCAACTCTACCAAGTAAGTTAAATACTACGTTGCTCATTGATGACAAAAGAATAATATAAAGAAATAAAAGCAATAATCTGATGTTGTAAGAGTCTCTGTTCTGAAATGAAATGGCCTCCTTTTCTGTTTCAGATCCTGCTTCTCAGTCAAATAATGGTGGAGTATGCAACTTTTGTGACCCTTCCACTGGTCAGTGCTCCTCCACATTACAGTGTCAGGGAGTGGAGAACCAATGCTTCCAATCAACCAGTAAGTCTTTATGTTGTATCAGTTGTGTCATCGGTTTTCTATCAAAGATGATTTCAAATTCTTTTGTGATACTTCTGACATATAAAAGAGCGGAAAATTTTACCCTAATTTATACTAAATTTTATCCTTGGGTGTGAAAGTTACTGTGATAAGATTTTAAATTTCAAGACTGGAAGTCAGACAAACACATAAACTTTTTAAAAAGCTGTTAAGTTGTTTTTTGCATGAAATATATTAAGCATCCTGGAAAGTAGCCAATTTAAAACATATCCTGAAATTCTTCTTTTTGATCTGCAGTCAATAGCGGCACCAGCACGTATCCAGGTTACGGCTGCGCATCTGCAAACCTGTGTGCAGCTGCTTTAAGCCTGGGTTCTCTACCTTTCATGCAGAGCGTTGGTACAGTATCAGGTGTTGCCTGTTCTGCAGCACCAACTACAACTGCTGCCCCAACTACAACTACAACAACCACCACCACCCCAACTACAACTACAACCACCACCCCAACTACAACTACAACCACTACCCCAACTACAACTACAACCACTGCCACAACTACAACCACCACTCCAACTACAACTCCAACCACTACCCCAACTACAACTACAACCACCACCCCAACTACAACTACAACCACTACCCCAACTACAACTACAACCACTGCCACAACTACAACCACCACCCCAACTACAACTACAACCACCACCCCAGCTACAACTACAACCACCACCCCAACTACAACTACAACCACTACCCCAACTACAACTACAACCACCACCCCAACTACAACTACCGCCACAACTACAACCACCACCCCAACTACAACTACCGCCACAACTACAACCACCACCCCATCTACAACTACAACCACCACCCCAACTACAACTACAACCACCGCCACAACTACAACCACCACCCCAACTACAACCACCGCCACAACTACAACTACAGCCACCACCCCAACTACAACTACCGCCACAACTACAACCACCACCCCAACTACAACTACAACCACCGCCACAACAACAACCACCACCCCAACTACAACTACAACCACCACCCCAACTCCAACTACCGCCACAACTACAACCACCACCCCAACTCCAACTACAACCACTCCTACAACTACAACCACCACCCCAACTACAACTACCACCACAACTACAACCACCACCCCAACTACAACTACAACCACTACCCCAACAACAACTACAACCACCGCCTCAACTACAAGCTCTGCAGCTACAACTGCTACATCAACTGCAACAACTGCCTCTACAACCAAAAGTGATGCTTGTTCTATCAGACTGGGAATGATCCATCTGCTGCTTGGACTTCTTCTCTTTACCTTTCATTAAAGTCCCAAATAACACAAAAACACACAAAAGAACATATGATGCTTTAACAAGACTCAAAAACCTTTTGGATATTGACCTTGTGTTTACAAACCACTGTTAAAGTAAAGTCAATGAAAAAAGGTGATAGAGTCTTGTTGAAGCAGACTTGGAATAAGTATGTATGCCTTCTTTGTATGTTGTCATGATGGACAATTATGTCCATTATGTCCAAAATAATATAATAATATAATCACAATGCTAAATGTGTGATAATACTGAATCCTTTAGGAATAACAAAGCATGCTTTGGAAATAGAAGAAAGAAGGAGAATTTCTATTTCTTATTTATTCATTTATTTTGCTTTGTGCTTTTTATTTTCTGCATTTCTCTCTCTCTAATCTGATGTATATTACTAGTGATCAATGTTGAATCTGCAAGGGTGGCATGTGCCCACCTAAAATTAATCTCTTGCTATCCCTAGTGGAACCCACATTTTGCATATGACAGTGTTGTTTATTAAAATAAGCTAGCATTAACACTTTGAGCCTAGCTATAGTTAACATTGACAGAGTGAGCAATACAGTAAGTTTGCACCTCCTCTTGTCAGACCTGCAGGGTTTAAGCTTGTGGTGTTCTCCTCTGTCTTATGGCAGACAAACTATTTTTTTGCACTGGCACAAATAATTTGTGTGGCATCTTACTGTGACACCTGATTGTTGTCTAATTTTTGTTTTAGTAGTTTTAAATAGAGTTACAAAAAAAACTTCAGATGCATTGCCTGCATTTTTCGGTAAATAGTTGTATAGAACTTTATTGTTTACAAAATGTGGGTGTAGGTCTTTAGAATTTAGGAAATTTCTGTAGATCTGCCCCTGCTGATGATAAAGATACAATAAAGCCCTTGTCCTATATCCTTCTGTGTTTCAGTGTTAAACTGGGAACATTTCTGACATATGCTGGTATAGATTAATTTGGTGGTGTGGAGGCTGCTGCTTACAATCCTCTGTGTAGTTTTCACAACCGCTGGCAGAGTCATCTTCTGTGCCATAGAGCAGATATTACTCATATTAAATACATTAAATACAATAGAAAAAAAGAAAATAAAAATGTACATTTTTGTAAATTCCTTAGACATAACACTAGTATTTGTATTTATGCACTGCACAAAAACATTAAAGAAACAATTTGAAAATGCCCCATCTCAATGGGATTTTTTTCCTGTATATCTCTCAAATAAAAGACACATTTAAAATAAAAGTGAAAAACTTATGCTGTAGGCTAGTTCATTTTGCAGACATTTCAATGCAGTATTAGTATCAGTATCAGTATCAGTAGTTTGTACGACCCCCATATATTTTTTGCATACAGGTATAGTAGAATATCTTTAATTTTGTTTTGTTTTATTAAACTTGAGTATGAACTTATACAACATGCAGCAAGATATTTGAGAAAAATAACGTTTTATTGATTATAAAATACGTTATATCAGATTTATATCTATATCGGCAGATATCCAAATTTATGATATCAGTATCTGACATAAAAAAGTGGTATCGTGCCATCTCTAGTTTGTACAGCGCCCATGTGCTTGTATGCATGCTTGTAATGTTAGGACATGCTTGGTCCACGGCATCACTGAGATGCTGCGTGAGGCTAATAATAATGCTGAGGCTGGGCATTGACGGGCACCAGGAGGAGCCAGGATGTACAGCAACAGAGCAGGGTCTGACAATGGGCCCAAGGATTTCTTGATGATACCTAATAGCAGTCAGGCTGCCGTTGCCTAGCTTGTAGAGGTCCCTCCATGGATATGCCGCCACAGACTATCACTGACTAATTAGCGAACCAGTCATGTTGAAGGCATAAGAACTGGTTTGGTTTAGCCAACAGGGCTCTATGGCGCTGAGGAGAGCACAGGACCTACTAGAAGGCGAAAAGTTCTCAGCACATCAGAGGCTGCCTATCTCCCTCTCTTGACCACAATCAGTTTGTGTACACACCAAATCAGTTCACGGAGGATGCCATCATCATCACCCTTCACAGAATGCTAAGCCATCTGGAGAACAGGAAGATCTAAGTGAGGATGCATATACTTCTCTTATCTGCTACTTATTCTTGCTCCCCTGTTTATATTTTATTTTATTCCATGCACAGTTGGACAGTTGCACAGCCATTCGTTGAAAATGTCCATTTCAAGCTGGACATTGTGTTTTTTCCCCTGCAGTTTCAGTCATAGTCTTCCTTTTATAGTTCATGTTTATCACACAGTAGTGTTTCAGATGTTTCATCTAAGACATGGAAACAGAAAGGAGTAAAGAAATAGTAAAGAGAAGCATATATTAAAAGATAACTCGGCTGTGGTGGAGGTGACATACCAGGGCATTAGCTGAAAAATTAATGTAATGGCCAAACCCTTAATTAAGTGATTCAGAAACAACCTGCGTTATTTCTGTGTTAGACAATAATAGATAAAAAAAGAAGGTGTGTGTGACAAATGATCATACTTGATAAATAACATGCTGTATGTTTGATTTGAATAGGCATGCTATTATTATGTTACAAAGAGAGCGTGGCAATGACATCCGTTTAACAACAGCAGGTGTGGTAAATTGAGAGAGTAGCACAACACTGTGACAGAGTTACAGCGTCAGTTGTGTTTCATGATGGTTTTTGAAAACATTTGAGATGGTAGATCATGAGGTTTAGATGATTTCTTAGCTGTTTGAAGCGTGTAAGAGCAAAATGTACAAAGCATGGAAGCATAAACCAGAAAATCAATGTTTGAGCTAAAAGACATTTCAGTAAAGCAGCTGAGTAAAAGTAAAGTTACTCCCCTGTTCAAGTATTGATCTTGATCGGGTAAGGCAGCTGCCACACCTGCAGCAGGTTTTACACCATTGATCACAAAGCCGTCAGTTTCTCAACAAACCAGATCTATAGGAAAGAATGAAGCAGGTGTGGGGCAAGAAAATAAAAAGTGATTAACATGTTTTATATTTTATTCAGACAGTTACCTCACAGTCATGACTGTTAGTTCTTGCATTAAGGAACATCTGATGATTTTCTTTCAACTTACACATAAAATCAAACAGATTTCACACCACACTGTTTATACTGTGTTAGTGAGTAAAATCAAGTTTTCATATTGAAATGGTCAACAACTGGCATTCAAGTAGGAATGAAAACTGTTATTGTAGTATAAGCTGATTAAATAGACATCTACAATGATCACTGTTTTTTTCAGATATATTAATTTTGAGATTAAAAACACAACATTTGTTAGCAAATTAATAGTTCTTTTTGGACTTCTTTCTTTTGTTTTATCTTGACCTCTGTAGGATCTCTGAGTTTGTGTCCCTCTCTTAGACAAACAAACTCGAAGCTACATTATGACAAAAACTGTATGATTTCAGTGCATGCATTATTAGCCTCACAAATATGAAGCCTAAAATATTGCAGTCACTCTCTAGTGGCTTGTTGCAGTACAGGTAATGTGAGGTACTTGATGTTATGTTTATGTTACTTTAGTTACTTTATGAGAGCATCTGGTCCTCACAGTGTGTGCTGATAAAATTCTGGTCCTTGGACAAATGTAGTTGATAACCCCTGATCTATTTAGATACCATTTATCATTAGTAGTATATGTAGAGGACAACACTTAATGTAAAGCATTTAGGCTTGATCTTCATCAGTTGTAGAAAAGTTATTCCAGGGTTGTTTCATAACATTTGGTCCTGATTTTATTTGGAAGTGTCAGCTGTTATAAATAAATTGAATTGTCTGAACAAAACGTCAATTATGGTTTCAACGTCAAAATTAAAGATGATGGCTTAATGACACAAGACGCAAGGTCATTCACATTTGTTAAAAACTTAATAATGTAAAAAAGAATTCCTGTGTTTTTTGTGATGCACGGATACTTGTTGTTGAATTGAAGAGGAAAGGTGTGGTAAGGTGCTCTGACATAGTGATTTGACGAAAGAAGAGTTGAATGTATGAATGATCATGCTTTAAAAATGTAAACACACCCAAACCTGATGTCACCTGTTCAGTATATAAAGTGCAGTGCTGATCCTCAGCTTCAGTATCACAGCCCAGGCAAACTAATCTGCAGAACTGACCTGTTCATCACAATGAAGCTGCTGTTTTCTCTGTTTCTTCTCTGGGCACTCTCCACCACAGGTAACTACACTCATTTCACCTGCAGGTAGAAGAGAGTCTAATTTAAAGCTTTAAATCTTTTATTTAAATCTTACATTGTAATTTTTTTTCCAAAGTTAGTGAGTAGTATTGACTCGACTGTAACCTGCTGTAACCCAATATGAACTTTCAGAACATCTCATATTTGCTATATATTTAAATTGTGATGATCAGTTTTGTGTTTCTCTCCTGATTGCAGCTGGAGCCCTCCAGTGCCAAACTTGCACAAATTCAGCATGTTCAAGCACAGCACTACTTACATGCTCATCGGAAACAATGTGTGTTACAGCTACCATTCTAGGTAATGTTTTCTTCATATCATATTTCATATTTTCACCAAATTACATCCCCTGTGAAGCTATTTGTGTTCCATCAACATTAACAAACTGCACTTTGAATTTGTAGCTACTTCATCTGGAACTCCGGTCACACAAATCTACAAGGCATGTGCATCTTCCTCCCTGTGTCCAGCCGTAACCTCTCAGACATTTTCAGTCGACCTGGGTTTTCAAAGTGCTCTGGCTTCTGCTCAATGCTGCAACACAGATAACTGCAACTCAGCAACTCTACCAAGTAAGTTAAATACTACGTTGCTCATTGATGACAAAAGAATAATATAAAGAAATAAAAGCAATAATCTGATGTTGTAAGAGTCTCTGTTCTGAAATGAAATGGCCTCCTTTTCTGTTTCAGATCCTGCTTCTCAGTCAAATAATGGTGGAGTATGCAACTTTTGTGACCCTTCCACTGGTCAGTGCTCCTCCACATTACAGTGTCAGGGAGTGGAGAACCAATGCTTCCAATCAACCAGTAAGTCTTTATGTTGTATCAGTTGTGTCATCGGTTTTCTATCAAAGATGATTTCAAATTCTTTTGTGATACTTCTGACATATAAAAGAGCGGAAAATTTTACCCTAATTTATACTAAATTTTATCCTTGGGTGTGAAAGTTACTGTGATAAGATTTTAAATTTCAAGACTGGAAGTCAGACAAACACATAAACTTTTTAAAAAGCTGTTAAGTTGTTTTTTGCATGAAATATATTAAGCATCCTGGAAAGTAGCCAATTTAAAACATATCCTGAAATTCTTCTTTTTGATCTGCAGTCAATAGCGGCACCAGCACGTATCCAGGTTACGGCTGCGCATCTGCAAACCTGTGTGCAGCTGCTTTAAGCCTGGGTTCTCTACCTTTCATGCAGAGCGTTGGTACAGTATCAGGTGTTGCCTGTTCTGCAGCACCAACTACAACTGCTGCCCCAACTACAACTACAACAACCACCACCACCCCAACTACAACTACAACTACCACCCCAACTACAACTACAACCACCACCCCAACTACAACTACAACCACTACCCCAACTACAACTACAACCACTGCCACAACTACAACCACCACCCCAACTACAACTCCAACCACTACCCCAACTACAACTACAACCACCACCCCAACTACAACTACAACCACTACCCCAACTACAACTACAACCACTGCCACAACTACAACCACCACCCCAACTACAACTACAACCACCACCCCAGCTACAACTACAACCACCACCCCAACTACAACTACAACCACTACCCCAACTACAACTACAACCACTGCCACAACTACAACCACCACCCCAACTACAACTACAACCACCACCCCAACTACAACTCCAACCACTACCCCAACTACAACTACAACCACCACCCCAACTACAACTACAACCACTACCCCAACTACAACTACAACCACCACCCCAGCTACAACTACAACCACCACCCCAACTACAACTACAACCACCACCCCAACTACAACCACCGCCACAACTACAACTACAGCCACCACCCCAACTACAACTACCGCCACAACTACAACCACCATCCCAACTACAACTACAACCACCGCCACAACAACAACCACCACCCCAACTACAACTCCAACCACTACCCCAACTACAACTACCGCCACAACTACAACCACCACCCCAACTCCAACTACCGCCACAACTACAACCACCACCCCAACTCCAACTACAACCACTCCTACAACTACAACCACCACCCCAACTACAACTACCACCACAACTACAACCACCACCCCAACTACAACTACAACCACTACCCCAACAACAACTACAACCACCGCCTCAACTACAAGCTCTGCAGCTACAACTGCTACATCAACTGCAACAACTGCCTCTACAACCAAAAGTGATGCTTGTTCTATCAGACTGGGAATGTTCCATCTGCTGCTTGGACTCCTTCTCTTTACCTTTCATTAAAGTCCCGAATAACAAAAAAAACAAACAAAAGAACATATGATGCTTTAACAAGACTCAAAAACCTTTTGGATATTGACCTTGTGTTTACAAACCACTGTTAAAGTAAAGTCAATGAAAAAAGGTGATAGAGTCTTGTTGAAGCAGACTTGGAATAAGTATGTATGCCTTCTTTGTATGTTGTCATGATGGACAATTATGTCCATTATGTCCAAAATAATATAATAATATAATCACAATGCTAAATGTGTGATAATACTGAATCCTTTAGGAATAACAAAGCATGCTTTGGAAATAGAAGAAAGAAGGAGAATTTCTATTTCTTATTTATTCATTTATTTTGCTTTGTGCTTTTTATTTTCTGCATTTCTCTCTCTCTAATCTGATGTATATTACTAGTGATCAATGTTGAATCTGCAAGGGTGGCATGTGCCCACCTAAAATTAATCTCTTGCCATCCCTAGTGGAACCCACGTTTTGCATATGACAGTGTTGTTTATTAAAATAAGCTAGCATTAACACTTTGAGCCTAGCTATAGTTAACATTGACAGAGTGAGCAATACAGTAAGTTTGCACCTCCTCTTGTCAGACCTGCAGGGTTTAAGCTTGTGGTGTTCTCCTCTGTCTTATGGCAGACAAACTATTTTTTTGCACTGGCACAAATAATTTGTGTGGCATCTTACTGTGACACCTGATTGTTGTCTAATTTTTGTTTTAGTAGTTTTAAATAGAGTTACAAAAAAACTTCAGATGCATTGCCTGCATTTTTCGGTAAATAGTTGTATAGAACTTTATTGTTTACGAAATGTGGGTGTAGGTCTTTAGAATTTAGGAAATTTCTGTAGCTCTGCCCCTGCTGATGATAAAGATACAATAAAGCCCTTGTCCTATATCCTTCTGTGTTTCAGTGTTAAACTGGGAACATTTCTGACATATGTTGGTATAGATTAATTTGGTTGTGTGGAGGCTGCTGCTTACAATCCTCTGTGTAGTTTTCACAACCGCTGGCAGAGTCATCTTCTGTGCCATAGAGCAGATATTACTCATATTAAATACATTTTAATAGAAAAAAAGAAAATAAAAATGTACATTTTTGTAAATTCCTTAGACATAACACTAGTATTTGTATTTATGCACTGCACAAAAACATTAAAGAAACAATTTGAAAATGCCCCATATCAATGGGATTTTTTTCCTGTATATCTCTCAAATAAAAGACACATTTAAAATCAAAGTGAAAAACTTATGCTGTAGGCTAGTTCATTTTGCAGACATTTCAATGCAGTATTAGTATCAGTATCAGTATCAGTAGTTTGTACGACCCCCATATATTTTTTGCATACAGGTATAGTAGAATATCTTTAATTTTGTTTTGTTTTATTAAACTTGAGTATGAACTTATACAACATGCAGCAAGATATTTGAGAAAAATAACGTTTTATTGATTATAAAATACGTTATATCAGATTTATATCTATATCGGCAGATATCCAAATTTATGATATCAGTATCTGACATAAAAAAGTGGTATCGTGCCATCTCTAGTTTGTACAGCGCCCATGTGCTTGTATGCATGCTTGTAATGTTAGGACATGCTTGGTCCACGGCATCACTGAGATGCTGCGTGAGGCTAATAATAATGCTGAGGCTGGGCATTGACGGGCACCAGGAGGAGCCAGGATGTACAGCAACAGAGCAGGGTCTGACAATGGGCCCAAGGATTTCTTGATGATACCTAATAGCAGTCAGGCTGCCGTTGCCTAGCTTGTAGAGGTCCCTCCATGGATATGCCGCCACAGACTATCACTGACTAATTAGCGAACCAGTCATGTTGAAGGCATAAGAACTGGTTTGGTTTAGCCAACAGGGCTCTATGGCGCTGAGGAGAGCACAGGACCTACTAGAAGGCGAAAAGTTCTCAGCACATCAGAGGCTGCCTATCTCCCTCTCTTGACCACAATCAGTTTGTGTACACACCAAATCAGTTCACGGAGGATGCCATCATCATCACCCTTCACAGAATGCTAAGCCATCTGGAGAACAGGAAGATCTAAGTGAGGATGCATATACTTCTCTTATCTGCTACTTATTCTTGCTCCCCTGTTTATATTTTATTTTATTCCATGCACAGTTGGACAGTTGCACAGCCATTCGTTGAAAATGTCCATTTCAAGCTGGACATTGTGTTTTTTCCCCTGCAGTTTCAGTCATAGTCTTCCTTTTATAGTTCATGTTTATCACACAGTAGTGTTTCAGATGTTTCATCTAAGACATGGAAACAGAAAGGAGTAAAGAAATTGTTGGGGGAAAACTGTAAAAAACCCAGGAGAAATAAAGACACAATGAGACAAAGTTACTTTCTTTATCAAACGTGTACACGGGTGAGCTGCTAAGAACAACTCACCCCATGCACAGTGGCTTGGTAATTTTTATAGGCACAGAGCACAGAGACAGTGAGAACAGGATAACAAATAATAAACAGATAAAATAAAACAACTCCATATATGGTGCTAGTCTCGTCAGCAGAGAGCTAGGGAAGATAAAACAATCTAAAACAATATGTCCCAGAAACAAGATGTCTTTGCTGGGAAAGTCTAAAAAGATAATTCTAAACTAATCTAACCATAGGCAAAGGGCAGACAAAAGGCATCTTTGTACATTTAAAAGAAGGTAAAGAAACATAGAATCATTTTTCCTGTAACATTCCCTCCTGTTTTAACTTATTTTAAATGTATACAACAATTGTCTATGAAGGTTATTTATTAAGTATCTTAGGCAATTTTTTTAATTTCCAAAATGCCAGCATAGCAGAAATGGAAGTCATTTGGTCTAAAGAATAAAATAAAATAAAATAATAAAAAGAAAAACATAGTAAATGAAATCATAGTAAATGAAATAACAAGTAGAATAAACAAGAAAAAATAATAAAACTAAAACTACAAAAAATAAAGGATAAAAACCTTATACTTTAAAACGAAAACTACAAAAAATAAAAGGATGAAAACTAAAATGAAAACTTTGTATTTAAAAAATGATGAAAACCTAATATGTAAAATGAAAACTTCAAAAAATACAAGGATGAAAACCTTATATTTAAAATGATGCAAACCTTAAATTGAAAACTTTATATGTAAAATAATGAAAACTTCATATTTAAAATGAAAACTTTATGTTTAAAACTGAAAACTTCAAAAAAAATAAAAGGATGAAAACCTGCATAACCTACTAATGTTTTAATCAGTGCGTGATCACTTGACAAGTCATTTTTAATCACCACGTCATTTATTAGCAGTTAGTACAAGTTCTCCTCTAACAGAATTGCAACGGGATGTTGTTCTTCTTGAGGCACGGCAACATAAGCAGTCATTGTAGTTGTTATCATCTTTGAAATCATTACTCTTAGGCATGGCAACACACACAACACTAATATGAGCAGTGCTATCATGATGAGACCTAGAAGAAAAAATGGCTTTGCTACAGCAGCCAGCCATGAACCGCTGAACAGCCAGTCAAGCCAGCCTTGTGCTGTAGCTGCTCCAGGTGTGTGGTCAGTGACATATTTTTGCAGAGCGGTCAAATTCTGCAAAGCTTCATAAATGTCTCCTCCAGTTTCGTATCCATCAGGGATAAAAGTGCAACATGTTTCCCCGATCAGCTTGCAAACTCCTCCTTGTGATGCTGTTAGCAGGTCTAGTGTCAGTCTGTTCTGCAGCACCATTGTTCTGATGGCCTGCTGTTCTCCTGCTAAGGCAGTTCCCAGGGTCTTAGTCAAGTTGATGTGTCGTAGCAGAGCATATCGGTTGATTTCCACATGATCCCGCACCTCGGCAACTCCAATGCCGGGGATCAAGCTCTGTAAGAATTTCACTCCACCTCCCCAGATGCGAAACTCTCCCGGCACTCCAGTGTCCACAGTAATGCCGAAAGAATTGGGTGAGGTGAAGTCCACTTCACGTCTCTGTCGGCGGCTTGGGTGATGTGCAACACGTTGCATGAAGAAAACGTGATCTGATAATTCCACCAGGGCGCACAGACCTCCCCAACCTTCAGGGAGTGACAGATAAGCCTTGTTGCCACATAGGAAGTACCAGTCAGCCAAAACTCTGGTTCCTCTGCTGCTGGGTGCCGTCCGTGCACATCCTGTCTGGTACTGAGTCTTTGTTTGTAGTGGCATTCGGTAGCTGTAGTCGGAGCGACAGTTTAGGCCCATCAGCGTCGTGTTACTGGCACAGGTGGCGTTAATTGAACAGGCCATACACTTCCTCTCGTTCCTTGGTGGGCAGAAAGTGTATATGTGCTTACATAGGTGAGTAGGCAGCTCCCCCACTGCCCGCGAGCCATTGTTCATCACACATACTGGCAGTTGCGCTGCGTTTAGTTTGTTTAGTAGAATTACATCAGGCAGCGGGTCTGAGACTTGGGGCCAGGTCAGTAGGTATGTCTGTCCGGAACAGTTCACATTTGTGAGTGATGATGACCTCCAGGTTGCTTTCGCTGGGATGCTGTAGTTGGCTTTGGACCAAAGAGTACCGTAGCCTGGATGTGTTGCCAGGCCCAACAGGCACCAACTGCGATCTTCAGGTATGCTGTACGGCCACAGGCCAGACGTCTGTGAGGATAGGGGCATATGGGTACATGCATAGCAGTCAGTTTTGTTATTCAAGTGAGCTGTAGTGTTCATAAACTGCCACCAGAAGTTAGTGGCGTAGCCATGGGGAAACTTGGTGTACTTTCCTTTGTCATACAGTGTCTGCCTTTTCTCCATATAGCGTGACTTGTTGTCCCTCACGGAAGCAAAGGTGAGGAGCCCGGCCATGGTCAGGGCCGCTGCAGTTGATAAGAGCCACCACCTCATGACGACGGAACACACCCTCCTGTCGCGAGTAGACCCCCCGGCCAGGAAAGCTGACCCCTCCACCGGGCGAGATCACAACAAGTGGGCAAGCCTGCCGTCAGCTGTGTTTAGATGGCTTCACTGACTCGCCTGCAGTGACTCTGATGGATCCAGGATGGTCGTTCCGCAATTTTGCAAGCGGTCGGTGTAGTGAGGAGGACTTGGTATGGCCCCTCCCACCTGGGTGTGCTCCAGTTTTTCCTTTGGAGCACCTTGATCAGAACCCAGTCACCGGGCTTTAGTCTGCAAGACACTGGAGAAACATCATCAGGTTGTTGATTATGTACAATGATCTCTTTGTTTTCTAACAGCTTAGACATCCATTCTGCTAATGTGTTTTCTCTGATTGCTTTGTCTATTGGTTGACTGGTAATAGGCAGTGGAAACGGCCTGCCATGAATGATTTCAAATGGAGTTAGTTTATGGGAGCCTTGTGTTAAGCGCATCCACATTTTCACTAAACCCAAACATTCAGGCCACGGCCTTCCTGTTTCTGCCATGCATTTCCTGAGCCTTTGTTTTATAGTGCCGTTAGTTCTCTCTACAAGGCCTGCGCTCTGAGGGTGATAAGCACAGTGGTGTTTTATGCTGAAACCGAGTGCTTCAGAGACCTTAGTGATGACATCATTTACAAAATGAGTGCCGTTGTCTGACCGTATCAAAGCTGGGATGCCATATGTGGGTATGAAGTGATTGCACAGGCACTTTGCTACTGAAATTGCATCTGCCTTTTTCACTGGATAGATTTCCGGCCACTTTGAGAACACGTCTATAACCACTAGGGCATATTTTGACCCTTGACATTCGCTTAGTTCAATAAAATCCATATGAATTGTGTGAAAAGGATGAGGCGGAGTTGGAAAACGGCCTCTTTTTGGTCGCAGGTTACCCTGAGCATTATATTTTTGACACGTCATGCACGTTCTGACAAATTGTTTTGCTGAAGTTTCAAAATTTACAGTGTAAAAATGAGAGTTGACAATACAGGTCATTCCCCCCGATGACAAATGCGTACAGCCATGAGTCACTAATGCCGCCATCTTGTGGAGCGATTTTGGCAACACTGGCTTGCCATAACACATCATTAAATCGTTTGTCAGAACTGCACCGTGTTTCAGCCATTTTGCCTGCTCTGCTGTGCTTGCTGCTTTTTGTTCACTTTGCAACACATCCAGTGGAATCTGATGTGTGTTTACTGCCATCAATGTCATGTTTGTCTTTTGTGCCGCCTGTTTTGCGGCTCTGTCAGCAAAATTGTTGCCTGTAGTAATAAAAGAGCCATCAGTTTTGTGTGCTGCACATTTACACAATGCGAGTTGTTGTGGTAAATTTATTACAGTCAGCAGGCGTTGTAAGAGGCTTGCATGCTGGACTGGTTTACCGGTTGATGTAATCATTCCTCTGTTTTGCCAGAGCTTTGCGAAATGATGCACAGCAGAGAAAACATACTGGCTGTCTGTATAAACGTTTATTGGTTTATCTTTGTGGATTTCACACGCGCGAATAACAGCTATCAGCTCAGCGCTCTGTGCAGAATATGAAGAAGAAAGTGGTTTTGCTTCTATTATTCTACTGTCTGTGGTTACTGCGTAACCTACACAATTTCGGCCTGTGTTGTCTTTAGAGGCTGATCCGTCCACAAAGACATCAGTAAAACCAGCTTGTGGCTCAGCATGGATGTCAGGGCGGGGTTTGGTGTCTTTGTCTAATTCTGCATGGCAGTTGTGCACATCTCCATCAGCTGGTGTGCTCACTAGAGTCCCTGGATTCAGTGTGCCACATTTTTCCAGTGTGATGTGAGACTGTGATAGTAAAATGCCTACATACGATAGCTGTCTGGCATGAGTCAGGTAAGAGAGATTGGCTTGCAGCAGTATAGATGTGACAGCATGCGGGACCTTGACAACTAGTTTGTGCCCTAAGACAATGTCTGCTGACTTCTTTACTGCTTCTGTGGCCGCTGCACAGCTTTGGACGCAAGTCGGCAGGCCCGAAACTACAGCGTCTAACTTACACGAGTAGAATGCTAGAGGGCGCTGTTTGTCACCAAAAGCCTGTGTCAGAACTGCCTTCATGTAGCCGGCCCCCCCATCAACATGCAGCACGAAAGGCTTGTCATAATCAGGCAGGGCCAGGACTACATTTGTTTGTAAAGCCACCTTTAGGTTAGTAAATGCTGTGTCTGCCTCTACCGTCCACGTTATTGTGTCGCGCAAAGCGAGGTTTTTGCCATAAATCATGTCTTGGAGTGGCTGAACTGTTAGTGCATACTCTGGAATCCAAGCTCTACAGAAATTACACAAACCTAAAAAACTCATCATCTGTTGTTTTGTTTTAGGTTTGGGTGTGTTTTGCACTGCCAGCTTTCTGGTTCCCAGCAGTGTTTTGCCCTGGCCTGTGAGTGTGTGTCCGAGATATGTAACGTTATCACTCCACAGCTGCAGTTTGTGTTTTGAGACTTTGTGGCCCTGTTCAGCCAAATGCTGTAGCACAGCAAGTGTGTTGTCTTTGCACGCCTGCTGTGTGTGACCGGTTATCAAAATGTCATCTACATACAGCAAGTATTGACCTAACTGTGGGAGCCTACAGCTAGACATTGACTTCTTCAGTGCTTCTGCATAGAGGGTTGGGCTATTCTGAAAACCCTGGGGCAAACGAGTGTATGTGTACCTCTGACCCTCAAAGGTGAAGCCAAACAATGGCTGTGAGTCTGGATGTAGTGGAACTGAGAAAAAGGCGTTTGAAAGGTCGATTACTGAGAACCACTGTTCGTTCGGTGTGACCTGATTTAAAATAGTGTGTGGATTAGCAACCACAGGTGAGATTTGTTCCGTCACTTCGTTTATAGCTCTCAGGTCATGTACTAGACGGTATGCACCCGCGGTAGCTTTTTTAACAGGAAAGATAGGAGTGTTACAGGTGGCTGTCTTTGTTTTTATTAAAATTCCTGCCTTCTCCATGTCTGCTATCACTGGGCGAATGCCATGTCTAGCCTCAGTAGTGAGTGGGTATTGAGATATCAGTGGTCTGTGTTTTGAGAGAGGTTTTACTCTTACTTCATCTGCATTTTTTATAAGGCCTACATCAGCAGGGCCTGTAGACCAGAGAGTTTCAGGCAGCTGAGCTAGTGCTGCCTGGTGTCATTCAGTCAGTTGTGCGTGTGTTTCAGCGACATCAGTTAGGTGTACAGCAGGCCTGACTGTGACCAACCAACCCAGTGTGTATCGGAAACACCCCGTCCGGCGGCCTTGCAGCCAGCCTTCATGAGTGTCTTCCGTTTTTTCATAAGTGTCTGCTTCAACCCTGGCTAACACATTTCCTAAATCCTTCCAGTCTGAATGATAGTTATGCACTACAGACACGTGTGGCTTAGGCATGCGGTTCAAAGCCTTCACGGCTGCTGATTGGATTACTGAGCACACTGCATTTCCCGACTTTGTGACATACAGGTGTTGTAAAGTCAAACTCTGTTGTCCTAGCTTCCACACTTGCTGATCGTAAAGTGGGTCTGGGCCTGGAGTTTGTTTAAATCTCAACGTGTTGTGATAGTCAGTGGGTTTCTGGAAATAGGATGTGGGGGGTGTATATTTGCGGGCCACATTGTGTAGCTTTGTGAGCTCGGGCAACTCAAGAGTCCAGTAATAATGTGGGACACCGTAGCCTTGAGAGAGACACACGTTGCTGCTGTGTGCCGTGTTAATGCTATCTGGCTCTGGTGTGTTGTCATTTAGCATGCATTCAGCAATCATGCCATACTCTTCCGGTACCACGCCTATCTTGAGTTCTGTCAGAGCGTCTCTTCCTAGTAGGTTTACTGGGCATGACGGGTCATATATGCATTTAATGAAGCACCTGCGGCCACTTTCGGTATGCATTAGTTCTAACGGGGCAGTTAGTTGTTGTACAGTGGTGTGGCCTGTGGCTGACTTCACAACTAATGTGTCTTTTGAGTACTGTAAGTTTTTAGGCGGCTGCCTTAGAACCGTTTTACATGCTCCGGTGTCACACAACATTTGGATTGGTTGCCCGTTCACATGAATTAGCAGCATTGGTTTGTATTCTGACCCTAATAGCAATTGTTCTATGTTAAAAACTTCCCCTCCCTCATCAATGTTCATGTCTTGTGTGTTTTCTAGTCACATGTCGCTGTTCTCCATAGATTCGCCACTGTTTTGCCTGTCATTGTTTCTCCTATTATTTTGTGTCTGTGGCTTGCTCCTGCAATCTCGTGCAAAATGACCTTCTCTCCCACAGTTAAAACAGGCATTGTCTTTGAAATATCTGCTGTTTCTGTTTGGGTGTTTGTGGCCTTGCTGCCGATTGCCTTGCTTCCCTCTCTGCCTCTGATAGCCTCCCGAAAATGCAAGGAAACCTGTCTCTGAATCTATAGTGAAGACGTCAGCCTTATTTTTCTGTTTGTGCACTTTTGTGGCGTGTTCAGCATGTAACAGGGCATCCGGCAGGTTGCCAGTGGTCATTGTGACCCAATGTTTCTCTACATGTGCTCTTATTGGTGGGAGCAGGCCATTTAGAAATGCATTTTTTAACTGCTGCTGGAATGGCGTTGCATCGCCATCGGCATAATCTAAACCTGAATGCTGCCTAAAAACTGGGCGCAGGCGGTCTAAAAAGTCTGATGCAGTTTCATTTTCTTTCTGTTTCACCTCTCCTATTTTATTGTAGTTTGGCTTGGGGGCCAGCTGTAATTTCACACGTTCATAGAAGTTATGTAGTTGGCCTTCTAAATCAGGGTCACCTGCACGCAGGGGTTGTGGTCCGTTGCCGACCACTAAAGAATCTAAAGGATTATTAATTGCCCCCCCAGTGAAAGAGCCTTTCACTGAGCCAAACTTCAAACCTAAAAGATCTTGAAGTACCTGGTACATTTCATGACCGTTTAAATACCACTGAGTCCTAATTGCTTCAACTGCTCTCTTCCATATGTCAAAACCGTCATGCAGGGGCGGGACATCTTTAAGAACATTTTTGCGATCCTCATGTGACCATGGTCTAAACACAAGAATTGTGGGGTGTGCGTCTTGATGCCCCATAGGTCCAATCGGCTGACCATATCTGGGGTTAGGTGAACTTATTAATGGAAATACTCCTGGGGGGCTTGGGGGGTCAGGCCATATGTCCCTGCCTACATGATCTTCCCCTATATCTGTTTTGGGTGCATGTGTTACTGACATTTTAGCTAAATCTGCCTGCACTGAACCGTAAGGGTTATTCACAGCTGCATCTTTCTCTGTGTGCTTGGGAGTTGATGCAGAGGCAGTAACATAGGGGGGAGGGGCTGCAGCCGTTGCTTCAGGCACCTCACAGCTTTGCTTTTGTTTTTTATTCTGTCTCTTTTCTCTATTCTCAGCACGTCTCTGTTGCTCTTTTTTCCATGCATCTAGGAAAGTTAATTCATTTGTGCGTTTTCCTTTCTTTCTAAGATTTGTGGTTGCACTTATTTCTTTTAATAAGCTATCTTTGAGCTGCGTTAAAGCTGCGGGGCTGCACGTACCCTCCCACCCAGGACATGACGTCTTTTTAGGATTACGCCATCTCCTTGCGCTGATTTTTCCTGCACCTGGATATTTATTTTCTATCCACTGTTCGTCATTAATGAACTTTTGTGTATACTGCCCATTATTGGCAACAGGTTTTGAGGTTTCATTCCCCATTTTTCCAATTTTTTATTATTTAGTGTATCTTACTTATGTATTTATGTATTTATTTATTTTTTTATTTAGTCATGCATGTACTTATATTATTTATAGTATATTGACAACACAGCTGCTATCCACCTTCGCTGGTATGAGGAATGAGAGTGGATGCTCACACGCCCTTCTACTTTCGGACTATTTCCAAAAGCAGTGTGAACTTTACGAGACGGAACTCGACCGTTTTCCCAAACCACCAGCACTTCAGCGAACAGCAGTGAAAGAAAAACACAGTAGGAGCAGCTCAGTCTCTTATTGGACCGTGAAAATTCAGCTTGCTCCGTTAATTAAAACAATACACACACACACATTCACATTCACAGCTTCGACGCGCGCGACCGGAACCCTTATAATAAGGGGAGCTCCCAGAGCTACTCACTCCCTAGACCCAGTCTAGACCCAGCTGGGGGAGCTACCCAGAGCTCCAAAGCTACCAGTCGACGAGCTCCCAGAGCTACCAGTCGACGAGCTACGCTACCAGTCGACGAGCTTCCAAAGCTACCAGTCGACGAGCTACTTCCGCTATTTTAAATTCCCTGAATTCAAAATACGCTTTTACGCAAGATTGTGTCAGTGTGTCTGTATCTACCTGGTCAGTGTCGCCGGGTCTGGTCCACCTCGATCGGGCCCCACCACCGTGGGTCGCTTTCTAAGAACGTTGGCCAAGACTCGAATTTAACGCTCTTGGTCTTTTATCACACACCTAGTATGTGAGCTGTCGACAGGCGAGCAACGTGGACTGGTCACGGAGATGGGACACGATGGAGGCGCTCCGGCTCCGAAGGACCAAGAAATGTTGGGGGAAAACTCTGTAAAAAACCCAGGAGAAATAAAGACACAATGAGACAAAGTTACTTTCTTTATCAAACGTGTACACGGGTGAGCTGCTAAGAACAACTCACCCCATGCACAGTGGCTTGGTAATTTTTATAGGCACAGATCACAGAGACAGTGAGAACAGGATAACAAATAATAAACAGATAAAATAAAACAACTCCATATATGGTGCTAGTCTCGTCAGCAGAGAGCTAGGGAAGATAAAACAATCTAAAACAATATGTCCCAGAAACAAGATGTCTTTGCTGGGAAAGTCTAAAAAGATAATTCTAAACTAATCTAACCATAGGCAAAGGGCAGACAAAAGGCATCTTTGTACATTTAAAAGAAGGTAAAGAAACATAGAATCATTTTTCCTGTAACAGAAATAGTAAAGAGAAGCATATATTAAAAGATAACTCGGCTGTGGTGGAGGTGACATACCAGGGCATTAGCTGAAAAATTAATGTAATGGCCAAACCCTTAATTAAGTGATTCAGAAACAACCTGCGTTATTTCTGTGTTAGACAATAATAGATAAAAAAAGAAGGTGTGTGTGACAAATGATCATACTTGATAAATAACATGCTGTATGTTTGATTTGAATAAGCGTGCTATTATTATGTTACAAAGAGAGCGTGGCAATGACATCCGTTTAACAACAGCAGGTGTGGTAAATTGAGAGAGTAGCACAACACTGTGACAGAGTTACAGCGTCAGTTGTGTTTCATGATGGTTTTTGAAAACATTTGAGATGGTAGATCATGAGGTTTAGATGATTTCTTAGCTGTTTGAAGCGTGTAAGAGCAAAATGTACAAAGCATGGAAGCATAAACCAGAAAATCAATGTTTGAGCTAAAAGACATTTCAGTAAAGCAGCTGAGTAAAAGTAAAGTTACTCCACTGTTCAAGTATTGATCTTGATCGGGTAAGGCAGCTGCCACACCTGCAGCAGGTTTTACACCATTGATCACAAAGCCGTCAGTTTCTCAACAAACCAGATCTATAGGAAAGAATGAAGCAGGTGTGGGGCAAGAAAATAAAAAGTGATTAACATGTTTTATATTTTATTCAGACAGTTACCTCACAGTCATGACTGTTAGTTCTTGCATTAAGGAACATCTGATGATTTTCTTTCAACTTACACATAAAATCAAACAGATTTCACACCACACTGTTTATACTGTGTTAGTGAGTAAAATCAAGTTTTCATATTGAAATGGTCAACAACTGGCATTCAAGTAGGAATGAAAACTGTTATTGTAGTATAAGCTGATTAAATAGACATCTACAATGATCACTGTTTTTTTCAGATATATTAATTTTGAGATTAAAAACACAACATTTGTTAGCAAATTAATAGTTCTTTTTGGACTTCTTTCTTTTGTTTTATCTTGACCTCTGTAGGATCTCTGAGTTTGTGTCCCTCTCTTAGACAAACAAACTCGAAGCTACATTATGACAAAAACTGTATGATTTCAGTGCATGCATTATTAGCCTCACAAATATGAAGCCTAAAATATTGCAGTCACTCTCTAGTGGCTTGTTGCAGTACAGGTAATGTGAGGTACTTGATGTTATGTTTATGTTACTTTAGTTACTTTATGAGAGCATCTGGTCCTCACAGTGTGTGCTGATAAAATTCTGGTCCTTGGACAAATGTAGTTGATAACCCCTGATCTATTTAGACACCATTTATCATTAGTAGTATATGTAGAGGACAACACTTAATGTAAAGCATTTAGGCTTGATCTTCATCAGTTGTAGAAAAGTTATTCCAGGGTTGTTTCATAACATTTGGTCCTGATTTTATTTGGAAGTGTCAGCTGTTATAAATAAATTGAATTGTCTGAACAAAACGTCAATTATGGTTTCAACGTCAAAATTAAAGATGATGGCTTAATGACACAAGACGCAAGGTCATTCACATTTGTTAAAAACTTAATAATGTAAAAAAGAATTCCTGTGTTTTTTGTGATGCACGGATACTTGTTGTTGAATTGAAGAGGAAAGGTGTGGTAAGGTGCTCTGACATAGTGATTTGACGAAAGAAGAGTTGAATGTATGAATGATCATGCTTTAAAAATGTAAACACACCCAAACCTGATGTCACCTGTTCAGTATATAAAGTGCAGTGCTGATCCTCAGCTTCAGTATCACAGCCCAGGCAAACTAATCTGCAGAACTGACCTGTTCATCACAATGAAGCTGCTGTTTTCTCTGTTTCTTCTCTGGGCACTCTCCACCACAGGTAACTACACTCATTTCACCTGCAGGTAGAAGAGAGTCTAATTTAAAGCTTTAAATCTTTTATTTAAATCTTACATTGTAATTTTTTTTCCAAAGTTAGTGAGTAGTATTGACTCGACTGTAACCTGCTGTAACCCAATATGAACTTTCAGAACATCTCATATTTGCTATATATTTAAATTGTGATGATCAGTTTTGTGTTTCTCTCCTGATTGCAGCTGGAGCCCTCCAGTGCCAAACTTGCACAAATTCAGCATGTTCAAGCACAGCACTACTTACATGCTCCTCATCGGAACCAATGTGTGTTACAGCTACCATTCTAGGTAATGTTTTCTTCATATCATATTTCATATTTTCACCAAATTACATCCCCTGTGAAGCTATTTGTGTTCCATCAACATTAACAAACTGCACTTTGAATTTGTAGCTACTTCATCTGGAACTCCGGTCACACAAATCTACAAGGCATGTGCATCTTCCTCCCTGTGTCCAGCCGTAACCTCTCAGACATTCTCAGTCGACCTGGGTTTTCAAAGTGCTCTGGCTTCTGCTCAATGCTGCAACACAGATAACTGCAACTCAGCAACTCTACCAAGTAAGTTAAATACTACGTTGCTCATTGATGACAAAAGAATAATATAAAGAAATAAAAGCAATAATCTGATGTTGTAAGAGTCTCTGTTCTGAAATGAAATGGCCTCCTTTTCTGTTTCAGATCCTGCTTCTCAGTCAAATAATGGTGGAGTATGCAACTTTTGTGACCCTTCCACTGGTCAGTGCTCCTCCACATTACAGTGTCAGGGAGTGGAGAACCAATGCTTCCAATCAACCAGTAAGTCTTTATGTTGTATCAGTTGTGTCATTGGTTTTCTATCAAAGATGATTTCAAATTCTTTTGTGATACTTCTGACATATAAAAGAGCGGAAAATTTTACCCTAATTTATACTAAATTTTATCCTTGGGTGTGAAAGTTACTGTGATAAGATTTTAAATTTCAAGACTGGAAGTCAGACAAACACATAAACTTTTTAAAAAGCTGTTAAGTTGTTTTTTGCATGAAATATATTAAGCTTCCTGGAAAGTAGCCAATTTAAAACATATCCTGAAATTCTTCTTTTTGATCTGCAGTCAATAGCGGCACCAGCACGTATCCAGGTTACGGCTGCGCATCTGCAAACCTGTGTGCAGCTGCTTTAAGCCTGGGTTCTCTACCTTTCATGCAGAGCGTTGGTACAGTATCAGGTGTTGCCTGTTCTGCAGCACCAACTACAACTGCTGCCCCAACTACAACTACAACAACCACCACCACCCCAACTACAACTACAACTACCACCCCAACTACAACTACAACCACTACCCCAACTACAACTACAACCACTGCCACAACTACAACCACCACCCCAACTACAACTACAACCACCACCCCAACTACAACTCCAACCACTACCCCAACTACAACTACAACCACCACCCCAACTACAACTACAACCACTACCCCAACTACAACTACAACCACTGCCACAACTACAACCACCACCCCAGCTACAACTACAACCACCACCCCAGCTACAACTACAACCACCACCCCAACTACAACTACAACCACCACCCCAACTACAACTCCAACCACCACCCCAACTACAACTACCGCCACAACTACAACCACCACCCCAACTACAACTACCGCCACAACTACAACCACCACCCCATCTACAACTACAACCACCACCCCAACTACAACTACAACCACCGCCACAACTACAACCACCACCCCAACTACAACCACCGCCACAACTACAACTACAGCCACCACCCCAACTACAACTACCGCCACAACTACAACCACCATCCCAACTACAACCACCGCCACAACAACAACCACCACCCCAACTACAACTCCAACCACTACCCCAACTACAACCACTGCCACAACTACAACCACCACCCCAACTACAACTACAACCACCACCCCAACTACAACTCCAACCACTACCCCAACTACAACTACAACCACCACCCCAACTACAACTACAACCACCACCCCAACTACAACTACAACCACTGCCACAACTACAACCACCACCCCAACTACAACTACAACCACCACCCCAGCTACAACTACAACCACCACCCCAACTACAACTACAACCACCACCCCAACTACAACTACAACCACTACCCCAACTACAACTACAACCACTGCCACAACTACAACCACCACCCCAACTACAACTACAACCACCACCCCAACTACAACTCCAACCACTACCCCAACTACAACTACAACCACCACCCCAACTACAACTACAACCACTACCCCAACTACAACTACAACCACTGCCACAACTACAACCACCACCCCAACTACAACTACAACCACCACCCCAACTACAACTCCAACCACTACCCCAACTACAACTACAACCACCACCCCAACTACAACTACCGCCACAACTACAACCACCACCCCAACTACAACTACCGCCACAACTACAACCACCACCCCATCTACAACTACAACCACCACCCCAACTACAACTACAACCACCGCCACAACTACAACCACCACCCCAACTACAACCACCGCCACAACTACAACTACAGCCACCACCCCAACTACAACTACCGCCACAACTACAACCACCATCCCAACTACAACTACAACCACCGCCACAACAACAACCACCACCCCAACTACAACTCCAACCACTACCCCAACTACAACTACCGCCACAACTACAACCACCACCCCTTCTACAACTACCGCCACAACTACAACCACCACCCCAACTCCAACTACAACCACTCCTACAACTACAACCACCACCCCAACTACAACTACCACCACAACTACAACCACCACCCCAACTACAACTACAACCACTACCCCAACAACAACTACAACCACCGCCTCAACTACAAGCTCTGCAGCTACAACTGCTACATCAACTGCAACAACTGCCTCTACAACCAAAAGTGATGCTTGTTCTATCAGACTGGGAATGTTCCATCTGCTGCTTGGACTCCTTCTCTTTACCTTTCATTAAAGTCCCGAATAACAAAAAAAACAAACAAAAGAACATATGATGCTTTAACAAGACTCAAAAACCTTTTGGATATTGACCTTGTGTTTACAAACCACTGTTAAAGTAAAGTCAATGAAAAAAGGTGATAGAGTCTTGTTGAAGCAGACTTGGAATAAGTATGTATGCCTTCTTTGTATGTTGTCATGATGGACAATTATGTCCATTATGTCCAAAATAATATAATAATATAATCACAATGCTAAATGTGTGATAATACTGAATCCTTTAGGAATAACAAAGCATGCTTTGGAAATAGAAGAAAGAAGGAGAATTTCTATTTCTTATTTATTCATTTATTTTGCTTTGTGCTTTTTATTTTCTGCATTTCTCTCTCTCTAATCTGATGTATATTACTAGTGATCAATGTTGAATCTGCAAGGGTGGCATGTGCCCACCTAAAATTAATCTCTTGCCATCCCTAGTGGAACCCACGTTTTGCATATGACAGTGTTGTTTATTAAAATAAGCTAGCATTAACACTTTGAGCCTAGCTATAGTTAACATTGACAGAGTGAGCAATACAGTGAGTTTGCACCTCCTCTTGTCAGACCTGCAGGGTTTAAGCTTGTGGTGTTCTCCTCTGTCTTATGGCAGACAAACTATTTTTTTGCACTGGCACAAATAATTTGTGTGGCATCTTACTGTGACACCTGATTGTTGTCTAATTTTTGTTTTAGTAGTTTTAAATAGAGTTACAAAAAAACTTCAGATGCATTGCCTGCATTTTTCGGTAAATAGTTGTATAGAACTTTATTGTTTACGAAATGTGGGTGTAGGTCTTTAGAATTTAGGAAATTTCTGTAGCTCTGCCCCTGCTGATGATAAAGATACAATAAAGCCCTTGTCCTATATCCTTCTGTGTTTCAGTGTTAAACTGGGAACATTTCTGACATATGTTGGTATAGATTAATTTGGTGGTGTGGAGGCTGCTGCTTACAATCCTCTGTGTAGTTTTCACAACCGCTGGCAGAGTCATCTTCTTTGCCATAGAGCAGATTCCATGCCACACAGTGATGCAGCAGCACAGGGAACTCTCTACCACACATCTGTAGAATAGTTTTAGGACTGAGTTTCCAAGTCCAGTGTTCCTTCACTTCCTGAGAAAGTAGAGTGTGCCGGTGCACCTTGTTAACAACTGTGGTAGGACTCGACTTAAGCGGTCGAAGAAGTGCAGGAGACTGATGCTGTCCAGTGTAGCAAGTGATTTATTCACCATTTTGTGACCCAAACAATATTTACAAAGAAACAAATAAGAAACTCAACTCTATAACTCAGTTCAAATAAACATAACTGAACTTAAATCAACAGAAATTAAGGTCAAACTGCACACAGCTACACCGACCTGAACCTTTCTCTCGAAACACCTGAGTTCTTCTGCTTAAATAGGCCACTTAATCAAACAATTTCTCCTCTGGACTATTCCATTCAGTAGGTAGGTAAGATGAACATGATTATATTCAAACCTCTACTACTCCTCTTTACTGGCAACATAAACTCTGTGGTGTAATCAATACATATCACAACAATAAATCTATTTCTTTATAAATCCTCTAAAATCAACTTTATTAAATTATAAGAGTTCTTCCCCTTCTGCACTTGGTCTCTTCCTGTGACCTCAGATGAACCCAGAAGGTATAAAGCAGGAAGTAAAACTACATTTCCTCCTTTTGTTTCTGCAAGACAGGTAGGTAAGGTAAGTTCTAAACAATACAAATTAACAGTTGAAATAAAGAACATGTTAACTTAACAAACTTGTAGGAATTGATTTAAACCAAGATGTTATTTTATATAATCTGTAAAAGTGCAAAACATAAACAAACCCGGGATAGTAGATGTTTGCCTATTGCAGATTACATGTGAAATATGGTTGAATCAAAACTAGAATGTTAACTAAGAATATAGACAAATGGTCTTCTCACCCACTTTGTCACAACAACAAAGAAAAAGTTGTGGTTCCAGATCAGGTTCTCAGAGGGATGTTCAACAAGTTAATTAAAACTGAACACCTTTTCAGCTGCTCCTCAATGTGTAGGGGTGGAAGGGAGTTTCTGCCCTTCATGAAATGCTGAGACTGGTATACCGGCACCATCTTTTCAGTCTTTTTACCTCCTGCCTGTATTCAGATTCATCATTCTGCCCCTTCCATCACACACTTAATATCTTATATGTAAAAGTTAATTACAGTACAATTTGAAAAAACCCGAACAACCATGTGAAACGGATACGGTTGAACAGTACAATTATTCCTTAAATTCCAGTATTGAATAAAAGCTGTATGCCAAATGAGACGAGACATCAATTCACTGATCTACACTACTAGGATAGAAATGTAATTTAGACTGGAGAAATGTAGTAGGTTGGCTACAAAAAGAGGAAAGCTAGTCAGAAGTGAGGGGACTGCACTACCAGAAGGGAAAATTGCAGAAATAAAGGATTCTGGGGAACAATGAGGAGTAAATGGTAAGTGGACTAGTTCTTATTTAGCACTTATCTACTCTAACTGAGCACTGAGTCCTTTACACAACTCTCCTCATTCACCCATTTGAACAAGCACCGTTTTTTCGACATAAATGCTTTCTGTCTAACATTCACACAAATTCAATGGATGCATTTGAGAACAACTTGGGGTTAGTATCTATCTATCTAGTCATGTGAGAAAATTAGGACACACTATGAAAGCTTGTATATTTTAAAATACATTTGTGGATATTTAGTATCAATTTTAATGATACTGAGGTATCCAAATAATATAATTAAATGTTTAAAAGAACAAGAAATGCCTTTTTAAAAATTTATGTGAAATGTAATTTAAAAAAAAATGCAATTTCTGGTGAGGAATAAATTAGGATCTAAAGAAAAGGTTTTCCCTCTAACCCCTGCGGCCGGTCTGTCCTTCAAGCTCAGGTCCTCTACCAGAGGCCTGGGAGCTTGAGTCCTGACAGTGATCTCGGATGTGGTTCTGGGGTCTGCTGGAGCCACTCGCCTAGCTTGGGAGTCACTTTTTACCTCTTAAGCTACAGCCATCACAGGGCCTAGCACCCACCCCAGGAGGCCCCTCAGAAAGCTGCAACAGCCAAATATCTGCAGGAAGTAAGGCAAAGCCTAAGGAGTCAGCTGAATGGGAAGAACAACAAGTGGGCAATCACTACCTATGCCCTGCTGGTGATCATATATCAGCTGGCCAAAGGAGGAGATAGAAGCCACTAACAAAGAACCACCTCACCGTATATGTGTGAGTGTGTGTGTGTGTGTGTGTATATATATATATATATATATATATATATATATATATATATATATATATATATATATATATATACACACTGAGAGTACACCTTTGCTGGTTCTGTGGAGAACAGCTGGTTTATTCTCCTGCCTTCTATCTCTCTGGTGTACCTCCTCAAGCGGCTGGCCAAGGCTGTGAGTCTTTGCTTGGCAGTTTCCAAGGCCTCAGGTATGGACAGCTTGCTGTATTTCGTATGCACCTTCTTTGTCGCACCTTTCTGCAACTCCGTTAGTTGGCTAACCTCCCTCCGTGCTACTTTGATCTTGCCTTCTAGCCTCCTTCTCCATGGAGGGTACTGCCCCTTGTGGCTGTTCAACTTGTAGCCAAGCATCTCACTGATCACTGCTGCCGTATTGTAGATCAGCTTGTTAGTGTCGGTAATCGTGGTTGTAGGTATTGCCTGTAGTGCTGCATTAACATCATCTAGCAGACCTTCTGAGGGTACTTCACGTAATCTTGGTAACCGGCTATGGGGGATCCAGGTTTCAAGCTTGGCCATTATCCTATTTTTCAGGTCAGTTCCTCTCGCACTCAACGATCCTTCTCCTATCGCACTTGGGGCTCGTCAATCTCTAGCTGTGAGAGCAGTCCCTTCTTTCGAATGTTGGAACACTGAGCTACTAGTTGTTTCGCCGTCATTGTGGATGTTGGGTATCGAAGAATCCATAGGTCCCTCATCCTATTCATGTAGCCCCTTCCGCCGGTTACTTGCGTAGTAGCATTCCAACAACGCCCTGATTTCGTCTCTTGCCCACCGATGCCTTCTTGTTCCAGTAGCCCACTTTTCGTCAGGGTGCCCTGGTTCCTCAACACCTGACGTGGACCTTGTTGATCCGGGCGACGTCCGAGCCGGCATGGCTTCATATTTATCTGTCTCGCTCATGTATGCGGTAGGCTCACTTAGCATAGGGGGTCTAGCCTTAGGACCCTTACTGGATACAGACGCCCCAGGCAGGAATCGAACTTGCGATCCTGGGTTCCAAAGGCGTGTAGTCTAACCACTACGCTATCCAGCTGCATATATATATATATATATATATATATATATATATTTTTTTTTTTTTCTTTTTTTTTTTTTTTTTCTTTAAAAAAACCAAAAAAAAAACACCCAGCACGCCCCTGCGGGCGGTTTGTCCTTCAAGCTCGGGTCCTCTACCAGAGGCCTGGGAGCTTGAGGGTCCTGCGCAGTATCTTAGCTGTTCCTAGGACTGCGCTCTTCTGGACAGAGATCTCCGATGTTATTCCCGGGATCTGCTGGAGCCACTCGCCTAGCTTGGGAGTCACTAGCTGTTTGTGAAATCAGATCTCAGCAGTTGACACCTTATCTATTTTTCTTTGCAACTCCTCCCTTCTTACCTTTGTGCATTATGACTTCTAATGTGTGATGTCTGATTTAAAACAAAAACTGACCTACATACAGTACATTTTAATTTTCAGAAAATGTAAATGTTTTTCCGGTTTTCATTTTGATGCAAGTTTTTGTTTTGAGCTTTAAACAAAAACTGATAAAATGCCAGAACAAACGAGTTACAAAGATACTGTTTCTAAGACACTTGCCATTTCTTCTGAGTTCTAGGTATATCAGGATCCATGTGTGGGGCACAGAGTCATAGGCTTTCTTGTTGTTAATCCAGACAGTGCACAGGTAGGTTCATCTGCTGTAGTTACAGTGTAGACTAGAGGAATGCCACAGAAGATGCAAGACGGCAAACAAATCTTTATTTAAATAGCATATTACATTCCAGGTGGACGTACACTTTCCTATATATGTCCTATATAAATAGATATACTACATTACAAATCTAGCCGAATAAAACAAGACTACAAATAGTACATGTCATTTAACTAAAGTAGAAATAAAGGCCATTCAACAGACTTGCATTTTGGAAGGACCAGAGATTGACCCTTGACACTCATGATAACTTCTTCATGTACATGATGTACAGACCCATCTCTTTTGTGTAGCAACACTGTCCCTAATATTACTAACAGTAAGTATAAATATTATATTTGTATGTGTAACGTAATGTGATGTGTTCTATTTGCATTGTATTTGATAGATACAAGCCACCTGGAAGAGAAGGTAAAATAAGTGGGACCATTATTGTACTCTCAGTGATAAGCCCATGTTTTGTTTTTGTTTGTTTGTTTTTTTAACGTAAGGATATAGAGGCACATTTGGACCCATCAAACACTTGTTTTTCCCCAAAAACGGGTGCGGATGGTCTGACTACTAGGTGCCGACATTTGACCTTTCTCATCTGTTTTCTGTTAATGTGCTGAAATGTTATAATTCTGAATATTAGAGAAGAGCCAGCATTTAATGGTGTGTAGCAGAGATGGACCAATCTGATATACTTGAAAACTCCAACAATATATATAATAAAATAAAATTATATATATATATATATATTATATATATTGTATATATATTGTGTGTGTGTGTATATATATATATATATATATATATATATATATATATATATATATATAATTTTATTTTATTATATATATTGTTGGAGTTTTCAAGTTATGAGATATTTTTGTGTTTTGATGCTGACTTTACTGCCTTGGCAGATGTAAGCAAATCTTTTGTGAGTTTGAGCACGGACGTCATCCCTGGACAGTCTAACTTGCAGGATTTGGTAACCAGCCGACAGTATAGTAGCAATGCTAAAGACAGAAAAAAAGAAAAAGTGGGCAGGATTGGATTGGGCAGACTCCAGGAGACAAGTGCACTCAAAACATCTTTATTGCTGAACACCAAAATAACTAAACTGAAACCACAAAGTGTAGAATGAGGGACATCACAACACAGATCAAGAAAAACACAGGGCTTATATACACAGAGGTATAATGGGGGAATGAGACACAGGAGGAGAGCACAGCTGGGAGTAATGAAACTTGACTAGACCAAGAAGAAGCAAAACCGCAGATATTAACACGGGACATTGACTGTCAAAGTAAAACAGGAAACATAACACAGAATTGCGGACCTGACAGTGAGACATGAAAAAAGACATAACACAGGGAAGGCATATAAACAAAACCTAAGACTTGAAATCAGGAGATACTAAAGAACTTATGAAGCTAGAAATACAGAAACAAAATAATAGAAACACTACGTCACAGAATGTAAATAAACTAAATCAAAACCATTGGGTTACCCTAACAGGTTGGCTGTGCCTTCACTTATGGATCAAAGTGTTTTAAGCTTGAAACAAAAACTGATAAAATGCCAGAACAAACAAGTTCCAACGATACTTTCTAAGACACCTGGCATTTCTTCTGGGTGTGGGATTTGTCATTAGAACCCAAAGCGACAGGTATTTTTGGCATTTGGAACACGGTAATCTGAGGAGAGACTAAAATTATATTTCTCGTGACGCGTTAGCGGTTTGTGAAATCAGATCTCAGCAGTTGACACCCTGTTTCCTTTCAACTCCTTCCTTCTTACCTTTGTGTATTATGACTTCTAATGTGTCAGTCTGATTTAAAACAAACTCCCCTACATACTGTACATTTTATTTACACAATTGGATTGTTTTGCAATTTATGTGAGGAAGAACAATAGAAAACATTTAGGTTTTCTTTATCAAGAAAAAACCCACACAATAAAACACTAAAATAAATCAATGTCCGTTGGGTTTAGATTTTATTATTGTCATTTGTATTAGGAAATATTTAACCATATATTCTTAGAGGTGTATAATCAATTGTGTAGTGATAGGTTGTGTGATCTTTAACAGGCTACAGAGGCTTGGTATGTATTCCACACTAGAATGCACACCTACATCCTGGGAGCATGGGAAGAGGTCGCATCTTGTCTTAATTGTTTTATGGTAGGATTAACGTAGCTACGTCTGTTCTAGTCTAAGTGCTTTTCTGTTTAGATGAACTGCTGGACTTCCTCACCGGGGGGGAGGGGGTCTACCCTCTTCCTGACCAAGGATGTTTGCTTGTGTGTTTTTATGACCCTTTGATCAGCAGTACCACACACACACACACACACACACACACACACACACCTACACACACACACACACACACACACACAGTATTCTTTGTTCACATGTATACCTATGTGAGATGCTATATGTTAATGACCCTATGCATATTCATGTAACCACAATAAAAGGAGTGCTATGGGGAGCCTGGCTGAGAGTCTGATGGTGGTCAAGTGGTGGAACGACGCTTGGCTCCAGCCAGGTCTCCCTCATGCATGAGTAAACCAGAGAACTTTGGTGCCTTGTGTCTTGCTTTTTGCTGCGTAGCAGATTGTCCTTAACGTTCCAGCGGATGGGTTCAAGCTACAAACCTATCAATGTCACTTTCAGAAAATTAAAAATATTTTTCATTTTGATGCAAGTTTTTTTTCTCCAGATTTTAACAAAAAAGATAAAATGCCAGAATAAACAACAAGGGTATTGTGGAGGTATGTAATAACAACAGGAGAGGTCTCTGTGTCTCACTCCAACTTTATTAACTGACTCTCAGAACTTCACATAAGTGAGCGCCAAAATCTCCACCCCAACACTTCCCTTCAACTTGGGTGTGAGTGGAGCCACCTGGTGGTCCGCCACACATACCCCCCCCTGAACACACAGTTAGGTCTCTATTCAGTGTTTTTGTTTGTTTGTTTTTTTAACGTAAGGATATAGAGGCACATTTGGACCCATCAAACACTTGTTTTTCCCCAAAAACGGGTGCGGATGGTCTGACTACTAGGTGCCGACATTTGACCTTTCTCATCTGTTTTCTGTTAATGTGCTGAAATGTTATAATTCTGAATATTAGAGAAGAGCCAGCATTTAATGGTGTGTAGCAGAGATGGACCAATCTGATATACAGTATCGGTATCGGTCCAATCCTGACCTAAATTACCGGATCAGAAAATGGGGAGAAATAAAAAATGTAACCCGATCCATTAAATATTTACAAAAGCACCTCACAAAACTTGCGAAGTAGCATAACCCAGGTAGTGACACTAGCACCTCAGAGCAATATGTGTTACGTGAAAGAGCGGCTGTCGCGTGCAAGACCTGACGGCTGTCTGGAATTACTTCACACTGAAAGCATCTGGATTCTTGCTACATGCTGCCAAACTGGCATTTCATCTCCGAGCAAGCTATCCCAGAGAAGTAAAGCAAGTGTGTAAGTTCATCTCTGAATGTTTGTAAATCATTCCTACGTTATATGGAGCTTGGACGTCTGTGTGTTGTCATTGTTAAGTCTGACCGTACAATTGATAGACTCAAGTTTTGCTTTGAAAAAAAAAACTGTGTGCAGGCTAAACAGTTCCGTGGCTCGAAAACAAAAAATAATATGAAAAACACTTTTTTTCAAACTTGTTTTAAGTTTTGTATAGAAATAACACAAAATTCAGTCTGAGGTTGAATATAATAGAAACAGCTTACACTGACATCAATCTTGATAAAAGATGAGTTTCATGAACCCATGTTTGCATTTATTTGCACTGCTTTCCACTCTGGATGTCTATTTATGTTAAGCTTGAAGTATAAAAGGGTCCATTCTACAACCATTTTTTTCTTTAGTTGTTGAATATAAACATTATTTTGTGCTGATATTGCACTTTTTTTTCAGAACAATGCAGCATTATCAGTAGCAGTCGCTTGCATGGCCCCATGTGCTTGTATGCATGCTTGTAATGTAAGGACATGCTTGATCCACGGCATCATTGAGATCCTGCATGAGACTAATAATAATGCTGAGGCTGGGCATTGGAACCCAGGACCCACTGCAACAGAGCACGGTCTGAAAATGGGCCCAAGGATTTCTTGATGATACCTAATAGCAGTCAGGCAGCCCGTTGCCTAGCTTGTCGAGGCCCCTCCCCAGACCATCACTGACTAATTAGCAAACTAGTCATGCTGAAAGCATAAGAATTGGTTTGGTTTAAGCTGGGCATACTTTGTGCCATTTTTGGCCCATTTCGAGACTATTTTTCACTCGTGTGACCATTTTGGAGATTGGCCCAAGTTTCACCTTAATCGTGTGTCGTGCATCGTGTAGTAACACATGAGGTAATGAGAAGCGATTAACACCTCACGACCAGCTCCCGATCAGCAATCATATGGTCACAAGAAAATCAAACCTGTTTGAAATCCTGGTTGCCCTTCGTGAGGGTATCACACTGTTGAAGTAGTGCCACAAGCCGATTTAACGCAACCTCCCACACTGCACATACGCAAACACAGAAATGGAAGTGAAAAAGGTGGAACAGTGTCCTGCAGGTTTTACTTGTGTCCTTGATCCGTCACAGCTGAGTTAAATGGTTAAATCACCCCCTCAACATGTCTTGAAGTTTTATTTATATATATATATATATATATATATATATATATATATATATATATATATATATATATATATATATATATATATATATATATATTATTTTATTATATATATATATATATATATATATATAATTTTATTTTATTATATATATTGTTGGAGTTTTCAAGTTATGAGATATTTTTGTGTTTTGATGCTGACTTTACTGCCTTGGCAGATGTAAGCAAATCTTTTGTGAGTTTGAGCACGGACGTCATCCCTGGACAGTCTAACTTGCAGGATTTGGTAACCAGCCGACAGTATAGTAGCAATGCTAAAGACAGAAAAAAAGAAAAAGTGGGCAGGATTGGATTGGGCAGACTCCAGGAGACAAGTGCACTCAAAACATCTTTATTGCTGAACACCAAAATAACTAAACTGAAACCACAAAGTGTAGAATGAGGGACATCACAACACAGATCAAGAAAAACACAGGGCTTATATACACAGAGGTATAATGGGGGAATGAGACACAGGAGGAGAGCACAGCTGGGAGTAATGAAACTTGACTAGACCAAGAAGAAGCAAAACCGCAGATATTAACACGGGACATTGACTGTCAAAGTAAAACAGGAAACATAACACAGAATTGCGGACCTGACAGTGAGACATGAAAAAAGACATAACACAGGGAAGGCATATAAACAAAACCTAAGACTTGAAATCAGGAGATACTAAAGAACTTATGAAGCTAGAAATACAGAAACAAAATAATAGAAACACTACGTCACAGAATGTAAATAAACTAAATCAAAACCATTGGGTTACCCTAACAGGTTGGCTGTGCCTTCACTTATGGATCAAAGTGTTTTAAGCTTGAAACAAAAACTGATAAAATGCCAGAACAAACAAGTTCCAACGATACTTTCTAAGACACCTGGCATTTCTTCTGGGTGTGGGATTTGTCATTAGAACCCAAAGCGACAGGTATTTTTGGCATTTGGAACACGGTAATCTGAGGAGAGACTAAAATTATATTTCTCGTGACGCGTTAGCGGTTTGTGAAATCAGATCTCAGCAGTTGACACCCTGTTTCCTTTCAACTCCTTCCTTCTTACCTTTGTGTATTATGACTTCTAATGTGTCAGTCTGATTTAAAACAAACTCCCCTACATACTGTACATTTTATTTACACAATTGGATTGTTTTGCAATTTATGTGAGGAAGAACAATAGAAAACATTTAGGTTTTCTTTATCAAGAAAAAACCCACACAATAAAACACTAAAATAAATCAATGTCCGTTGGGTTTAGATTTTATTATTGTCATTTGTATTAGGAAATATTTAACCATATATTCTTAGAGGTGTATAATCAATTGTGTAGTGATAGGTTGTGTGATCTTTAACAGGCTACAGAGGCTTGGTATGTATTCCACACTAGAATGCACACCTACATCCTGGGAGCATGGGAAGAGGTCGCATCTTGTCTTAATTGTTTTATGGTAGGATTAACGTAGCTACGTCTGTTCTAGTCTAAGTGCTTTTCTGTTTAGATGAACTGCTGGACTTCCTCACCGGGGGGGAGGGGGTCTACCCTCTTCCTGACCAAGGATGTTTGCTTGTGTGTTTTTATGACCCTTTGATCAGCAGTACCACACACACACACACACACACACACACACACACACACACACACACCTACACACACACACACACACACACACACAGTATTCTTTGTTCACATGTATACCTATGTGAGATGCTATATGTTAATGACCCTATGCATATTCATGTAACCACAATAAAAGGAGTGCTATGGGGAGCCTGGCTGAGAGTCTGATGGTGGTCAAGTGGTGGAACGACGCTTGGCTCCAGCCAGGTCTCCCTCATGCATGAGTAAACCAGAGAACTTTGGTGCCTTGTGTCTTGCTTTTTGCTGCGTAGCAGATTGTCCTTAACGTTCCAGCGGATGGGTTCAAGCTACAAACCTATCAATGTCACTTTCAGAAAATTAAAAATATTTTTCATTTTGATGCAAGTTTTTTTTCTCCAGATTTTAACAAAAAAGATAAAATGCCAGAATAAACAACAAGGGTATTGTGGAGGTATGTAATAACAACAGGAGAGGTCTCTGTGTCTCACTCCAACTTTATTAACTGACTCTCAGAACTTCACATAAGTGAGCGCCAAAATCTCCACCCCAACACTTCCCTTCAACTTGGGTGTGAGTGGAGCCACCTGGTGGTCCGCCACACATACCCCCCCCTGAACACACAGTTAGGTCTCTATTCAGTGTTTTTGTTTGTTTGTTTTTTTAACGTAAGGATATAGAGGCACATTTGGACCCATCAAACACTTGTTTTTCCCCAAAAACGGGTGCGGATGGTCTGACTACTAGGTGCCGACATTTGACCTTTCTCATCTGTTTTCTGTTAATGTGCT
Source organism: Mchenga conophoros (assembly GCF_057382185.1). Lineage (NCBI taxonomy): Eukaryota > Metazoa > Chordata > Actinopteri > Cichliformes > Cichlidae > Mchenga > Mchenga conophoros. Next base: position 14,899,341 of record NC_140542.1, read on the forward strand.
GAAATGTTATAATTCTGAATATTAGAGAAGAGCCAGCATTTAATGGTGTGTAGCAGAGATGGACCAATCTGATATACAGTATCGGTATCGGTCCAATCCTGACCTAAATTACCGGATCAGAAAATGGGGAGAAATAAAAAATGTAACCCGATCCATTAAATATTTACAAAAGCACCTCACAAAACTTGCGAAGTAGCATAACCCAGGTAGTGACACTAGCACCTCAGAGCAATATGTGTTACGTGAAAGAGCGGCTGTCGCGTGCAAGACCTGACGGCTGTCTGGAATTACTTCACACTGAAAGCATCTGGATTCTTGCTACATGCTGCCAAACTGGCATTTCATCTCCGAGCAAGCTATCCCAGAGAAGTAAAGCAAGTGTGTAAGTTCATCTCTGAATGTTTGTAAATCATTCCTACGTTATATGGAGCTTGGACGTCTGTGTGTTGTCATTGTTAAGTCTGACCGTACAATTGATAGACTCAAGTTTTGCTTTGAAAAAAAAAACTGTGTGCAGGCTAAACAGTTCCGTGGCTCGAAAACAAAAAATAATATGAAAAACACTTTTTTTCAAACTTGTTTTAAGTTTTGTATAGAAATAACACAAAATTCAGTCTGAGGTTGAATATAATAGAAACAGCTTACACTGACATCAATCTTGATAAAAGATGAGTTTCATGAACCCATGTTTGCATTTATTTGCACTGCTTTCCACTCTGGATGTCTATTTATGTTAAGCTTGAAGTATAAAAGGGTCCATTCTACAACCATTTTTTTCTTTAGTTGTTGAATATAAACATTATTTTGTGCTGATATTGCACTTTTTTTTCAGAACAATGCAGCATTATCAGTAGCAGTCGCTTGCATGGCCCCATGTGCTTGTATGCATGCTTGTAATGTAAGGACATGCTTGATCCACGGCATCATTGAGATCCTGCATGAGACTAATAATAATGCTGAGGCTGGGCATTGGAACCCAGGACCCACTGCAACAGAGCACGGTCTGAAAATGGGCCCAAGGATTTCTTGATGATACCTAATAGCAGTCAGGCAGCCCGTTGCCTAGCTTGTCGAGGCCCCTCCCCAGACCATCACTGACTAATTAGCAAACTAGTCATGCTGAAAGCATAAGAATTGGTTTGGTTTAAGCTGGGCATACTTTGTGCCATTTTTGGCCCATTTCGAGACTATTTTTCACTCGTGTGACCATTTTGGAGATTGGCCCAAGTTTCACCTTAATCGTGTGTCGTGCATCGTGTAGTAACACATGAGGTAATGAGAAGCGATTAACACCTCACGACCAGCTCCCGATCAGCAATCATATGGTCACAAGAAAATCAAACCTGTTTGAAATCCTGGTTGCCCTTCGTGAGGGTATCACACTGTTGAAGTAGTGCCACAAGCCGATTTAACGCAACCTCCCACACTGCACATACGCAAACACAGAAATGGAAGTGAAAAAGGTGGAACAGTGTCCTGCAGGTTTTACTTGTGTCCTTGATCCGTCACAGCTGAGTTAAATGGTTAAATCACCCCCTCAACATGTCTTGAAGTTTTATTTATATATATATATATATATATATATATATATATATATATATATATATATATATATATATATATATATATATATTATTTTATTATATATATATATATATATATATATATAATTTTATTTTATTATATATATTGTTGGAGTTTTCAAGTTATGAGATATTTTTGTGTTTTGATGCTGACTTTACTGCCTTGGCAGATGTAAGCAAATCTTTTGTGAGTTTGAGCACGGACGTCATCCCTGGACAGTCTAACTTGCAGGATTTGGTAACCAGCCGACAGTATAGTAGCAATGCTAAAGACAGAAAAAAAGAAAAAGTGGGCAGGATTGGATTGGGCAGACTCCAGGAGACAAGTGCACTCAAAACATCTTTATTGCTGAACACCAAAATAACTAAACTGAAACCACAAAGTGTAGAATGAGGGACATCACAACACAGATCAAGAAAAACACAGGGCTTATATACACAGAGGTATAATGGGGGAATGAGACACAGGAGGAGAGCACAGCTGGGAGTAATGAAACTTGACTAGACCAAGAAGAAGCAAAACCGCAGATATTAACACGGGACATTGACTGTCAAAGTAAAACAGGAAACATAACACAGAATTGCGGACCTGACAGTGAGACATGAAAAAAGACATAACACAGGGAAGGCATATAAACAAAACCTAAGACTTGAAATCAGGAGATACTAAAGAACTTATGAAGCTAGAAATACAGAAACAAAATAATAGAAACACTACGTCACAGAATGTAAATAAACTAAATCAAAACCATTGGGTTACCCTAACAGGTTGGCTGTGCCTTCACTTATGGATCAAAGTGTTTTAAGCTTGAAACAAAAACTGATAAAATGCCAGAACAAACAAGTTCCAACGATACTTTCTAAGACACCTGGCATTTCTTCTGGGTGTGGGATTTGTCATTAGAACCCAAAGCGACAGGTATTTTTGGCATTTGGAACACGGTAATCTGAGGAGAGACTAAAATTATATTTCTCGTGACGCGTTAGCGGTTTGTGAAATCAGATCTCAGCAGTTGACACCCTGTTTCCTTTCAACTCCTTCCTTCTTACCTTTGTGTATTATGACTTCTAATGTGTCAGTCTGATTTAAAACAAACTCCCCTACATACTGTACATTTTATTTACACAATTGGATTGTTTTGCAATTTATGTGAGGAAGAACAATAGAAAACATTTAGGTTTTCTTTATCAAGAAAAAACCCACACAATAAAACACTAAAATAAATCAATGTCCGTTGGGTTTAGATTTTATTATTGTCATTTGTATTAGGAAATATTTAACCATATATTCTTAGAGGTGTATAATCAATTGTGTAGTGATAGGTTGTGTGATCTTTAACAGGCTACAGAGGCTTGGTATGTATTCCACACTAGAATGCACACCTACATCCTGGGAGCATGGGAAGAGGTCGCATCTTGTCTTAATTGTTTTATGGTAGGATTAACGTAGCTACGTCTGTTCTAGTCTAAGTGCTTTTCTGTTTAGATGAACTGCTGGACTTCCTCACCGGGGGGGAGGGGGTCTACCCTCTTCCTGACCAAGGATGTTTGCTTGTGTGTTTTTATGACCCTTTGATCAGCAGTACCACACACACACACACACACACACACACACACACACACACCTACACACACACACACACACACACAGTATTCTTTGTTCACATGTATACCTATGTGAGATGCTATATGTTAATGACCCTATGCATATTCATGTAACCACAATAAAAGGAGTGCTATGGGGAGCCTGGCTGAGAGTCTGATGGTGGTCAAGTGGTGGAACGACGCTTGGCTCCAGCCAGGTCTCCCTCATGCATGAGTAAACCAGAGAACTTTGGTGCCTTGTGTCTTGCTTTTTGCTGCGTAGCAGATTGTCCTTAACGTTCCAGCGGATGGGTTCAAGCTACAAACCTATCAATGTCACTTTCAGAAAATTAAAAATATTTTTCATTTTGATGCAAGTTTTTTTTCTCCAGATTTTAACAAAAAAGATAAAATGCCAGAATAAACAACAAGGGTATTGTGGAGGTATGTAATAACAACAGGAGAGGTCTCTGTGTCTCACTCCAACTTTATTAACTGACTCTCAGAACTTCACATAAGTGAGCGCCAAAATCTCCACCCCAACACTTCCCTTCAACTTGGGTGTGAGTGGAGCCACCTGGTGGTCCGCCACACATACCCCCCCCTGAACACACAGTTAGGTCTCTATTCAGTGTTTTTGTTTGTTTGTTTTTTTAACGTAAGGATATAGAGGCACATTTGGACCCATCAAACACTTGTTTTTCCCCAAAAACGGGTGCGGATGGTCTGACTACTAGGTGCCGACATTTGACCTTTCTCATCTGTTTTCTGTTAATGTGCTGAAATGTTATAATTCTGAATATTAGAGAAGAGCCAGCATTTAATGGTGTGTAGCAGAGATGGACCAATCTGATATACAGTATCGGTATCGGTCCAATCCTGACCTAAATTACCGGATCAGAAAATGGGGAGAAATAAAAAATGTAACCCGATCCATTAAATATTTACAAAAGCACCTCACAAAACTTGCGAAGTAGCATAACCCAGGTAGTGACACTAGCACCTCAGAGCAATATGTGTTACGTGAAAGAGCGGCTGTCGCGTGCAAGACCTGACGGCTGTCTGGAATTACTTCACACTGAAAGCATCTGGATTCTTGCTACATGCTGCCAAACTGGCATTTCATCTCCGAGCAAGCTATCCCAGAGAAGTAAAGCAAGTGTGTAAGTTCATCTCTGAATGTTTGTAAATCATTCCTACGTTATATGGAGCTTGGACGTCTGTGTGTTGTCATTGTTAAGTCTGACCGTACAATTGATAGACTCAAGTTTTGCTTTGAAAAAAAAAACTGTGTGCAGGCTAAACAGTTCCGTGGCTCGAAAACAAAAAATAATATGAAAAACACTTTTTTTCAAACTTGTTTTAAGTTTTGTATAGAAATAACACAAAATTCAGTCTGAGGTTGAATATAATAGAAACAGCTTACACTGACATCAATCTTGATAAAAGATGAGTTTCATGAACCCATGTTTGCATTTATTTGCACTGCTTTCCACTCTGGATGTCTATTTATGTTAAGCTTGAAGTATAAAAGGGTCCATTCTACAACCATTTTTTTCTTTAGTTGTTGAATATAAACATTATTTTGTGCTGATATTGCACTTTTTTTTCAGAACAATGCAGCATTATCAGTAGCAGTCGCTTGCATGGCCCCATGTGCTTGTATGCATGCTTGTAATGTAAGGACATGCTTGATCCACGGCATCATTGAGATCCTGCATGAGACTAATAATAATGCTGAGGCTGGGCATTGGAACCCAGGACCCACTGCAACAGAGCACGGTCTGAAAATGGGCCCAAGGATTTCTTGATGATACCTAATAGCAGTCAGGCAGCCCGTTGCCTAGCTTGTCGAGGCCCCTCCCCAGACCATCACTGACTAATTAGCAAACTAGTCATGCTGAAAGCATAAGAATTGGTTTGGTTTAAGCTGGGCATACTTTGTGCCATTTTTGGCCCATTTCGAGACTATTTTTCACTCGTGTGACCATTTTGGAGATTGGCCCAAGTTTCACCTTAATCGTGTGTCGTGCATCGTGTAGTAACACATGAGGTAATGAGAAGCGATTAACACCTCACGACCAGCTCCCGATCAGCAATCATATGGTCACAAGAAAATCAAACCTGTTTGAAATCCTGGTTGCCCTTCGTGAGGGTATCACACTGTTGAAGTAGTGCCACAAGCCGATTTAACGCAACCTCCCACACTGCACATACGCAAACACAGAAATGGAAGTGAAAAAGGTGGAACAGTGTCCTGCAGGTTTTACTTGTGTCCTTGATCCGTCACAGCTGAGTTAAATGGTTAAATCACCCCCTCAACATGTCTTGAAGTTTTATTTATATATATATATATATATATATATATATATATATTATTTTATTATATATATATATATATATATATATATATATATATATAATTTTATTATATATATTGTTGGAGTTTTCAAGTTATGAGATATTTTTGTGTTTTGATGCTGACTTTACTGCCTTGGCAGATGTAAGCAAATCTTTTGTGAGTTTGAGCACGGACGTCATCCCTGGACAGTCTAACTTGCAGGATTTGGTAACCAGCCGACAGTATAGTAGCAATGCTAAAGACAGAAAAAAAGAAAAAGTGGGCAGGATTGGATTGGGCAGACTCCAGGAGACAAGTGCACTCAAAACATCTTTATTGCTGAACACCAAAATAACTAAACTGAAACCACAAAGTGTAGAATGAGGGACATCACAACACAGATCAAGAAAAACACAGGGCTTATATACACAGAGGTATAATGGGGGAATGAGACACAGGAGGAGAGCACAGCTGGGAGTAATGAAACTTGACTAGACCAAGAAGAAGCAAAACCGCAGATATTAACACGGGACATTGACTGTCAAAGTAAAACAGGAAACATAACACAGAATTGCGGACCTGACAGTGAGACATGAAAAAAGACATAACACAGGGAAGGCATATAAACAAAACCTAAGACTTGAAATCAGGAGATACTAAAGAACTTATGAAGCTAGAAATACAGAAACAAAATAATAGAAACACTACGTCACAGAATGTAAATAAACTAAATCAAAACCATTGGGTTACCCTAACAGGTTGGCTGTGCCTTCACTTATGGATCAAAGTGTTTTAAGCTTGAAACAAAAACTGATAAAATGCCAGAACAAACAAGTTCCAACGATACTTTCTAAGACACCTGGCATTTCTTCTGGGTGTGGGATTTGTCATTAGAACCCAAAGCGACAGGTATTTTTGGCATTTGGAACACGGTAATCTGAGGAGAGACTAAAATTATATTTCTCGTGACGCGTTAGCGGTTTGTGAAATCAGATCTCAGCAGTTGACACCCTGTTTCCTTTCAACTCCTTCCTTCTTACCTTTGTGTATTATGACTTCTAATGTGTCAGTCTGATTTAAAACAAACTCCCCTACATACTGTACATTTTATTTACACAATTGGATTGTTTTGCAATTTATGTGAGGAAGAACAATAGAAAACATTTAGGTTTTCTTTATCAAGAAAAAACCCACACAATAAAACACTAAAATAAATCAATGTCCGTTGGGTTTAGATTTTATTATTGTCATTTGTATTAGGAAATATTTAACCATATATTCTTAGAGGTGTATAATCAATTGTGTAGTGATAGGTTGTGTGATCTTTAACAGGCTACAGAGGCTTGGTATGTATTCCACACTAGAATGCACACCTACATCCTGGGAGCATGGGAAGAGGTCGCATCTTGTCTTAATTGTTTTATGGTAGGATTAACGTAGCTACGTCTGTTCTAGTCTAAGTGCTTTTCTGTTTAGATGAACTGCTGGACTTCCTCACCGGGGGGGAGGGGGTCTACCCTCTTCCTGACCAAGGATGTTTGCTTGTGTGTTTTTATGACCCTTTGATCAGCAGTACCACACACACACACACACACACACACACACACACACACACACACAGTATTCTTTGTTCACATGTATACCTATGTGAGATGCTATATGTTAATGACCCTATGCATATTCATGTAACCACAATAAAAGGAGTGCTATGGGGAGCCTGGCTGAGAGTCTGATGGTGGTCAAGTGGTGGAACGACGCTTGGCTCCAGCCAGGTCTCCCTCATGCATGAGTAAACCAGAGAACTTTGGTGCCTTGTGTCTTGCTTTTTGCTGCGTAGCAGATTGTCCTTAACGTTCCAGCGGATGGGTTCAAGCTACAAACCTATCAATGTCACTTTCAGAAAATTAAAAATATTTTTCATTTTGATGCAAGTTTTTTTTCTCCAGATTTTAACAAAAAAGATAAAATGCCAGAATAAACAACAAGGGTATTGTGGAGGTATGTAATAACAACAGGAGAGGTCTCTGTGTCTCACTCCAACTTTATTAACTGACTCTCAGAACTTCACATAAGTGAGCGCCAAAATCTCCACCCCAACACTTCCCTTCAACTTGGGTGTGAGTGGAGCCACCTGGTGGTCCGCCACACATACCCCCCCCTGAACACACAGTTAGGTCTCTATTCAGTGTTTTTGTTTGTTTGTTTTTTTAACGTAAGGATATAGAGGCACATTTGGACCCATCAAACACTTGTTTTTCCCCAAAAACGGGTGCGGATGGTCTGACTACTAGGTGCCGACATTTGACCTTTCTCATCTGTTTTCTGTTAATGTGCTGAAATGTTATAATTCTGAATATTAGAGAAGAGCCAGCATTTAATGGTGTGTAGCAGAGATGGACCAATCTGATATACAGTATCGGTATCGGTCCGATCCTGACCTAAATTACCGGATCAGAAAATGGGGAGAAATAAAAAATGTAACCCGATCCATTAAATATTTACAAAAGCACCTCACAAAACTTGCGAAGTAGCATAACCCAGGTAGTGACACTAGCACCTCAGAGCAATATGTGTTACGTGAAAGAGCGGCTGTCGCGTGCAAGACCTGACGGCTGTCTGGAATTACTTCACACTGAAAGCATCTGGATTCTTGCTACATGCTGCCAAACTGGCATTTCATCTCCGAGCAAGCTATCCCAGAGAAGTAAAGCAAGTGTGTAAGTTCATCTCTGAATGTTTGTAAATCATTCCTACGTTATATGGAGCTTGGACGTCTGTGTGTTGTCATTGTTAAGTCTGACCGTACAATTGATAGACTCAAGTTTTGCTTTGAAAAAAAAAACTGTGTGCAGGCTAAACAGTTCCGTGGCTCGAAAACAAAAAATAATATGAAAAACACTTTTTTTCAAACTTGTTTTAAGTTTTGTATAGAAATAACACAAAATTCAGTCTGAGGTTGAATATAATAGAAACAGCTTACACTGACATCAATCTTGATAAAAGATGAGTTTCATGAACCCATGTTTGCATTTATTTGCACTGCTTTCCACTCTGGATGTCTATTTATGTTAAGCTTGAAGTATAAAAGGGTCCATTCTACAACCATTTTTTTCTTTAGTTGTTGAATATAAACATTATTTTGTGCTGATATTGCACTTTTTTTTCAGAACAATGCAGCATTATCAGTAGCAGTCGCTTGCATGGCCCCATGTGCTTGTATGCATGCTTGTAATGTAAGGACATGCTTGATCCACGGCATCATTGAGATCCTGCATGAGACTAATAATAATGCTGAGGCTGGGCATTGGAACCCAGGACCCACTGCAACAGAGCACGGTCTGAAAATGGGCCCAAGGATTTCTTGATGATACCTAATAGCAGTCAGGCAGCCCGTTGCCTAGCTTGTCGAGGCCCCTCCCCAGACCATCACTGACTAATTAGCAAACTAGTCATGCTGAAAGCATAAGAATTGGTTTGGTTTAAGCTGGGCATACTTTGTGCCATTTTTGGCCCATTTCGAGACTATTTTTCACTCGTGTGACCATTTTGGAGATTGGCCCAAGTTTCACCTTAATCGTGTGTCGTGCATCGTGTAGTAACACATGAGGTAATGAGAAGCGATTAACACCTCACGACCAGCTCCCGATCAGCAATCATATGGTCACAAGAAAATCAAACCTGTTTGAAATCCTGGTTGCCCTTCGTGAGGGTATCACACTGTTGAAGTAGTGCCACAAGCCGATTTAACGCAACCTCCCACACTGCACATACGCAAACACAGAAATGGAAGTGAAAAAGGTGGAACAGTGTCCTGCAGGTTTTACTTGTGTCCTTGATCCGTCACAGCTGAGTTAAATGGTTAAATCACCCCCTCAACATGTCTTGAAGTTTTATTTATATATATATATATATATATATATATATATATATATATATATATATATATATATATATATATATTATTTTATTATATATATATATATATATATATATATATATATAATTTTATTTTATTATATATATTGTTGGAGTTTTCAAGTTATGAGATATTTTTGTGTTTTGATGCTGACTTTACTGCCTTGGCAGATGTAAGCAAATCTTTTGTGAGTTTGAGCACGGACGTCATCCCTGGACAGTCTAACTTGCAGGATTTGGTAACCAGCCGACAGTATAGTAGCAATGCTAAAGACAGAAAAAAAGAAAAAGTGGGCAGGATTGGATTGGGCAGACTCCAGGAGACAAGTGCACTCAAAACATCTTTATTGCTGAACACCAAAATAACTAAACTGAAACCACAAAGTGTAGAATGAGGGACATCACAACACAGATCAAGAAAAACACAGGGCTTATATACACAGAGGTATAATGGGGGAATGAGACACAGGAGGAGAGCACAGCTGGGAGTAATGAAACTTGACTAGACCAAGAAGAAGCAAAACCGCAGATATTAACACGGGACATTGACTGTCAAAGTAAAACAGGAAACATAACACAGAATTGCGGACCTGACAGTGAGACATGAAAAAAGACATAACACGGGGAAGGCATATAAACAAAACCTAAGACTTGAAATCAGGAGATACTAAAGAACTTATGAAGCTAGAAATACAGAAACAAAATAATAGAAACACTACGTCACAGAATGTAAATAAACTAAATCAAAACCATTGGGTTACCCTAACAGGTTGGCTGTGCCTTCACTTATGGATCAAAGTGTTTTAAGCTTGAAACAAAAACTGATAAAATGCCAGAACAAACAAGTTCCAACGATACTTTCTAAGACACCTGGCATTTCTTCTGGGTGTGGGATTTGTCATTAGAACCCAAAGCGACAGGTATTTTTGGCATTTGGAACACGGTAATCTGAGGAGAGACTAAAATTATATTTCTCGTGACGCGTTAGCTGTTTGTGAAATCAGATCTCAGCAGTTGACACCCTGTTTCCTTTCAACTCCTTCCTTCTTACCTTTGTGTATTATGACTTCTAATGTGTCAGTCTGATTTAAAACAAACTCCCCTACATACTGTACATTTTATTTACACAATTGGATTGTTTTGCAATTTATGTGAGGAAGAACAATAGAAAACATTTAGGTTTTCTTTATCAAGAAAAAACCCACACAATAAAACACTAAAATAAATCAATGTCCGTTGGGTTTAGATTTTATTATTGTCATTTGTATTAGGAAATATTTAACCATATATTCTTAGAGGTGTATAATCAATTGTGTAGTGATAGGTTGTGTGATCTTTAACAGGCTACAGAGGCTTGGTATGTATTCCACACTAGAATGCACACCTACATCCTGGGAGCATGGGAAGAGGTCGCATCTTGTCTTAATTGTTTTATGGTAGGATTAACGTAGCTACGTCTGTTCTAGTCTAAGTGCTTTTCTGTTTAGATGAACTGCTGGACTTCCTCACCGGGGGGGGTCTACCCTCTTCCTGACCAAGGATGTTTGCTTGTGTGTTTTTATGACCCTTTGATCAGCAGTACCACACACACACACACACACACACACACACACACACACACACACACACACGCACACACACCTACACACACACACACAGTATTCTTTGTTCACATGTATACCTATGTGAGATGCTATATGTTAATGACCCTATGCATATTCATGTAACCACAATAAAAGGAGTGCTATGGGGAGCCTGGCTGAGAGTCTGATGGTGGTCAAGTGGTGGAACGACGCTTGGCTCCAGCCAGGTCTCCCTCATGCATGAGTAAACCAGAGAACTTTGGTGCCTTGTGTCTTGCTTTTTGCTGCGTAGCAGATTGTCCTTAACGTTCCAGCGGATGGGTTCAAGCTACAAACCTATCAATGTCACTTTCAGAAAATTAAAAATATTTTTCATTTTGATGCAAGTTTTTTTTCTCCAGATTTTAACAAAAAAGATAAAATGCCAGAATAAACAACAAGGGTATTGTGGAGGTATGTAATAACAACAGGAGAGGTCTCTGTGTCTCACTCCAACTTTATTAACTGACTCTCAGAACTTCACATAAGTGAGCGCCAAAATCTCCACCCCAACACTTCCCTTCAACTTGGGTGTGAGTGGAGCCACCTGGTGGTCCGCCACACATACCCCCCCCCCCCCCCCCCTGAACACACAGTTAGGTCTCTATTCAGTCCAGGACCCTGGGTCTAAGCAAACGACCCGAACGACTGAACCTGGGAGGGAGAGAACAGGCAGAGGAAGGTCCATCCTGTGAACGAGGCTGGTGAAGGCGAGCAGGAAAGGCAGGAGGAGGCTCAAACGCCGGTGGTCCGGGGGTAGTCCTGGGGGGAAAACCAGAGTCTGTCAACCCCATCGAAGGAGGGCGGCCACGGCGAGGGGCCTGGGCCGGCACTACATTACTGTCCGGAAGAACATGTGCAGGTTTAAGTCTGTCAACACACACAGTCTCCCTTCGACCCCCAAAATCCAAAACAAAATGTTTCCGGCCCGGTTCAATAACCCTGAATGGGCCGTCATACAGCGGCCGCAGCGGTGTCCTGTGGGCATCGTGCCTGACAAAAACAAACTTAGCAGTCTCTAAAGTCTTTGGAACAAAGGTGTCAGGCACGCTATGGTGCACCGGACCAGGAACCCGAAGCGAGTGCAACAGCGGGTTGAGAGATAGCACCGATGGATCGAAGCAGGGAGGAGGATTTTCGGGCAAGAATTCTCCAGGCACGCGGAAGGAATGACCAAACACTAGCTCAGCTGGGGAAGCGCCGAGATCCTCCTTAACCGCAGAGCGCAGCCCAAGCAAAACCCACGGGAGGCGGTCAACCCAATTGCCATCCTTTAAGGAGGCGCGAAAAGCAGCCTTAAGCGACCGGTGGAACCGTTCACACATCCCATTAGCTTGCGGGTTGTATGCGGTTGTGCGGTGGACTTTAGCCCCCAGTCCATCAGCCATGGCTGACCAAAGCTCGGAAATGAACTGGGGGCCTCTGTCTGATGTAATGTCCGTGGGTGGGCCGAAACGCGAGACCCAGCTTGACAAAAACGCCTTGGCCACCACTGCTGCGGTAGTGGACGCCAGGGGGACCGCCTCCGGCCACCTGGTGGTCCGGTCAACAACAGTCAAAAGGTGCGTAAAACCGTGTGACTGCGGCAGAGGACCCACCAGATCGACATGCACATGATCGAAACGTTTGCCGGGTATGAAGAACGGCTCCAGGGGCGCCTTGGTGTGTTTATGAACCTTCGCACGCTGGCAGGGGATGCACGCCGACGCCCATTCCTTAACAGATTTGCGAAGGCCTGGCCAAACAAATTTAGAGCTGACCAGTTTAATAGAGGCCCGGACCCCTGGATGGGTGAGAGCATGTACCGAGTCAAAAACTTGACGAAGCCAGGAAGCGGGAACCACTGTGTGAGGGCGGCCGGTGGAAACGTCACAGACGAGGAGGGGACCACCGTCCTGCACGGGTCTGTCCTCTAGTATGAGGCCCGTCTGGGTGGATTTAAGCGCGAGGATGTCCGGGTCATCGCTCTGATCGGCAGCCATGGCGGAGTAGTCTATGCCGAGAAAGACAGGAGAAACCAGCGCACGGGACAAACAGTCAGCCACATGATTGGATTTACCAGCCACGTGCCGAATGTCCGTGGTAAACTCAGAAATGGCTGCCAACTGGCGCTGCTGGCGTGCACTCCATGGATCAGAAACCTTGGACATGGCAAACGTCAAGGGTTTGTGGTCCACGTATGTGGTAAAGTGACGACCCTCGAGAAAAAACCGGAAATGACGAGTTGAGCGGGTTGAGAGATAGCACCGATGGATTGAAGCAGGGAGGAGGATTTTCGGGCAAGAATTCTCCAGGCACGCGGAGGGAATGACCAAACACTAGCTCAGCTGGGGAAGCGCTGAGATCCTCCTTAACCGCAGAGCGCAGCCCAAGCAAAACCCACGGGAGGCGGTCAACCCAATTGCCATCCTTTAAGGAGGCGCGAAAAGCAGCCTTAAGCGACCGGTGGTACCGTTCACACATCCCATTAGCTTGCGGGTTGTATGCGGTTGTGTGGTGGACTTTAGCCCCCAGTCCATCAGCCATGGCCGACCAAAGCTCGGAAATGAACTGGGGGCCTCTGTCTGACGTAATGTCCGTGGGTGGGCCGAAACGCGAGACCCAGCTTGACAAAAACGCCTTGGCTACCACTGCTGCGGTAGTGGACGCCAGGGGGACCGCCTCCGGCCACCTGGTGGTCCGGTCAACAACAGTCAAAAGGTGCGTAAAACCGTGTGACTGCGGTAGAGGACCCACCAGATCGACATGTACATGATCGAAACGTTTGCCGGGTATGAAGAACGGCTCCAGGGGCGCCTTGGTGTGTTTATGAACCTTCGCACGCTGGCAGGGGATGCACGCCGACGCCCATTCCTTAACAGATTTGCGAAGGCCTGGCCAAACAAATTTAGAGCTGACCAGTTTAATAGAGGCCCGGACCCCTGGATGAGAGAGAGCCGAGAAATGACGAGTCGCCAGGTGGAGCGCCAGTAGCTCCCTGTCAAAAACGCTGTAATTGCGTTCGCTGTCACGTAGCGTACGGCTGAAAAAGACGAGCGGTTGCCAGACACCCGAGATCCGCTGTTCCAGCACCGCACCCACCGCTATGTCCGACGCATCGGTGGTCAACGCAATCGGCGCTGAGGGGGATGGGTGGGCCAGAAGGGCAGCATTAGCTAACGCTGACTTAGCATCAGAAAACGCTTGGATTCTTTCCGGAAACCAGTCAACGGAGTCATTAGCTTTCTTACCTTTTAACGCCCCATAAAGGGGCTTCAGCAGATGTGCCGCTCTGGGGAGAAAACGGTTGTAAAAATTCACCATCCCCAAAAATTCCTGCAGTGCCTTAACATTCGTGGGACGCGGAAATTCCGAAACAGCTCGGACTTTGTCAGGCAACGGAACCGCGCCCTCGGCGGAAATACGGTGCCCAAGAAAATCGAGAACGGGCAACCCAAACTGGCATTTAGACGGATTAATAATCAGTCCATGCTCCGCCAAACGCTGAAAAACCTGCCGCAGATGGAACATGTGCTGCTCCTTCGAGCTGCTGGCCACCAGTATATCATCAAGATATACAAAAACAAAGGGCAGCCCGCGCAAGACCGAGTCCATCAACCGCTGGAAGGTTTGGGCGGCACCTCTCAGGCCAGACGGCATGCGCAGAAACTCGAAAAGGCCGAAAGGTGTAATTACGGCGGTTTTGGGGACATCCTCCGCGCGCACAGGAACCTGGTGATATCCCCGTACCAAATCGATCTTCGAAAAAACCGAGGTCCCCGCAAGATGGGTGGAAAAATCTTGGATGTGGGGAATGGGATAGCGATCGTTCTCTGTGACATTATTAAGATGGCGGAAATCCCCACAAGGTCGCCACCGACCATCAGATTTAGGCACTGTTTGAACGCTGCACGATGCCCAGACGCTCCATGGTGGCAAATTCTTCCCGAGCGACAGCCAGTTTGGCAGGGTCGAGGCGGCGCGCGCACGCAAACACCGGGGGCCCTACTGTAGTTATGTAATGCTCCACCCCATGCTTCGTCACCGTGCTCGAGAAAGTGGGGACAGAGAGTGAGGGAAACTCAGAAAGCAAACACTGAAAAACGTCACCTGAATCTACTGAGTTAGCATGCACCACGGGCTGAGCACCCCGAGTCAAACAGGGTAATGAGGAAAATGACACAGCATCAATTAAACGTTTGTTAGCAACATCAA
Source organism: Mchenga conophoros (assembly GCF_057382185.1). NCBI lineage: Eukaryota > Metazoa > Chordata > Actinopteri > Cichliformes > Cichlidae > Mchenga > Mchenga conophoros. Next base: position 14,914,580 of record NC_140542.1, read on the forward strand.
CCAGCAGTCCGTGAGCACAAAGAAAATCAGCGCCTATTATAGGCACAGAGCTAGCAGCAACAACAAAGTTCCACTGAAAGTCACGGTCGTGAAAGCAAACAGTCACCAACCTTTCACCGAAGGTTTTGATGGGAGAGCCATTAGCCGCTGTTAGCAATGGCCCACAGCCCTCAGCTAGCCTGTCCGAGCCAGCCGGGGGAAGAAGGCTCTTCTGTGAGCCGGAGTCCACCAGGAAACGCCTCCCCGAGCTTGAATCCTCTAAGAAAAGCAGCCTTTCCTTGTTGCCAGCGGTCGCGGCTGCTACAGAGCGCTGACATGCCCGTTTCCCTGGGTCTGGAAACTGCAAGGCGGGAGACAGCGCCGTGCCTTCGCTCCAAAACGCTGGTGATAAAAACAAAGCCCCTTTCCGCGGTGCCGCGGTGCCGCCGTGCAGCGATTCCGGCCACCGTGGACGAGTCGGAGGGCCCCTGGAGCATCGGTTAGGGGGCGGGGGAACACGCTGGTGAGTCCTGAACAATCGCCTGGACGCCGAAAGTCCTGGTAGCCAGGAGGATGCGATCCGCCTCTTCCGCAAGGCAGCGGTAATCCTTCGTGGCCAATAGCGGGGAGTTGGCAAGGCCAGCGCGCACTGGAGCCGGCAGCTGTCGGAGAAAGAGGTGGGTGAAGAGAAATCCTCCGTCATCCACGCCCAGCAAGGACAGCATGCTCTCCATGAGCTCGAGAGCGGTGCCGTCGCCCAGGCCCGCGAGGGAAAGGAGTTTCTCGGCTCGCTCAGCATCAGAGAGGGAGTAACGCCGCAGCAGCAGCGCCTTGAGGGCGTTGTACTTGCCTTGGGCTGGGGGGTCCCGGAGGAGAGTCATCACGCGGCGGGTTGACAGCGGGTCAAGTGAGGCCACCACATGGTGGTATTTAGTATCGTCGGCTGAAACTCCACGAAGAGCAAACTGAGCTTCTACGTGCACGAACCATGAAGGAGGATCGTGAAGCCAAAAATCCGGCAATTTAAGCGCCACAGCAAACGCAGCCATCGGCGGAGGTGAAAGTCCGGCGGCAGCCGATGCTTCCAGGCTGGAGCTGGCTTCGTCGTCGAGCCTTAGCATGTTCGCTACAGGGGTCACCAATGAGGAGGTATGTAATAACAACAGGAGAGGTCTCTGTGTCTCACTCCAACTTTATTAACTGACTCTCAGAACTTCACATAAGTGAGCGCCAAAATCTCCACCCCAACACTTCCCTTCAACTTGGGTGTGAGTGGAGCCACCTGGTGGTCCGCCACAGTATGAAGTTCATTTTTTGGTTTGTTAAGGTTAGGGTAACTAAAGTAACTAAAGCCAGGCAGAGAATCTAAAATTGGGATCTTAATAGATTGAAAAAAGAACTTAGTGCAACCAATAAAACCTGGAAGAGGAAAGAAATATCTGAGGAAGAACAATAAAAAAAACATTTAGGCTTTCTTTATCAAGAAAAAAAATAACACTCCCATTTCTTCTGGGTGTGGGATTTGTGGTTGGAACCCACAGCAAAAGATATTTTTGGTATTTGGAACAAGGTAATCTGAGATGAGACTAAAATGAGACTTGTCATGAAGCGTTAGCTGTTTGTGAAATCAGATCTCAGCAGTTGACACCTTATCTATTTTTCTTTGCAACTCCTCCCTTCTTACCTTTGTGCATTATGACTTCTAATGTGTGATGTCTGATTTAAAACAAAAACTGACCTACATACAGTACATTTTAATTTTCAGAAAATGTAAATGTTTTTCCGGTTTTCATTTTGATGCAAGTTTTTGTTTTGAGCTTTAAACAAAAACTGATAAAATGCCAGAACAAACGAGTTACAAAGATACTGTTTCTAAGACACTTGCCATTTCTTCTTTTTTTTTTCTTTTTTTTTTTTTTGCCTGTCCCGTTTGGCTCTTTTGCCATCAGAATTGTTGTCTAAAGGCAAAGAAAGATGCCCAACGGATTTACTTTACCAAATTGACCATCCCAGCCTTGCCGTAATGGTCCATTTGATTCACCTTTTATTGTTCATTTTATTTTCACTTACTGAATACGGGACAGACTTGACTGGGGTAAAGAAGGGGAGAAAGAAAGAGGGAAATAGAAACAGCTGAGAAGAGGGACGGGGGAGAAGGGCAAAAGACAAAAACCAACAGAATGAGCAGAAAAAAAAAAGAAAAAAAATGCATATATCAATCACCTGGATCACCTGCTGAGAAAGAAAAAAGAAAACAAGCAGAAGAGAACAAGAGTAATAGAATAAACAACATCACAATGATATATGGGAATATGACAGTAAATACTAAATATTAAACATTATTGTGCAGCACATAAGATCAACAGAACACAGTGTGCTTTGAGGTAGGAGCCAAAAAGGGTGTAGTTTGTGGGTGTGATCACCCGTGTGTACACCTGTGAGCATGGACGCGCTTGTTTTTTTTTTTTAAAGGTTCCTTCATGTAATGATCTGCTAGAGGGTGTGGGGGGGCCACAGCCCCGTCCTCCAGGGCATGAAGCAGGTATGGAGGAGATCAAAACTCTAGACATCCAGAGGCCCCCAGAACACAAGAGATCAAGGAAGACCAACAGAGGGGCAGCCGCGCCACTGTCCCAGAAAGAGCTGAGGAGAGTCCCAGATGAGGGCTCACTCAGCAGCCGCGGAGCAGAAGCCAGGGGGAGTTGCAGTGACGCGCCCGTGAGCTCCGCCGGCAGCCAGCCGTGCCTGAGCGACCGAGCCCCAGGCCGAGAGGCCGGGGGCACCCCACCTCCGAAGTGGCCCGAGCGAGCCCCAGGCTCCAGGCCCTGATAAGCGGCCGCCAAGGAGTGAGCCGGTGTGTACCTGGACGTCCATCCCCGGACACAAAGAACCACCAACGCACCGATGTCTGAGGGAGTCCGCCACTGGCAGGGGAAGTGGTGGTAGGGGGAGATAGGCCTCCAAACCTTGGAGGGCCTAAGATGTCCCCAGAGAGGTGGCGCCTGACACCCAACCTGACATATAGACACAGAAATACAGGCACACACATATACAAACATCCATTCCCACCCTCATGCTCTCATATGCACTTACTCCACACTCAACCAATGTGGAGACAGACATAAAGAGACGCTGTACGCACGATCACACTCCCCAAGCGTACTCTACAAACCGGGTCTAGGTACCCTTGCCCCTGGAGGGGGGAACTGCACCCAGACCCAGGTGGTGTTACCCTTTTCCCTGCGGTGGGGGGAGGCAGACCGCCCCGACTCCGCAGCAGCAGGGAGGCCCCACACTCCAGACCGCAGTCGGACGGCCAACTCCTCCTCCTAGCCCCCCCGCTCCAGCAGGTCGCAGAGAACGGGGGTGAGAGAAGACTCCAAACCTCTCTCCACCCGCTCATTGTAGTGTTGATGCATGTGTGTTCTAAGGTGTATTTAAAACTAGAGATGGACCGATCCGATATCACGTATCGGTATCGGTCCGATACTGACCTAAATTACTGGATCGGATATCGGAGAAAAATAAAAAATGTAATCCGATCCATTAAATATCACGAAAGCACCTCACAAAACTTGCAACACGCCGTAACTCACCTCAGAAAGTTAGCACGTCGGAGCAGTATGCATCACGTGATAGAGCGGCTGTGGCATGCGGGACCTGTCGGTGGTCTGGATAGCATTTGGAGCTTCGCTAGCAACCCGGCATTTCATCTCCGACAAAGTTATCCCGAGAGAAGTAAAGCAAGTGTGTAAGTCCATCTCTGAATGTAAAGCATTCCTGCGTTAAGCTTAACAAGCGACTGCCTCTCCTGCTGCTACTTCAATCATGAAACTGCTTAATGATCAGCTGATCGGCTTTTCTGTCGCGAGTCCGTCTCTCTGGTTTGTTTTTGGCCCACTTTGCACCAGAAAGAGGAAACCAGCGGCTGAACAACAGCTGCACGTTTAAGCTTGATCAGCTGTTGTTAGAATGTATTTAATATTACTTTCTACACCAGGATCTTTTTCTACGTAGCTGACGCTGGTAACTGTGCAGGGGCGGATCTAGCAAAGTTTAGCCAGGGGGGCCGATAGGGCATTAACAGGGAAAAGGGGGCACAAAGACATAGTTTTCTTTCTTATTCTCATTTAAAATGTCTAGCTTTTAATAAATAATTATCTTACACCCAAAGTTTTAATTTGATGTAAAATGAATAGAAGTCAATTACTGTATATAGTGACTATTAAGTCTAATATATATACCCTAGTAAGCTATAGTACTTTTTACTTTGGGAAGGTACCATCTGTGCAGTCTGCAATTTTGTTGAAGAAAGATGTTGAATCTATTTAATATTTCTTGAAAAATAATTGATTTCTGTGCATTTTTTTTCACACTGCATCAAATTAAGGTTGATTACGTCGATTAAGCATCATGAGGTGGAGCGTGAGGGGTGGTTCCCTATTTTTTATTTATTTATTTTTGTTGCTGGGAGTTGGAACCCTATTAGTTAGGTTGCTCAATATTTACGCTAAGTACTCTTTAAAATACCAGAATAGGGAGGATGGTGTAGGCTTAAGTTTATTAGATTGATCAGTATTGCTGAACTATGAAACATTTTTTTTTGCATACAGGTATAACAGAATAGCTTTAGTGTAGTTGTTGTTTTAAACTTGAGTATGAACTTATACAAAATGCAGCAAGATATTTAAAAAAACAGTTTTGTTGATTAAAAAACACTATATCGGATTCATATCGGTATCGGCAGATATCCAAATTTATGATATCGGTATCGGTATCGGACATAAAAAAGTGGTATCGTGCCATCTCTATTTAAAACCCAGGAGGGCATGGAGCTACCTGCCAGAGAGCAGCAGGTAAGCGCATGGTCCCTCCTGCTAGCCCTCAATGTCTACGTGTATTTAACATTGAGAGGTGGGCAACGACGCCAGGGGTGGGGTGTACACCCTGATGGTACTTTGGATTCCGTGTATCGTGCCCACCCCCAAGATCCTATATGTATGTGTAATGAGAGTGTGAGTAATGTGAATGTCTAAGTTGTGGGATAAAATTGAGGCAGAGGCAGCCAGAAGGGGACGGGGGGGTGGCCTCCTCTGCACCCTGGTGACATACCCCTACTCCAAGGTCCTGCATGTGTGGGTGGTTGTGGTGGAGCGGGAAGAGGGAGGCAGCTGGAGATGGGGAGGGAAGGAAGGGAGGGGCAAGTGACCCCTCCCTGGGGCCAGCTCCCCCGCTGACCCCAGTAGGCACCCCCATACTCCGTGACCCGCCAGGGAAAGGGGGCCCAGGCCCATCCAGACCGGGGCCCAACGCAGCAGCGCCTCCCGGCCCCACAGAGCCCGGGACAGTCCACCCAACCCCACCACAGAGAAAACTGCACCCACCCCACCATCCACTCTTGTTCCAGACTACATAAGACAATAAACACCCAGGCTGAGATCTTCCTCCACCTCTCCTGTATCTCCCCCTCCTGCAGAGAGAGCCCCTGAGGAGAGGAAAGCTCCTGCAAGATGTGACAATCTTCCCCACCAGTTGAAGAGCCCCCCAGGTGGCTCGATGCACCGGCGGCACCCTGCTCCAGGGCTGGGCCCCCATGCACCCACCCGCCCACAACCCCGGCAACACACCAACCAGGACCCAAGCCGCTGAGGCCCGGCCCGGGCCCCAGCCCAGAGACGGAGCGCCCCCAGAACCTCACGCCCATCCCGGACCCATCCAGGGGCAGCCAGGCTACCAGGTCAGTAACCCACGTCCGTCAGCACAGACCCTCCCCTAGCCCCGCTGCACGCAGCCGCGAGGAAACAGTCACCTGAGAGCCAACAGAGCCCCTAACCGGACATGACCGCTACCCCGGGTTGAGCCCCCAAAGGAAGATGCCTCCGGGGAACCCCCCGACGCCCTAAGCCTGTCCCTACCCCCACACCAATCACAACAGTGAAGGCGGGACCAAACTATGACCCCCCACCCCCACTAGGTGATGGAGCTGATCAAAGGAGCCCAGAGCAATTGATCTGATGTGGTGGCAGAGGCTTTATCAAGACTAATGTAATCTAATAGATAATTCCTATATTGGTTAGAATTAAGATTATTTTTATTTTTCCAGTTCATGAGGACTGTTTTCTTGGCTATGCATAGGGCAGTGAAAACCATATGGGCGATATTCTTTTCTGAAGTGACATTATCTAAGCTGCCCAACAAACACACTAAGGGGGAAGTTGGAATGTTACATTTCAGACACTTCGATAAGTCTTCACATATCTCGCGCCAAAACTTCTGAACTGGTGGACAGAACCAAAGAGCGTGGATATGATTGTCCGGTGAATTGGTTTGGCAGTGTGAGCAGTTGTTGGTAGACGTAAAGCCCATCTTGAACATCCGATGACCTGTATAGTGCACTCTATGTAATATTTTGTATTGAATTAATTGAAGACTGGGATTTCTAATTAGATGAAAGGTTTTTAAGCAAATCTGAGACCAGAAGTTTAGGTCTAAGTTAACTGATAAATCCGCTTCCCATTTTGCAATAGGAAGTGATATTGATTGAGAGATCTGAACCAATCTTGTGATGGTTTGTTAGGGATCATCAAAAATAAGTAATTTATTTTTGGCAAGATCATCATTTTTATAGTGGCGACCCTTCCCATGAGTGATATGGGTAAAGATTTCCATCTAGTCAGATCGCCTTCTACTTTCTTTAGAAGTGGGATGTGGTTTAATTTAGTTAAGTCTGAAAGCTTAGGAGAAACATTAATACCTAAATATTTAATATTTCCGGATTGCAGTGGGGCAGAGGAAGAATTATGGAAGGAGCAGTTAATGGGGAGAACTGTAGATTTTGGCCAGTTAATTGAATAATCTGAAGCTCTTGAAAACCAGTTTATTAGAGTAATTACCTCAGAGAGGTTGGTTTGTGTGTTTTGCAGAAAAAGCAACACATCATCTGCATAGAGACTGATTTTATGTTCTATGCTCTTACATTTTATGCCCTTAATTGTTGTAGCCTGTCTAAATGCTGCTGCTAGAGGTTCGATAAAAATTGCAAAAAGTGAAGGGGAGAGTGGGCATCCCTGTCTGGTGCCCCTCAGGAGACAGAAGCTGGAGGATGTCTGGTCATTTGTTCTGATACGAGCTGTTGGGGAATTGTATAATATTCTTATCCAGTTTATGAAGGAGTTTCCAAAACCAAATTTGTGTAAAGTTGCGAATAAAAATTTCCAGTTAACTCTATCAAATGCTTTTTCTGCATCTAGAGATAATATTATGGTTTCGATGTTTTTATTGTATGAGTAGTCTATTAAATTAAGTAATCTACGAGTGTTTGTTGAGGAGTGCCGACCTTTTATGAAACCAGTTTGGTCAGGATGAATTAAGAGGGGGGTTATTTTCTCTAATCTCTTTGAGAGAGCTTTGCAGATTATTTTAAGGTCTACATTTAAAAGAGAAATTGGACGATAGCTTGAGGGAAATAAAGGGTCTTTGCCTGGTTTTAGCAGGAGACTAATGTTGGCAGAATTCATATTTGGTGGTAGTCTGCCATTTTCCTCGATTTCCTGCAACATTCCGTGGAATACTGGTGCCAGAATTGTCCAGAATTCTTTGTAGAATTCTGCAGGGAAGCCGTCTGGACCTGGAGCCTTATTATTGGGCATACTTATCAGGGCTTCCTGGAGTTCACTTGGCGTCAGTGGCGAATCCAGTTCCATTGCTTGACTGTCTAGTAATTTTGGAAGAGTTACGTTGTCAAGGAACAGATCAATTTCATTTTTAGATGGGTTTATTTGTGGTGAGTATAAAGTTTCATAGAAATCCCTAAAAATGTTGTTTATTCTTCCAGGGTCATATATTGTGTTCCCCGATAAATCTTTAGCAGCACATATAGTTGTTTTTTCTTTATTTATTTTTAACTGGTTAGCTAGAAATCGACCTGATTTGTTACTGTGTTCAAAATTCTGCAAGCGAAGTCTTTGTATAAGGAATTGTGTTTTTTTATTAATAGTTTCATTTTAATTCTAGTTTTGTCTTGCGTATTTTGTTCAATGTTTCCTGATCTTGGTCGCATGCGTAGGCTTCTTCCAGTGATTTGATGGTTTTTTCTAATTCCTGAATATTTTTGTTTTCTTCTTTCTTTTTGTGTGATGAGAAAGAAATTATTTTACCTCTCATTACAGCTTTCCCTGCTTCCCATAGAACAGAAGCAGATATTCCGGGAGTGTCATTAAAGTCTAAATATGAAGTCCATTCCTTTTTAAAATATTTAATAAAGTCTTCATCTTTAAGCAATGATGTATTCAATCTCCAGTTTTTACTTGGCGTAGTGTTATTCTTGTGCATTAGTGTTAAAGATACAGGAGCATGATCGCTGACAGCTATAGGATGAATCTCAGTGTCTGAAATGTCACTCAGCAGTGAGCTGCTGACCAGAAAATAATCCAGACGAGAGTAAGAGTGATGAACATGCGAGAAAAAAGTATATTCCTTACTGTTGGGGTGAAGGGAGCGCCATGCATCACGAAGGCCAAAGTCGCTCATATACTGTTTGATTATATTTGTGGATTGCCAATTGCACTGAGTTCCTGTTGTGTTGAGCCTATCCATTTCTTCATTTAGTCCAAGGTTGAGGTCACCGCCAAGAATGAGTGTGCATTCGAGGTGTTCAGAGAGTGCACTAAAAAATCCGTGGAAGAATGAGGGTTCATCAACATTTGGACCATATATACTTACAATACATAGTTTTTTGTTCAATATTGATAGTTTAATAATTAGAAATCTACCCTCTGGATCTATAACTGTATCGAGTACTGTAAAATTAACATTTTTATGTATTAAAATTGCTACTCCCCGTTGTCTAGAATTATAACAGGCTGCAAACACGTTAGGAAACTCAGGTGTTTTAAGTTCGTTTAAACCTGTGACAGGTCTGTGAGTTTCTTGTAATAAAACAACATCTGCCTGTAGTTTTTTAAGCTGGTTAAATATCTTTAACATCTTTCCTCTGGAGCCAGCTCCATTTACATTCCATGTGACAAACCTCAGCATGCCCATAATTGTGTGTGTATTTCTAATGATGTACGCTGGGTGTTTCGTTTAGACGGGTGGAGAGAATGTGGAAACATCCCTTGTTTGTAAATAGAAAGAGAGAGAGGGAAAAAAAAGGTGTGGTGAGAGGCTCCATAAGTCTGACTATGTGTGTGAATATTCACTAATATGAACAAGCATGGCTTGTGTTATGTGTCCTGCAAGTCTGTGCGTGCTGTGAGGCTGTTGTGAATATGCTGCCGTTGAGCGGATGTGTTTGCGTGATCGTGGTGTGAAAATATGGAGAAATAGAGGGTGTTGTTTGTAGGTGAGTGGGGAAGTAGGTGATCACAGCAGTGAAAGACAAGAGAAAGAAAGAAACCACATGAACTGTGAGCGACAACAAAAAAAAAGAAATGAAACGGAAACATTCCAATTAAAGCAATGACGGAGGGTGACGGTGTTATATCTGCTATGACATCATACTGATATTACTAGGTTAAACTCATGTTAAAGGAGAAAGTGTGAATGAATAAGAAAAGAGTGTAGCGGGTTCTTATCTGGAGTGCAGTCAATATAACCACGGTGTGGTGCCGGGGTCGCGGTACAGCTGTCCGTCCACGTAGAGCCGGTCCACGGCGATGACAGCACGGGAGCCTTTCTGGATGAAGCTACGTCGAATTGGGAACAGGGCCTTGCGTCGTTCCAGGATCTCTTTGGGGAACTGGTCGTTCACGCTGAAGTCCGTTCCTTTCAGCTCTCTGCCGCGACTCTTCACCTGTTCCTTCTGTTTGAATTGACTTAATTTGGCCACAATAGGCCGTGGTCTCCCGGTCCGCGACCTCACGCCCCCCAAGCGATGTACTCTATCGAAGTCGATGTTCTTTACGGTGTCCTCCGGCAGCTTCAGGTGGATTTTAATGAAGCTTTTCACCGTTGCCTCCGCGTCCTCTCCGGCAGATTCTGGAATACCAGAAAACACAAGATTATCTCTCATGCTACGGGCTTGTAGATCGATAACGGACTCTTTTATTTTTTTATTTTCAATGTTTAGCTGGGTCACGTTATTGGTGAGAGATTTGACCGACTCCCGTAGCGTGGTATTTTCAGCGGCAAGCGATTCCACCTGCTGCTGGCTGAATTCCAGGGATTCTCTCAGAGATTTAAATTCCCGGTGTAAAATCTCCACCAGGGACAGCCTCGCATCGAAACTGGACAATCGCTTGTCGATTGACTCCAGGATGTCTGTGATGTCTTTGCCGGCAGGCGATGTTGTACCGGGGGAGTCTGCCGGGCGACATCTCTTCGATGACGGCGTCTCAATTTTGGCCGGGGAGAATGCACTCTGGGCCTTATTCATTACTAAATCTTGAAAACAGCGGTCGATGTAATCTTGGAGAGCGTCTAAACTCTCCCCGTTGTCCTCCAGGGTGTTAGAGATGATAAAACAGATGTTGTTAGTTATATGACAATTGATTAGTATATTTGGTAATACTGAAGCTTGAAAAACCTTTGTTAAACTCTATGCTACCATTTGCTTTTTCTCCGCCAATTCTCCGGCGTCTGACGTCACCTACAACATGGGTCTGTATAGTGCACTCTATGTAATATTTTGTATTGAATTAATTGAAGACTGGGATTTCTAATTAGATGAAAGGTTTTTAAGCAAATCTGAAACCAGAAGTTTAGGTCTAAGTTAACTGATAAATCCGCTTCCCATTTTGCAATAGGAAGTGATATTGATTCATCTGTTTTAGAAAGCATTCTGTATATTTTGGATAGTAATTTGGGGGTTTTAAGAGTAAGAAATTGAACCACACTTGGTGGTGTTTGTAGTTCAACTTGACCCGGTTTAAATTTCTTTTTTACTATGGATTTAATATGTTGATATTCTAAAAATCTTTTCTTGTTGATCCCATATTGTGTAACTAGTCCGTCAAATGAAATAAATTCTGTTCCTTCTAGTATATGTTCTAAATATTTGATTCCTTTACCACTCCAATCTGAAAAGTTTATCATATTATTGTTTTGTAATATGTCAGGGTTGTTCCAGATAGGTGTACGTTTGCATGGGATTAATGAAGACGCCGTCAATTTGAGAAACTCCCACCATGCTGTCAGAGAAGAGCTGATGTTGATGCTTTTAAAGCATTCATGTCGTTGGATGTTTGAGCTGATAAATGGTAGGTCTGAGATCTCTAGATTATTGCAAAGTGCTTGTTCTACATCTAGCCAAGGTTCATCTAAGAGGGTATGTTTTAGCCATCCTGAGATAAACTGAAGCCTGTTGGCTAAGAAGTAGTGCTGAAAGTTAGGCAGTTCCAGTCCTCCTTTATCCTTAGTCTTTTGTAGTGTTTTTAAGCTTACACGTGGGGGTTTATTTTTCCAAAGGAATTTGGACATACATGAATCTAGAGATCTGAACCAGTCTTGTGGCGGTTTAGTTGGGATCATTGAGAATAAATAATTTATTTTTGGTAAGACCATCATTTTTATAGCGGCGACCCTTCCCATGAGTGATATGGGTAGACATTTCCATCTAGCCAGATCATCTTCTACCTTCTTTAAAAGTGGGATATGGTTTAATTTAGTTAGATCTGCAAGCTTGGGAGAAACATTAATACCTAAATATTTTATATTTCCCGATTGCAGTGGTGTAGAAGAGGAATTATGGAGGGAGCAATTAATTACTTGCTAATTACCTCGCCTCTGTCAGTGCGCCCCAGGGCAGCTGTGGCTACAATGTAGCTTGCCATCACCAGTGTGTGAATGTGTGTGTGAATGGGTGGATGACTGGATATGTAAAGCGCTTTGGGGTCCTTAGGGACTAGTAAAGCGCTATATAAATACAGGCCATTTACCATTTACCATTTACTTGCCATTTCTTCTGAGTTCTAGGTATATCAGGATCCATGTGAGTCATAGGCTTTCTTGTAGTTAATCCAGACAGTGCACAGGTTGGTTCATCTGCTGTAGTTACAGTGTAGACTAGAGGAATGCCACAGAAGATGCAAGACGGCAAACAAATCTTTATTTAAATAGCATATTACATTCCAGGTGGACGTACACTTTCCTATATATGTCCTATATAAATAGATATACTACATTACAAATCTAGCCGAATAAAACAAGACTACAAATAGTACATGTCATTTAACTAAAGTAGAAATAAAGGCCATTCAACAGACTTGCATTTCGGAAGGACCAGAGATTGACCCTTGACACTCATGATAACTTCTTCATGTACATGATGTACAGACCCATCTCTTTTGTGTAGCAACACTGTCCCTAATATTACTAACAGTAAGTATAAATATTATATTTGTATGTGTAACGTAATGTGATGTGTTCTATTTGCATTGTATTTGATAGATACAAGCCACCTGGAAGAGAAGGTAAAATAAGTGGGACCATTATTGTACTCTCAGTGATAAGCCCATGTTTTGTTTTTGTTTGTTTGTTTTTTTAACGTAAGGATATAGAGGCACATTTGGACCCATCAAACACTTGTTTTTCCCCAAAAACGGGTGCGGATGGTCTGACTACTAGGTGCCGACATTTGACCTTTCTCATCTGTTTTCTGTTAATGTGCTGAAATGTTATAATTCTGAATATTAGAGAAGAGCCAGCATTTAATGGTGTGTAGCAGGGATGGACCAATCTGATATACAGTATCGGTATCGGTCCGATCCTGACCTAAATTACCGGATCAGAAAATGGGGAGAAATAAAAAATGTAACCCGATCCATTAAATATTTACAAAAGCACCTCACAAAACTTGTGAAGTAGCGTAACCCAGGTAGTGACACTAGCACATCAGAGCAATATGTGTTACGTGAAAGAGCGGCTGTCGCGTGCAAGACCTGACGGCTGTCTGGAATTACTTCACACTGAAAGCATCTGGATTCTTGCTACATGCTGCCAAACTGGCATTTCATCTCCGAGCAAGCTATCCCAGAGAAGTAAAGCAAGTGTGTAAGTTCATCTCTGAATGTTTGTAAATCATTCCTACGTTATATGGAGCTTGGACGTCTGTGTGTTGTCATTGTTAAGTCTGACCGTACAATTGATAGACTCAAGTTTTGCTTTGAAAAAAAAAACTGTGTGCAGGCTAAACAGTTCCGTGGCTCGAAAACAAAAAATAATATGAAAAACACTTTTTTTCAAACTTGTTTTAAGTTTTGTATAGAAATAACACAAAATTCAGTCTGAGGTTGAATATAATAGAAACAGCTTACACTGACATCAATCTTGATAAAAGATGAGTTTCATGAACCCATGTTTGCATTTATTTGCACTGCTTTCCACTCTGGATGTCTATTTATGTTAAGCTTGAAGTATAAAAGGGTCCATTCTACAACCATTTTTTTCTTTAGTTGTTGAATATAAACATTATTTTGTGCTGATATTGCACTTTTTTTTCAGAACAATGCAGCATTATCAGTAGCAGTCGCTTGCATGGCCCCATGTGCTTGTATGCATGCTTGTAATGTAAGGACATGCTTGATCCACGGCATCATTGAGATCCTGCATGAGACTAATAATAATGCTGAGGCTGGGCATTGGAACCCAGGACCCACTGCAACAGAGCACGGTCTGAAAATGGGCCCAAGGATTTCTTGATGATACCTAATAGCAGTCAGGCAGCCCGTTGCCTAGCTTGTCGAGGCCCCTCCCCAGACCATCACTGACTAATTAGCAAACTAGTCATGCTGAAAGCATAAGAATTGGTTTGGTTTAAGCTGGGCATACTTTGTGCCATTTTTGGCCCATTTCGAGACTATTTTTCACTCGTGTGACCATTTTGGAGATTGGCCCAAGTTTCACCTTAATCGTTTGTCGTGCATCGTGTAGTAATACACATAATGAGAAGCGATTAACACCTGTGAGATTATTCTGTTATCATATGTTATCTTATATCTGTAGTTAAAGTAGTTGAATTATGTTAACTGCTGTAGGTCATATAATTTCCTTTAGTTTAGATGGTGTGCTGTGTATGTAGTTTAGTTCTCATTATACTTTTGGGTTAAAAGAACATATTCATTTTGTAGTTCATTAGATAAAGTGTGCATCACTCTGTATCCTTGATCTGCTGTGAATGTCTCACACTGTGTTCTTGACATGTTTTACTGCTGAATCATGAAAAGAAAGGTTGTATGCAGGAGACTCTGTGTCTAGGACAGGGGAAGACAGACCACATTCCATACCCTCACCTTTACAGAGAGCAGAAAGACAGGGAGCCGAGGTCATAACTTAGGCGTCGTAACAAAGAAAGAATGTGAATGTTTAGGCTTTGTTGGGAGAAAACCCTGCAAAAAACCCAGGAGGAATAAAGACACAATGAGACAAAGTTACTTTTTGGTCTTAAACGTGTACACGGGTGAGCTGCTGAGAACAACCCACAACCATGGACAGTGGCTTGGCATTTTTATAGGCACAGATCACAGAGACAGTGAGAACAGGATAAGAAAATAATAAACAGATAAAATAAAACAACTCCATATATGGTGCTAGTCTAGTCAGCAGAGAGCTAGGAAAGATAAAACAATCTGAAACAATATGTCCTTGCTGGGAAAGTGAAAAAGACACTTCTAAACTAATCTAAACACAGACAAAGGGCATCTTTGTACATTTAAAAGAAGGTAAAGAAACATAGAATCATTTTTCCTCTAACATATTCCCTCCTGTTTTAACTTATTTTAAATGTGTACAACAGTTGTCTGAAAAGGTTACTGATTAAGTATGTTTAGCAATTTTCTAATTTTTAAAATGTTAGCACAGCAGAAATGTAAATCATGTGGTAAAAGAATAAAACAATAAAAGAATAAAAGAATATAGGAAAATACAGTAAAACGAAAGAATAAAAGTAATAATGAAGAAAAATAATAAAACTAAAACTACAAAAAATAAAAGAATAAAAACCTTATGTTGTACCTGCATAAACTACTAATGCGTTAATCAGTGCATGATCACTTGACAAGTCATTTTTAATCACCACGTCATTTATTAGCAGCTATTACAAGTTCTCCTCTAACAGAATTGCAACGGGATGCTGTTCTTCTTGAGGCACGGCAACATAAGTCGTCATTGTAGTTGTTATCATCTTTGAAATCATTACTCTTAGACATGGCACCACACACAACACTAGTATGAGCAGTGCTACCATGATGAAACCTAGAAAGACAAACGGCTTTGCTGCAGCAGCCAACCACGAGCCGCCAAATAGCCAGTCCAGCCAGCCTTGTGGTGTAGCTGCTCCAGATGTGTGGTCAGTGACATATTTCTGCAGAACGGTCAAATTCTGCAAAGCTTCATAAATGTCTCCTCCAGCTTCGTATCCATCAGGGATAAACGTGCAACATGTCTCCCCTATCAGCTTGCAAACTCCTCCTTGTGATGCTGTCAGCAGATCTAGAGTCAGTCTGTTCTGCATCACCATCGTTCTGATGGCCTTCTGTTCTCCTGCTAAGGCCGTTCCCAAGGTCTTAGTCAAGTTGATGTGTCGTAGCAGAGCATATCGGTTGATCTCCACATGTTGCCGCACCCCGGCTACTCCAATGCCGGGGATCAAGCTCTGCAAGAATTTCACTCCTCCTCCCCAGATGCGAAACTCTCCCGGCACTCCAGTGTCTACTGTAATCCCAAAAGAATTGAGTGAGGCGATGCCCACCTCACGTCTCCGTCGGCTGCTGGGGTGATGTTCAATGCTTTGCATGAAGAAAACGTGATCTGATAACTGCACCAGGGCGCACAAACCCCCCCAACCCTCAGGGAGCGACAGATAAGCCTTATTGCCACATAGGAAGTACCAGTCGGCCAAAACTCTGGTTCCTTTACTGCTGGGTGCCGTCCGTGCACATCCTGTCTGGTACTGAGTCTTTGTTTGTAGTGGCATCCGGTAACTGTCGTTGGAGCGACAGTTGAGGCTCATCAGCGTCGTGTTTCTGGCACAGGTTGTGTTGGTTGAACAGGCCATACACTTCCTCTCATTCCTCGGTGGGCAGAAAGTGTATATGTATCTACATAGGTGAGTAGGCAGCTCCCCCACTGCCCGCGATCCATTGTTCATCACACATACTGGCAGTTGCGCTGCGTTTAGTTTGTTTAGTAGAATTACATCAGGCAGTGGGTCTGAGACTTGGGGCCAGGTCAGTAGGTTGATCTGTCCGGAACAGTTCACATTCGTGAGTGACGATGACCTCCAGGTTGCGTTTGCTGGGATGCTGTAGTTGGCCTTGGACCAAAGAGTACCGTAGCCTGGATGTGTTGCCAGGCCCAACAGGCACCAACTGCGATCTTCCGGTATGCTGTATGGCCATAGGCCAGACGTCTGCGAGGATAGGGGCATATGGGCACATACATAGCAGTCAGTTTTATTATTCAAGTGAGCGGTAGTGTTCATAAACTGCCACCAGAAATTAGTGGCGTAGCCATGGGGAAACTTGGTGTGCTTTCCTTTGTCATACGGTGTCTGCCTTTTCTTCATATGGCGTGACTTGTTGTCCCTCACGGAAACAAAGATGAGGAGCCCGGCCAGGGTCAAGCCCGCTGCAGTGATAAGCAGCCACCACCTCATGACAGCAGAACACACCCTCCTGTTGTGAGTAGAACTCTCGGCCAGAAAGGCTGATCCCTCCACCGAGCAGGATCACAACAATTGGGCGAGCCTGTGTCGGCTGAGTTTAGATGGCTTCACTTACTCTCCTGCAGTGGCTCTGATGGATCCAAGATGGTCGTTCCGCTATTTTGCAAGCGGTAGGTGTAGTGAGAAGAACTTGGTATGGTCCCTCCCACCTTGGTGAGCTCCAGTTTTTCCTTTGGAGCACCTTTATCAGAACCCAGTCACTGGGCTGTAATCTGCAAGACACTGGAGAGACATCATCAGGTTGTTGATTATGTACAATGATCTCTTTGTTTTCCAACAGCTTAGACATCCATTCTGCTAATGTGGTTTCTCTGATTGCTTTGTCTATTGGTTCACTGGTGATGGGCAGTGGGAATGGCCTACCATGAATGATTTCGAATGGAGTTCGTTTCTGGGAGCCCTGCGTTAAGCGCATCCACATTTTCACTAAACCCAAACATTCAGGCCACGGCCTTCCTGTTTCTGCCATGCACTTCCTGAGCCTTTGTTTTATAGTGCCGTTAGTTCTCTCTACAAGGCCAGCACTTTGTGGGTGATACGCACAATGGTGTTTTATGCTGAAACCGAGTGCTTCAGAGACCTTGGTGATTTACAAAATGAGTGCCGTTGTCTGATCGTATCAAAGCTGGGATGCCATATGTGGGTATGAAGTGATTGCACAGGCATTTTGCTACTGAAATTGCATCTGCCTTTTTCACTGGGTAGATTTCTGGCCACTTTGAGAATACATCTATAACCACTAGGGCGTGTTTCGACCCTTGGCATTCGCTTAGCTCAATAAAATCCATATGAATTGTGTGAAAAGGATAAGGTGGAGTGGGAAAACGGCCTCTTTTTGGTCTTAGGTTTCCCTGAGCATTATATTTTTGACACGTCATGCACGTTCTGACAAATTGTTTTGCTGAGGTTTCAAAATTTACAGTGTAGAAATGTGAGTTGACTAAGAAATGTGAGTTGACAATACTAGTCATTCCCCCCGTTGACAAATGCGTTGAGCCATGTGTCACTAATGCTGCTGTTTTGTGGAGAGATTTTGGCAGCACTGGCTTGCCATAGCACATCATTAAGTCGTTCGTCAGAACTGCACCGTGTTTTAGCCATTTTGTCTGTTTGGCTGTGCTCGCTGCTTTTTGTTCATTTTTCAACACATCCAGTGGAATCTGATGTGTGTGCACTGCCATCAATGTAATGTTTGTCATTTGTGCCGCCTGTTTTGCTGCTCTGTCAGCAAAGTTGTTGCCTCTAGTAATGAAAGAGCCGTCAGTTTTGTGTGCTGCACATTTACACAATGTGAGTTGTTGTGGTAAATGTATTACAGTCAGTAGGTGTTGTAACAGGTTGGCATGCTGAACCGTTTTTCCGGTTGATGTAATCATTCCTCTGTTTTGCCAAATTTTTGCAAAATGATGCACAGCAGAGAAAACATACTGGCTGTCTGTATGTATGTTTATTCGCTTGTCTTTGTGCATCTCACATGCGCGTATCACAGCTATCAGCTCAGCGCTCTGTGCAGAATATGAAGAAGAAAGTGGTTTTGCTTCTATTATCCTACTGTCTGTGGTCACTGCGTAACCTACACAATTTCGGCCTGTGTTGTCTTTAGAGGCTGATCCATCCACAAAGACATCACTAAAACCAGCTTGTGGTTCAGTATAGATATCTGGGCGGGGCTTTGTCTCTTTGTCTAATTCGGCGTGGCAGGCGTGCACATCTCCATCAGCTGGTGTGCTCACTAGAGTCCCTGGATTCAGTGTGCCACATTTTTCCAATGTGATGTGAGACTGTGATAGTAAAATGCCTACATACGATAGCTGTCTGGCATGAGTTAGGTAAGAGAGATTGGCTTGCAGCAGTATAGATGTGACAGCATGTGGAACCTTGACAACTAGTTTGTGCCCTAAAACAATGTCTGCTGACTTCTTCACTGCTTCTGCGGCTGCTGCACAGGCTTGCACACATGTTGGCAGGCCTGAAGCTACAGCATCTAACTTACATGAGTAGAATGCTAGAGGTCGCTGTTTCTCACCAAAAGCCTGTGTCAGAACTGCCTTCATGTAGCCAGCCCCCCCATCAACATACAGGGAGAAAGGCTTGTCATAATCAGGCAGTGCCAGGACTATGTTTGTTTGTAAAGCCACCTTTAAGTTAGTAAATGCTGTGTCTGCCTCTACCGTCCACGTTATCGTATCTCGTAAAGCAAGGTTTCTGCCATAGATCATATCTTGCAGTGGCTGAACTGTCAGTGCATACTCTGGGATCCAAGCTCTACAGAAATTACACAAGCCTAAAAAGCTCATCATCTGCTGTTTTGTTGTTGGTTTGGGTGTGTTTTGCACTGCCAGCTTTCTGGTTCCCAGCAGTGTTTTGCCCTGGCCTGTGAGTGTGTGTCCGAGATAGATAACCTTATCACTCCACAGCTGCAGCTTGTGCTGTGAGACTTTGTGACCCTGTTCAGCCAGGTGCTGTAACACAGCGAGTGTGTTGTCTTTACACGCCTGCTGTGAATGGCCGGTTATTAAAATGTCATCTACATACAGCAAGTACTGACCTAACTGTGGGAGTTTACAGTTAGACATTGACTTCTTCAGCGCCTCTGCATAGAGAGTTGGACTATTCTGAAAACCCTGTGGCAAACGAGTGTATGTGTACCTCTGACTCTCAAAAGTGAAGCCAAACAATGGCTGTGAGTCTGGATGTAGTGGTACTGAGAAGAAAGCATTTGAGAGGTCGATTACTGAGAACCACTGTTCTTTTGGTGTGACCTGATTTAAAATAGTGTGTGGATTCGCAACCACAGGTGGAATCTGTTCAGTCACTTCGTTTATAGCTCTCAGGTCATGTACTAGACGGTATGTACCCGTGGTAGCTTTTTTAACAGGAAAGATAGGAGTGTTACAGGTGGCTGTCTTTGTTTTTATTAGAATTCCTGCCTTCTCCATGTCCGCTATCACTGGGCAGATGCCATGTCTTGCCTCTTTAGTGAGTGGGTATTGAGGTATCACTGGTCTGTGTTTTGAGAGAGGTTTTACTCTTACTTCATCTGCATTTTTTATAAGTCCTACATCAGCAGGGCCTATAGACCAGAGAGTTTCAGGCAGCTGAGCTAGTGCTGCCTGGTGTCATTCAGTTAGTTGGGCGTGTGTTGCAGCAACATCGGCTAGATGCACTGCAGGTCTGACTGCGACCAACCAACCCAGTGTGTACCGGAGACAACCCGCCCGGCGGCCTTGCAGCCAGCCTTCATGAGTGTCCTCCGTTTTTTCATAAGTGTCTGCTTCAACCCTGGCTAACACATTTCCTAAATCCTTCCAGTCTGAGTGATTGTTATGCGCTACAGACACATGTGGCTTAGCCATGCGGTTCAAAGCTCTGACTTCTGCTGACTGAATTACAGAGCACACTGCATTTCCAGACTTTGTGATATACAGGTGCTGTAAGGTCAAACTCTGTTTTCCTAGCTTCCACACTTGCTGATCATAAGGTGGATCTGGGCCTGGAGTTTGTTTAAATCTCAACATGTTGTGATACTCAGTTGGTTTCTGGAAAGTGGATGTGGTGAGTGTATATTGACGGGCCACATCGTGTAGTGCTTTTAGCTCTGGCAACGCGAGAGTCCAGTAGTAATGTGGAACACCGTGGCCTTGAGAGAGACACACACGGCTACTGTGTACTGTCTTAATGCTATCTGGCTCTGGTGTGTTGTCATTTAGCATGCACTCAGCAGTCATGCCATTCTCTTCCGGTATCACACCTATCTTAAGTTTTGTCAGAGCGTCTCTACCTAGCAGATTTACTGGACACGACGGGTCATATATGCATTTAATGAAGCACCTGCGGCCACTTTCTGTATGTACTAGTTCTAAAGGGGCAGTTAGTTGTTGTACAGTGGTGTGGCCTGTGGCTGACTTTACAACTAATTTGTCCTTTGAAAACTAAGTTCTTAGGTGGCTGCCTCAAAACTGTTTTGCTTGCTCCTGTGTCGCATAGCATTTTGATTGGCTGCCCGTTCACATGAATTAGCAGCGTTGGCTTGTGTTCTGACCCTAATAGCAATTGCTCTATATTAAAAACTTCTCCTCCCTCATCAATGTTCACTTCTTGTGTGCTGTCTAGTCACATATCACTGTTCTCCATAGATTCGCCACTGTTTTGCCTGGCATCGTGTCTGCTGCCATTTTTCTGTGTGGCTTACTCCTGCAATCTCGTGCAAAGTGACCTTCTCTTCCGCAGTTGAAGCAGGCATTGTCTCTGTTATATCTGCTGTCTCTGTATGATTGTTTGTGGCCTTGATGTCGGTTACCTTGCTTCCCTCTCTGTCTCTGATAGCCTCCTGCAAATGCAAGGAAACCTGTCTCTGAATCTATGGTGAAGACGTTAGTGTTATTTTTCTGTTTGTGCACTTTTGTGGCGTGTTCAGCGTGCAACAGAGTGTCTGGCAGGTTGCCAGTGTTCATTGTGACCCAATGTTTCTCTACATGTGCTCTGATTGGTGGGAGCAGGCCGTTTAGAAATGCATTTTTTAACTGCTGCTGGAATGGCGTTGCATCGCCATCGGCATAGTCTAACCCTGAATGCTGCCTGAAAACTGGGCGCAGGCGGTCTAGAAAGTCTGATGCAGTTTCATTTTCTTTCTGTTTCACCTCTCCTATTTTATTGTAGTTAGGCTTGGGGGCTAGTTGTAGCTTCACACGTTCGTAGAAGTTATGCAGTTGACCCTCTAGGTCAGGGTCACCTGCACGCAGAGGTTGTGGCCCGTTTCCGATTACTAAAGAGTCTAAGGGGTTATTAATTGCACCCCCAGTGAAAGAGCCTTTCACTGAGCCAAACTTCAAACCTAAAAGATCTTGAAGTACCTGGTACATTTCATGACCGTTTAAATACCACTGAGTCCTAATGGCTTCAACTGCTCTCTTCCATGTGTCAAATCCCTCATTCAGAGGCGGGACATCTTTAAGAACGTTTTTTCGATCCTCATGTGACCATGGTCTAAACACAAGAATTGTGGGCTGGGCATCTCTATGCCCCATAGGTCCAGTCGGCTGACCATATCTGGGGTTTGGTGCGCTTATTAATGGAAATACTCCTGGGGGGCTTGGGGGGTCAGGCCATATGTCCCTGCCTATATGATCTTCCCCTATATCTGCTTTGGGTTCATGTGTTAGTGACATCTTAGCTAAATCTGCCTGCACTGGACCATACGGGTTATTCACAGCTGCATCATTCTCTGTGTGCTGGGGAGTTGATGCAGGGGCAGTAACATAGGGGGGAGGAGCTGCACTCGTCGCTTCAGGCGCCTCACAGCTTTGCTTTTGTTTTCTATTCTGTCTCTTTTCTTTATTCTCAGCACGTCTCTGTTGCTCTTTTTTCCATGCATCTAGGAATTTTAATTCATCTGTGCGTTTTCCTTTCTTTCTTAAATTTGTGGTTTCACTTATTTCTTTTAATAAACTGTCTTTGAGCTGCTTTAAAGCTGTGGGGCTGCATATACCCTCCCACACAGGACATGACGTCTTTTTAGGATTACAGCATCTCCTTGCGCTGATTTTCTCTGCACCTGGACATTTATTTTCTATCCACTGTTCGTCATTGATGAGTTTTGGTGTATACTGTCCATTACTGGCAACAGGTTTTGAGGTTTCATTTCCCATTTTTTATTATTTGTTATTTAGCGTATCTTACTTATTTATTCACTTATTTATTTATTCTAGTTATGCATGTACTTATTTTATTTATAGTAAATTGACAATACAGCTGCTATCCACCTTCGCTGGTATTAGGAATGAGAGTGGTTGCTCACACGCCCTTCTACTTTCGGACTACTTCCAAAAGCGGTGTGAACTTTACGAGACGGAACTCGACCGTTCTCTCAAATCACCAGTACGTCAGTGAACAGCAGTAAAAGAAAAACACAGTAGGAGCAGCTCAGTCTCTTATTGGACCGCGAAAATTCAGCTTGCTCCGTTAATTAAAACAACACACACACATTCACATTCACACCTGTTCACGCGATCTGAACCCTTATCGTAAGGGGAGCTACCAGTCCCTCTGTGGACGTGGTACTTTCTATTTTAAATTCCCTGAATTTAAAATACACCCAGTCTAGACCCAGCTGGGAAGCTACCCAGATCTCTAAACCCACAAAAATGGGGAGCTACCAGTCGACGAGCTACTTCCGCTATTTTAAATTCCCTGAATTCAAAATACGCTTTTACGCAAGATTGTGTCAGTGTGTCTGTATCTACCTGGTCAGTGTCGCCGGATCTGGTCCACCTCGATCGGGCCCCACCGCCGTGGGTCGCTTTCTAAAATGTTGGCCAAGACCCGAATGTAACGCCCTTGGACTTTTAGCACACACCTAGTGTGTGAGCTGTCGACAGTCATTCAACGTGGACTGGTCACGGAGATAGGACACGATGGAGGTGATCCGGCATCGAAGGACCAAGAAATGTTGGGAGAAAACCCTGCAAAAAACCCAGGAGGAATAAAGACACAATGAGACAAAGTTACTTTTTGGTCTTAAACGTGTACACGGGTGAGCTGCTGAGAACAACCCACAACCATGGACAGTGGCTTGGCATTTTTATAGGCACAGATCACAGAGACAGTGAGAACAGGATAAGAAAATAATAAACAGATAAAATAAAACAACTCCATATATGGTGCTAGTCTAGTCAGCAGAGAGCTAGGAAAGATAAAACAATCTGAAACAATATGTCCTTGCTGGGAAAGTGAAAAAGACACTTCTAAACTAATCTAAACACAGACAAAGGGCATCTTTGTACATTTAAAAGAAGGTAAAGAAACATAGAATCATTTTTCCTCTAACAGGCTTTTACGACTAGGTGGGGGCCACTAGAGGCTATAAGAGCTTGAGTAACCCTCCACCATGTTGAGACATGCGGTAACCCCCTGTCAGCATCTCTCCCGTCCGGACGTTCTAAAGCTCTTTAGTGTTGAATTGTATGGAAATAAATGATTGTTGATTGAGCATTTATACACCGAGTATTGTCCTTCCTTCAGCCCAAAGATTAAAAGAATTGGGAGATTTCAACACACCTCACGACCAGCTCCCGATCAGCAATCATATGGTCACAAGAAAATCAAACCTGTTTGAAATCCTGGTTGCCCTTCGTGATGGTATCACACTGTTGAAGTAGTGCCACAAGCCGATTTAACGCAACCTCCCACACTGCACATACGCAAACACAGAAATGGAAGTGAAAAAGGTGGAACAGTGTCAGGAAGCGATGCATGCAGCAATTGTAGATGTGAGCAGAAATGCATAAAGAAAAAGGTCTTTTGAACGGCAAGGTCAATTTTAAAGCAATGCCAGATTTTTCTCTTGACAAGACCATAGTAATTTCTATTGACTGTTCATGTGAACTGAGTTATCACCGTAGTACATACAGTCTCAAACTTGCTAGCCGAGCACACAGCTAACGCAGAGAGCCCTCCTCCCTCTCGCCAAAGGCAGTCCACGCCGGATAGCTTTCAAAGGAGACGTCTGGACAATTCTACAGCCAACAAACTTTCAACAGCCATAGCAAAATGGGTGGCTGCAGCTTGCAAGCCGATTAACATTGTGGAGGATGAGGGGCTACTTGAAATAATTTGCATAGCATCCAACGACTGCACGTATGAATTGCCTTCAAGAGCCACCACTGTAACCAACATACACAACTTGTATGAAGATGAGAAAGCCAAAGTCGAGGAGGCTTTGGGGCAGACCAACACAGTTGCACTCCCCGGAGACTATTGGACTTCTCTAAGTAATCACAGCTACCTTGGGGTAACAGCGCATTATTTTTCACCACAGTGGGAACTTCTGTTGCATGCTTTCACTGTTATGAAGACGGAGGAGAGGCACTTAGCTCTAGTACTTGGCAACACCTGCCACATCCATACCATGTGAGAGGTTATTTTCCCTTTCTGGGCATGTTGTTCAGAAGAAGCAAGTTGCCCTGTCATCTAAAATGTCAAAATGCTTATATGTTTGAGCAACTGGTTCAGTGCAAAGAAACAAAAGTAATAGGGACAACCCATGCACTGTTAGGGATGGGTATCGTTTAGGTTTTATCCAATACCAGTACCAAACCGGTACTTTTGAAATGGTGGCGGTGCTTAAACGGTGTTCAAACCGGTGCTTAAAGAATGGAGAACACAAAATTGGTCCAAAAACCTCTCATGTTCAGCTGTTTTTTTTGTAAAAAGATAACAATTTTTCTGCAGCTATAAGGGATTTATGGCATCTCTCTTGGCTGGAAGCAGTGCTTAATCAATGGAAAAAACACAAACTTTGTCCAAAAACCTCTCATGTTTAGCTGTTTTCCACTTTTTCTTTGCTCGTTTTAGCCTTTTTGGCCAGGGTGAAGAGAGTATCTGCCATCAAACAAGAAGACAGCTGCATGTAACTACGACGGTGTTTGCTAGTTCACCTTACATGCATTAATTTAATAACGTGGTTAGCCTACTCTCAGTCGAGAGTAGGCTAACCACGTTATTAAATTGACGTCGACTGAGAAAATTGTCAGGCGGTGGAAGGAATACTTCGAGGACCTCCTTAATCCCACTGACACGTCTTCCAAGGAGGAAGCAGAGTCTGGGGATGAGGGGAATGACCCGCCAATTTCCGGGGGCGAGGTCACTGAGGCAGTTAAACAACTCCTTGGGGGCAGAGCCCCTGGTGTTGATGAGGTCCGCCCCGAGTTCCTGAAGGCTCTGGACGTTGTAGGGCTGTCCTGGTTGACACGCCTCTGCAATGTTGCGTGGAGATCAGGGGCAGTACCTGTGGACTGGCAGACCGAGGTGGTGGTCCCCATCTTTAAGAAAGGGGACCGGAGGGTGTGTTCCAACTACAGGGGGATCACACTCCTCAGCCTCCCTGGGAAAGTCTATGCCAGGGTGCTGAAAAGGAGAGTTCGTCCGTTAGTCGAACCTCGGATACAGGAGGAACAATGCGGTTTTCGTCCTGGTCGCGGAACACTGGACCAGCTCTTTACCCTCTCCAGGATACTTGAGGGTGCATGGGAGTTTGCCCAACCAGTCTACATGTGTTTTGTGGACTTGGAGAAGGCATTCGACCGTGTCCCTTGGGGTGTCCTGTGGGAGGTGTTGCGGGAATATGGGGTGTCTGGCCCATTTCTACGGGCCATTCGATCCCTATACAACCGTTGCAAGAGCTTGGTTCGCATTGCCGGCAATAAGTCGGACTCGTTCCCGGTGGGTGATGGGCTCCGCCAGGGCTGCCCTTTGTCTCCGGTTCTGTTCATAATTTTTATGGACAGGATTTCTAGGCGCAGCCAAGTGGTGGAGGGCTTTCGCTTTGGTGGCCTCAGAGTCTCATCTCTGATTTTTGCAGATGATGTGGTTCTGTTGGCTTCATCGGGTGAGGGCCTCCAGCTCGCACTGGAACGGTTCGCAGCCGAGTGTGAAGCAGCGGGAATGAGGATCAGCACCTCCAAATCTGAGGCCATGGTTCTCAGCCGGAAAAGGGTGGAGTGCCCACTCCGGGTCGGGGATGAGTTCCTGCCCCAAGTGGAGGAGTTCAAGTATCTCGGGGTCTTGTTCGCGAGTGATGGGAGAAGGGAGCCGGAGATCGACAGACGGATTGGGGCTGTAGCTGCAGTAATGCGGACGCTACACCGGTCCGTCGTGGTGAAGAGGGAGCTGAGTGTAAAAGCGAAGCTCTCAATTTACCGGTCTATCTACGTCCCTACCCTCACCTATGGCCACGAGCTGTGGGTAGTGACCGAAAGAACGAGATCGCGGATACAAGCGGCAGAAATGAGCTTCCTGCGAAGGGTGGCTGGCCTCTCCCTTAGAGATAGGGTGAGAAGTTCGGCCATCCGGGAGGGGCTCAGAGTAGAGCAGCTGCTGCTCCACATCGAAAGGAGCCAGCTGAGGTGGTTCGGGCATCTGACAAGGATGCCCCCTGGGCGCCTCCTGGGTGAGGTGTTCCAGGCATGTCCCACCGGGAGGAGGCCCCGGGGCAGACCCAGGACACGCTGGAGAGATTATATCTCTCGGCTGGCCTGGGAACGCCTTGGTATTCCCCCGGATAACCTGGAGGAGGTGGCTGGGGAGAGTGAGGTCTGGGCCTCTTTGCTTAGGCTGCTGCCCCCGCGACCCGGCCCCGGACAAAGCGGATGAAGATGGATGGATGGATGGATGGTTAGCCTACTCAACGTAAATTACACACGAACAACATTAAGCTACTCACGCAGAGAAGAACGGCTGCTGCTGCCATCATCACCAGCATGTTATCGCGATAACAGCGTATGTCCCCCCCTCGGCCAACGCGGATGCAGCCTGTGACTCTCTCCACTCTGTGGTCAGCAGACTGCAAACACAATCACCGAGAGCCCTTCTCATAATATCAGGGGACTTCAATCATGCCTCACTGGACTCCACACTGCCCACCTTCACCCAGTATGTGACCTGCCCAACCAGAGTCAATAAAACACTGGACTTACTGTATGCCAATGCAGAAGAGGCATACAGTTCATCACCTCTCCCTCCCCTGGGCAGATCTGATCACAACCTGGTGCACCTTGTCCCTGTGTATGAGCCCTTAGTGCGCAGGGAGCCACCAGCCACCCGCACAGTACAGAGATGGTCAGAGGAGAGCGAGGAGGCTCTTAAGGATTGTTTTGAGTCGACTGTGTGGGAGGTGATTTGTGATGACCACGGTGAGGACATCGACAGCCTTACTACATGCATTACTGACTATATAAACTTCTGTGTGGATAACACTGTACCTACCAGGACTGTACGGTGTTTCTCCAACAACAAACCTTGGATTACCCCAGAAATTAAAACCGTCCTCAAGCAGAAGAGGAGGGCCTTCAAATCCAGAGACAAAGAGGAGTTGAAAAGGGTGCAGAGAGAGCTGAGGGGACTGATAAGGAATGGGAAGGAGAGCTACAGGCAGAAGATGGAGAACCAGCTTCAACAAAACAACGTTGGTGAAGTCTGGAGAGGCCTCAGAACCATCTCGGGCCACAAACAGCAGAACTCTCTGCCTGGGAGGGATGTGAGATGGGCAAATGAACTGAATCATTTCTTCAACAGATTTGACTCAGCCATGAGGCAGTCTGCAACATCGGCTGCAGACTCACCCACCCCCACTGCTGCTGTTCCACCTCAGACACTTCACACCTCCTCTATTCACCCTGCTCACTCCCCCCCACCCCCAACAACAGCATCCAATACACACTCAACACAAGGCTCCAGCCTGTCTCTCTCAACCACCCAGGTTAGGAGGGAACTGAGGAGGATTAATGGCAAGAAGGCAGCGGGTCCAGATGGCATCAGCTCGAGGGTCGTCAGGTCCTGCGCGGACCAACTGTGTGGGGTGATGGAGCACCTCTTCAACCTGAGCCTGAGGTTGGGAAGAGTTCCACAGCTCTGGAAAACCTCCTGTGTTGTACCAGTGCCAAAGACTTCACGCCCCAAGGACCTCAACAGCTACAGGCCGGTGGCTCTGACATCCCACCTGATGAAGACCCTGGAGCGGTTGGTCCTGGCTCAGCTTCGGCGCCTAATAAGCTCATCACTGGACCCACTTCAGTTTGCCTACCAGCCTGGCATTGGAGCGGATGATGCCGTCATTCACCTCCTACATCGTTCCCTCGCTCACCTGGAGACCGCTGGAAGCACTGTGAGAATCATGTTCTTTGATTTCTCCAGTGCCTTCAACACCATTCTTCCCTCGGTTCTAAAGGACAAGCTGGTGAACTCTGGAGTGGACCATCACCTCACTACCTGGATCCTGGACTACCTCACCGACCGACCACAGTATGTGAGGACTCAGGGCTGTGTGTCGGACAGGGTCGTCTGCAGTACGGGGGCCCCACAGGGAACGGTTCTGGCTCCGTTCCTCTTCACCATCTACACTGCAGACTTCTCCCACAATTCCACCCAGTGCTTCCTGCAGAAGTTCTCTGATGACTCTGCAATAGTCGGCCTCATCACTGATGGGGACGACAAGGAGTACAGAGGTCTGACCCAAGACTTTGTGGACTGGTGCCAGCTGAACTACCTCCAGATCAACGCCAGTAAAACCAAGGAACTGGTGGTAGACTTCCGCAGGCATAAGCATTCTCCACTGCAACCACTGAACATCCAAGGTATGGACATTGAGGCTGTGGACAGCTACAGGTACCTTGGTGTTCATCTGAACAATAGACTGGACTGGACTCATAACTCAGACGCCCTCTACAGGAAAGGGCAGAGCAGGCTGTACCTGCTGCGGAGACTCAGGTCGTTTGGAGTGGAGGGCCCACTCCTGAAGACCTTCTATGACTCTGTTGTGGCTTCTGCTATCTTTTATGGTGTGGTCTGCTGGGGCGGCAGCATCTCTGCTGGGGACAGGAAGAGACTGAACAGGGTGATCCGAAGGGCCAGCTCTGTTCTAGGATGCCCTCTGGACCCAGTGGAGGTGGTGAGTGACAGGAGAACGGCGGCTAAGCTGTCATCCCTGATGGACAACATCTCCCACCCCATGCAGCAGACTGTGACAGCACTGAGCAGCTCCTTCAGTGGGAGACTGCGGCACCCACGGTGTGGGACGGAGAGATTTCGCAGGTCTTTCCTCCCCACTGCTGTCAGACTCCATAATAAAGACTTTAACTGATCAAGCACACACATCCATACATATGCAATAATACTAAGTGCAATAATCCTTTCTGTCATCGTTGTATTTTTACTCAGTTGTATATAGTATTTGTATTTGTATTCTATTTTTATCTTATTGTATATTTATTTTATTTTATTCTACTGTATATAGTATTTTATTTTATTCTATTCTGTACAGTTGTGTACTGTATTTATTCTTATTGTATTCTAATTTTTGCCTCATAACTTTTGCACTGTCCACTTCCTGCTGTGACAAAACAAATTTCCCACGTGTGGGACTAATAAAGGTTATCTTATCTTATCTTATCTTATCTTATCATCCGTCATCATGTCTGCTACACTGGCAGGGCTAGGGGCCAGGACTCTACTCTTCAGGTTTTTGGGGGATGTTGCTAACTCCGGGTCCGATAACAGGCAGCACACCCGCAGTAGATGTGCACGGTGTGAGGTCTCGCAGCAAGCTATCACATACGGCTTTTAACAAAATGCTATACATTGCCAGGTTTTTCAGATTCGAGGTGTTACCTCCTTTTCACAGTATCACCTTAAAGCACTTGTTGCAGGCTGCTGAGTTTGCATCTTTTGCTGTGAAGTACAGCCAGAGTTTGACCACTTCGCCTTGGGCATTTTTAATCAGATTCTGTAGCTCTGCTCTAAAAGAACGTACGTACCTGGGCCCGCCTACTATCCTCAGAAAGGTAAAATGATTGGCTAGAATCCAAAGTGTATGACATCTCAGGAAAAAAAAGCACCGAAATAAAGCACTGAAATGTGCGCTGCTTTTCGTTCTTGTTACTACCGTTTATGTCAGAACCGGTGCCTTCATGGCACCGGATACCGGTACCCATCCCTATGCACTGTATGCTTTTAGTTCTTTTTTTCTTTCTCCTTTGTGGTGTTTCCTTGTTCATGTTTTGTTAGGAAAACAGAAAAAGGAAGAAGCTTGTCTTGCTCAGCCTCTGCTAAATATAACTGGAGAGCAACAAGAAGTATAGCCAAACTGTTTTAGTCAAAGACACTGGAAGTATTAAGGTAAAGCCTAACTGCACTTGATACACTTATGTATTACACTCCCCACAGTTACATATGCATTTTATTTATTGTATTTTTATTTTTAATGTGTATTCTGTCTCTCTGTTTTGTGTCTCTCTGTTCCCACGTAGATGGGAATATGTTTTGTGCGGCTTAACTGTCTAATGGTAAATTAAACAGTTACATTGTGTGGGAGTATATGCTTAAGTTTCCTTTCAGCATATTTTTGAGCACTGAGTACCTTTTTTACCTTTTTTCTGAAGAACATTTTGGACTTTTCATCGTTTTGA
This sequence comes from Mchenga conophoros, assembly GCF_057382185.1. NCBI lineage: Eukaryota > Metazoa > Chordata > Actinopteri > Cichliformes > Cichlidae > Mchenga > Mchenga conophoros. Next base: position 14,945,177 of record NC_140542.1, read on the forward strand.
ATTGTTGCAATAAAAATAAACATATTTGAATAAAGCAAGTATATTTGTTCACTCACATACTGTTAATGGTATTAAAAAATGAAGAGTGTCCTGTTAAAGTTCCATTAGAACAGATTTTTTTTAAAATCTGTGATTAATTTGCAATTAATCTTGAGTTAACTATTGATAAGTATGCGATTAATCGTGACTAAATATTTTAATTGACTGACAGCCCTAGTACATTTAGATGGTTAATGTAAGGGAAAGTGGACATGAATGGATCTTCGTAGAATGGCAGATTTTAGATGATGGAGGGAGATTAGAATGTAGTAGTAGTAGCTTATGTAGTATGAACATAGTAGTAGTATGGATGTGGATAGATAGACTTGCATTTAGAGGGCCAGTGATGTAGAAAAGCAAAAATATGCATGTACTTGCAGGGGTGAATGTCTTCTTAATGTGATATAGGTAGATGACCTTGCCTCATGCCCAAGATTCTAGTTTAATATGGAGGATTACAGAAATGTCATGTCCGCACACTTGCCTGTTGCCAAAAATCGTAGGGTAACGGAAAGCCTGTCCCTGGGGCTGATGGCCATCCTGAGGTGTGTGTCCCTCTTGATGATATCAGGAGTTACTCTCTCAAAGAAAAAGTTAAAGTTCTCCACAGACATTCGAAGAAGGTCCCGAAAACCCTTCATATCATCTGCCCTAGTTACACAGAACACAACAATAATACAGCAACATATTAGATGTTGGATGTTATTGGTAATTGAAGAGTCTAACTGATATTTAACCAATGTTGTATAAAGCAGAAAGATGTCCCCAAAATCACTTTGGTAGATGTTCAAGTCACTCACTAGCATGCTACTCAGGTAAAAGGGTAAAAGTAGGCAGGCTAGTATAGTTAATGGTCAGTAAGCCAATTACATAAAACACTGATAGGCTACAATTAAATGTTGCCTAATGAAAGTAGATGAGTCAGATGTCTTTAAAAGTTTACCCATTATTAGATAAAGCCTACATCAACACGGGTAATTCACATGCAGATAACGTACCTGTGTAGATAAGTGCAATTTAGCTGTTGCTGCTTACCTCCAGTTCTCGTTGTAGAATTGACAAACCATACTGCCCATGTCTGCCCAGCCATTTCCTTGTCCATACACGCTTGTCCTTTTAGATGTTTCTGCGTACAGAAATCTCTTAGGTGAGCATTTTCAAATTCTCAGATTGCTGTCTCCCCACTTCGGGGTTTTTGTTCTGCTACATCCGTTAACAAGAACACCACATGTTGTGTATGGACGCACAGTGTAAGCACTTAGGTTGCATCAGAGCATTGGGCCGTATAGTGTGAGAACATGCATCGTGAGCTATGAGCTTCTAACCCTTGCGATTCGGTCGTACACTTTGAGCAGGAGTTGAATAATGCGACTGAAAAAAAAATTGCAGTGTATGCCCAGCTTTAGCCAACAAGGCTCTATGGGGCAGAGCACGGGGCCCACTAGAGGACATTGGGCCCTCGGGCCACCCTTGAGAAGTTTGAGTAAAGAAATATTAATAAAGAAGCATATATTTAAAAGATAACTAGGTCGTGGGGTGACATACCAGGGAAATAGCTAAAAAATTACTGTAATGGTCAAACACTTAATTAATACACCATAAATAACCTGCATTATTTCTACTTCACAGAAAGAAAAAATAGTAATAGAACAAAAAGAACTTCTTGTAAGGTGTGTGTGACACATGATCATACTTGATGAACAGTGTGCTGTATGTTTAATTTGTGATGTCCTATCATTACGTTACAAAGAGAGGGTGGCAATGGCATCGGTTTAACAACAGCAGGTGTGGTAAATTCAGAGAGTAACGCAACATTGTGTGACCGTGTTTCAGTGTCAGTTGTGCTTGATGATCATTGTTAAAACACTTGAAATGGTAACTGATGAGGTTTAGATGATTTGTTGGCTGTTTGTGTGACAGGTTGAAGGACTACTGCATATAAAACTGTTCAGTTAATACTAATTCATATCTGTTGATATAAGGATGAAAATAATGTAAATATGGTAAGAAAACGGTTAAGAGTTTATTATTTTTCATGTTATATTAATGGCTTTCATGTTACTTAAGAGAACTGCAATCTATACATCAGTGATCGGCTAGTAAGCCTTTTCTGGGATCGATTAGTAGTGTCTCTATTCTCCACTAGGGGGCTTTCGCGCGTTCTCCTCACTGCAATAAACTACTGCATGAGAGACGCAAGTCATAATCACTCTCGTGATTCTTTTCCCCCTGTTTTCAGGTAAAAGTGTTTAAAAGTTGATATATTTCCAATGTGTACACTGTTAACTCATTCACTGCCAGCCATTTTCAAATCAGGTAACTCCCCAGTGCCAGGGTTTTTGAGCATTTTTACTCATTTTTGAAGAGCCACAGAAAACTGTGTGTTATGATCATATAAAGGCTGAACCTACCAAAATGAAGAACAGACTCTCTTCTTTCATCCAAAAAAAAAAGCTTGTTTCTACCATTTTCCATTCTTTAGTAATCAGCTGTAGAAGAGAGGTGGGTTCCACCAAAAATGCCCGTTTTGACCAAAAAAAGGGAGAAAACGAGCTTTTTGTGAAAAATACATTTCAAGCAGAAAAGTGCCTTTGACACTAATATTTCTTGCTTTGTGACACCTCTAACATATAAAATAGTTTTTCACTTCTATAAAACAGAAATAACACTGAGAAAGGTTATGTTTTATCAAAACAATTTATATGAAAAAATAAAATGTACATAGTGAAACATTTAATCACAATGAATAATTCACTTTTGTGTGGTAATCATTATAACACTTTCCGGGATGCAAGGGCACACAACAAGACTTGCACCACATTTTTGTCTCACTGCGCAATCCCTTACGTGCGCAAACCCTGCACCTCCTTGCAGGTCTACTTTTACTGCTGGTGGGCTTCAGTTTTTCAAGTTGGTGCCTGCCTAGGTCACCGTCTAGCCTGCTATCAGGGTCGGTGTTGTAAGGTGCCCTTGGGGTTCTTCTGCCTTTCCAGTCACCTTCCCCTTCAAATCCCACACCTGCCCCCTCCCATTGAAAAACGTAATTGACGTCTATAGATGTCAATGGCAGTCAACGTAAGTTTTTCAATTGACGTCTATAGATGTCAATGGCAGTCAACGTAAGTTTTTCAATTGACGTCTATAGACGTCAATGGCAGTCAACGTAAGTTTTTCAATTGACGTCTATAGACGTCAATGGCAGTGAATGAGTTAAGATATTTAAGAGGTAATCCTTCATTGTTTTGTAAGCGTTAGAAGCATTATATTACAGTTTTGTGCACATATACGTGGTGGTTTTGAGCTGTGTTTTGTACTGTGTAATGGCCATTAAGATAACTGCAGGAGCTAAAAATGCCGCGATTGTCAGCCATTTTGTCAGGAAACCTGCTCAAGTATATGTATAGTAAGCACTTTAGTATTTCGGTTTATTATTTAGTGTTTTTCTTCCACCATGTGACATTTAGCAGTACAGAATGTGAAACGTTCCTGCTCATTTTCACTGCAATAAACTACTGCATGAGAGACGCAAGTCATAATCACTCTCGTGATTCTTTTCCCCCTGTTTTCAGGGGTGTAACATTTGGAGGCACCGCTGGGATAGCTGCTTAGATGTCCGGTGTCCACAATCTGCACATCGTAGTCCAAGCCAGCTAAATCCCCCCACTACAACCCAGGCAGACTGCAGTGAGGAAAGTGTTGCTGTCGAGGTGAACTGGTAGCTGTGTTTTAGCGCATGTTTCCTGAGTCCAGCCAGAGATCATCAGGGGCTGCAAAAACGACTCAGCTCAGCGTCACCTGTACATGCAAAATTCTTCCTGCCTACTGCCACAATGTCTTCGGTGGAAGAGCTGCAAGAAGAGGTTGTGCGTGAAATGCACACTCTGTCCAAAGATCAACTAGTGTCAATCTGCGAGTTCCTTGGCATTGCAGAGAAAATACATGTTAGCAGAAAAACACGACTGTCACTGCTAACACACATCCAAATACACATTGAGAGAGAAGGTATAACAGTACTTGAGGATGAAGGAATGTCAGAACTGTTGTTGCTTAATGATAAGATTGCTGAAGTAATGAAAGAGACAATTGTTGAGACTGAACCAAATGCAAATGAAGAGGGTGATTCAGGACACAGAGAGCAACCAAACACTGCAACCTCACTGGTAACAGAGACAGCTAATGCAGTTAACACAGCGGTTGTTTCTCACCCCCAAGGTAATCACTTTGTCCCTAACTCATCTGTGTCAAGTACCCCCCAACGACCAAGCCCTTACTGGCAGAAAGATTTCAAAATATCAGGCCAGATTGGCGAACCAGGTCAAAAAGATAAACTGACATTTTCCAGTCTTGCTCACCAGATCGAAAATGGACTGAGCAGAGGCTACTCAGAGCTTGACATTGTAGATGCTGTCATCAGAGCTATCTTGCCAGGTCTACAACTACGCAGCTATTTGGAGGGAAAAGCTCAACTCACCCTTCCGACTCTACGCTGCATACTGCGCTCCCATTTCCAGGAGAAGAGCGCCACCGAACTGTATAAACAACTTGCCTCTGAGGTACAGACCCCAAAAGAGACTGCTCAAAGCTTCCTGATGAGAGTTTTAGATCTAAAGCAGAAAGTCTTATTTGCTTCCCAAGAATCTGAGTCAGGACTCAAATACGACCCAGCGTTAGTCCAGCGTATGTGTTTGCACACCATACTCACAGGCTTCCAGAGTGACAGTGTCAGGATAGATATGCAGCCACTCCTGTTAGACTCTAAGACACCTGATGAACTCCTGTTAGAGAGGTTAAATATGGCTTGTGCCAATGAGGCAGAAAGGAAAAACAAGAAGAGATGTTTAGCATCACAGACTGCTACAAGTGTGAGTGCAGTGCAGTCAGATGATGTGTCACCGGCTAAGAACCCTGTGAAAGAAGTTAAAGCTAAGATACTGTCGAGGAAAACCTGTTATTTTATTTCAGACTTGGTTGTTATTTACATGCACTGTTATTATTTCATCATGAATTCATTAGTCTGCATCAGTTTATTATCCATATTAGCATGTATCATTTATCATTTAGTAAATCTGCTATAACAGAAGTCTAGATACAATACTCTATTAGTTAGTAAAACCACCAGCTTAGCTGTGGATCCAGACGGCCCAAAACAGAGTCAGATAAGGACACTGACCGTTTGTTGGCCGGAAACTGACACTCACAAAATACACACTCATGAACACACTATTGGTTAAGTTCCCAGAAAGCATGAGTGGAAACATCTGGAACATGTTGTTGTTCTTAGCCATAGAAGGACATAGAAGGAGATAGGGGAATGTTTCTGAATTCTTCTGACGTCATAATGACTATAAAGCTTTCTGTCTTTGTGCAAACGAAGAAGAAGTCCGGCTCTTCCCACACTGTAATGTGTGTTTTAATAAAATGATCTGTGCTGACCCAAACTATATCCCAGTCGTAGTCTCTTCCTCAAAATCCGAACCATGACAATTCTGGTGCCGAAACCCGGTTTGAGGAGGGACAGATGGAGCTTGGCTGGGGTATAAGTGGTGTCAGACAGACAGCCAGGAGGCCGACTGAGTGATGGGCCCCGAAATATGAGAGGTAAGCACCGCCTGTTGACGTCCAAAGGTGCTGAATTGGAAATTAAACTAAATTAAATGTTCACTCAGTGGGGCTTCTGTTCTGTTCTGATCTTGAGTAATTAGTTTTAAAAAAGGGAATATTGGTCTGTCTAAATGTATTGCTGTTTATTTTGGGGGTGAATTTTGAGCTAAGAGGTTATATGTGTTTAAGACAATACGGTTTAAAGTGTTTAATGCCAGACAGTAAATCGGTAGTGTAGGGAATTTGGTTTTTATTGATCAGCAGAAACGCGGTTTCGGGCGTCAGGTAATTAAACTGGGGGGGGCAGAGTGCCCACAGTGAGGCTTTTAAAACAACTAAATGTTTTTAGGACGGGGGGCGGGATCCCCTAAGAGCGCAGTTGCTCAGCGCCGTGGCGGCGACTCCTGATCGTGGACGCATGGTTAGGTTATTGCCCGGTTGGTTGCCGGGGGAGGTCGAGCACCCCGAAGAACCAAAGTGGTAGACGGAGATCACTTTCCTTACTGCGCTAGATTGATCGACAGAGTCGGACTCGGCTGCCCCTGTTAACGTCGGGGACTTGTGAACTTTAAGTAAAGCCAAGAGCGTGATCTGGGATATTTCACGCTCCAGGTGGAGTTCCTGGTTTTTTGCCCGGCGGGGGAGTAGTTATAAATTAATTAGGGCTTAGGAATCTGAGCGCTTTTCGGGGGGGCGTCCTCGAAGCGTTTAATTGATCAGCAAGGCGCGGCCTGGGCTGAAAGAATGCTTTTAAATTAGTCGAAAACGTAGGGATACCGGTATAGAAATAAGAAGTTATAGGAATAAGGACAAGAAGAAGTGAAATAAAGAAGATAAGCTGTTCTGGCATACGGTGTTATCTTATGTCTATGCGGGCCCGGGTGTAAATAGAATATAAATTACCTGTGTGTGTAAATAAGTTCTATAAACTGTCATCCTGTTAAATCTGAAACTCCTGCTAAACTTCCTCTCTACAAACTCTTTTCTCTTCTCTCCCTCTTTCTCTCAGATGGGATTCTGTGTGTGTATGTGTGCTGGAGAAAAAAGGAAAAGGGTCTCTCTCTCTCTGTCTCTGTGAGAGAAAAAAAAGTGGGGGCCGAGTGAGTCCGCGGGGCCGAGCGGGTCCGCGGGGGCCGAGCGGGTCCGCGGGAGCGAGCGTGTATGCTGTATGGGGAAGAATGAGGAAGAAGGGAGTGAGAAGGAGCGAGTGAAAAGACTAACCGAGTGTTTGGTGATTTTTTATTATTTCAGAGGCTCTGGGTAAGAGTTTTGACTATATTGATTAAATTCTGTGGTTTTGGAGTTGGTGACTTTAGCTGTGAGAGTTGTGAAAAGAGCAGGTTTTTCTCTTGTTGTGATGTTAAGTATAAATTGAATAGACTGTGATTAATCGGTGATTTTCTGCCTATTGTGTTGCGTGGAAGACAGAAGTGTAGAAATGTTTGTGGTTTATCTTTGTTTGACGTTTTATATAGAAGGGAGTTGGTTGATTCAGGGTGATTTCTCCCGTTTGAGGGAGGAGTTGGATTATTGTTATGTTAAAGCTTTGCTGTAGGTGTACGAGTGTGAATTTTTGCTGGCTTCGCATGTTTAAATTGATGCATAGGAGTTTGTGAGTGGGAAATTGTCTCCAAGAGGGGGAGCAATGATAGGGGAGGTCACCTTCTTCCCTTGCTGGACACAAGAGAAAACATGATTTGGAGTGTTGTGGAGGAAAATGATTAGTAACAACATCAAGCAGTTTTTGTGTGTGCAGTCAAGAACATATGACATTTTTACTTGTGGGGTTTAAAGTTAGTAAAGAGTTAGATCAACCCTCCTCAAGAGTGGGAGTGAGTGATAAATACGGGAAATGAAGCAGGATTTATAAGGTCTTTAACTGACGCTTGGTTCAGTTTAATAATATAGGCAGTTATGTTTATACAAATACTAAATGTATGTTTAGTGTATTCATACAGGTGGTTTTTTCTTAACCTGGAAACCTGAGTACGGCAGCAGGAGACAAGCCAAGCTTTGGCTCAAAAATTCACGGCTGGACACCAGAGTTGTCCCCACCCCACCCGGGAAAAAGAGAGAATGAAGTTTTAGGCGGGTTTTTCTCGCTGAACTGTTCTTGGTGCTGTGTCCCTGAATCTCACCAGTGTTAACCTCTGGCGGAAGACATGGAATAAAAGGAAAAGATGTTCCTGGTAAATGATTGGAACAAATAAAACCACACACAACCAGAGAAAGGTATGAGAAGTGTGTGGAACAGACACATGTGCGTGTTAGAGAAATGCCTCGTTTGAGAAAAAGTTAAATTAACCCACATACAGACGCACCCACACAAGAAACAGCTTACATACATGTGCACGTACAAGCAAGGTTAAAGTAGCGACACTTAACATACACCTGTTTTTTGTTAGGGATATAGTTTATCCACCACTGACAAATAAACTCTCTGGGTTGCAGGACAAGAATTTAACTTCAAAAGAAAAGACACTGGTCTGACCATCCAGTGAGGACACGACAAATTTAGTGGTTAAAGGAGTTAAATTGTGACATGTTTTTGTTGATTGCTTAAGACAAAGGATTACTGAATGACAGAAAATTCCTTTTTAGGTTTTTAAACATGATTTTAAGAATTTTAACACGTACCTGTGTTGTCCTGCCAACTGGGGGGGGGGGGGGGGGGTTATGAGTTGATTATATGGTGAGAAAAAACAAAAAGGGGGGGAGAGGAGGCCCCGTTGTTTCTCCCCTCTCTGGATAACACAGCCAACACAACATCATTTTCCTGTTCGCCTGTGGTTGTTTTGTTTTTGTTTTTTCTGAAAGCCGAAGCTGACCTGGACTCCTACCCTCCCCTCTACCATCGTTGCCCTCTCCGCTACCATCTTTGACCCTTTGACCCCTGAAGGCCACAGCAGCTGGACTCACAACAACAACTTGAGGATGTCAACAGTGCTCCAGAAAGCAATCTCATGCAGCAGAGATGGAGAACGCTAAAGCTTCAGCTGACAGAGCTGTGACGAGACGCGCATTAAGCCCGGAGGAAAAGGGAGGGTGAGCAAAAGAATGCTGACCTCTGAGAAGAGCCGAACAGCAGAGCTGCAGAAGGCCGTGGAGCAAAGTAAGGACAACATAAATAGACTCCGATCTGACGTGGAAGGAAAAGACTCTGAGGTTTTTGCCCTCAGTAAGAGCTCAAGGCATGAGAACAGAAATTGAGCATGGCTCCGGAGGAGCTGGCTGGTAATCGAACTCATAAGTCAGACTTGTAGTTTGACGTAAAGGACTTGAAATCAGGCGGAAGCTTGCTGGAGCAGGAGGTCGTCAGACCTGAAACAAAGCTCCAGCAGCAGGAGCAAGCCCTGAAGGAGCTACAGAAGCAAAAGGGTCAAGTTACAAGGAGAAGATGCAGGCAGCTGCAACAACGGATGCAAACAGACCCAAAGAGGAGGGCAGGACCCCAGGGCATGCTTCAGGCTGCTGGTTTACCTAAACAACAGAACAGGAAGGTGATGAACACAAACATACACCAACACACAAACACACACTTCTGCATGCGCCGACTTAGAATGAAGAGAAACACACACATGAACACTTATGCACTCGTTGAGTGAGTGAAAACTGATACATACCCATGCACCAAAATCAAAATGTTGATTCAATTCACTAAGAAGTGACACACAATGCTCCAGCTGCTGCAATGAAGAATGCTTTACTGACAAAGGCTCAATGCTGCACACAACAAATTCAAATACAGAATCTGCTATAATAATAAGCCCAGAGGGCATTTGTGTGGTCTGGGGAGCAGACTCAGGAGCGGTTTGGTTATGAAAACGATGCCTGTGCGAGATATCTGGGGCTTAAGGCCTCGACTCAATTGTTTACTGTACACTAAAAAAGAAAAGAAAACAGAGGAGAAAGGGGGGGGCCAGCCCTTGACCACGATTGTCTGAGGTATTAAAGATCTGTACAAAATTCTGGTTTCCAGTGTGAGAAAAGTCACGCAGTGCCAGTAGTAGAGCTGGGTTGAGTGATGATTCTAAATTACTGTAAGTAAATCATCGTACACCCGTTCAAGTTTCAGGATAACTAGGATCTCGACTTTGTTGAACTCTAGGCAATTTGAACAGGTAAGATTTGAGTGACCAAGTTGCAGTTGAATAAAAGTCATTGAATAAGTGTTGAGACAAACTGGCAGAATTAAGAGAATTAAAACATTTCAAGAGCTCAAATTACTTAATATGGAAACGGTTCAATTTTGTTTCACGAACGCAAAATATATAGGTTTATGAATATGAAAAGGTTGAGGTGGTGTTGATTTGACTCTGTGTAGGTTTAGGTTTGGCATTTTTACTGATAGGAGGAATATTCAGTGACAAGTCCTAAGACCCGGGCGTTTGTATTTTGTTTTTGTTATCTTTCATTTTATTTTGTTTTATATTTTGAACAGTGCACTGATTTTTGTCTCTGAATCTTTTCTTTAAGCAGATCTGCACATCGGAAATTACAAGCATTACACGTCGGCGAGAAAATTGTTGTAAGTGAGTTTCTCCGCATTGAAATGGGCTCTGGAGGAAACACTTATGGGGACAATTAGAAATGAGAGTCCCTGCCTAAAAAAGGATTCAGCGAGGTAATCCGATCTCAAGTTCTTGTTTTTCTTTTTGAAATGACGACATTTTGCTGAGGGCGGAAATCTAAATGCGGCGATGGTTTCCACTATCAGCAAAGGAAAGAATGGATGGATGAATGAATGAATGAATGGATGAAAGACTGGAAATAAAAACAAACGGACTGACTGGTAAAGGATGACAAGACTTGACTACGACTCAAGGTTAACCTCCACCTAGATAGAACAAGAGGGTGGATGAATTTATGTGTGTTTCTTTTTACAGGAGTAGAAGGATGACAAAATATTCGAGGATGAGTGAACTTTTAAATGCCATTTTTGTGTCTTGTGTTGCTTACAGAGGTAACTGCGCAGCGTTAACATTTATATTTTCTTCTCTACAGCGTTACAGTTCTTAATGTTTTCTTGTGACAGGAAATCTTTTTATAGCACCTCTGGAATGTGGATGGCTGACTGCGGTCAGTGTGCTGCTAATGTTTGCTTTGCTTTGGTAAGAATGCGTGCAGTAGAAAACAGACAAGTGACATGAAAACAAAGAATAATAATAAAGCAAGTAATAATTACAAATAACCAATTTGGGGACAGTTTAACCTAGAGCTCACTAACTGGCCATTAGGGGGCTCTGAGTGATAAACAAGTGGAGTAACATTGCCCAAGTGTGAATAAAACAAATTGCGGCAATAATAGTGATTTATTGATCGGAGAAAACCTGAACATGATACTTGTCTGTTGTGCTGAATCTTTTATTACTCTATGATGTACAGGTGGTTGTAAATAAGCTGTTTGATTTAACAAATTTGCTTTTTAGGTGAATTGGGAGTTAAAGGAGGTTAACATGGAACTGCTGACTGATGTTTTTACACAGGGTTACAGGTTGGCGGGAGAGTGTTTTAGAGAGGAGGTGTAATGTTCTTGTGCAGTTTGCAGTGGGGAGATTGCAAATACAACTAGAACCATTAATTGAGACTAATTAAAACTAACATGAAACTGAGGAGGTTTTAGATAAGGAAGAATTAAAACGGATATAAAAGGCATCTGGTCTTTAATTGCAGGCGTAACCATGAAGATTTTTGGTACAGATTGCAGGTTGTTGCTCATTATAGAAGTGTACTCATAAAGGCAAAAAAAAAAAAAAAAAAAAAGCTATATAAGGGGTCTATGATTTCGTTTGTGTTTTAATAATTGAGGTATGGCAAAATTAAAGGTTTCTAGACAATTTAGAGAACCAGTGAGAAGCATAATTAGATGATCAGAAACTGAGTACTACATTTAAATGGAAGTTAGAATTAAGAATGTCCAATTTGGTTTGATGTCTGTTGTTCACTTTTATACACACACTGCAAATGTGCTTATAAGGAGCTGGCACTTAGTCTCTGAAGGTCAAAAGCTTCATCCGACAACGGATCGGATTGATATATTGGAGGTATTGACTTCGAGTGCAGAGGGTTAAATGCATGCACGCTTACACACATAGGCATAGCATAGGATTGGAATACATATAGTCAACAACATTAGGTTAGGAGAGCCAGCGAGGGAGATGGGTTGGCTTCTGTCTCTTGCAGAGAAAGGAGTAGACACCAGAACAATGAGGTCTCGAGGAGTGCGTGGATGAGACGTGAGCGGAAATGGCACTGAGAGCTGTGCTACTGAGCTTCCAGGGGATGGAGAGGAGTAACCTGCTCTGCCTCAAACCTTCAGCAGCATTGGAACATGAAAACCGGAAGGATGGAGGGAGCGTGCCAAGCTCCGGAAGTAATAGTTCTGCTTCCAGTGGTCTCAAGGTGAATGAGCAGAGGGGAGCTCAGGGAAAGGCGTATTCCAAGTCACAACACGGGTGGTAAAACAGAGGCAGAATAATCCTCTGCAACGTGGCTGACTCGCTCAGTAGTCTACCTGGCGAGTCGAAGAAAGAAGAATCCGAGGGCGTTTCTTCACTCCAAGAGGAGGTGGCAAAGAGGCCTGAAGCGTGACAGGCTGAAACTCGAGTCTGAAGCTAAAAGGACAGCTGGGTTGTGGGGAAAATTGGAAACTAACGAGGATGTTGGGGTTGATAAGTGTCATAACGTGTTTGTTTGTTTGGAGACAAATCCTGGTGTAAGTTGGGCTGGCAAGCCAGCCCAAAGAGGAGGAGATGTCGAGGAAAACCTGTTATTTTATTTCAGACTTGGTTGTTATTTACATGCACTGTTATTATTTCATCATGAATTCATTAGTCTGCATCAGTTTATTATCCATATTAGCATGTATCATTTATCATTTAGTAAATCTGCTATAACAGAAGTCTAGATACAATACTCTATTAGTTAGTAAAACCACCAGCTTAGCTGTGGATCCAGACGGCCCAAAACAGAGTCAGATAAGGACACTGACCGTTTGTTGGCCGGAAACTGACACTCACAAAATACACACTCATGAACACACTATTGGTTAAGTTCCCAGAAAGCATGAGTGGAAACATCTGGAACATGTTGTTGTTCTTAGCCATAGAAGGACATAGAAGGAGATAGGGGAATGTTTCTGAATTCTTCTGACGTCATAATGACTATAAAGCTTTCTGTCTTTGTGCAAACGAAGAAGAAGTCCGGCTCTTCCCACACTGTAATGTGTGTTTTAATAAAATGATCTGTGCTGACCCAAACTATATCCCAGTCGTAGTCTCTTCCTCAAAATCCGAACCATGACAATACCACCCGAGCTTTTAACTGAGTTAGCGGAGCTTAAGACAGGTGTAGCCTCCCTGAAAGGTCTCAGTGCAGAGATAGCTCAGATTAAAGAGACTCTACAGCAGCCGGTGCCTGGTCCTCAGTCATATGCCCCACCACCAGTTATGCAGTATGATAGGGACCAGCAGTATTATAGTTTCCAGGGCCCCCGTCAAAGACCACCACCCCCTCAGTATCCTGTACAGCACTACACAGGTAGTCCAGCCCGCCGTGAGAGGAGGTGCCACATCTGCCAGCAGAATGGAGTCAACGAGCGCTGCACCCACTGCTACCTCTGTGGGAGTAGAGAACACTTTCAGGCTGGATGTAGAAGCAGAGGTATGAGACCATATAAAGAGAAACATTTAAACCAGCAATGGTTACCACCGAGGGACGAGTGTTAACCATGCCCATCATCCACAAGTCCCAACATTGCTCCAACTGTAAACAAGAAAAGTCAGGCATGAGACAGTGTTCAGCATGTAAAAACGCACTTTATTGTTCAAGAACATGCCAGAAACAACACTGGAGACAACATAAGAGACAATGCACTGGCTTAAAGACTAAGAAAGAAAATGAGACTGTCCAGGTACCACTGTCGCCAGCTCATGTAAATTCCCCTCACAAAGTCACATCTCTGGTGGGCAGGCAATGTCTGGTTGAGTGTTTCCTGGACGGCCACAGGCTTCAAGCTCTATGGGACTCAGGCTCACAGGTATCAATCATCGATGAGAAGTGGAAAAAGGACTATCTGCCACACACAGAGCTGAGAGATGTAGCAGATATTATGGACACATCTGAACTCACCCTGACCGCGGCAAATGGGACCAACATGCCATATCTTGGGTGGGTTGAGACAACCTTCCAACTTGTTTCCGGAACTGAACAAACTGAGAAATTGACCATCCCCATGTTGGTAATGAAAGGTTTTCAGCTCACATGCCCTATTATAGGCTACAATGTAATTTAATACATTGTGAATAAGACTGACCAAGCTAAACTGTACAGCACAGTGAGAAAAGCATTTCCCAGCCTCAAAGGACACAAGGTGAAAGCTTGATGAGTACAAAGTGATGACAAAGAAAGACTGTATTACTGTACCTAAAAAAAGCCACATGCATGTTGAGGGTCGTATAGCAGCAGGGCCATTTAAACAAGACATGGTCATGATATTTGAGCCAGACTTAAACCCCCAGTGGCCAGACAATCTTGAGTTTTTTGACACTTTGGTTAAAGTTAAGAAGGGTACTTTACCCGTCATAACACTAAGTGTCTCTAACCCAACTGACCATGAAATTGTCATACCAGGCCGTACATTAGTTGGCACGGTCCAGACTATTACAGCTGTTTTACCTGCCCAGGTGTTTGAAAAAGCCACATCTGTAGCTACTGTTAACCAGACAAATACACAAGCCCAGTGTAGCGCTAGCGAAGAGTGGGACCCACCTGTAGATCTTAACCACCTGGGTGAAGAGCAGAGAGTATTAGCAAAACAGATGCTCAGAGAGGAATGCCAGTCTTTCTCTAAAACAGACAATGATAAAGGCTGTATTGAAAAACTGAAAATGACCATATCACTCAAAGACAACGAACCAGTCAAACGAACATACCTGTCTGTGCCACGGCCGCTCTACCAAGAGATGAAAAGTTACCTGCATGATTTAATAGCACAAGGCTGGGTCAGGAAGTCAGACTCGTCATACTCCTCACCAGTTGTTTGTGTTAGAAAAAAAGATGGTACTTTAAGACTGTGCATAGACTAAAGAGACCTGAATCGGAAAACCCATCCTGATCGCCAGCCCATCCCACGCGTCCAGGACATTATGGACAGTTTGGGTGGAAACTCCTGGTTTTCGCTTTTAGGTCAGGGGAAAGCGTACCACCAGGGGTTCATGTCAGAAGGAAGTCGTCCACTCACTGCTTTTGTGACCCCCTGGGGATTATATGAGTGGATTCGCATCCCCTTTGGACTTATGAATGCCCCTGCAGCATTTCAGCGCTGTATGGAAGAGTGCCTGGATGGGCTTCGCGACAACATCTGCATCCCCTATCTGGATGACACATTAGTTTACAGCAAAATGTTCAAAGATCACTTGGAGGACGTGAGAAAAGTGCTCCAGAGATTGAGAGGCTTTGGTATAAAGCTGAAGCCAAGTAAGTGTGACATGTTTAAGTCTGAGGTGTGCTATTTGGGCAGAATAGTGTCTGCAGAGGGCAGTAAAGTGGATCCTGCAGACTTTGAAGCAGTCAAAGCACTCAAAGGTATAAAACCACAAAATGTTGGTCAGCTCAGAAAAATGTTAGGCCTTCTCTCCTACTACAGACAATACATAAAAGACTTCTCCAGAAAAGCAGGTTGTTTGTATGAACTGTTAAAAGCTGACAAAACCACAGAGAACTCAGACACCACAAAAGGGACAAGGGCAAGACCAAAGAGAGCCAGTCAAGTTGTGCCCTCCTCAAAACAAATCGTGTGGACTGACCAGCATCAACGTGCGCTTGAGGAACTAATAGACTGTTTGCTCCACCCACCAGTGCTGGGGTTCCCAGATTTCACACAGCCGTTCATCGTACACACAGACGCCTCACACAAAGGGCTAGGCGCAGTGTTGTACCAGAGACAAGATGGTAAGCTGGGAGTTATTGCTTATGGCTCCCGTACTCTAACAGCGGCTGAAAAAAACTACCACTTCCATGCAGGAAAACTAGAATTTTTAGCATTGAAGTGGGCTATCACCGACAAATTCAGAGACTATTTGTACTATGCCCCAACATTTACTGTCTATAGCGATAACAACCCACTAACGTACATTCTGTCAACAGCCAAACTGAATGCCACCACATCAAGATGGGTTGCTGAGCTCGCTGATTTTCACTTCACCATTAAGTACAAACCAGGGAAGGAAAACAGTGATGCAGATGCTTTATCAAGAATGGCACTTGATGTCGAAACCTTGATGAGAGACTGCTCGGAGGAAGTGCCACCGGACACTATTGCAGCTGCTATCCAGGCCATTGAGGTACAGAAAGACACACCTGCCGCATGGACACTCTCAGCTGCAGCAATGTCAGTCACAGCAGAAGGTGAGCCAGCAGAAGCAACATTCACACCCATACCAAAAGAACAGCTTAATGAAGCGCAAAAGTCTGATCCTGTTATAAGCCCTGTATTACAGTGTAAACAGACAGATTCAAAACCACTGCCCAAAGAGCTAAGAACATTTGACCCTAAGACAAAATGTTTGTTCAGAGAGTGGGGCAAGTTAAGACTAGATAACAATGGCATCTTGTACAGACTCACTTCTGCCCGGAAACAGCTAGTCCTGCCAGATCAGTTCAAAAAGACTGTACTTGAAGAGCTGCACAATAATATGGGCCATCAAGGTGTTGATCGCACAGTGTCTTTGATACGTGAACGCTTCTTTTGGCCACACATGCAGGCAGATATCGAGCATTATGTGACCAACGTTTGTTCCTGTGTAAAGCAGAAAAAGCCCAGCCATGAAACAAGAGCTCCTTTAACAAACATTGTAACTACGCAGCCCTTTGAGCTGGTGTGTATAGACTTTCTCCATCTTGAAAAATGCAAAGGCGGTTATGAATATATTCTAGTGATAACTGACCACTTCACACGTTTTGCCCAAGCCTATGCCACCACCTCAAAGTCAGGCAAAACTGCTGCAAACCTGATATTCAATGACTATGCCCTAAAGTTTGGCTTCCCCTGTCGCATTCACCATGACCAAGGAGGTGAATTTGAAAATCAGCTATTCAGTCAGCTCAAGAAACTGTGTGGCATGGCCGGTTCTAGGACAACACCCTATCACCCAATGGGGAACGGTCAAGTTGAACGTATGAACAGGACATTGTTGCAAATGCTTAGAACGCTAACTGAAACACAAAAGTCAAACTGGAAGGAATCTATCAACAAACTAATGTATGCATATAATTGCACACGTTGCGAAGTCACTGGCTACTCCCCATTTTACCTACTGTTTGGACGGTCACCCAGGCTACCAGTAGATATGCTCTTTGGACTGTACTCAGAAACAGATTTTAGTGACCACAGAGACTATGTTGAAAAATGGAGAAAGGGCATGGAACAAGCATACTCTATAGCAAATGAGAATTCAAAGAAAGCTGCTGAAAAGGGCAAAAGACACTACGACACAAAAGTAAGGAGTTCTGTGTTACAACCTGGTGAGAGAGTTCTGGTCAAAAACCTGACACCTAGAGGAGGCCCAGGGAAACTGAGAGACTATTGGGAGGACACTGTTCACACAGTAGTCAGACAAATGGGGCCTGACCTCCCTATCTATGAGGTAAGACCGGAGAGAGGCAGAGGTCGCTCTAGAGTGCTTCACAGAAACTTGCTTATGTCATGTGACCACTTACCTTTTGAAAAAATGCCTGAAAAAGATAATCGTACAAGACATGAACAGAAAAAGACTGATAAACCTGTCGCTGTTGTGCCAGACTCTGATGATGAGGGCAGTGTTGATGAATACCGCTGTCATTACGCACCACCTCAACCTGTGTCCCAGCCATCAGAACAAGAACTTCTCACAGCAACGTCTCAGCCCGCAGCTTTAGTCCCTGCTCTTGCACCAACACCAGAGCCTCTTGCTGGAGACCATCTGGAGGCGCCTGACCCAGCTGTCATGGAGACAACTTGTGAGGAGGCAGAGCCCACTGCAGGTGACATACCTGCCCCTCCTCCACCTGTTGTACTCGAGAGACTTGAGGAGGAGACACCTCAGCGGCCACAGCGAGAGAGACACCCGCCAAGATGGATGACGTATGACCAACTGGGCACCCCATCTTGCTACAGTGTTCAGCCAGCACCGCAACTGCTTCCTGTGTACCCGGGCCTGGTTCCATGGATTCCAGCTGTGCAGTCATACTGCACCCAGCCCATTGGTTTGTATGGACTCCAGCAAATGTAAGTTGACACTTTTTCACTGATGACTTGAGAACTGTACTTAGAATAGAATAGAATAGAATAGAATTCAACTTTATTGTCATTGCACATGCACAGGTACAGGGCAACGAAATGCAGTTTGCATCCATCCAGAAGTGCTTTAATGATATAGATATATTACAATATATATTAGCAATAGTATAGATATGTAAGTATATTACAGAAATGGGTCTATTATGGTATGTTATAATGTACACGGTATGAAGTATGTTGTGAATATTCTATAACTAAGTATGTACAGGCTGTAGTGAGTACAAGCTATGTACAGGCTATGAACAGGATATAAATATGAAAAACTATACAGAATATGAAATAAATAACTTTACAGAAATCTGAGATATACAGCTATACAGAAATGGGAACTATGCAAGTTGTAAACAGTTGTAGGATTAAAGATTATTGAATGTACAGAATGATTATTTACACAGAGCTATACAGTAGTGCAGTTAAGATAAGTGAGATATAATTCCTACAGAGGCTATATAAAGTGCTAGTGGTTGTGAGTGGTGGTTCACTCCATGTTATTATTGTGTGTTTGAGGGTACAGTTGTCCATTGTGGGGGTGTGTATGTTCAGTCCATGAGTTTAACGTGGGTCAGATGTCAGGAGGCAGAGTTCAGGAGTCTGACAGCTGTGGGGAAGAAGCTGTTCCGGTACCTGGTGGTCTTAGTCCGGAGGCTCCTGTGGCGCCTCCCAGAGGGCAGGAGGGTGAAGAGTCCATGTGATGGGTGACTGGGGTCTTTGATGATTTTCCCAGCCCTTTTCAGACACCGCTTCCTGTAGATGTCTTTTATGGCAGGAAGTGGTGCTCCGGCGATGCGCTGGGCAGTTTTCACGACCCTCTGCAACACCTTCCGGTCCGAGGCAGAGCAGTTCCCGTACCAGACTGTTATACAGTTGGTCAGGATGCTCTCGATGGTGCAGCGATAGAAGTTCACCAGGATGTCTGAGGACAGGTGGTTCTTCCTCAGAGTCCTCAAGAAGAAGAGGCGCTGGTGAGCCTTCTTGACCAGCTTGGAGCAGTTGGTCGTCCAGGTGAGATCCTCGGAGATGTGGACTCCCAGGAACTTGAAGCTGCTCACACGCTCCACAGCCGTCCCCTTAATGTGGATGGGTGGATGTGGGTCAGCATTCCTCCTGTAGTCCACGATGAGCTCCTTGGTCTTCTCGGTGTTAAGCAGCAGGTTGTTTGTGTCGCACCACTCAGCCAGACGATCCACCTCCTCCCTGTAGGCAGCCTCATCGTTGTCACTGATGAGGCCAATCACCGTGGTGTCATCTGCAAACTTAATGATGGTGTTGGAACCATCAGCAGGTCTGCAGTCGTGGGTGAAGAGGGAGTAGAGGAAAGGGCTCATCACACAGCCTTGTGGTACACCGGTGTTCATTGTGATGGTAGATGAGCAGTGGTTATCCAGCCGGACATGTTGGGGGCGGCTGGTCAGGAAGTCCAGTAACCATTTGCAGATGAGGGAACTGATGCCCAGGTCTGTCAGTTTCCTGATGAGTTGTGAGGGGTGGATTGTATTGAACGCTGAACTGAAGTCTATAAACAGCATTCTGGCGTAGGTGTTGTTGTTGTCCAGGTGTGAGAGGACAGAGTGCAGTGCGATGGAGACTGCATCCTCTGTGCTCCTGTTCTGGTGGTATGCGAATTGGTGGGGGTCCAGGGTGGGGGGGAGACAGGATTTGAAGTGTGCTAGGACCAGCTGCTCTAAGCACTTAGTGATGATGGGGGTGAGTGCTACTGGGCGGTAGTCATTGAGGCAAGATGGGTTGGAGTTTTTGGGTATCGGGACGATGGAGGTGGATTTGAAGCAGGCCGGTACCACAGCGTGGGCCAAGGACAGATTGAATATGTCTGTGAGCACTCCTGCAAGCTCCCCAGAACACGCTCTGAGAACACGCCCAGGGATGCCATCAGGACCTGCAGCCTTGTGGACATTGATCCTGCTCAGCACCGCTCCTACATCGGTGGGGGAGAGAGTCAGAGGTTGGTGGTCTGGCGTCACGTCTGCTTCGGTTGTGGTTGTGGGGTTCCCTCGCTCAAAACGAGCATAAAAGTTGTTGAGCTCGTTGAGGAAGGAGACATCAGAGGATGCGGGGGAGGGTTTGGTGGTCCTGTAGTCTGTAATGGTCTGGAGTCCTTGCCACATGCGTCGGGGGTTGGAGTTGGAGAAGTGTCCTTCTACCTTCTTTTTGTAATGGTGTTTGGCTTTTTTGATGCCCTTCTTTAGATTAGCCCTGGCTGTGCTGTAGGCGTGTGCATCTCCTGACCTAAAGGCGGTGTTGCGGGCCTTCAGGAGGAGACGAACATCCCGGTTCATCCAAGGCTTCTGGTTGGGGTACATGGTGATCCGTTTCTGGGTGGTGACACTGTCTGTGGTTTCGGAGATGTAATCCAGTACAGATGAGGCGTACTGGTCCAGGTCTGTGTGGGTGAACATATTCCAGTCTGTGTTTTTAAATCTGTCCTGGAGCACTGCCTCTGTCCCCTCTGGCCACACTTTAATTGTCCTCACAGCAGGTTTCACACGTTGGATGAGTGGTGAATACCTAGGTGTGAGGAACAGGGAGAGATGGTCCGATTGTCCAATGTGGGGGAGGGGTGTGGCTTTGTAGGCTCCAGCCAGGTTGGAATACACATGGTCTAAAGTCTTGTCTCCTCTGGTGTGGCAGGAGACATGTTGGTGGAATCTGGGGAGGACTGTCTTTAAGTTGGTGTGGTTGAAGTCGCCAGCAACAATAAAAGCAGCCTCGGGGTGTTTATTCTGGTGTTTGTTAATGGCTGCAGAAAGTTCTTTCATGGCCAACCTAGCATTAGCGTCGGGGGGGATATACACGGCAGTGAGTATGATCGAAGTGAGTTCTCTGGGGAGATAATAAGGTCTGCATTTGACCATTAAAAACTCCGCATTAGGTGAGCAGTGACTCTCAGTAGTAGTGGAGTTCATGCACCAAGCATTGTTAATATAAATGCACAAACCTCCACCTCTGGTCTTGCCGGAGTCATCTGCTAGCCTGTCGGCTCGGTGTGTGTGGCGTCCTGCTAACTCGATAGCATTGTCCGGGCAGCTGTTGTTCAACCATGTTTCGGTGAAAAACATGACATTTGAGTCCATAATCCGTCTGTTGTTAGTGATGGAGAGCCGTATCTCATCCATTTTGTTTGCCAGAGAACGGACATTGGCGAGGAAAATACTGGGTAAAGGCAGCCGGTGTGGTGTTAGCTTTAGCTTAGCCCGTAGCCCTCCGCGCCTACCTCGCCTTTGTTTACGATCTCGGCGCCGTCTGCGTGCACTTCCGCCCGGCCGGGGAGAGTGGGCAGCCTCCGGTGTTCTGGAGATCTCTGGGATGAGTCGGAGATCGGCGATAAAACTGTTGGAGTTGTGAGTCCAGATGTCCAGAAGCTCTTGTCTGCTGTAGGTCAGCAACGCACAGCAATTCTGGACGAATAATCCGGTTAAAAGTAGATAAAAAACCGCTAAATAGCAGATTCTGGAGAGACACTGAGCCTCGCGTTGTTCACGCGCCGCCATCTTGAAGTAAGACTTACAGACTTACAGACTGTCATCAAGAAAAAGACATGAACTTTTCCCCATCTGTGCATTATAACCATAGACAATAGACTTTGTGAAGACTCACATATGGACTGGTTATAGACTTTGTCTTCAGTCACCAGTGATGGACTGTGGTGAAACAGGTGTTAAACCCACAGAATTGAGGACATTGGTTCACTCTACTGTTGATGTCCTGACTACAAGAGAATATAGACTGAAAAGCATCTTGTTGGTATAATGTCGGGACGACATTTTTTGAGTGGGGGAGAATGTGACAGGTTGAAGGACTACTGCATATAAAACTGTTCAGTTAATACTAATTCATATCTGTTGATATAAGGATGAAAATAATGTAAATATGGTAAGAAAACGGTTAAGAGTTTATTATTTTTCATGTTATATTAATGGCTTTCATGTTACTTAAGAGAACTGCAATCTATACATCAGTGATCGGCTAGTAAGCCTTTTCTGGGATCGATTAGTAGTGTCTCTATTCTCCACTAGGGGGCTTTCGCGCGTTCTCCTCACTGCAATAAACTACTGCATGAGAGACGCAAGTCATAATCACTCTCGTGATTCTTTTCCCCCCGTTTTCAGGTAAAAGTGTTTAAAAGTTGATATATTTCCAATGTGTACACTGTTAAGATATTTAAGAGGTAATCCTTCATTGTTTTGTAAGCGTTAGAAGCATTATATTACAGTTTTGTGCACATATACGTGGTGGTTTTGAGCTGTGTTTTGTACTGTGTAATGGCCATTAAGATAACTGCAGGAGCTAAAAATGCCGCGATTGTCAGCCATTTTGTCAGGAAACCTGCTCAAGTATATGTATAGTAAGCACTTTAGTATTTCGGTTTATTATTTAGTGTTTTTCTTCCACCATGTGACATTTAGCAGTACAGAATGTGAAACGTTCCTGCTCATTTTCACTGCAATAAACTACTGCATGAGAGATGCAAGACATAATCACTCTCGTGATTCTTTTCCCCCTGTTTTCAGGGGTGTAACATTTGCGACATGTAACAATCATAACAAGAGAAAACTGTACAAAGCATAGAACCGTAAAACTGAAAATCAATGTTTGACCTAAAAGACATTTCAGTAAAGTAGCTGAGTAAAAGTACAGTTACTTCACTGTTCAAGTATTGATCTGACGCGCAAGGTAAGGAGGCTGCCACACCTGCAGCAGGTTTTAGACCGTTTCTCACAAGCTGCCAGTTTCTCAACAAACCAATTCTATGGGAAAAAATGAAGCACATGCGGGGCAAGAAAATAAAGAGTGATTAACATTATTGTTTTATATTTTATTCAGACGGTTACCTCCCAGTTATGACTGTAAGTTCTTGCATCAAGGAACATCTGACATTTAATTATACACATAAAATCAAACAGACACTACACCACACTGTTTGCACTGTGTTAATGAGTAAAATCAAGGTTTTATATGAAAATGTTGAACATATGTCGTAAAGAAAACTTTCATATAATATAAGTTAATTAAATTTGCAATAACATTTACAATGATCACTCATTTTTTTGTCATAGCGTTATATTGATTTTGAGAATAAAAATACTAATTTTTATGGCAATTTAATAGTTGTGTTTTGGACTTCTCTCTTTTGTTTTAGTCTTAACTTTGTAGCATCTTTTGTCTCTCTCTCTTAGGTAACCAAGCCCTAAGCTACATTATGATAAATAACTATGATTTCCGTGTCTTCAGAGGAACCTGTTAGCCTATCTTTATCAACTACATTATGCTATAGCAACAGTGAAACTTTGTTTGCAAATGAGGCACCCAGGGACAGCATTTCTAAAAGTTTGCACTATGAATACATACGTATCAGTTAATTCTTCTTTAAAGCTCTGGTTTTCTGTATTAACTTTCTGCTTAAGCTGTTAACACTTCTGCACATTTCCATAGAAATGCCTGAGTCACAGCTAACGCAGCAAATAATTAAAGAGTTGGTAAACAGATTCTGTGAAAGGATGTAAATACAAATAGCTGATTCCCCCATTCGCCTGACAGCATTCTTGGACAAACAATTACTCTGAAAGCACAGATTCCAAAACTGCAAGTTTCATCAGGCTCTAACCAAAATATACCGAACAGCAGCAAACAGCAGAAGGAATTCAGGAGAAATCTCTTTAGCTTAAAAAGATTTAATTTACTTTAGCAGTTGAAATTACAAGTTTACAGTGCGGGGCCCCAGTGTGATACAACAGCCTGCCTCACACCAATTATAACCCTGAAATTGGCTGTACATGGGCTTATATACTGTGACAATAACTGAACATTATTATTTATTATGGCTCTCTTCTCCCAGCACCCCAATGTGATGCTCCATTCGAATCTTCTCAGTCCAGTCCACCCTCCTATCTGCTCACATTCCTGGAATCAAAAAGACAGATATAAAAACACGCTGTGTGGCCTTCTATTCTATTCTATTATCTAATGTTATCCTTCAGCTGTCCCAGTTCAGGACATCTTGTTCGGACTTCCTGACCCGGACACTTTTCTACCCATTTTCATGTGTATGTAAGCATGCTGCAAAACCGTCTGCACTCTACGTCATTAACAATTTTTCAAATCAGGAAAGCAGTGATAAATGAAACTCTTAACCATAGCTGGACTGGCCATCGGGCATACCGGGCATTTGCCCGGTGGGCCGATGGTAAATTTTTCTTTTAAATGGGCCGATGTTTTGTTGTTGTTGTTGTCTTTTTTTCGTAACTGTGTAAACAGTGAAAGGTGGCGGATTGGACAGATGCTGGCAGACGTGTAAAAATAACTCAATTGTTTGGTAGTGGCTATGGTGGAGCTTTCACAGATTCAGTAAAATTAGGAAGTGGTGGAGGCCAGCAGGTGGATGGGGGAAAGGGGAGGCAGAGGTGGAGAGACCCAAGGCGGCCGCAGGTCCGACTGTCAGGTGAAATGAGCTTCAGGTAAGAAGTTATGACCTGCAGTCTATATATAAACCAAGTTTAGTTGTAGTTTATTTTTGTTGTGCTAACTTTTTACAGTCAGTTACAATAACTCGTACTGTGTACTCTAGCATGATGGATTTTCTATACAGTTGGGTGGGTGTTATGATGTTACTGGTGAACTTTATTTTATTCATATGGTTAGTTAGTAGAGTTGACTACCGTCCAGTAAAAAACTGAATCCTCTGGTATTCAGAGTTAATATTATGCGTTTCGTATTGAGCTGAAAATAAACGGGATTTGTCCCGTACTTCAGCTACTTCAATCATGAAACTGATCAATGATCAGCTGATCGGCGTTTCGGCCACGAGTCCCGTCTCTCTTGCTTGTTTATCTCCCGCTTTGCGCCAGAAAGAGGAAACTAGCGGAGGTCGCGTTAAACAGCAGAAGCGCCTTTAAACTTGATAAGCTGTTGTTAGAATTTATTTAATATTACTTTCTAGTATCAGCTGATATTTGTTGGAGCCACGGTCGTAAAAGCTGCTGGTCATGATATCGGTTTGTATATCAGGTGAGAGGGAAACATGAAGATGAAAACAGGAGATGTCCTTACTGAATCATCAGCGCTGAACAGGTGATGGAGAAACAGGTTTACCTTTTAGGTGACATGAATGGGTTGAAGGAAAGCTATGAACTGTTTCTGAGAGACAACTTACACCAGGATCCTTTTCTGTGTAGCTGACAGCTGGTAACTGTGCAGGGGCGGGTCTAGCAAAGTTTTGCCATGGGGCCAGGTAGAGCATTAACAGGGAAAGGGGGGCACAAAGAAATACTTTTCTTTCTTATTCTCATTTAAAATTTCTAGCTTTTAACAAATAATTATCTGAATCTTACAACCAAAGTTTTCATCTGATGTCAAATTTATAGAAATCCATTATTGTACATAGTAAGTTTTTTTCAGGGTCCCAACATAATTTCTTCAGAAGAAAGTACTGTACATGATGCCAGTATTTTCCCACATTTTCTAGATACTGTATTAGTACTTTGTGTAAAATGCCATCAAAAAGTCAGTTAAGTTTTATTCTTTCTCACCTCTTTCTGTCTCCTTTCACTTTTAAAAGGTTGCCATGTTAGAAAAAATATTTTGCCCTGCCATGCTGTTTATTGATGTGATGTGGTAAATAAATAGTTTATGAAAATATCACTAAATCTGTCATTTATTATTTTTAATATTCAGTAATGGTCATGTCTTACCAATAGTCTTCTCTGTCTTAATTTCAGGTTTCCACCATATGTTGTAGATAGTTCAGGAAGTTAACTCAACCAAGCAGTGTTTGGGTTTTGGCTAAGTACTGTTTAGAATACCAGAATAGGGAGGATGGTGTAGGTTTAAGTTTATTAGATTGATACATATATACCAACAAGACAGTGTACATCACTGTCACAACAACGTTTGTTTTCATTTAAAGGCTTTATGGTTTTTCCTATAATACCTGGTGGGCCGGTCTCTAGTCAAAATGGCCGGGCTGATTTTTTGTCCCAGTCCAGCCCTGCTCTTAACCCTCAAAACACGGAGCGCCAACTCGTTTATGAGCACATTTATGGGCTCAAATTGTGGTCATAAATATTTTGTACTTGTAAATCAGTTTTGTACTTGTAAATAAGGAGTTGTATGTGTAAAAAGAATTTGTGTGTGCGTAAAAAACATTTGTATGTGTAAAAATAATTTGTGTGTGTGTAAAAAAGATTTGTGTGTGGACTTAGCCAAAAAATACGTGTGAAACTCTGCACTCAAGTTTCAAGTTACATGTACGAATTTGGACCCTATTTTTCTTCCTTTCATCTGATTGGCCAATGTCATGTCAATCACAAATTTAACTATCCAATCAGAGAATAGATGGGTTTGGTTGTTGGAGGGGGCGCTTTTTTGAACTGCAGGTCCTTAAAGGGTAATACAGTTTGAAGCTGGAGGATCTCTATATAAATATCCGATAGAAGCTAGGTCCCCTAATTTTCAGTAGCTGTTGAAAGGATAAGGTTGTGGTGTATCAGTGGTTAGAAATAACATTATTACTTTAGGATTAGTTTAACACAAAGTCAGGGCTGACCCGGGACCATGGCTGTGAGTCACAGTGCGCAGCATAAAGGTCGTTTCACATCGGATGCAGCATGTGCTGCTAATGCTAACTAAAAGCCAAGGATCCAGAATTTGTTGCGCTGGCTGCTGAGCTCTGTGGGTTTTTACAGCAGCTCTACCTGCACTAGATGCACCTGCAAAACTCGGACCACCACAGACTGTTTTCCTGTAGAGAAATAATCAGTTCATTTGTTTATGTCTTTTTCTAGCAGGAACCCCAGAAAGCACCAGAGGATTAACAAGTTAAGGCTCTTCAAGAGTGGTGTTTTTTATGGTGTAATATATGCGGGTCGTTCTGCTGCCAGTACTCCACAAACTAAAGCACTGCGTGCATCATTAGCCTCATTAATACGAAGCCTAAAATATTGCCTCTGGTGGCTTGCTGCAGTACAGGTAATGTGAGTCTGTTATTTTTATAAGAGCAACTGGCCCTCACAGTGTCTCCAGATAAAATTCTGGTCTTTGGACAAATGCAGTCGATTACCCCTGATCTATTTATTAGTAGTACAGGGAGTGCAGAATTATTAGGCAAGTTGTATTTTTGAGGAATAATTTCATTATTGAACAACAACCATGTTCTCAATGAACCCAAAAAACTCATTAATATCAAAGCTGAATGTTTTTGGAAGTAGTTGTTAGTTTGTTTTTAGTTTTAGCTATTTTAGGGGGATATCTGTGTGTGCAGGTGACTATTACTGTGCACAATTATTAGGCAACTTAACAAAAAACAAATATATACCCATTTCAATTATTTATTTTTACCAGTGAAACCAATATAACCTCTCCACATTCACAAATATACATTTCTGACATTCAAAAACAAAACAAAAACAAATCAGCGACCAATATAGCCACCTTTCTTTGCAAGGACACTCAAAAGCCTGCCATCCATGGATTCTGTCAGTGTTTTGATCTGTTCACCATCAACATTGGGTGCAGCATCAACCACAGCCTCCCAGACACTGTTCAGAGAGGTGTACTGTTTTCCCTCCTTGTAAATCTCACATTTGATGATGGACCACAGGTTCTCAATGGGGTTCAGATCAGGTGAACAAGGTGGCCATGTCATTAGTTTTTCTTCTTTTATACCCTTTCTTGCCAGGCACGCTGTGGAGTACTTGGACGCGTGTGATGGAGCATTGTCCTGCATGAAAATCATGTTTTTCTTGAAGGATGCAGACTTCTTCCTGTACCACTGCTTGAAGAAGGTGTCTTCCAGAAACTGGCAGTAGGACTGGGAGTTGAGCTTGACTCCATCCTCAACCCGAAAAGGCCCCACAAGCTCATCTTTGATGATATCAGCCCAAACCAGTACTCCACCTCCACCTTGCTGGCGTCTGAGTCGGACTGGAGCTCTCTGCCCTTTACCAATCCAGCCACGGGCCCATCCATCTGGCCCATCAAGACTCACTCTCATTTCATCAGTCCATAAACCTTAGAAAAATCAGTCTTGAGATATTTCTTGGCCCAGTCTTGACGTTTCAGCTTGTGCGTCTTGTTCAGTGGTGGTCATCTTTCAGCCTTTCTTACCTTGGGCCTGTCTCTGAGTATTGCACACCTTGTGCTTTTGGGCACTCCAGTGATGTTGCAGCTCTGAAATATGGCCAAACTGGTGGCAAGTGGCATCTTGGCAGCTGCACACTTGACTTTTCTCAGTTCATGGGCAGTTATTTTGCGCCTTGGTTTTTCCACACGCTTCTTGCGACCCTGTTGACTATTTTGAATGAAACGCTTGATTGTTCGATGATCACGCTTCAGAAGCTTTGCAATTTTGAGACTGCTGCATCCCTCTGCAAGATATCTCACTATTTTTGACTTTTCTGAGCCTGTCAAGTCCTTCTTTTGACCCATTTTGGCAAAGGAAAGGAAGTTGCCTAATAATTATGCACACCTGATATAGGGTGTTGATGTCAGTAGACCACACCCCTTCTCATTACAGAGATGCACATCACCTAATATGCTTAATTGGTAGTAGGCTTTCGAGCCTATACACCTTGGAGTAAGACAACATGCATGAAGAGGATGATGTGGTCAAAATACTCATTTGCCTAATAATTCTGCACTCCCTGTATATGTAGTGGACAATACCTAATGTTAAACATTTAGGTTCGGCCTTCATTCGTTGTAGAAAAGTCATTCCAGGTTTGGTTCGAAAAATTTGATCAGGGGCGTTTTATGCCCATTTTTGGGGGTGCTTCAACACCCCAAAAAATGAATCGGGGGTGAATCAAAGCACCCCTGAAGATTTCTTACTTTTTTGACAATATTTGCTGTTTGTGTGACACACTAATAAAAATACAAAAATCATACAGTACCTGGTTGAGACGTAATATTTTAACAACAAAAGGTTTGTTGTTACAATATATTAAAATGGTTTGTTCCAGCTCGCCTCTCCCCTGCTCTGACTCTAGCGCCCTTTCTTCCAGAGCGATAGTGGCTGAGACGCAGCGGAGCGGAGGTGTAAGTGCCTGGCTTAAAACAGGACATGTTAGCTGCATTTAACCTTCAGTTTCTCTTTATATAGTTAGGTAGGAGTCAGACCATGTTTCTTTTTAGCTGAAAAACATCACATCCAGGTAACCTGCAGTGTTGAAAACGTGTTTTCCGACGATATTTGCTACCCTACAATCCGTCTTACTCTGTAGTAAAATCAGCTACATTTGACCGTCCTGTTGCTTCCATTGAGATTTATACAGCCTATTTGAAATCTAAAACTTATTGTAGCGTAGTGTTGTTACCACTGTCCTGTTTGAAATGGAATGAGAGAAGCTGCTTATTTTGTCATATGTACAAGTGATTTGAAAATTTGCCTTTTAGTTGAAAGTACACTAAGAGAGAACTTTTTTATTAGTGATCTTAATAGTATTTTTTGCATATTAATGTAATTTTTTTCATCTAATTGAATACAATCTATTTGTGTATGATTGTCAGTCCAAAGAAGGAGAGAGGAAAGAGAGGAACGTGAGGAGAAAGTACAAGGTCAGGAAGAACCAGGTAAGAAAACAGACAGGGACTAGTGACAGGCAAAACAGAAACTGTTAAACTGCTTGAGAGATTTGACCACCAAAAGTGATTTGCCTCAAGGTGAGGCGACGGAGGTTAAACTAAAATAAAAAATCTGCCATAGAGCCATAGTAATAGCTGCAGTAGTAGTAGCTTTTTTACATAGTATACATTGTACCCTAGGCAAAGTTGCCTCAATTTTTTATAATTTTTTTAATTAATATTTTGTACATTTGTACATCATCAGGACTCTTCTATTTTTGGAGTGTATTTTTTATGTATCTGTATTATATTGTACATACACAATAAAAGTGAATCTCTGTTCAAAAAAATGCAGTCAGTTTTACTGTTTGCTCACTATGAGCACCATGCATTATTCTCCCCCAGTAATTAAGGTTAGGATATGTATTTTTTTATTCCAATCAATTCTTCTTTTGCAGTAGTAGCCTTTTGCAGCATTTAAATAACCTTTATCAGATTTGATGGTTTTGTTACAAACTTTTCAAAAAAAAAAGTGTTTTGCTTTTCTTTCACAAATGTGGGGATTAAATTGTGTTAAAATGTACAAAACAGTGATGTCGTGTTTTGTGACGAGGACCCAGGCACATAGAGACTTGATGAATTTAAGATTCTTATGATTTAATGAAGAAATTTGCAGACGAGCACAGAGATGGTAAAATTATGATGACTGATAACGGAGACGAAGACAACAGACGACGAGGACGGGAACAGGGGTTTAAATGCACCAAGGAGACAGTCAGAGAGAACTCGGGGCAACTGGAGACATTTAAGGATGCAGGGACTGACAGAGACAGGGAAGAAGTCTCATCGTGACAAGTAGTTTATCTTGCTTGGCTGGACAGCTCTCTGGGTGCTCAGCATCCCCAAAGCTCTGATCCTAGAATCGCCCTTGCATTTGATCCTGATTTTATTTGAAAGTGTCAACTGTTATAAACAAATTAAATTGTATCAACAAAAATTCAATCATGGTTTCACAATAAAAATGAAAGATGACAGTTTAATGATGCTAGGCACGAGGTCATTCTCATTTATTAAAAGGTTAAAAAATTAAAAAACAACTTACTTTGTTTGTTTTGATGCCTGGATACTTGTTGATTTGAAGAAAACAGGTGTGATAAGGTGCTCTGACATAGTGATTTGACGAAAGAAGAGTTGAATGTATGAATGATCATGCTGTAAAAATGTAAACACACCCAAACCTGATGTCACCTGTTCAGTATATAAAGTGCACACTGCAAAAATGGCTAGTCTATATTTAGGAAAAAAATACTACATTTGATACAAAAAGCACTGAAAACAAGTGAAATTATCTGTCCATGCAGCAAGTTTATTTTACTTAATAAGAAATCTTGAAATAAGATTTTTTAATCCAGAAATAAAAGAACACATTTGAGAATTGAAGAGGGTTAAAATAAGCTTTAAAGAGCTCAATTTAAGATAAAATTACTTGATATCAAGTCCCAAATATTAGTTAAATATGCTAAATTACAGTCTTTTTTTATGTTTTGAATTCTTACTTGCAGCAAATGAATGCACTGCAACGAGAAAAATAGTTCTAATACTATGAAAAACTACTCAATATTAGTGAAATATGATTAATTTGTTTCTTGATTCAGGTTGGCTTATCTTAAAATAGAGCCGAATCAATATTAAATCCAGGCAAAAAAAACTTAAAACAGACCTTTTTCCTACTCCTTGGCTTCTACTGAAATCACAACCAGGACAAGAGTGATATGCCAACATTTATTTCTCTCATGAGAACAAAATCCTTTTTTTTAAACAAAATAGGGCTGCTGCACAATCCCTAAAAGTCTAAATCAACCCTTTAAAAGGCCTAAACACAGAAAAAAAATTACAGTTTTGGCCTTAAACTTTTGTGACAGTCACATAGTCTCACAATGTTATAAATAATGGCATTACTGACTTAAAACGTTACATGCCTCAGGTAAAGTGTCACTAAGAAAAAAAAACAACAACTTTCATTTGTAAAGCATCTTAAGTAAAGCCGTTTCTCAGGACATTGCTAGGCAAATTAGGAACAAAGTTGTACAAACGTACTACAAAACTAAACAAACTGCAAATGACCTGATAAAATCCTGCTTGGTATTCACCTATTTTTCAAAGAATGACTTCCACTCAGCTATTGCTTTCTTATATGCACTAGTGGCATCTTGATCATGGATGGCATCAGTGATTACCTCAGTTTGTATGACAGAGAGGACCGTTGCAACACATTTTGGGTATGTTTAAGTGCAAGGTGTAGTAATATGCCATCAACACCAACATTCCTTCCCAGAAATCCTCCAAGGGGAGAGTGGTCACTGGTATGTTTCCTACAGCAACAATGCTGGTTGTTCCATCAAAAAGCAGCACTGGGGAGGAGAGAGGCCGCTTCTCCAGGTATAGCATTGCATCTTCACCTGGCTAGAAGAAGCACAAAAAAAGGACAAATTCTTCAAGATTTTAAATGAAAGGGTTGCTGTGCATCCAAACAGCTTAAGACACAAAAAGCAATATCAAGAGTTTAGAATGCTCCAACTGATTTACTGTTGGAATAGAAGAAATAAATATAAAATATCTGACTTACATAAATATGAAATTTTGGAAATGTATTAATTCTGAGCATGAATTTTCTCTAATTTGCAGCATTTTTATCATGTCTATTTGTGCTTTTTTTCCTCATTTGTTTTTTAAAACAATTTCTTTTAACTTTGTTACATATTCTAGTTTTTGAAGGCCTTTTTAAATATATCATTTTACTGCTTCTACTTGTATCCTAACTGCAATGTGCTTTTGCTCTGTGCTGCCTCTCTGGAGTAGGTTTTGAATAACAATTAAGAAATCCTGAATAAGGAGTAATTTAATCCCTGCTGAATTGAACTTCGACCTACTCTTATTAAGCAGGAAAAGCAAAATAATAATATTAATAATAACAATACAAGTAAATGGAGTACAAGTTACAGTGGCTGGTATTGCAGCTGTTCTCACCTTGAGGATATGAAGGAGAGCCTCACTGGCACTTCCCAGCCGCTTTGGTGGTGTAGTTTTTGAAGGAAAAAGAGATGGAAGTGCATTGAAGAGAGTGACAGTAAAATCCACTGTGAACAGAGAAAAGTATCTCAACAAAGCAATCCGAACATATCTGATGTGTGGATTTAATGTATGAAAAGGCCACTTACCTCCACGTACATCCAAGGGGAGAGGAGGTTTCAGGACCTTCTTCCAAATGCCATAGAACTGCACTTTCGAACAAAACTCTGCCCATCGACCCTTCATTTGATCTATGTATTTGCAGTTGGAGCCACCAATGATGCGACGCAGTTCATCCATCGCCTATGACAAAGTTGTGCTCAGTTAGTCAAGAACTAACTAAACCTATCCAGAGAAAGCAAGGAATTTAACTGAAGGTAGTTGAACTTACATTTTGTATGTCTTTGAAGCACGGGTATGCTTCAAATATTTTTCTGGGCCTGTCTTCTTCCCTTGTAATATCTGCGTCAATAAAAGTTCGTCTGGCCTCAAACTCCAGGTCCAAAATTTGAGCAACGTCACTTTGGTTGGGTTTTGCATTGGGTTTCCTGTACATGTTGCTCAAGGTTTTGTAATGTCTTGCCTGCATCTTCAGGCTGTCATGGTCTGCTAGGGAAAGCAAAGAGCAATTGTAAGACATGGTGTAACTAGACTTCACAAAATTCAGATTTTTCTAATCAGTCATTTCTAGTTGCATGGTTGTTTTTAAGTATAATATTTCTGAGAATTAATGTTTAGGTTAAATATGTTTGAGTAATGAACTGACCCTATATGTCCTGATCATTTCCCTTTGTGTCCTTTTCTTATAATGATCATGGATTTATGTTAATTGTTAGTTTGAACAGAATCAAATATTAAAACGAAAGTTTAAGATGCCCGTGAATAAAACTGTGGTGAAAATAAGGTAAAGGTTGTTTACTGTGTATATCGTTCACATCAGTGTGAACAGTGATTATGAGCTGATGGATAAAAATATTTTAGGTAATTTGATCTATGACAGAAACACTGTGATAAGGCATGATAGATGTGACCAGCATGAGGATTTACATGTGTAAATAATCAGCACTGAGTAACACCCATTACAACACAAAGTGTTAAAATACTTACTATGGCTAACTGGCAAACTGGAATGAGGGATCTATCATATGTTGATTTTACACACCAACTCGAGTTAATGCCAAACCACTATGATTTATGGAATAAACACTTAGAACGGGGTTCATTGCTGCAACCATATTTTGGAAAGAGCTGTAAGAGGAACCACAGTCAGACAGAGGTAGATAAGGGTGATGGTGGACTTACCAACAACATCATCTGGAGGTGCAGTTGAAGGACCTATATCAGCCCTGGGTGCAGAGCATGAGGCTGACTTGGATAATAGTGGTAAAGCCAGGGTAGTATTGTTTGACGTAGTTGGTACAGTGGAGGGTAGCGGCAATTGGGATTCTTTCTCTGAGGAAAAAACAGAAGATGAACAGAATGTAATAACAGGGAATAGCTAGAAAGTTAAGGAAAATACTCAACACTGTATAAATCTTGTGATGCACTCTGAACAGAAAACTGAGGGCAGGTGGTCTCTTTGAAGTTTTAGATGTCCAAAAGTCATTAGTACAGCAGACCAAAGTACACACCTGCATTTGAGTTATCCTCACTGAGGTCATCATTGCTCTCAAGAAGTATGGTATAGTCACTTGAACCACTTGCTTCACCACTTAGGTCACCTTCAGTCCCGTTGTCTGTGTCATCTGAGCTGAAAAGAGTCTTCCTGGGCCTGCCTCGTTGTGGCATGGAGCCCTGCCTCTTCCTTGGAGACTTCATATTTTGGAGTCGTTTGTACAGTTTGGTGTAGATGGTCAGCTGTGGTAAAATAATATATATTTGTACATTCTTTTTTTTATCTCGCTCAATTTTAGATATTGTAGTGAGTAAAGAATGACTTACGTATGGCATGTGTGTGTCAGCATCACGTAACATGGGGTAATAGTCGACAATCTTCTGCGACATTGCTCTCATTTCGAGTTTGGAGGGGTATGTTACTTCTTTCCCCATGGGACTAGCACGGAGGATTGCAACCATGCTGGTGACGGTGTTCCTTACAAGTCTGCAACATAGCTCCTTCAACATCCTACAGTCCTTTTCCTTTCCACTGTGGAGCAATGCAAAGTACTGACTGCGCACCATGTCCAACTCTGAATCTGTATACACCACATACTCTGGTGGGTTTGGCATTTTCATTTTTTTGTCAGCAGTGTAGGAAATGGGAGTGGAAGTTTGAGGCTGACATTGTGACACATCAAAGCCTAAGGGGTTACTCTCGCTTCGATGGAAAGTGTTGGCATCTTGGTCAGTACTCTTAAACTATAACAGTTGTGGGATATAAACAAAAATACACAATTAGGCAAATTAATGCTAGACAATATGGACAGTAATCATCTTCTTAGTGGTATAATGTGTATTTACCTTTTGGCTGATAAAATCCCAAATCTTCTTTCTACGGAAGAAATTTTCATGGCCCGGAAAAAGATCCTTTAGGTCATCCCGGGTAAAGCTTCTAAAAGTTTCCTCATCAATATTCGCAGCTGTAAAAGAGAAAAACAACTTCAAAAGTGATATTTATTTCTCTTTTCCTGGGCGTGGCTTATTACATATTGAGGTCATTTTTTTTGTCAATAAATGTATTTTAGCAATAAGTAATATTAACAGGATAAAATGTCAAACTTAAAACAGTTTATCAAATATTTGGGAATGCAATAAAACTATTTTTGGGTGTCTTCAAGAATGATGTTCCAAGTCTATTTTGGCAAAGACAGCTCAAGGCTATAATGTGGATAAAGTTCAGAGTAGAGTGCAATCCTAGCTCCAAGTTTCAGAAATGATGCTAACAGATGCTAAGGCTGCTTAGCTAACGTACCAAAATAACTGAAAAATAAGACTTACCCTGCAACACAGACAGTATGGCATCGTCAAAGTTGTCCATGCCGTGACAGCAGTTCTCTAGTTCGGTTCCAAAGCCTCCACTCACAGTACCTGGAAATATCCTACGGCTTAAATAAGAACATTTAGCTAAAGTTAACACATTAGCTAGATTGCTAACTAGCAGCCCTCACAAAACACGACTTTATCTTAATAACACCATTGTACCATAGTATTTTTCAAATCAACTTAATGTTACCAACCTTAAATTACTGTTCACTTTGTTTAGATAAATAATTTTGATCTTCCTAACGGTCCTGATGGTTAACAAAGCAGGGGAAAAGAGTTTGTCCCGCGTGAAAGTAACGTCACGACAGGAACTGAGAATGCGCA
Source organism: Mchenga conophoros (assembly GCF_057382185.1). Classification (NCBI taxonomy): domain Eukaryota; kingdom Metazoa; phylum Chordata; class Actinopteri; order Cichliformes; family Cichlidae; genus Mchenga; species Mchenga conophoros. The sequence goes on from NC_140542.1 coordinate 14,981,100, forward strand.
TGCAGAAAATTATTTATATTTAATTTTTTTTAAGTAAAAAAAAAGAAAAGAAAAATATAAATTCAGTCTTAAACACTTATTGCCTAAAAATAAATATAACTGATGTAATTTAAACCTGAAAAATTGGATAATTAAGGATGCATATATTTTTAAAATTGCCTACCTTTCCCATGGTCCCACACTCTCATCTGTGGCCTTCAGCGGAGAGCGGTAAAGTAAAGCTGCATTGCTACTGCGCGAAAACAGTTCACCATGGCGCTCTGGAGATGTATGATCTGTTTTATCTTTGTTTCTTTAACTCTGAAGGTGCTCCTTAGCCACATAAATGCAGCTCATGGTCGAAGGCAGGATTTTTGGGTTTACTGTGGAATAGATGGCTGTGAACAAAATTTCAGAGTTTTTAACTCATTCTTTCGCCACATTAAACGGACGCACCCTCTGTATTTGACGAATGGAAGCCCACCAAGAGGATGGAGGATCCCCCCAACATCCCACTCTTTAGGATCGGAAAATTTTGGTGTTTCAGTCTTTGCCAACTGTAGTACTGCAACAACAACCAGCACCGTGGAAATATCAACTGGTGGATCTTTGGCTGAAGTGCAGGAGCCTCAGGTTGTTGACAGCCCGAGCGCGGTAAGTGTTAAACTAAATAAAATGTAGTGTGGCTTCTGATGACAAATTTAGCTATGTCTAACTCCTCGTATTTGGTCCTATATTACTTTTAATCATTTTCTCCATTTTTAATCAAGAGAAATTTAACGAGATCTCGCGATATTATACCGCTAGATATTGTTCTTCAAACTGTTACAAGCGATTTCCACCATGGTTGGATTTTAAATCACAATTTCATCCTGCAGGATGAAATGAAAAACAAATAAACAGAGAATAGCAGTTCAGTGTAGATAGTACAGGCTATGCTGCAGCCGGAGAAGGCACACACTCTGCGGCTGGCATGTCTCCTGGTGAAGTTTGCATCAAAGACACTCTCAGCGCGCTTAAATCGTTCAATGTGACAGCAATTTGGGTATCTCGTAGGAATTACAGTTTCAGGTAAGACACAGAGTATTTGGAAGCACTGTAAAAAAAATCTGTTGGCTAGAAATACTGCCAAAACATGGATAAGAATGATTTTTTTGAAAATTAAATAAATTAATAAATGCATACAATAAAATATATCCATATACTAATACTAACATAAATTCTAAGTGCAAATCTAAATTACGTGATTTAAAAATACATAAATAATTTAATAAATACAACAAACATGTAAAGAAACTAATATCTAAGTGCGAACAAAAATTCATTATTTAAAAAGATAAAATCTCATTCTCATGAATCCAATCCCTAGCCTCATCAAAACAATGGACAACCCCTTTTTTATTGTTTCTTTGTCTTTGATTTCTTTTCCATTTTTTTTCTTTATTCCAAAGAATGAATATTATATTATCTTATATTATATTGAATATTCACAACTGTAACACTAATCACTGTCATGCACTTTGTTTTTTAATGGACCAATCATTAGGTGTAACTGATTATACCTGTTATGTAAGAATTTCTATAATTGGCCAGGAGTTTGGACTAACTTTGTTTTTCTGCTCTAAAGGAAGAAGCTGTTGCTAAAACATCCTTTACCAGACACGATATTACCAGATCTGCTGCAGCTTTTGCTATCAGTGTTCAAGAACAGTGTCACTTATCACAGGTATGTTATAGTCTTAATGGATCAATACATTACATAAGGCAATCAATGTCTTACTTGTTCATAATGGAATTCAGAATTTTTTTTTTTAATATAAATGCAGAATAAGTTACTTTTGTTTCAAATGTTTTCACAGAGAACGGTCAAACATATCATCTCAGGAGTGCAACAGTATCAGGCTGTTCTTTTGGATACGCTCAAGGAAAGAATGAAGACAGTGTTTGAAGATAATGCCGAGGGAACCACTCAGCTTCAAGATGAGGCTTTGGCTACATTTGATAAATTCATGGATCCTTTCTCCACCATTGCATATGGACAGTGTAGAGCCATAGGGGAAATGTTCTGTCCAGTCAACGCCGAGGAAGTAGTAGTATCCCAGAAGATATGTTGGGTAAAGCAAGGTCTTTCAAGGGTCATGTCCTTAAGGAACAAAAGTTTTTACTATGTACCATTAATTGAAAGTCTAAAGCAGTTAATGACTAATGAGAGAATCTTTACCATGTTGAACACTGCACCACAAAGAAGCAGAGAGGGATTCTTCTATGATTTTAGAGACGGGTCCCTCTTTACATCTCACCCCTTGTTTTCTCAGAGGCCAAATGCATTGCAATTAATACTGTACACAGATGAAATTGAAATATGTAACCCCTTAGGGTCCCATGCTTCTGCAAACAAATTGGTCATGTTTTATTATACTTTAGGAAATATTGATCCAAAATTTAGGTCAAAGTTAGCTGCAATACGACTTCTTGCTATTGCTAAAGCAAGTGACATTTCTCAGTGGGGTATTGATGTTGTACTGAAAAGAATACTTCAAGATCTATCACTGCTTTACAATGGTGTAAGGATTGAAATGTCAAATGGTGAAATTGAATTGTTTGGTGCTGTTATAGCCATTTGCGGAGACACGCTAGCCCAGCATGAGATTGCTGGCTTTAAAGAAGGGATTGGTTTTGCTTATAGCAAATGTAGACACTGTGAATGCAACTTTGATGATATGCAAAGTGTTTTTGAGGAGAAGAAGTTTGTTCAAAGAACTCTGGAGAAACATATCAGGCAGTGTTTTGAAATAGATAAAGCAAGCACAGATTTATTGAAAGCGTCCCTCAAAACTACTTATGGAATTAATAGAAGAAGCAGACTAGTTGATGTTCCTGCATTTGACCTGATCAAACAAACTCCACAGGACATAATGCATGTTATTTTTGAAGGTGTTGCATCAATGGAAGTTAAATTTGTATTAAAACACCTAATTCTCTCAGGACAATTGGAATTAGACAAGTTTAATTCAGACACTCAAAATTTTCCTTACTCACCTCTTGAAATACGGGATAAACCATGTCCTATTAGCTTTGGCACTTTAGCAGCTAACGACAACAAATTGAAACAGTCTTGTGGACAGATGCTAATTCTTTTAAAAATATTACTTTTTCTTTTGTATGGTGTGGAGAGTGAGTATGTTGTATTTATTAGAAAGTTAATTATGATAGTTCAAATAGTTCTTGCTCCCATTATTTCTTTACAAACTGTATTGCAACTGAGAAGTATGATTGAAGAACACCTGTATCAGTTCAAGCAACTTTTTCCCGAAGCCAATATAATACCTAAGCAACATTATATGTTGCATCTTCCCAGTCAAATCTTATCCCTTGGACCTTTAATAAGGAGTATGTGCATGCGCTTTGAGGCAAAGCACTCCTATTTTAAACAGTGGGCTTCTAAGTTAAATTTTAAAAATGTTTGTAAATCCCTAGCAAACCACAATCAATTTCTTGAGTGTTGTCAAAATGAAATAGGCACTGAACATCCTATTTTTGCGAAAGAAAAGGAATCCGGGCCAGTATCAGCTGTTAAAAATAATGAATATGTTAGGAAAAAAAATTAAAGAATTTTTTGGAATAGATGTCATGCAGTCTGTTGTCTCAGTGAAATGGTATGTTCTAAATGGCAATAAATACATTGCTGGGAAGTCCATGATTATTGCAGATGTGGATGGCACTTTCCCTGTGTTTGGACTGATAAAGGATATCTTTTTGATTGACTCATCTTTTATTGCTTTTGAGTACCAATGCTATGAAACTTTGAATTTAAATGAAGACTTATTGGCATATGAAGTAACTGTGCCCATTGTTGCTCAAGCTACAGAATTAGCCCATGAGCTCATTGATTACACTTCATACTTTTCTATTAGTTTTAAGGACAGTGTGTTTGTTCCAATCAAATACAGTCTTTCTGATATTATTTCCCATAGAAATCACCCTTAAGATTAGGGTTGCACCAAGTATTGGCTTAGTGTAGTTTGTGATGATATAAGGTCACACTCATTTAACGTTCCCTAAACCAATGTCAATGTTGTACCACATAATGCTGGCATGCTGGGACAAACAGCTGTCTTTGAAATGTGATTTGTATCATAAATTGTGGTTAATTTTTTCCCCTTATATGTACAACTTTGAAGTCAGACATGATTTTGAATAAATAATATTTTCAACAGATGCCTTGTGTGAATTTCCTAAATCAAGCAAATTGAGTTTGTCACTCTATCTTGAAACAAGTGATATTTTGAGAGACATCTGGTGAGAGACCTAATGTAGGCTATTTTAAGAGTTATTCTTCCCATTTCTGGATTTCTGTACTAATATAGACACAATTATATGGTTATTCTCAATTTAAGTTTATTATCTAAAATCCAGACTTAGAAACAAGTAAATCTTTTTTAAAACAAGGCAAATAATCTGGCCTGTCTAAAAATAAGATTTAAAATCATGGCAAGCACCAGATAATTTGCAGTGCAGTGCTGCTCCTCAGCTTCAGTATCACAGCCCAGGCAAACTAATCTGCAGAACTGACCTGTTCATCACAATGAAGCTGCTGTTTTCTCTGTTTCATCTCTGGGCACTCTCCACCACAGGTAACTACACTCATTTCACCTGCAGGTAGAAGGGAGTCTAATTTAAAGCTGTAACCTCCTAGGACCTGGCGTCCACATATGTGGACATCACATTTTGGGTTATTTAGACTAAAATACTCAATTTTGCTCTACATGGGCCTGATATCCACTTACGAGGACATTATACTGCTACTGTTCTTTTAAAATTTTAAACGAATATCCTCATATGTGGCTCTTATTTTTCTTAAAAACAAAAATATGGTTAAAAAAAAAATCTGGTAATTCTTTGTTTTTACATTCACCGGGCCCCAATATGCCCAAATATCAAAGAGAAATTAAAAATGCATGTCTTAGGAGGTTAAATCTTTTTTTAAATCTAACATTGTATTTTTTTTCCAAAGTTAGTGAGTAGTATTGACTCGACTGTAACCTGCTGTAACCCAATATGAACTTTCAAAACATCTCATATTTGCTATATATTTAAATTGTGATCATCATTTCTGTATTTCTCTCCTGATTGCAGCTGGAGCCCTTCTGTGTCAAATCTGAACAGATTTGACGTGTTCAACCACAGTAGCAAATACATGTTCCTCATCGGAACCAATGTGTGTTACAGCTACCATTCAAGGTAATGTTTTCTTCATATCATATTTCATATTTTCACTAAATTACATCCAATGTGAAGCTATTTGTGTTCCATCAACATTAACCAGCTGCACTTTGTATGGGCAGAAATCTGTGCCATCAGAAACTGAATTTGAATAAGTTAAATTTGAATTTGAATTGCTCCGATTGAATCTGAATTGTAACTTGAATAAATGCTTTTGAAAACTGAATTTGAATTAGTCTAAATTGAAATTGAATTTTATATTTTGAAAATGAATTGATTTGCTTTGAAACTGCATTTTATCCTTTAAAAATTCAGCTCTCGAATAATTTCAGTTTCACTTCTCACCATTCAGTTTCAGTTCTACAATTCAATTTCAGTTCCAAAATTCAGTTTTTTGGAACTTACATCCGGTTCCGGTTCAAGCGCAGATTAATAGAACTACGTTTTACTAGCGGACCAAAAGTGTTACTGACGGGAATCTAAAGCGTCTTGAGCTGAATTAAGACTTCAGAAGTCATTCGTCATGTCGAATGACCAGCGGATAAACTCTCAGGTTGGTAATAAATGTATTACATGTATAAAAACAAGCGTCGTGTTAACAAATGATAGCCGTAAGGTAACTTTTATGCTTATTGTAGCTGTTAGCTAAAAACGCTAATTTAGCGTAGTTTGCCCTGAATTCAGCTTTGACAAACAAATATGATCGACTGTTTTTAGTAGAATTCCAAAGTTGTCATCTTGTACCCTCTCAGATTACCCCCTCTGTATGCTTGCAGAGACCCCTACAGTAGGGAAACATGCAAAACAGTGTCCAAACCTTTGTATTTTAGCTTTATTTATGTCTTTCACAGCATCCCAACTCTTTAGCTAACTTAATAACTTTAGCTAAAGTGAATAGTTAGTCTAATTCATTAGTGCAGCATTACTGGATCACCTCTGTTTGAAGTGATATAATATGATATACAACTATCACTGTGTTTAACTACCATAATAATTCTTAGGGTACTGAGTGCATGCTTAATTAGATTTTTTTTTTAAAAGCATACTGCTCCATTACTATGTTTGACAAGCTGAAGTTGTCGGGTCACCTCCTAAATCGACCATCTTTTACAGGTGTTTTGTGCCAGAAATGGAGTGTCCACTGAAGATACTGAATCTCTACGCCTTGCCATTGATCCCTCTTGTGCCTTCATCTAGACAAGAGACATTAACTTAACCACTCTCATATGCTCTGTACCTACATCACCTTCCCTGACAGTTGTAGCTTGGCTCATCTGAGGGTGAAATTATAAGAATGTGTTATTTTGCAAAGTGCTCTCTAGGGTTCCTAAATAAAATATGGCATTGAGGTCATTTCTTTTGAATTAATCCCTTCTTCTGAAATATAAGAACCTCTCCTGGTTTTAATGGCACTTTGGATTTCCTTACTTTCTGTTCCACTTCCAAACCCAAATAGATGCTGACAAGCTGACACAGTAACATGGAAGAGGGAAAGAAGTTGGAAAGGACTACTACAAATAAACCTAATGCCTAACAATGAAAAATGTAAAATAAGAACAATGATAATAATAAAGATAAAAGATGAAGTAACAAGTTTTTAGTTTTTAGTTTATTCCAAATGATCATCCAGATGTCTGTGACATGTGATGACAAACACCATAATGGAAGGCCTTAGTCATCACATGCTTAAAGTCATCATATATTTTTGCATATGCTGAACAGGCAGTCAGACATGCTGTAACTGTGGGGTAGAAAACTGCATGAACACTATACGGCAGGGGTCTCAAACTCCAGTCCTCGAGGGCATGGAAAAGTTGCATGACACTTTGACCCTTGAGAACTGGAGTTTGAGACCCCTGTCATATGGAATATGACAGGTGTGGTTGAACTGCATGAAGACTCTGAAGTTTCTCTTCTCTTCTGGCAGGACAGGAATGTGGCCTTGTCCTGTGAGCCACTGTAAGGCTGTACTTAGAGTAGAACTGGACTGTCACCGGCCTCAGGCTCTTCACCCTTTTCAAAGACAAAGCAGTCATTTAGATAAAATATTAGATATTGTTTACCTGTAAATGCACAAAGTAAATTTTGAAATGTAATTATTGTCAAGAGTGAACAAGCACTGATAGTGTAATCTACAGCTGTGGCCAAACGTTTAGAGAATGAGAAGTGTTGTTTGCTTATTTACAAAGTTTGCTGTTTCAGTGATAGTTGTATATCATATTATATCACTTCAAACAGAGGTGATCCAGTAATGCTGCACTAATGAATTAGACTAACTATTCGCTTTAGCTAAAGTTATTAAGTTAGCTAAAGAGTTGGGATGCTGTGTAAGACATAAATAAAGCTAAAATACAAAGGTTTGGACACTGTTTTGCATGTTTCCCTACTGTAGGGGTCTCTGCAAGCATACAGAGGGGGTACTCTGAGAGGGTACAAGATGACAACTTTGGAATTCTACTAAAAACAGTCGATCATATTTGTTTGTCAAAGCTGAATTCAGGGCAAACTACGCTAAATTAGCGTTTTTAGCTAACATGTCACGACCTGCGGGATCGGCAAGGCGCTGATCAGCGTCTCTCCACTCCTAGCCCCCCTTCTCTTCTCTTTTTCCTCTCTCTCTCTCTCTCCCTCTCCCCTGTTTTGCCGGGGCGGAACTCATGGCGGGTTCACGCCCTCGGTCCACGCCTTCCTGGATCATGCACACCTGGGCCTCATCAGACCAGCTGGTATATTAGAAGGAGGAGATCAGCTGTTCAACGCTGGATTGTTGTGAAGACTCTAGTCAGTACACGTCGAGCCCTAGTTTCCCACACTTCCGTCTCAGAAAGTTAACGTGTGTCTCTCTGTTCTAGATTCCCCGGACCCGTCCCCGTGTTTCCCCGTGTGGAGTGTGTAAGGGGTGACTGGTCACTAGCGGAGAGAGGTTGGCGTGAGCGCGTGTGTGATTCCCTTGTTTTCCCTGGAGCCCTGGAACCCTGCCTCTCACATCTTGTATATAGCACTGTCCTCGCACTGTCTGTAAATACACTTGGTGAAGATCTTGTAAATAAACCGTCTCTGTTAAAACACAACTCCGGAGTCCTGCGAGTGGATCCTCAGAGCAACTCGTGACATAACAGCTACAATAAGCATAAAAGTTACCTTACGGCTATCATTTGTTAACACGACGCTTGTTTTTATACATGTAATACATTTATTACCAACCTGAGAGTTTATCCGCTGGTCATTCGACATGACAAATGACTTCTGAAGTCTTAATTCAGCTCAAGACGCTGTAGATTCCCGTCAGTAACACTTTCGGTCCGCTAGTAAAACGTAGTTCTATTAATCTGCGCTTGAACCGGAACCGGATGTAAGTTCCAAAAAACTGAATTTTGGAACTGAAATTGAATTGTAGAACTGAAACTGAATGGTGAGAAGTGAAACTGAAATTATTCGAGAGCTGAATTTTTAAAGGATAAAATGCAGTTTCAAAGCAAATCAATTCATTTTCAAAATATAAAATTCAATTTCAATTTAGTGATGATCATTTTCAAACCATAAATTCAATTTCAAATTAGACTAATTCAAATTCAGTTTTCAAAAGCATTTATTCAAGTTACAATTCAGATTCAATTGGAGCAATTCAAATTCAAATTTAACTTATTCAAATTCAGTTTCTGATGGCACAGATTTCTGCCCATAACTTTGCCTTTGTAGCTACTTTATCTGGAACTACGACAACACAAATCTACAAGGCATGTGCATCTTCCTCCGTATGTCCAGCCGTAACTTCTCAGACATTTTCAGTCGACCTGGGTTTTCAAAGTGCTCTTGCTTCTGCTCAATGCTGCAACACAGATAACTGCAACTCAGCAACTCTGCCAAGTAAGTTAAATACTATGTTGCTCATTGAAGACAAAAGAATAATATAAAGAGATAAAGACAATAATCTGATGTTCTAAGGGTCTCTGTTCTGAAATGAAATCATCTTCTTTTCTGTTTCAGATCCTGCTTCTCAGTCAAATAATGGTGGGGTATGCAACTTTTGTGACCCTTCCACTGGTCAGTGCTCCTCCACATTACAGTGTCAGGGAGTGGAGAACCAATGCTTCCAATCAATCAGTGAGTCTTTATGTTGTATCAGTTGTGTCATCGGTTTTCTATCAAAGATGATTTCAAATTCTTTTGTAATACATCTGACATATAAAAAGAGCAGAAACTTTTACCCTAATTTATACTAAATGTTATCCTTGGGTGTGAAAGTTACTGTAATAAGATTTTAAATTTCAAGCCTGGAAGTCAGACAAACACATAAATGTTTTAAAAAGCTGTTAAGTTGTTTTTTGCATGAAATATATTAAGCTTCCTGGAAAGTAGCCAATTTAAAACATTTCCTGAAATTCTTCTTTTTCATCTGCAGTCAAAAGCAGCACCAGCACGTATCCAGGTTACGGCTGCGCATCTGCAAACCTGTGTGCAGCTGCTTCAAGCCTGGGTTCTCTACCTTTCATGCAGAGCATTGGTACAGTATCAGGTGTTGCCTGTTCTGCAGCACCAACTACAACCATCCCCCCAACTACAACTACAACCACCACCCCAACTACAACCACCATCACAACTACAACTACAACCACTGCCACAACTACAACCACCACCCCAACTACAACTACAACCACCGCCACAACTACAACTACAACCACTGCCACAACTACAACCACCGCAGCAACTACAACCACAACCACCGCCGGAACTGCAACCACCACCCCAACAACATCTACAACCACTGCCAAAACTACAACCACCACTACAACAATCCCCCCAAATACAACCAGTAAAACTACACCCACAACCACCACCCCAACTACAACCACCGCCGCCATTACAGCTACAAATGCTACAACTGCTACATCAACCACAACCATGCCCACAACTACAACCACCGCTGCAACTACAACCACAACCACCGCTGCATCTACAACCACCACCCCAACAACAACCACAACCACTGTCCCAGCTACAACCACCGCCACAACTACAACCACTGCCGCGACCACAACAACCACCAATGCCCCAACAACAACCACCGCCGCAACTACAACCACCATCCCAACTACAACCACAACCACCGCCGCAACTTCAACCACCACCCTAACAACAACTACAACCACCCCCGCAACTACTACCACCCCCGCAACTACAACCACCACCACAACTACAACCACCGCCACAACTACAACCACCGTCCCAACTACAACTACAACCACTACCCCAACTACGATTACAACCACTACCCCAACTACAACCTCCGCCGCCATTACAGCTATAACTGCTACATCAACTGCAACCACTGCCTCTACCACCAAAAGTGATGCTTGTTCTATCAGACTGGGAATGATCCATCTGCTGCTTGGACTCCTTCTCTTTACTTTTCATCAAAGTCCCAAATAAAACAAAAATAAACAAAAGAACATATGATGCTTCAACAAGACTCAATAGCTTTTTGGAGATTTACATTGTGTTAACAAATCACTGTTAAACGGAAGTCCATAAAAAAAAGGCAATAGAGTCTTGTTGAAGCTGACTTGGGACAAGTATGTAAGACTTCTTTGTTTGTTGACATGATGGACAATTATGTCAATTTTGTCCAGAACATTGAACATTATTTTTTTTATAGATATAATATATACATTTACATGTATCCAAATGCATGGGATTTATTTAATACTGAGTAGGTGATAAAAATGAATCCTTGTAATAATAACAAAGCATGCTTTGGAAATAAAATAAAGAAGCACAATTTCTTTTAGTTATATGTTCATTTATTTCCGTTTGTGCTTTTCTTTCTGCATTTCTCTCTCTCTAATTTTTTTAAGACCAACTGAGGTTAATTTCAAGATGGCGCCTGTGTGTTCGGCACGCCGTCTATCGCTCTCCTTTATTTGTTTTGTTTTATTGTTTTTAGTTAACTTTGTGTTACATGTGTGTTGTACTTTTTCCTATGATCGCCAGACATTATTGGAAATAGGTTTATCCATCCGGATGTCTGACCGGCCTGAATATGACAGCCAAGGATTTTTTCCTCCCTAACTGGAACCAATACCACCGTACTGGCGTTCCCTACCACCGTCACCGGATCTGCGGAAGCGACGCAGGAGACGGGGTAACCGTGGAGGTCGTCTTGTGAAGCTGAAAACCTGGATTTCTCATTTTCCCCATGAGCTCCGCTGCATCCGCCGCTGTTGTTGGGTCTTTCGAAAATGGTCCAGCAAAACTCTCTCCTCTACGGCATATGCGCTGGCGCGGAGTTGACAAGAAAAATCTTCGACCGGTGGATCTGGTTGCTAATACCTCGGAAGTTTTGGACCCAGTCCCTCTCAGGCTGGGTCTAATAAATACCAGGTCGGTGGCCAACAAGACCTTCATATTGAAGGATTTTTTTCCATCTCGTGTTCTGGATTTACTCTTCCTGACTGAAACCTGGATTTCTCCCAGTGAGTTAAGCGCTTTCATTGAACTAGTACCCGCTGACTGTACCTTTTTTAATGTTCCGAGAGCTTCTGGTCGCGGAGGAGGGCTTGCTGTTGTTTTTAAGGCTCACTTGGACTTGAAGCAGCTTTTCCCTTCGTCTCGCTACACCAGTTTTGAACTCTGTTTATGTAAACTGGGCCACTTGCCTTCGTTGTTATGTGCGATTGTTTATCGCCCGCTGAAATATAACAAGGTGTTCTTATCAGAAGGGGGGAAGCCCCTGGCCAAGGACTTTCTGGACTTAGTGAACTCTTTTAATTTTGTCCAATTTGTTAGTGGTGCCACTCAAGAACGTGGTCACACACTGGACTTAGTTTTATCTCATGGTTTATCTGTTTGCAATGTACGGGTTGAAGATGAAGTATTTTCTGATCATATGCCTATCTTATTTGATATTGCTCTTTCTAACGCTTTTGCAAATCAGGCTGCACCTGCTCGATGTTATCGTGCCTTTGGCTCGGATTCTGATGAACGGTTTTCTATACTGTTTGACAAATTTATGTCTTATGCCCCTGAGTTGCCCACTGCAGATGACCTACTTTTGTATTTTGACTTTGCTTGTAAATCTGTGCTTGATGTTGTTGCCCCTTTGAGACTAAGAAAATGTAAATCTAAGACTAGTCCTTGGTTAACAGAGCGTACCCGAGCTATTAGAAGACAATGTAGGAAATGTGAAAGACAGTGGAAAAAAGACAGATTGCATGTCTCCCTGTGTTACGTCCCCTGGCTAGTCTAGGGGGTTGAAGGGACGAACATAAATGTGGATAGAGAAGGAGGAGCCAAGATGGTAATTTTAAAAGGTTTGTTTAACACTGGTGATGGGGTTCAGACCGAGGTGTAACGTCAGGGAGAGCCAAGGCCAACATAACAAACAAAACATCCCTGACGTAGAAATAAAAGAAACTTACCTAACTCCAAAGAAACAAAATATACAACCTATAACCATAACCTACCTAACAACACATAAACAGGAGAAAACAGGGTGTCAAAACAAAAGGCAGCTCTCCCCTACAAGCAGTCTGAACATGAAACAACAATGCTCACACAAAATACAAAGGCATGCAAGCCTGCACAAGTATGGCAACCAAAATAGCCAGAGGGCACAGAAGCACAGCTCCACAGGCCTTAAGTAGTGCTCTGCTGATTACCAATTAGCCGGACTCTGCGCAACATCCAATCAGGACAGAGGAGGTGGAGCCTGGACAAAACAAAGGGTTAATAGGGAGAAGAGACATCCTCCTGGGGGATGTAACACCCTGGAAGCCCTAAAGATTAGTTGGAAAACTTATCAGAGGGCAGTTAAGGCCGATAAACACTCCTACTTTTCCCAACTTATTTCGGCCAACTCTCACAACCCTTGTGTTTTATACAATACGATTAATTCTGTACTTAACTTGGAGGGTTACAACCTTTTGCCGTCCTCTGAGGCTAGCCTGAGGCCTCTGATTCCACCTATTGTCGATCCGGCCATGCATGCTCCTTGCTCAAGCCTATTCCCTGCTTTTGCACTGATTTCTCTGCGTGACTTAGAGGAGTTGGTGCTACATGCTAAGCCCTGTGGCTCCCCGAATGATGTTGTTACTCCCCGTTTTCTCCAAAAAGTATTTCCCATCATTGGACCTTATATCCTGAAAATTATCAATACTAGTCTGTTAACCGGTCAAGTTCCTAGTGCGTTTAAACATGCAGTCATACACCCCTTACTTAAGAAACCTGGCCTTGATAGTTCTACTATGTCAAATTTTAGACCTATCTCCAAACTTCCCTTTTTAAGCAAGATCTTGGAGAGGATTGTACATACCCAACTGTTGGATTATTTGAGCGACTCGCAATTGTCTGAAATCTGGTTTTAAGCCCTTTCACAGTACGGAGACAGCTCTTGTTAAAGTTATGAATGACAACCTTGTTGCTACTGATCGTGGTAAATATGCTGTGCTTGTGTTATTGAATATGACAGCTGCACAGTGGACCACGACCTGCTGATCTCCCGCTTACATCACTGTGTGGGAATTTCTGATCTGGCATTGTCATGGATAAAATCATATCTTTCCAAAAGGAGTTTTTGTGTCAAGCTGGAGCTGGCCGCTTCCTCTGTGGCCCCTCTGCTTTGGGGTGTGCCCCAGGGATCTAGCCTTGGGCCATTATTTTTCTCGCTGTATTTACTCCCCCTTGGTGCGATTTTTCGTAAACACGGAGTGTCATTTCATTTGTATGCCGATGACTGTCAGCTTTACTTACCTTTTAGTCATTTGGATACCTCCCCAGGTCAATCACTGCTTGACTGTCTTAGCGATATTAAATTATGGATGGCAAATCATTTTTTGAATTTTAATGGTCGCAAAACTGAAGCAAATTTTATATGGCCCGCATCGTTCTACTGATTCTCCAGATGTTGATTTTGGTGATTTGACCTCTCATCTGAAAAGTTCAATCACTAATCTTGGTGTTAAACTTGATTCTGCGCTTACTTTTGAAGGTCATGTAAATGGGGTGGTGAAATCAGCTTTTTATCACCTCAGACGCCTGTCGAAGGTTAAGCTTTTCCTTTCCAAACCCAATTTGGAAACTCTTATTCATGCTTTTATCACCTCACGTCTGGACTATTGTAATTCCCTTTTAATAGGGGTCGGGTCGGGCACCTTGTCACGCCTGCAGTTAGTGCAAAATGCGGCGGCGCGATTTTTAACTGGTAGTAGGAAATTCGATCACATCACTCCGGTTCTGGCTTCCTTGCATTGGCTTCCCATTGAATTTAGGATTCGTTTTAGAATAGAATAGAATAGAATAGAATAGCCTTTATTGTCATTGTACAGAGTACAACGAAATTGGAGTGCCACTCCCTTGGTGCAAGTTTCAATAATAAATATAAATGTAAAATATAAAAAGTACAAAAAAAAAAAAACAATCGTAAGTACTCAAACAATAGTATGTACAATATATACAGGATAGCAGCATTAATATGATGACAGTATGAATAGCAGCATAATATAATGACAGTGACGGTATGGAATAGGTTCAATTGTTTTTGTGCTTATTTACTACGGTGATAGCTCTGGGAAAGAAGCTATCCCTGAATCTGTTTGTCCTGGTTTTATGTGACCTGTACCGTCGGCCTGACGGTAATAGTTCAAACAGTTGGTTGCTGGGGTGAGAGTGGTCCTTGATGATATTGCCAGCTCTGCTGAGGTACCGAGAGTTTGCAGTGACCTCCAGGCTGGGCAGAGAGCAGCCAGTGATCTTCTGGGCTGTGTTGATGACCCTCTGCAGTACTTTCCTGTCTGCAGCTGAGCACCCTGCATACCATGTTGTTATGCCGTACGTTAGGATGCTCTCTATGGTGGCTCTGTAAAATGTCACCAGCAGCCTCTCCTCCAGGTTGTTCCTCCTGAGCACTCTCAGAAAGTGGAGACGCTGCTGGGCCTTTTTAACCACCGCTGTAGTATTTGCAGTCCAGGAGAGGTCATCAGATATCTGCACGCCCAGAAACCTCATGGAGTGTACCCTCTCCACACAGCTCCCGTGAATGTAAAGTAGGGCCGGGTCTGCTCTGCCCTTCCTGAAGTCCAAGATAAGTTCTTTAGTTTTCGTGGTGTTCAGTTGGAGGTTGTTAACTGAACACCACTCAGTCAGTCTGTTGACCTCATCTCTGTAGTCCGACTCATCCCCCCTTGAGATGAGTCCAACCACTGTGGTGTCATCTGCGAACTTTATGATGGTGTTTGAGAGATGGGTAGGGGAGCAGTCGGATGTGTAGAGCGTAAACAGGAGGGGACTCAAAACACATCCTTGTGGAGACCCGGTGCTGAGTGTGATGGTGCTGGACCGGTGGGGGCCGAGTCTGACAGACTGTGGTCTATTTGTCAGGAAGTCCTTGATCCAGAGGCAGATGGGGGTGGAGAGTCCCAGGTGAGACAGTTTCTGGACCAGGATCTCCGGGATGATATGATTGAATGCTGAGCTGAAGTCCAGAAAGAGCATTCTCACATAGCTTCCTCGGTGCTCCAGGTGACTCAGCGCAGTGTGGAGCGCTATGGTGATAGCGTCCTCGGTGGAACGATTTGTCCTGTAGGCAAATTGGTGGGGGTCCAGAGTGGGAGGCAGACCGGCCCTGATGTGCTGACAGACCAGTCTCTCAAAGCACTTCATCACTACAGGCGTAAGTGCAACAGGCCTGTAGTCATTTGGGCTGGCCACAGCTGTCTTCTTGGCGATGGGGATGATGGTGGAGGTTTTGAGGCAGGGCGGGACGGTGTTTGATGACAAGGAAAGGTTGAAGATTTTAGTGAAGTCCTTTTTAAAGTCCTTTTATTGGTTTTTAAATCTTTAAATGGTCTGGCTCCTGTCTATTTATCTGATTTGCTGAAGCCACATGTTCCTCCTCACTCGCTCCGTTCAGCTGAGCAGTTGCTGCTGTCGGTCCCTAAGTCGCGGCTGAAATGCAGAGGAGACCGTGCCTTTTCAATTGCGGCTCCGATGCTCTGGAATAACCTTCCCCTCCAAATTAGACAGTGCAGGTCTTTAAGTCCAGATTGAAAACCTATTTTTATTCCCTGGCTTTTAACTCTGTAGGAAACTGACACCTTCTTATTTATTTTATTGTATGTAATGATTTTATGGTATTTTTAATTTGGTTGTTGTTTTGATCTGTGTTGTTCAGCACTTTGGTCTGCCTGGTGTGTTCGTAAAGTGCTATACAAATAAACGATGATGATGATGATGATAATCTGATCTATGTTACCTAGTGATCAGGGGTGGCTCTTATTTCTTGTTTTCTTTAGCAACCAATGCATATGATTGTGCCAGAGCACACTCTGGAAATGGAATGAAGGTGACTGTTATTTACCCTCAGCTGCAGCTATGAGTCTCCATTTCAACTTGTGTTAAAAGTTTGGACTTAAAACTGTATGCCACTTTTTACATTTTAATGATGTCATGAGGCCATGGCACAGTCTGCTCTGGCAGATGGCGTGGAGAGTAGTATAACAAATGCAGACAAATGAAATGTGGACACAACAGAAATCTTAACGAGAAGAACTGTTTATTGTGGGTGAGGCAAAAGAATCTGACACTAAACTGAACCTAAACTGGGAAAACTAGATAATAAACGTGACAACTTTAAACATGAAAACCAGTGTGGAAACCTGGAGACATGGTGTGAAAATAACCAATGACCAGAAACACATGGGGAACACAGCTGATACAAATGAACTTGACGCCACAGGGGAAGCAAAACTAAAAACATTGAACATGGAACACAAGTCTGTCAAAATAAAAAAGGAAACATAAAGATGCCAACCTAAGACACGCAGAGGGGCGAGAGAGAAACGCATACACATGGGAAGGTGAACGTAAACACAGAAGACACTACAGCAGGGGTCAGCAACCCGTGCCAGCTGGGTTAACTGATGGCACAACCATAGCTGAACTGGCCATTGGGCATACCGGGCACTTGCCCGGTGGGCCGATGATAATTTTTCATGTTTATGGGCTGATGATTTTTTTTTTTCAGATATAAACCAAGTTTATGTGTAGTTTATTTTTGTTGTGCTGCCTTTTTATAGTCAGTTACTAACTCGTACTGGGTACTAGCTAGCATGACGGAGTTTCTATACAGCTGAGTGGGTGCTATGATGTTACTGATAGTGAACTTTATTTTATTCATAAGGTTAGTTATTAGAGTTGCCAACCGTCCCTTAAAAAATGGAATCGTCCCGTATTCAGCGAAAATATTACATATTGAGCTGAAAAGGAATAGTTTGTCCCGTGCTCGAGCTAGAATCGAAAAAGACACAAGCTGGAGTTATTCAGCTTGATGAGCTGTTGTTAGAATTTATTTAATATTAATTTCTAGTATCAGCGGATGTTTGCTGGAGCCACAGCCATAAAAGCTGCTGGTCATGATATTGGTTTCGTTATCTGGTGAGAGGGAAACATGAAGATGAAACCAGATGTCCTCACTGAATCATCAGAGATGAACAGGTGATGGAGAAACAGGTTTAGCTTTTAGGTGACATGAATGAGTTGAAGGGAAGTTATGAACTGTTTCTGAGAAATAACACCAGGATCCTTTTGTAAGTAGCTGACAGCTGGTAACAGAAAACAGAACAGGAAACAGAAACTGTTTTTCACATTTCTTGAATGTAAATGCCTTGAACCACTGTTTGTTATGTTAGAGCATGTCTTGAAATGTGGATGGGGTTGGTCTCCATTGGCATTTCTGTTTGGTGCTGGCTATACAAAAAAAGGAGGCTTCAAAGTGGAATCTGCTAAATTTTGTGGTGGGTCAAGCAAAATTTTCTATATATAAAAGCAGAGTTTCGGTTTTACTCATTGATGAATAATTTAACAGATATATCTTCTCAGTAATGTTTTAAGAATGTGGTATGTTCTGTTATAGATGGCCATTTGTACTTCAGCCCTATATTCATGTGACAGTTTTGTTTTCTTCCCTTTGTGACAAAACTTGTGATCTTTCTTTCTTCCTTCCCTTTGTGACAAAACTTGTGATCTTTCTTTCTTTCTTCCTTCCCTTTGTGACAAAACATGTGATCTTTCTTTCTTTCTTCCCTTTGTGACAAAGCTTGTGATCTTTCTTTCTTCCTTTCTTCCCTTTGTGACAAAACTTGTGATCTTTCTAACCCTAACCCAACACCGAACAAAACAAGATCCAGCGAGCCGAGGGAATTGTCCAAAACAAAAACACACATGCTGGAGTACAAGAACAAAACACAGTTCAGGAGGCCGGCCCGGAGGCTGACAACTCAGAAGACCAGGACAATTCATCTTCTGAGGCCGGCCACGTTGGCGACACAGATCCAAAAGCCGACTGCGCGGAAGGCAGTGGTGGCGAAGTGGAAACAGTTCAGGGGGCTGACCGTGCACACGGCAGCGGCGGCGACGGGGAAACCGTTCAGGCGACCGACCGTGCGGACGGCAACGGCGGCGTCTGGGAGGTCGTCCATGTCGACGATGACGCCCAACTAGCGGCCCGGCAGACGACCGCTGATGTCGAGGCGGCACTCCGGGACGCGATGGTGGTGTGGCCCCCGCAGTACCAGACGAGGCAGAAGCAGAGGCTGGACCAGGCGAGGCAGAAGCAGAGCCGGACCAGGTGAGGCTGATGATGCTGGAGCCGGGCTAGGCGAAGCTGATGATGCTGGAGCCGGGCCAGGCGAAGATGATGAAGCTGCAGCAGGCGGCTGGACGGGCTCCTCGGGCCCTCCAGCTGACGAAGCAGGAAGCTGGCTAGGTTCCCCTGAACCTCCAGCTGACGAGGCAGGAAGCTGGACGGGCTCCTCGGGCCCTCCAGCTGGCGAGGCAGGAAGCTGGCTAGGTTCCCCTGAACCTCCAGCTGACGAGGCAGGAAGCTGGACTGGCTCCTCGGGCCCTCCAGCTGACGAGGCAGGAAGCTGGCTAGGTTCCCCTGAACCTCCAGCTGACGAGGCAGGAAGCTGGACAGGCTCCTCGGGCCCTCCAGCTGACGAGGCAGGAAGCTGGCTAGGTTCCCCTGAACCTCCAGCTGACGTGGCAGGAAGCTGGACTGGCTCCTCGGGCCCTCCAGCTGACGAGGCAGGAAGCTGGCTAGGTTCCCCTGAACCAGCTGACGAGGCAGGAAGCTGGACGGGCTCCTCGGGCCCTCCAGCTGACGAGGCAGGAAGCTGGCTAGGTTCCCCTGAACCTCCAGCTGACGAGGCAGGAAGCTGGACGGGCTCCTCGGGCCCTCCAGCTGACGAGGCAGGAAGCTGGCCGGGCTCCTCGGGCCCTCCAGCTGGCGAAGCAGGAGGCTGGACGGGCTCCTCGAGTCCTCCAGCGAAAACAGTCTCTGGACCAGTGGGCACCGGGGCCCCTGGAACACACAGGACAAAACCAGCAAGCGCACGGGCCTCTGGCAGGAACAGGTCAGAACCAGCAGGCGCACGGGCCTCTGGCAGGAACAGGTCAGAACCAGCAGGCACACGGGCCTCTGGCAGGAACAGGTCAGAACCAGCAGGCGCACGGGCCTCTGGCAAACACAAAGCAGACTGCAGCTGCACAGAGCATTGACTCAGCTCAGGCAGCGATAGCCGGGTGCAGTCCTCAGCTGGCTTCTTAACCTCCAGGGGTCCAGAGTGGGCTGGGGGCTGAAACCCAGCCTCTGGGGAGGCCCTGGAGTGTGTCTCAGTCTCAGAACTGGCCAGCTCTTGAGGAATGTTTTCAATATTGTGTGGTTTGTCTCTCTGCTTGAAATAAACAGATGAAAAATAGTTCTTTTCTGGTTGGATGGACTTAACTTGTTGTACAGGAGGAGTTGGTGAAGATGATGGCTGAATAGGTGGCTGAGCTGATAATAAGGCTGATGAGTCTTCTAACAACTGAGCTATTGACTGGGCTATGGACTGTAACATAGTGTCTAATAAGTCTGGCTGTGACTGTAACTGGGCTATGGGTAGTGAGGCTGAATGTGATGGAGGTGAAGGCTGGGCAGCTAACTGAGCTTCTGGCTGGGAAGCTAACTCAACAAACACTGCCCCGGTATAAACAGTAACAAGATCTGGCGAAACAGACAGAGTGTCTTTTGCACTCACCACAGCCGGCAACTCAGAAGTCCTAATCTCCGGCTGTGGGGTGACGCGCCGACGGCGCGATCCTCTAATCGCCTGAGCCAAGGTGTGGCGATTAGAGGATCATCAGGGGGTCCTTTTGTCCCTCATTGGGGGGTTACTCCCACTAGGTTTATATCTGGGACTCTCCACCATTTGACCTTAGAACTGAAGAAGCTTCTCGGATGAGAGGTGAAACGTCTTCAAACAACTTAAAGAAGTCCTGACGCTTTTCTTTGCAAGCTCCTTTGACTACGATGACCTGGATGACTGAGAACGTTCACAGACACACAGGAGGGAAGAACAGCTGAACCTAATACACACGAGGACCGGAGGAGACAAGCTGAACACAATGACAACAGACACAGACTTTCAGAACAAAACAGGAAATCTAGGACCCGAACCGGACACAAGGGGGGAGGACACAGAATAACTAGAACAGAGGAAAATAATCACAAAACGCTGGGTCAACGACCCAGGACCATGACACTTTGTGACAAAACTTGTAATCTTTCTTTCTTTCTTCCCTTTGTGACAAAGCTTGTGATCTTTCTTTCTTTCTTTCTTCCCTTTGTGACAAAACTTGTGATCTTTCCTTCCATCCTTCTTTCCTTTGTGACAAAGCTTGTGATCTTTCCTTCCATCCTTCTTTCCTTTGTGACAAAGCTTGTGATCTTTCCTCCCATGCATCTTTCCTTTGTGACAAAGCTTGTGATCTTTCCTTCCATCCTTCTTTCCTTTGTTAAAAAGCTTGTGATCTTTCCTTCCTTCCATCCTCTTTCCTTTGTGACAAAGCTTGTGATCTTTCCATCCATCCTTCTTTCCTTTGTGACAAAGCTTGTTATCTTTCCTTCCATCCTTCTTTCCTTTGTGACAAAGCTTGTGATCTTTCCTTCCTTCCATCCTCCTTTCCTTTTTGACAACGCTTATGATCTTTCATTCCTTCCATCCTTCTTTCGTTTTTGACAAAGCTTGTGATCTTTCCTTCCGTCCTTCTTTCCTTTGTGACAAAGCTTGTGATCTTTCCTTCCATCCTTCTTTCCTTTGTGACAAAGCTTGTGATCTTTCCTTCCATCCTTCTTTCCTTTGTGACAAAGCTTGTGATATTTCCTTCCTTCCTTCCATCCTCTTTCCTTTGTGACAAAGCTTGTGATCTTTCCTTCCATCCTTCTTTCCTTTGTGACAAAATAGGAAAGATCACAAGCTTTGTCAGAAAGGAAAGAAGGATGGAAGGAAAGATCACAAGCTTTGTCACAAAGGAAAGAAGGATGGAAGGAAGGAAAGATCACAAACTTTGTCACAAACCAAAGAATGATGGAAGGAAAGATCCCAAATTCTCACAAACCACAGCTTCTGTATTAAATCTTTTTCACAGCACACGCAGTTATAATCAACCTAAGCAATTTACACAGCCGATTTACACTTTATTTATATACTCAGGCCTCTATCAACATGACAAAAAAGACACCAGATGCCAGACACAAGATCACAAGCTTTGTGTGACAAAGTTTGTGATCTTTCCTTCCTTCCATCCTTCTTTCCTTTGTGACAAAGCTTGTGATCTTTCCTTCCATCGTTCTTTCCTTTGTGACAAAGCTTGTGATCCGTCCTTCCATCGTTCTTTCCTTTGTGACAAAGCTTGTGATCTTTCCTTCCTACCATCCTTCTTTCCTTTGTGACAAAGCTTGCGATCTTTCCTTCCATCCTTCTTTCCTTCGTGACAAAATTTGCGATCTTTCCTTCCATACATACATATACTATATATATATATATAAAAATAAAAAAAAACACCCAGCACGCCCCTGCGGGCGGTTTATCCTTCAAGCTCGGGTCCTCTACCAGAGGCCTGGGAGCTTGAGGGTCCTGCGCAGTATCTTAGCTGTTCCCAGGACTGCGCTCTTCTGGACAGAGATCTCCGATGTTTTTCCCGGGATCTGCTGGAGCCACTCGCCTAGCTTGGGAGTCACCACACCTAGTGCTCCGATTACCACGGGGACCACCGTTACCTTCACCCTCCACATCCTCTCGAGCTCTTCTCTGAGCCCTTGGTATTTCTCCAGCTTCTCGTGTTCCTTCTTCCTGATATTGCTGTCATTCGGAACCGCTACATCGATCACTACGGCCGTCTTCTTCTGTTTGTCTACCACCACTATGTCCGGTTGGTTAGCCACCACCATTTTGTCCGTCTGTATCTGGAAGTCCCACAGGATCTTAGCTCGGTCATTCTCCACCACCCTTGGGGGCGTCTCCCATTTTGACCTCGGGACTTCTAGGTTATACTCGGCACAGATATTCCTGTACACTATGCCGGCCACTTGGTTATGGCGTTCCATGTATGCCTTGCCTGCTAGCATCTTGCACCCTGCTGTTATGTGCTGGATTGTCTCTGGGGCATCTTTACACAGCCTGCACCTGGGGTCTTGCCTGGTATGATAGACCCCAGCCTCTATGGATCTTGTACTCAGAGCTTGTTCTTGTGCTGCCATGATTAGTGCCTCTGTGCTGTCTTTCAGTCCAGCTTTGTCCAGCCACTGGTAGGATTTCTGGATATCAGCCACCTCCTCTATCTGCCGGTGGTACATACCGTGCAGGGGCCTGTCCTTCCATGATGGTTCCTCGTCTCCCTCCTCTTTCTTGGGTTTCTGCTGCCTGAGGTATTCACTGAGCACTCGGTCAGTTGGGGCCATCTTCCCAATGTATTCTTGGATGTTCCTTGTCTCATCCTGGACTGTGGTGCTGACACTCACCAGTCCCCGGCCCCCTTCCTTCCGCTTAGCGTACAGCCTCAGGGTGCTGGACTTGGGGTGAAACCCTCCATGCATGGTCAGGAGCTTTCTTGTCTTTATGTCAGTGGCTTCTATCTCCTCCTTTGGCCAGCCTATTACCCCAGCAGGGTACCTGATCACGGGCAGGGCGTATGTGTTGATGGCCCGGATCTTGTTCTTACCATTCAGCTGACTCCTCAGGACTTGCCTGACCCTCTGCAGGTACTTGGTGGTTGCAGCCTTTCTAGCGGCCTCTTCATGGTTCCCATTTGCCTGCGGGATCCCCAGGTACTTGTAACTGTCCTCTATGTCTGCAATGTTGCCTTCTGGTAGTTCAATCCCCTCAGTTCTGACTACCTTCCCTCTCTTTGTTACCATCCGACTACACTTCTCCAGTCCGAACGACATTCCAATGTCATTGCTGTATAGCCTGGTAGTGTGGATCAGTGAATCGATGTCTCGTTCACTCTTGGCATACAGCTTGATGTCATCCATGTACAGGAGGTGGCTGACAACTGCTCCGTTCCGTAGTCGGTATCCGTAGCCAGTCTTGTTAATGATCTCACTGAGGGGGTTCAGGCCTATGCAGAACAGCAGTGGGGACAGAGCATCTCCTTGGTAGATCCCGCACTTGATGGTAACTTGTGCTATGGGCTTGGAGTTGGCCTCTAGTGTTGTACGCCACATCCCCATTGAGTTCCTGATGAAGGCTCTTAGGGTCCCATTGATCTTGTACAATTCTAGGCATTCCAGTATCCAGCTGTGGGGCATTGAGTCATAGGCCTTCTTGTAATCAATCCAGGCAGTGCACAGGTTGGTCAGTCTGGTCTTGCAGTCTCGGCTGATTGTTCTGTCTACCAGTAGCTGGTGTTTTGCACCTCTGGTATTCTTGCCAATTCCTTTCTGTGTCCCGCTCATGTATTGACCCATGTGCCTGTTCATCTTAGCCGATATGATGCCTGACAGGAGCTTCCATGTAGTACTGAGGCAGGTTATTGGTCGGTAGTTGGAGGGGACCGGTCCCTTCTTGGGGTCCTTGGGGATCAGGACCGTCCGGCCTTCAGTTAGCCATTCCGGGTGTCTCTCGTTAACTAGCAGTTGGTTCATTTGTGCTGCCAGACGCTCGTGGAGTGCAGTCAGCTTCTTCAGCCAGTAGGCGTGAACCATGTCGGGCCCTGGTGCTGTCCAACTCTTCATACTGGAGACCTTTTCTTGGATATCTGCCACTGTGATGGTTACTGGACCCTGTTCAGGGAGGTCGCTGTGGTCTGCCCTCAGATCCTCTAGCCACTGAGCATTGCCGTTATGGGTTGCATCCTTCTCCCATATGCTCTTCCAGTATTGCTCCGTCTCCAGCCTTGGTGGTGCTGTTCTCTTATTGTTCCCTTGCCACTGAGAGTACACCTTTGCTGGTTCTGTGGAGAACAGCTGGTTTATTCTCCTGCCTTCTATCTCTCTGGTGTACCTCCTCAAGCGGCTGGCCAAGGCTGTGAGTCTTTGCTTGGCAGTTTCCAAGGCCTCAGGTATGGACAGCTTGCTGTATTTCTTAGGCACCTTATTTGTCGCACCTTTCTGCAACTCCGTTAGTTGGCTAACCTCCCTCCGTGCTACTTTGATCTTGCCCTCTAGCCTCCTTCTCCATGGAGGGTACTGCCCCTTGTGGCTGTTCAACTTGTAGCCAAGCATCTCACTGATCACTGCTGCCGTATTGTAGATCAGCTTGTTAGTGTCGGTAATCGTGGTTGTAGGTATTGCCCGTAGTGCTGCATTAACATCATCTAGCAGACCTTCTGAGGGTACTTCACGTAATCTTGGTAACCGGCTACGGGGGATCCAGGTTTCAAGCTTGGCCATGATCCTATTTTTCAGGTCAGTTCCTCTCGCATATATATATATATATATATATATATATATATATATATATACACATTTGTGTGTATGTGTGTGCAGCAGCAACAGTTGCAGTACGCACACTGTCACCTTCATTAATATCACACTCAACGACTGTGTTTTATCTTCCCATTGCACTGATGGGTGGACAGTTCTCAGGTGAGGTTTTGCTTCTTTTCTTGGTGTCACTCATTTTCTTTACTATACCTTTCTGATGTGGCAATGTTGTCTCTTGTTGTTGCCCCTGGATTTCTTTCTCTCTCTCTCTCCCTCCTGCTCTGTTTGTGTGCTACTGCTGCTGCGAGTGGAACTACCGCCCCTCCCCAAACACAAGGCTAACGTGTGGCGTGACGGAAAAAACTGAGAGAGAGAGAAAAAAAAGGAAAAAGTGAGAGAGAGGGGGTAAGCAAAAGAAAAAAAAATGTCTCCCATCGTCGTTCACTTCAAAGCGAGAATGGGAATCCATCCTACCTGACAAACCATCCTACCCGTTGTTTCTGCGCATGCGCACAACACGAAATTAAGTGGCAAACCGTATTGCCTTTGTGAATATTAGCCAGAAGAATACTCTGATGGGTAAACTTAAGTGCCAAACCATCCTACCTTTGTGAATGTGACCTACAAGCATACTAACAGCTAAAATTTAGTGGCAAATCGTCCTACCTTTGTTAATCTGAGCTAGAAGCATATTTTCATAGCTAAAATTCAATGGCGAACCATCCTGCCTTTCTGAATATGAGTTAGAAGCATACTTTAACGGCTAAAATTAAGTGCCAAATCAGCCTACCTCTGTTAATAAGAACTAGAAACATACTATGACGGGTAAAATGAAGTGCCAAACCATGCTACCTTTGTGAATGTTACCTACAAACATACTTAATGAAGATAAAACAGGGGTGGGCATTTCAGGGAGTAAATGATCGCAATCACACAGCCAAGGAAAGTGATTTAAGAGAAAGTGCATTTAAGTACATAATATGCAGTGCATTTATTTTTATTATCACACAAAATTAATCACATCTGTTAACCATACCACATTAGTAATAGTAATATTACTTTCTCACTTAGTAGTCTGCATGAATGTTATCACAAGTGCGCCCCATGTTTATTGCACTTTTCACAGAGGGCCTGTTGTTTAGTTGAAGATATCCAGACATTCTGCTCAAGGGAGGTGACGGGTGGTTGTAACTTTTCTTAGAGTGGTAAAGGGGTGAAGGATGAGCTGGACTGAAGGTATAGGGATATATGATCTGCTGTGGCATGTTCTTTGTTTGAGAGTGTTTGGGAAGCTATAAAAGAGTCCAGGTCGTTGTCCTTCCTCAGAAAACCATTTTGGTGTTTGGCCTGAATGTTTTCTCCACTGCAGTGTTTCTCTCTTTTTTAATAAACCTCACTTTAAAAGACACACTCACCTGGTGGTTGCAGTTTTATTTAAGATTTTCCACAACACCCCCTAGCTGTGAATGAGTGTGAATATCAAGGTATTCTTTGTAAGTGTCCATTTCAAATTGGAGATAAAAACAGTTCAGGTTATTTCCCCTTGCAGTTTCATCCTCAGCAGCCAAATGGTTCCTTTTATAGTTCATATTTGTCATACAGTAGTGTTTCAGATGTTTCATCCAAAACATGGAAACAGAACAGAGTAAAGCAGTCCTGCTTTACTCTGTTTGGAATAGTAATAAAGAAGAATATATTTGAAAGATAACTAGGTCGTGGGGTGTAGGTGACATAGCTGAAGAATTACTGTAATGGCCAAACCCTTAATTAAGTACATCATAAACAACCTGCATTATTTCTACTTCACAGAAAGGCCATAATAGAACAAAAACTTCTTGTACGTAAGTCAGGTGTGTGTGTGACACATGATCAAACTTGATAAACAACATGCGGTATATTTTTAATTAGTAGCACCCCATCATTAAGTTATAAATAGAGGGTGGCAATGGCATCAATTGAACAACAGCAGGTGTGGTGAATTCAGAGAGTGACAACATTGTGTGACAGATTTTCAGCATCAGTTGTATGGTAATGGCTTAGATGATTTGTTGTCTGTTTGAGCTGTGTAACAATCATATTAAGAGCAAAATGTATAGAACTGTAATACAGAAAATCAATGTTTGAGCTTAAAGACACTTGGGTACAGTAGCTGAGTAAAAGCACAGTTATTTCACTGTTCACGTATTGCTGACCTGCAAGGTAAGGCAGCTGGCACACCTGCAGCAGGTTTTTCACCATTGATCACAAGCTGCCAGTTTCTCAACAAACCAGCTCTACAGGAAAACTGAAGCAGGTGCGGCGCAAGAAAATAATGAGTGATTAGCATCATTATTTTATATTCCATTCAGACAGTTACTGCCAAGTCATAATTGCTAGTTCTTGCATCAAGGTTTTTTTTTTTATCTTACACATAAAATCAAACCGATAACCCCCCCACACACACACACAAACACACACACACACACACACACACACACACACACACACGCACACACACACTCATGAAACATATTAAGGATTGTACATTAGCATAAAACATAAAACTGTTCTCGGAACCATACTGAATTTCACCAGAGAAACATGAACGGACACACACACACACACACACACACACACACACACACACACACACACACACACACACACACACACACATACACACACAGTGGCGTGTCTAGAAAATTGTTGTTGGGGGGGCCAGGTAGGGGCACAGATTTGGAGATGGGTGGCAGATGTAATTGGCAGATAATGTTTAAAAAAAAAATTCTACCAACCGTTAACCATAATTCAATAATCCTATAAGCCTAATAACCAAATGCACTTTTAACTCTTATTAGAATGAGATTTTAACCACTACGGTGCAAAGTTTTTAGATACTGTGTTGATAAAGTACAAGAGATACAATCAGTGCTTTGTCAGTGTTTACTCAGCATTCAAGGACATCAATATTTGCATAGTATTTTTACTGACATGTAGTGCACATACGTATGTTTTGGGCAAAAACATTTTTGAATATTAAAATACGAACATTTGTAATAAACAATTGACAAATTAGCCAGTTCCAATGTAAAACTTTATCTGCCTGTTAAAAAAAGAAGATAATCTTCTCACAAACTGGTGTTTGATTTTGAAACAGGAAAAAAGTGGGGAAACAACTGAAAAGACTAACATTTGAATGAAACCTGAAAGCAAGTAGTAAACTTTGGTAATATTGATAAAGAACAACACTGGCTGATGATGAAATACAGTCAGCAGGCATGGTGACACTGCCAGTATTAACCTGCAGGGCTGGACTGGGACAAAAAAATCGGGCATTTTGACTACAGACCGGCCCACCAGGTATTAAAGCCGTAAAGACTTTGAATGAAAACAAATGCTGTTGTGACCCATATGGAAAAGAAATAGTAAAAACTTATATGACTTAACTCATGAAAGTGGCCACTTTCATGAGTAAATCATATAAGGCTTACATGATTTACTCATGAAAGTGGCCACTTTCTCATTACTTTCATATATTGTTTTAGTAAGTATCCAAAACATACAAGATTCATTATATAATCTTTCAAGGGATCTTATATCTGTTTTTACTCTTGTATGCTTTTCATACAAGTTTCACACAAGACAGATACAAACTGTATAAGATTTATATATATCTTTTCCATATGTACACTGTCTTGTTGGTATATGTATGATTTCTATACATTTTACATCAGATAAAAACTTTGGTTGTAAGATTTAGATAATTATTTAATAAAAGCGAGATATTTTAAATGAGAATAAGAAAGAAAAGTATTTCTTTGTTCCCCACCTTTCCCTGTTAATGCCCTACCTGGCCCCCTGGCATAACTTTGCTAGACCCGCCCCTGCACAGTTACCAGCTGTCAGCTGCTTAGAAAAGGATCCTGGTGTTATTTGTCTCTCAGAAACAGTTCATAACTTCCCTTCAACTCATTCATGTGACCTAAAAGGTAAACCTGTTTCTCCATCAACTGTTCAGCTCTGATGATTCAGTAAGGACATCTCCTGGTTTCATCTTCATGTTTCCCTCTCACCACATAACCAAACCGATATCATGACCAGCAGGTTTACAGCTGTGGCTCCAGCAAACATCAGCTGATACTAGAAATTAATAATAAATAAATTCTAACAACAGCTGATCGTGCTTAAACGTGCTGCTGTTGTTTACCGCGACATCCGCTGGTTTCCTCTTTCTGGCGCAAAGTGGGAGATAAATAAACAAGAGAGAAAAGCCGATCAGCTGATCATTGATCAGTTTCATGATTGAAGTAGCAACAGCAGAGGGAGGGGGAGAGAATGAGAGAAGAGGCAGCTGTGCAGCGTAACGACAGAATAACTCCTTTGTGTCTTTTTCCATTGTAGCTGAAGTCCGGGACAAACTGAGTCTCTTCTCAGGCTCAATACGAAACGTGTAATATTTTCTCTGAATGAGGGACCATTCCATTTTTTTAAGGAGCCGTTGGAAACTCTACTAACTAACCTTATGAATAAAATAAAGTTCACTATCAGTAACATCATAGCACCCACCCAGCTGTATAAAAACTCTGTCAAGCTGGCTAGAACGCAGTAGGAGTTATTGCAACTGAGGGTAAAAAGTCAGCACAACGAAAATAAACTCCACCTAAACTTGGTTTATATCTGACCCAGATAGACTGCAAGTCATAACTTCTTACCTGAAGTTCAGTTCACCTGACACTCGGACTGGTGGCCGCCTCGGGGCTCTCCTCCTGACTCCCCTTCCCTCATCCACCTGCTGGTCTCTGTGGAAGCCCCGCCATAGCCACCACCAAACAACTGAGTTATTTTTACACATCGACCTGCATCTGGCCAATCCACCACCTCTCATTGTTCATGCCATTACAAAAAAAAATAAAAAATAAGTCACCGGGCATATGCCCGGTATGCCCGATGGCCAGTCCAGCTATGCCTGCAACCAAGTCTGCAGCTCCATACAGCAATGTTACGACTTAGATTATATCTTATAACTCATAACTCTTATGTTAGCTGCCCTCAGTAGCCTACTGTCTGAAATATTCCACGGCTGCAATAATTCTTTAAGGGTTATTTTTTCCTTGGTATTCTAATTTCACCGAAGTTTACTAAACTCAACAAACTTAATATTACTTACCGGGACATTTATTCTGTCCTCATTTTATTTCACCGAAAAATTGTTTCCTGCTTGGCTCTCCTACCTTTGCTAACGTGATGCACGTAGCGCAGAAGCCGATGCTGCATTCACTTACACTCTGATGTCTGAGCTTCACCGTGAAAACATAATCGTACATTTGATATTTGATTGAATTTTATTGTTTTGCCTTTGGGGTGGCACCTGGGGTGGCCAGTCTGGTTGGGGGGGTGGCCTGTGCCCCCCCAGGCCACCCCGCTGGACACGCCATTGCACACACACACACACACACATATGAAGAGAGAGAGTAAGCATTGTATGCAAACGACTACCAAACTGCCATCATAATTTGTCATATGAGAACAGGACAAATCAACAATTGACAATGACTAATTAATATTAAAATCTGTAACATAATGTATTGTTTGGAGTTTAGTCTGTTACTGTTACTATTTTTACCATTTCTTCTTGGACCAACCCACATAACCCAAATAATTTCATTAGGGATTAATAAAGTATTCTGATTCTGATTGTTTCAGGATGGCCTGCCATTATCCAATGACACATCTGCTTACCTGTATCTTTTACTCGTTTCTCCTCCTCTTCTTTTCTCATTTTTCTAAACTGAGCATCTGATGGCTTTGAACTTTTCTTGTCGATCTTCCATTGGTTTTAATTTTGCACTCCAGTATGAACACAAATCCCCCAACACTTGGATCACCACAACATAACCTAATAAACCTACACCTTAGTTCACAGATTCACTTTGTGTAGGGTTTATTTCTGGGATTTCGCACAACCCAGGATTCAAATCATGAATACATAATGGGCTTGGATTTACATCATTATGAATGAAATGTGCTCTATTTGGAAGCAGCATGTCTCCCTCCCCTTTCGACGGGTTGTGTGTGAGACTTTGAATCATCAAACTGTAAATTATAAATTGTTATTGAGCCCTTTACCCCGAGTCCTAAAGTGTATATATATTTTCTTACTCTTCTTATATATATTGTTTGTTTACTTGCACTGCTGTAACTGAGAAGGGTCTGGCTGCAGCCACTGGGGAGCGCCATATTGGGACCTCCACACTAACCAGAAACACGTGATCTCCACAGTAGGCAGAAATACGTTCTGCATGGATTTATTTATTTTTTGTCTCGTTCCTGCATGGATCATTAACCTTGCAAATCGATCGTAAAGGTTGGTACAGAGTCTTCCATGTATAAACTTGCCGTTAGGAATCATCTACTTTGCTTACACTGATTACGTTGGCACTTTGTTAGCGTTACAACAACTGTCATACCCCCGAGGTATCTAAACTTAAGTAAGGAATGTGTGTACTTTTGACACCTCTGGTTAGCATTTAGTGGTCAGTTTCGGACGTATTTGATTTTTGCTTGTTATGAACAAATTCACTTCACTGCTTTTCACTATCTGACATCAATGCACATTGTTCCATTTACTGCATATTGCGCTTTATTCATGTCTCTCATTCCACCTGCATCAACATTGTAAAGTTTGTCACAAAGAGATTTATACATTTATAAATACTAATATTCTTTATTTCATTCTGTTCTGCTTTTTTATTCCGCAGATTTTAGTTAGCCTTTGTTAAATTGTCTTTTATATGTCAATAGATACGTATGTCACAAATAAAGGTGTCTTGAAAATGATGTTTTTGTAAAGAATTTTCTCCCCAAATCGCTTACATGCTAACTGCAACGTGTTATTTCTGCGAAAACCTGAACTTAAATGTGTATATGATCTTTATCTGTTTTTCTCTCTGTTTTAGATGCACATATCAATTTGGAATTCTGCCTCCAAGCCAGAATTGCAGGAATGCACCACATGTTAGCTGTTTCACTGCCCTCTGTCCCCCACTTTCAGCTCTACTGTCAGGGCACAGATTGAGGAGCATATAAATGGACACATTAAAAATGCTTTGCTTTTCAAAGGTATGTTGGTATTAAATATACCTCATTGTTAAAGTTATAAATATGCACTTCTTTTCAGCACTTCTGCAGTCTCTCTGTTGACTTAAAAGTTGCTTTTTACATTGTGCAGTTCAGTGCATTCATCAGCAAGAGAAAAAAGCGTGTTTTCATTAAATATTTTTTCCTGTTCACCACATTTTTTGACAGCTCCTGTGATCCACACCATTTTGCTTTCCTTATTGAGGATGGCTTGGATATTTTTGTTGATATGTACAATCTGATTGTTAGATAAACTACATTTAAATTACATGTTGTTGTTGTTTTTCTTTTTTTCTCTCGTACAGACAAAACGATATGCCGGTGCACTTTCACTGCCGTGTCTGTTACATGACAATCATACAGCATGGGGATATGGCAAGTCAATTATTGTCATGTCAGCATTCAGGACTACTCCCCACTGAACTCTCCGTGGAGCCCCATCTCCGTCTCGATGTCTTGTCTGCAGCATCTAAACCATTTTCTGAATCTTTGGTAGAACATTCATGTGTTCTACCCTCTGTGCTAAATGAAACTGCAGTTTATGGAAAGTCCATGAAAAGGAAATACCCTCACTGTGGTCTTAGTCTTCTTGAAAAAAAAAAACAACTTCAAGGCTCACATGATGAGGAGGCATTCAAACAGATCAACAGATGTTTGCTTGGCCTGTCATCTGCAGTGTTTTTGTGTAGAGGGACTTCTTTCTCTTTGTTTTTCAGTTTGCAGAGGATATGGAGCTCTTTCTAATCAGAATCAGAATCAGAATACTTTATTAATCCCGAAGGAAATTAGGGGAAATTTAAAAGCATGTGCTGACGAGCAGAGACTACGGGTCAATGTGATATTTGACATTTAATGGACAGATGAAGGCACTGGCTGTTTGTTTGTGTTTTTTATGTGTTGTTTGTTTTTCAGTGTACAGAATTCCAGTTAAACTTATTATAAAATGCTGTTCACTTGTTTCCATACTTATAGTAAAAAAATTAAGTGTAAATGTAACAGCATTGTTTATACTTGTAACTTCAAAGTAAAAAGCTTACAGTTGCTATTAACATTAATGTGTTACCCTGTAATCAATAATATTTTTATACATTTTATGCATTACCCCTCTGGGCTCTGTGCTGGCCATTTGTGGCCACTTCACTTCTTTTTTTTGACTACTACACTGCAGTGGACCAAAAGAATGACACAGGTTTGATCTTAAGGATCTAATAGTTGTGTGTGTTTGTGCATGACATTGCAACACAAATATGTATTTGCAAGATAGACTGGAATAAATTTTGATGCATCAAATATTACACTGGCTGCAATGAATTTCTCTTGATACAGACTATTGAACTTTGAGTTTCCTAGTCAAACTTATCTTTGAAGCACATGCTAAAAACACTTGTACTCTTGTAAATTTCATAACGACACACCATAGCCAAAATATTAACTCTTAAAAAAAAAAGCTGCAGCACACACAGCAAAAAACACTGTTAATAAATGTGTCCTGGAGTTTATGCAGGTGCAGAAAGTGCTGTTGCTGTAAGTAAGCCTAACAGCTTCCAGATCACTTATTTTTCTGGAAAGATGGCAAGAAGGGCATTCCTGCTCATTTCTACAATCTCCCAGATCTTGGAATACAATGCCTTTGACCTATGAAAACCACTTCACAGTACTAGGAGTCCTCTAAAACCTACAAATGAAGAGTGATCCTGGAAGAAATAGGGCGCACACTTGTGACCTCAACAATTGCAAGACAGCCTTGTCCCCGATGCTCAGATGAAAAAAAAATAGGAAGATTTATCAAACCATTAGGACTTTATCACATTTTATCTGAAAAGTTACTGGTAATACATAGCCTAACTGGCATTTAAAGTGTAAAAAAAAAAAAAAGAATGTAGATAAAATTTTGGTTTTTTGATGAAAAGGACTGGTGCTAATTTAAAGAGTCAAGTCGGTAAAAGTAGATAAATGTTTTAATAAATATACATTTTACAGCATTTTGTGAACATACACAAAAGTTGCCATTTTTGGCAACGAACAAGCTGAGAGACTCCTCAGCCTCTGCCCCTTAATGCTCTCTGGTCGCTATAGTAACGCGTAAATAATCCTTTCAAAATAAGACACACAACTACAAAATGGGAAAAGACCCAGGGAAACCGACTTAACGATTGAAAACCCTGAAAACCATACATTTCACACCCGAGGCTCAACTCTCGCGTCCCGGTACCAAACGACTCCCTGTTGGGGACCGCTGTTGTACAGGAGACACGGCACTAGATTGATTGACAATGGTCTACAGCATTCAGAATGCACAACACAATCTGCTGTAACAAAAAAATAAAATAAAATCAGCGAAACAGTGAGTCCGCTAAAGGTGAACTGCGGGGACCACTGTACAATAATTTCCAGTAG
This sequence comes from Mchenga conophoros, assembly GCF_057382185.1. Classification (NCBI taxonomy): domain Eukaryota; kingdom Metazoa; phylum Chordata; class Actinopteri; order Cichliformes; family Cichlidae; genus Mchenga; species Mchenga conophoros. The sequence continues at coordinate 15,015,556 of NC_140542.1, forward strand.
CACTGTTGATATATGAAATGGTGTCTTGAGGTTGTCTTCAAACAAGTGCATTGTACTAGAAAAAGGTGTTTGAAGGATTAAAAATGTAAAAAGTAATGATTATTTTATATTTATTGAAAAACCTTTATGCAGAAAAAGCAAAGAAACAAAATCACATGGACACTTTTGGCCACAAATGAGCTGAAGGGATGGTGATTTTTTTTTAAAATAAACCCAGAGTGTTAAAACACTTAGAACAAAATTTATTTATCAGCAGCATCAATAGTAACAAAAACACAATTTAGTTTTTGCTGTCAAAGTCGATTTAACTGAAGTTACGTATTTCCGGTTAGTGTGGAGGTCACGTGTTTCCGGTTACTGTGGAGGTCGCAATATGGCGCTCCCCAGTGGGCACAGCCAGGTGCTGTTGCTGTAACTGGAGCCTCGTCGTCTCGTCTCTCTATATACTGGTCTGTATGTAGCGGAGATGAGTTTAGTTTGACTTCAGCAGCGACCAGGTGCACCGAGGGCTCTTCCGCTCACTTTTCGCGTATAGAATTTTGAAAAAACATCGGTGCAAATTATAAGTCTGTATCATGATGTCTGGTGTTTTTGTGTTTGTTGGTTTGTTTTTGCCAGTCTTGGCAGCCGGGGGTCAGTCCGCCAGGGCCTCCGCTCCTGGCCGCCACCCGGCACACAATGCACCCGACCCCTATGGCGCCTCCTGCGGGTGGTGGGCCTGCGGGAGGATGGGCCCATGTCTCCTCTTCGGGCTGTGCCCGGCCGGGCCCCATGGACTAAGGCCCGGCCACCAGACGCTCGCCCTCGGGCACCCTCCCCGGGCCTGGCTCCAGGGCGGGGCCCCGGTAACCCTATCCCGGGCAGGGTAAACTGTTCCCTCGATGTCCTTTTCATAAGGGTCTTATGAATCGCTCTTTGTCTGGTCCCTCACGGGAGGGGCTCAGAGTAGAGCAGCTGCTGCTCCACATCGAAAGGAGCCAGCTGAGGTGGTTCGGGCATCTGACAAGGATGCCCCCTGGGCGCCTCCTGGGTGAGGTGTTCCAGGCATGTCCCACCGGGAGGAGGCCCCGGGCAGACCCAGGACACGCTGGAGAGATTATATCTCTCGGCTGGCCTGGGAACGCCTTGGTATTCCCCCGGATAAGCTGGAGGAGGTGGCTGGGGAGAGTGAGGTCTGGGCCTCCAGCGGAAGCCCGGGAGCTGGCCTGATGGCCACCCATATGGCAAGCAGCGGCAGTGCAGCAGGAGTGGAAGTGAGCCGGGGCTCAGAGGCAGCTGGGCAGACGGCCGGCACGCAGGACCATGCAGCCTCCGTGCCGAAGCGAACAGCATGCCGCCCTCAGGCAGGACCCCCGTACACCTCGCGCACCTCGACCTCCATCTCCAGCTTGGCAGGTCCCGCTGGTGAGCCAGCCTCTGGCTCACCCCGAGCCGCACACTGTCCACCCTTACAGTGATCACCCGGTTGCTGTAACAGTAGCCTACATTCAACGGCTGCAGCCCTCCTGCTGCCAGCTGTACACATCAACACCAAAAACAACAACAGCACAAGCAGCGCACAGGTTTTAAGCCGGTGAGGCATCATTGTAGATGCAGTGAAGGTGAGTCCATCTCACCTGCAGCAGCATCGCAGACCATGGCCTGCCACAATAATAAAGCATTTTTTTATTTAATTATAAATAAATTATTTCTCCTAATTATGTCCTGGGTTTTAAGTAATTAATAATACAAAAGGAAAAATCACAAAAAACACTTAAGGTCATGAAAATTAATTGCGATTTAGCAATTCAATGAGGCATCCACCTTATTTATTGAAACGTATCGGTATTGGCGATACTGGCCCATATACATTTCAAGCATCTAATCTGCTAATATGCTCTCTCTTATGCTTTTCTATCATCACTACAGAAGACTAGAACTTTAAATGCTCTAACATATAGGGCTTTGGAGCGTGATGTCACGGGGGTGGGCGTGGAAAGGATTTTGGCCCGATCCACCATTTTGGGGGTCTAAGTAAGGAGCGAAAGCATAGCCATGGTTCGTACTTGCTGTGTGGTCGGCTGCAATGTTCGATCTTACGACCGGCATGGGAATAAGTTTCGATTGTCTTTTTATGCTTTCCCAACCTGGAAGCAACATGAAGGAGCTCATGTATCGGATATTACCAAACGAAGGCGTCTAGCCTGGATAGCAGCCGTGAGACGAGCTGATATCAAGTTCTGTTACGTCTCCAGATATCAGACATTTTCATTCCGGTAAGTTCTAAATATGTTCACATCACACTTTATAGCTGAATAATATCATCGTTGGTGGTCTCGGAAGTTATAGAAATTGCGATCAAACATAGAATGGAGTGACTTGATTGGTTGATGTAAAGACAATAAATGAAATGAGACAGGAAGGACACAAATTGGCGTTAATAATTTACCCGATTATCAATGTGTTAATTTACATGTACTTTACAATTATGGGTATATAATATGATAACGATATTTTAGCAGTTCAATGATAAATGTGTAACATTAATTATGGTGGGGGGTGGAAAATGGCTATTTCACTCGATGCACTCCAGCTGACTTACTTTGACGACGTACTCAGAGTTTGGCAGCTTGAAAATAGCCAAATCTTGCACCCAGCCATTTGTAAATTGGATGTGCGCCTCCAGTGACTTGTAATTACGAAACTGGTTCGCTGTGTAAGCGCTTACTCCACAAACAAGATACGTGAAGATATCGGGGTAGGACAGTGGCGGTAAGTCATCTGGGTCTTTACTCCACTGCCGTATTTCATATGGGTCCAGATTTGCGATGCACTCTATTTTTTTTCAAGTACCGCTGCTTCGCCTCTGGACGCAATCGGTCTCTATACCGTCCGTTTTCTTTTGAGCTGCTTTTAAGCATTTTTCTTGTCGTCGTCGTTCCAACACAGTGTGTTTGTTTTGATTCGTAGACCCCGAAAATGGAGCTGCGCTCCCACAATGCATTGCGGCGTGACGTCAACTCCAAAGCCCTATATAATCTCAAAGAGTCAGACCGTTCTCTGTTGGAGTAATCCTCATGTACACCTTAACTAATTCTATACAGTCTAACCATGTCCTGCCTGTCTTCCTAAGTCTTAACTTTACTGTTCCATTAGTTCTCTCTGCCTGCAAAAAAATTTTTTTTTAAAGGTATTTAATCCTAGAGTGAGTATAAACCACTGCTGCCATCATTACTCTCCCTCCTGTGGAGACATGGCATAGCCCATGGCTCAAAATAGCAGCAGTCTTATACAAATTCTTAGGCAGTTGTTGAGACAATGCGATTCTTTTGGTCCTGGTAGAGATCACGCTGAGATGTTTCCAAGTATCAAGGTATCACTTTATTTCCCAATCCCAATACAAATGCGCATTTGGAGATCAACACTACATCCTGTGCAGTCCTGTGCAACTATTCTCAAGTTGATCTGAAGAGTTTTACACAGCAGCTACAGTTATAGTCTCTGGTCTCCTCCTCCTACAGTAAACCCCCCACAGTGGAAAAACACTGGTACAGTGGCCAGGTATGCTGACACCCTGACCCCCATCTCCTTTTAAGGAAATGTCCATCCACCATTGTCTGCCCCTCACCCTCAGTAACTCTTGCTACTGTCCTGGGGGTGGGGGTTAGATGTCCCATTGCCCTGCACTTCTTTGTTCCCCCCCTTCCAGGACTATTTTTTATCGTGTATTCCTACATTCTACCTACAACAAAATCCTACTATGACACCCACTAATAAACTACATTCCCTATGACCTCAATACCTAATAAACAATCTATTATTTCTACACAGTATTGGTTTATCACACAGATAATAAACACCATCCTGCAAGCTCGCTCCCTTGGTGAGCCACAACTATTTTTCTGCAGTAGGTAAATAGCCCTACATGTCTACCAGTGCATTCCGGCAACGTCTGCTGGTGTTGCACTGCTAAAATATGAACACCATGTTCTCCTAAAGCTGCCTCTTTTGCGATCTATCTGCAAAGGCATTCCCTAATGCAACTGGATCTTTCCCGCACATGTGTGCTGGACATTTACAAACGGCAATTCTACTGGGTAATAACACTGCCTCCAGCAGATTTTGCAAGAGTTTGGCATGTTCTACAGGTTTCCCTGTAGAGGTTATCACACCTCATCCACTGAACTACAAAGAAATGTACTGTAGCAAATGCATACTGGCTATCAGTGTATATTGTCTCTCTGCAGCTTTACACGCTTCCGTTAAAGCTAGAATCTCTGCTGCTCAAGCAAATATGAAACTTTCTAGGTGTCCTGCACAGATAACTTTCTCACTGTCTACTATAGTAAAACCTGTTTTAGTCTGTCCCTCTGCTGTTGTAAAACTCAAATCATCAACAAACCAAACCTTTCCCTCAACAAGTGGCACATTTGTTAAGTCATCCCCTCGGCTTACACTCCTTCTCCACGTGCTCTCCACACTCATGAGAAGTGCTCTCTTCTTTCGTTGGCAAAAAGGGTTGACAGATTCAGAACTGTGCACCATTTTATGGTTATGTATGGTTGTGAGAGTAATGGTAACATTAAAGACAAGTGTCTTGTAGGTGACAGAAATGTTTAGTCTGCAGTAGTAGACATCTACCTCGTGTGGAACTAACAATGTCAAAAAGTTGAAATAAACTATTTCCTGAAACATTGTACAGCTTAAGCTGCTGCACATACTGATCTCACGCATGGAGGTAAAGCACAAGCAACTAGAGCTAATCTTTTAGGATAGTAAGTTACTGGCTTCACTTGGAAAAAATGCTGTTAGTTATTTGTGTTAGTTTGACTTTGTGACTTTCTGTGTCGTTTCTGGGATGCTTAGGACTCATATTGCACTGCTGGAAATATTTTATTTTCATGCATATAATGTTATTTTGCAAATTTGCACTATAATATATTTTTTCGTTTTTCCTGCAGTATATGAAAATTGGTGTATCTCAAAAATAAAACTATGAAGACACTTAAAATAAATTTCCTTTGGTGGGAAACTAGTTTGTGCAACTTTTTTGTATTTACAGTTTTGAGGGATACGCCTCTTAAATTTCTCTAACTAGAAATATATGTTCAGGACACCTACACCAGGAGATGCCGGACTAGAGCAGCACAGATACTGAAGGACCCGTCCTATCCAGGCAACAAACTGTTCCAACTTCTGCAATCTGGTAGAAGGTTCCGCATCTTCCGGGCAAGGACAGAGAGACTCAAGAGGAGCTTCTATCCCCAAGCCATCCGTGCCCTAAACACACACACCCGCCCTCTCACATCATCTATAATTGACTGAGACAGGACTCTCTTCCAGACACTCTAAACCAAGGCACAATGTACATTTCAATTCCTTTAATTTTAAATATGTTTATATTGTCTATCCTGTAAAATAGTCAGATGTCTATTCATATTAATGTACAAAATTCACCTGCTTGCTGCTACTACTGCACATTCACCCAGTGTATATACTATATGTCTGTATATATATATATATATATAATGTTCTTCCTCTACACCCCCCCCCCCCCCCCCCCCAATTTTTGCACATGTCGAGGAGCGTGTCA